>NC_087361.1:23125000-23750000 GCF_030014295.1 Loxodonta africana | reverse complement strand
GTGAAAATGGGGGGAAAAAATAACGTCTTCTTCACTCGCACTTTGTGTTTTCTGAGTTCCAATCTTTCAAGAATAATTTTGAATGTACTAGCATTGAATTATTAGATTTGGAGAAACAACTTCTTTCAACTTTTTCCTCCCCGAATAAATCTTGGTAGAGGCAAAGTGGAAGAAATTGTCGGCACTTAAGAAGAAGAAAAAGTTACAATACTGATTAAACAAATAAAATATTTTTCCACGTATTTCAGAAAGAAAGATGTATCTCCGTTAATTATTAAGGAAACTATGCTAGAAGAAACAACAGGAAAAAAATAACTTTTGCAAATTTTGCCAAATATTTGTAAATGGATGATTATGCTTCTTGGAGAGGTCTAAGTTTGTTTGATTTTGTTTGGTTTTTTGTCCCTCACTCCCTTCCTCCTTCCCTTTTTCTCTCTTCTGTCCCTCCTTCTTCTCCCTCTTAATTATAGAATCAATTTAGTATATACCTCGGATTTAGATAAGAGAGCTTTTAAGGGTTCCTGCAGCTTGATTATCAAAAAACCAAACCCACTGCCGTTGAGTTGATTCTGACTCATACCGACCCAATAGGACAGAGTAGAACTGGCCCATAAAGGGTTTCCAAGGAGCACCTGGTGGATTCAAACTGCCAACCTTTTAGTTAGCAGCTGAACTATCAACCACTACGCCACAGGGGTTCCCGTGGCTTGATAGCTGAGGTGTTAAATGCAGTCCGAAGCCAAGTCTCTTCTTCCTCTGCAGATCTAAAAGCCTCAAGATTTTGCCAGGCCACCGTTCCGGGCTCACAAGAATCCCACAGCGACAGCGGCCACTTCGCACTGGCTTTGAGTTGTTGGTGGCATTCAGGAGTGAACCTCTTGGAGCTTGGGGTTTGGAGCACGTGCAGTCAGAGGAGCCTGATCCTGTCCACCTGTATCTCTCTAGGCGGTGACTATAAGTAGGCTGACCACTGTCTGTGCTTCACTTTCATGATACGTTCTTGCAGAACTAACTTCTCTGTACAAAGAGTTGGGTGTTTATTTCCTAGCTCCTACCTTGCCACTTTGGTGCAAAGTGGATGCTTTGAGTCTCCAGAACAAATTGAGTACCTTGTACTCAGCTGAACTTGGCATTACGATGCTAGCACAACTGGAATGCCACCTTTACCTCTTCAAAGATCTAGATGCCCATGTCATGTCTCGACAGTGCTCTTAAAGGTTCTTACAGGTGTCAACTAAAAGAGAAACTTTCCAATTACAAAAAAAAAAATCCCCATTTCACTGTATTCAAGAATAGGATTTACAATATGGGTTTCTCCAGCTGTTTCCAAGTATTTGGGAAAAGAGTAAATAAGTAATTAAGAGTAAAAAAGTAAGACAAAATAACTTCTTATAGACAGGTGAAGAAATGGGATTTCATACATTTTCTTCTCTGAAAAAATGCCGTTCAGCTTTAAGGCTCTTTCTTCCTTTTTTTTTTTTTTAACAATTCACAATTTAACTGTTGTTAAGTGCTGTCAAGTCAATTTTTGACTCATAACTAAAATAGAACCTTTCCAGTTACAAAAAACAAACAAAAAAAATTCTCATTTTGCTTTATTTAAGAATAGGATTTACAGTATGGGTTTCTCCAGCTCTTTCCAAGTATTTGGGAAAAAAGTAAATAAGTAAGACAAAATAATTTCTTATAGACAGGTGAAGAAATGGGATTTGACAAATTTTCTTCTCTGAAAAAATGCCCTTAAGCTTTTAAGGATTTTTTTTTTTTTTTGTTAACAATCCACAATTTAACCGTTGTGGTTAAGTGCTATCAAGTCAATTTTTGACTCATACTGTCCCTATATGACAGAGTGAAATTGTGTCATAGAGTTTTCTAGCCTGTAATCTTTACAAAAGCAGAGCACCAGCTCTTTTCTCTGAAGAGCAAGTGGGTGGGTTCGAACCACCAATGCCACCAGGGCTCCTTAATTTAACTATAGTGGTCTTAAATTTGAATTTCTTTTAAATTATCCCCCTTGGGGTTCACTGGGGTTCCTGGATCTATGACTTGTTTTCTTCCACCAGTTTTGGAAAGCTCTCCGTTACTATCTCCTCAAATATAACCCCTACCCTCTTTTCTTTCTCCCTCCCTTCTTCTGGAATTCCAATTACATGTATATTAGACCATCTACTTCTGTCTTTCATGTGTCTTAATCTCTCTTTCATATTTCCTTTTTTTCTTAATCCATGCTGCCTTATAGACAATTTTCTGTAAAAACATCCAGTAAGTTTTCAATTTCTATTACACCTTCTCACTTATCAACTATATCGTTATCTGACATTTTACATTTGTTGTTGTTAGCTGCCGTTGAGTCGGTTCCGTCCCATAGCGACCCTATACACAACAGAACAAAACACTGCCCAGTCCTGCACCATCCTTACAATCGTTGTTATACTTGAGCTCATTGTTGCAGCCACTGTGTCAATCCACCTCATTGAGGGTCTTCCTCTTTTCCGCTGACCCTGCACTCTGCCAAGCATGATGTTCTTCTCCAGGGACAGATCCCTCCTGACAACATGTCCAAAGTATGTAAGATACAGTCTCGCCATCCTTGCTTCTAAGGAGCATTCTGCTTGTACTTCTTCTAAGACAGATTTGTTCGTTCTTTTGGCAGTCCATGGTATATTCAATATTCTTCGCCAACACCACAATTCAAAGGCGTCAACTCTTCTTCGGTCATTCTTATTCATTGTCCAGCTTTCACATGCATATGATGCGATTGAAAATACCATGGCTTGGGTCAGGCGCACCTTAGTCTTCAGGGTGACATCTTTGCTCTTCAACACTTTGAAGAGGTCCTTTGCAGCAGATTTGCTCAATGCAATGCGTCTTGATTTCTTGACTGCTGCTTCCATGGCTGTTGCTTGTGGATCCAAGTAAAATGAAATCCTTGACAACTTCAATCTTTTCTCTGTTTATCATGATGTTGCTCATTGGTCCAGTTGTGAGAATTTTTGTTTTCTTTATGTTGAGGTGTAATCCACATACAACTAATTTGTGCATTATTAACAACATACATCTGGCAGCAATGAACGCCAAGGTGAGAGGCAAGAGTAACACTTGCTTTGATATTAAGGTTATATGTCAGCTTTGCTGGGCCATGATTCTCAGTGGTTTGGTAGTTATGTGATGATGTAATTTGGCAATTATGTAATGATATAGTCATCTTCCATTTTGTGATCTGATGTCATCACACTCCATTTTCACATAACACCAATTTTGCATAATAACCCGGTCTTTGGAAATGAACCATGAAGATAAATGAGAAGACAGTGTATATTTTTTGCTTCTAAAAGTGTTGAGTTTTTGACACATATGTTGTTGTTGTTAGGTGTCATTAAGTTGGTTCCAACTCCTTGCAACCCTTTGTAAAACAGAATGAAACACCATCCAGTCCTGTGCCATCATCACGATCATTGCCGTGTTTGAGCCCACTGTCGCAGCCACAGTGTCAATCCATCTCATTCTGGCTACACTTCCTCCAAGACAAATGTGTTCATTCTTCTGGCAGTCCATAGTATATTCAATATTCTTCACCAGTGCCATAATTCAAATGCATCAATTCTTCTTCGGTGTTCCCTACTCATTGTTCAGCTTTTGCGTGCATATGAGGCGACTGAAAATACCATAGCTTTGGTCAGGTGCACCTCAGTTCTCTAGGTGACATCTTTGCTTTTTAACACTCTAAAGAGGTTTTTTGCAGCAGATTTGCCCAATGCAAATAGCTACACTTTATTCATGGTTTTATGCAGTTTTCTGTCATGAAACATTTTAAATATAACTTATTTTAATTTTTTCTGAATTACAATTCCTGTGTCTGAAGATTTTAGAGCCTTCAAGTTGTTTATGTTTCCTCTCATTCATAATGCCTTGTTTTCCTGTGTGTTTGTTGATTTTTTTTTTCTCTCTTTTCTTGAAGTTGCTTATTTTCATTTGAACTTGATCTGTGAAAATTCTTTGAGGTCTGGGCTGATGGTGGATTCCATCTTGGGAGGACTAGGCTTTGCCTTTGACAGGCATCTATGCAAATGAGCAGTACCATATCAATTGAAACTGAATTATTGACTTGAGACTTTTTGTTTTTTTCATAACACCAGATAGCATGAATTCAGGAACAAAATTGAATAGAAGCCAGATTGAGGCTATAAATCTTCAGGAGAAATTTTTCCATCTCCAGCCAGCATCAAGGTTCAAGATGGGCTTTTTTTTAAGTTCCAGATAAAGGGTTTAAGGGTTTGTTTTAGTTCATCCTTAAACTGAGGGTATAGCTTTGAAGTTTCAGTTCTTATTTGGCATGGGTTCCCTAATATAATTTCTGATATCTTCAAAATTAATGCTTAAGATCGTCTGAGTTCAGCAGCTGTCCTTAAGACGAAATGCCAACTTCAGTGCTTACTTAACTCTCTTGGTTTCTGCCTTCGATTCATTTTTGGCCCAAGGGTTTTTGTTTGTTTGTTTTTTGCTACTATTTGCATGCATTTAAGATTTTTTAAATATATTAGTAGTTTTAGTTGTTTGCAGCAACAGCACAGTTTGGGTGCTTAGTTCACCCACGTTAGCAGTAACAGAGGTAAAATTTCTTTGAAGTTGCTTTTTCATCAGCATTCATTACAGTTCTCAAGCCTTTACCCTCTTTTACCATTATTTATTTTGTACCTTGCTGTATCTGGCATTACAATTTATTTGTCACATCTGCTATGATGGGTTGACTCTCAGTTTGTTTTCTTACCTCTGAAATCTCCCATTAACCTGTTTGTTTTCATCATCTTGTTGTTGTGGTTGTTAGTTGCCCTCAAGTCGGCTCTGACTTACTCATAACAGGTCAAAATGTTGCCTGGTCCCCACCATCTTCATGGCCGTTGGTATGTTTTAGTCCATGGTTTTTTTAGTTCTTGCTTTATCAAATTGCTTTGTTATTAAGTTATTCCATGGGATGAAACACTTATGGGGAATTTGCCTCTGTAGTTTGAGTTATGTTTTCTTCCAGAGTTTTGCATATTATGAGTCTTAAGGCTCTTTTCCTTCCTTCTTTCATTCCTTTCTTCCTTTTTTTCTTCCTCTTCTTCTCCCCTTTTTCTTCATTTTTACTCTACTGTAGTTACACAATCACCATGACATTTATTTTTATCTTGATCACACTAAACAGAAGGCACTACTGCTTAGTTCAAAACAGTACAGATGAATTTTCCTTAGCGCAGTTCCCCTGTTACCATAACCAATTTGTTTTTCCTTCAGTCATATGAACACACAGGGATGGGAGAGGTGGAGCTGCTGTAGAGGAATTTTAACCTTGCTGGGGACCTGGCATTTGAGTTCTTTTCTGAGATCTAGTCATGAGCGCTTTTTTGGATAGGTTGCCATTCCAAAGTTGCATGTTGTTATTGTCGTGTGCCTTCAAGTCGATTCCGACTCACAGCAACCCTATGTAAGAGTAGAACTGCCCCCGTAGGGTTTCCTAGGCTGTAATCTTTACAGTAGCAGATCACCAGGTCTTTTATCTTGTGGAGCAGCTGGTGGGTTTGAACTGCCAACCTTTTGGTTAGCAGCAGAGTAAGCTTGTTGGCCTTTCCTATCTCTGATGTGCTCCAAAGGATGTAGTTGGGGTTGTATTTTTGTGAGTCTCTCCATTTTTCTCAGGGCTACCTACTCAACTCCTCAGTTCACATAGAAATTTTTCTTAATACTATAGGCTCATTTTTCCCAATAATTATTCTGGGAACTGAGAGCAGGGTGTCAATTGTTTTCTATTTCTTGCTTTGACTCTATTTCTTTTCATTTATGGTATTAGGTTGTATTCCTTTATTTGTTTTGTTGCTGCTGGTAAGATTTACCCCCTCCCCCTTATTTTTAATTTTTTTTTAATTTTTTGATAATTTACTTAGGTACTTGGGAATCTTGTTCCATTCCAGTATCTTTAGCCAAGTAAACTTATTTAAAAAAAAAAAAAAATCTGGAAATAAAAATTATCATTTTTGTAGGGAGCTTCATTTTAGATAATTAATGTTGTTTGGTGCCATTAAATTAATTCCAGCTCATTGAAACCCCTTGTGACAGACTAGAACTACCCCACAGGGTTTTCTTGTCCATAATCTCTACGAAAGCAGATTGCCAAATCTCTCTCCCATGGAGCCGAAGGGTGGGTTCAAACGGCTAAACTTTTGGTTAGCAGCCAGGTGCTTAACCATTTCACATAATATATATTTGTGAAGGATAATGTATATGTAACAAGATTAGTTATTTTGTTTAAATTATCATCACCCATAGAAGAAAACAAGTGTAGGAATGGGATACAAGATAATTATTTTTATTGGAGGGGGTATAATTCTGGGTGCTGAAGCTAATGAGATCGTCCACTGGGCAGCCAGGGTGCCACATACCCAGAGTGAGTGAGCAGATTGTTGTTGCCTGAAAGAAAGATTTAAGAAGTACCAGAGGAATAAAGAGCTACCAAAAATAAATATTGACTACCCTGCAACGAGAAGAACTAGATGGTGCCCAGCTACCACTAATGACTGTTCTGATGAGGGCCACAATAGATGGATTCTGATAGAAGAGACAAATGTGGAACAGACCTCAAATTCTTAAAAAGTCCAGACTTACTGGACTGGTTGAGTCTAGAGGATTCCCTGAGACTATAGCCCTGAGATACTCCGTAAACCTGGAACTGAAACTACCCCTTGAGGTCGCCTTTTAGCTAAGTAGAAGACTGGCTTATAAAATAAAGAATATCACCAGTGAGTATTGTGCATTTTGAAAAAATCATCTCTATGAGACCAAATGGTCAACAATTACTCCAAAGCAAAGATAAAAGATGATAGGGAAACAAGATTACTAGAAATGAAGCATCTAGAATGGAATTGAGGATGTTGACACATTGTCAAAAATGTGGCCAATGTCACTGAACAATTTGTGTAGTAATTGTTAAAATGGGAACCTAATTTACTGTGTAAACGTTCACCAAAAACACAATAAAATATAATTTAAAAATAATAATAAAATAAATGTTGACTACTTCTCATTTTCACTAACAACCTGCACAGCATTTACATTTATAAGAGAAGTAGCCACCCTTATGTCAAGAAAACTTTTGGTGTTGATTTTAAATAATGTGAACAAACATTCATGCTGTATTCGTAACTGCTACTACCAAGCCTGAGGTTTAGGCATTTAAAGCACAAGGACTTGTACTACTATTTGCTGCCCTCTGCAGGCTAATCCAAGACTCACAGACGATACTGGATTTTGGGGGGAAAACAACAGGACTTTCCAATATAGATGCACATTAGCAAAATTGAAACAAGAATACGCGTAAAATCTCAGTTTATATTTCTGTCATGAAGATCCCATATGACCAGGAACTACTAAATGTTGGGTAGCTGAGAAATGGAGGCTTCTCTTTTGAGGAGTTTAGCAGCAAAGAGAAATGCGTTCGTAGCTTGAGGTGGAAGCAGGATGTGGGAATGGCATGACATTTTACGCATTGGTTTGGTTTTGAGTTTTAAAAAACAGAGTAGTTGTATATATGGGTCAATAGATGAAGCATTAATTACAGGGCTGACTTTTTTTTCTCCTGCATTTCTTTATATTAGTTGATCCTCTCTCATTCAAGGAAACTGGCCTGGCACAAATGCCAAATATTTGCCTTCAAATTCAGAAGACTTGATGCAAGTAAAACATAAACAAACAAACAAACAAAAAACCCAAACTAGTTGCTGCCAAGTCAGTTCTCACTCAGGGCAACCGATCTATTACAAAGTAGAACTGCCCCATATGCTTTTCTTGGCCATAATCTTTATTGAAGCATATCACCAGGCCTTTATTTTATACCACCCCTGAGTAGATTCTAACCATCAACCTTTAGGTTAGTAGTTAAGCGCAAACCATTTGCACCACCAGGGACCTAGTTACAACATTTTAAAAAGGATATTTGTCTCATCCAATCTCTCTAATGATTAAGTCCCAAAGTATGGGGGTGAGTAACAGAAAACCCCCAAAAGTATGAAAGATTTCTAAGCCTACTTTCCTTCTGGAAGCCTGAGGAGCTAAGAGGGCCCACAGAATTTTCTGTTCTTGAACAGTGCAGTGGCAGTCTCCTAAAAATAGCTGCATAGGCTATAGGGGCAGAAAGAGGTCTAAGGCAACCCCAGTGAGCCTCTATGGCCTGTGTTGACATCGCAGTTCTCCCCAAAGATCCCAGATAGGATGTAAAAGTCAGAGAGTGAGAAAGAGAACCAGCATCTCTGAGGGGGAGCCTAGGGCTCCAAGGAGGAGACACCAGAGCAGGTCACATTTTTTTTTTAATATATGTGGTTGCAATCACATTTTTTTTTAATATAGCTGGAAAAATTTATCCTTACTTTAAGTGTACTTTAGATGAAGGTTTACAGATCAAACTAGTTTCTCATTAAACAGTTAGTGCAATTTTATGACATTGATTATCAACCCCACAACATGTCGATACTCTCTGTTCTCGACCTTGGGTTCCCTATTACCAGCTTTCTGGTCCTCTCCTGCCTTCTAGTCCTTGCCCCGGGGCTGTTGAGCCACTTTAGTCCATTTTGTTTTATGGGCCTGGCTACTCTTTGGCTGAAGGGTGAACCTCAGGAGTGACTTCATTACTGAGCTGAAAGGGTGTCCAGGGACCATAGTCTCACGGTTTCTCCAGTCTCTGTCAGGCCAGGAAGTCCGGTCTTTCTTTTGGAGTTAGAATTTTGTTCTACATTTTTCTCCAGCTATGTCTGGGACCCTCTATTGTGATCCCTGTCAGAGCAGTCAGTGGTGGTAGACAGGCACCATCCAGTACTGGACTAAGTCTGGTGGAGGCAGTGGTAAATGTCAGCCATTTCCTTTGGACTTATCTTTCCTTGTATCTTTAGTTTTCTTTACATCTTAATGTTGATGTCAGCATGGAAAGAAAACTTGTGAGTACTGAGTTACTAGAGTTACATTTTAAAAATACAACAGCCCCTCCCCCCCCATGGGCAGGGCCAGCCATTGAACCACTCCCGACCCGGGGGCAAAGTGGCCCCGCCCTGCCCCCACCCAAGGTCGAGCACCAGGGCCCTGCCCCTCCCAGCCCCACCCCCATGACCCTGCACAGCTTCTCCCCTCTCCCATTGGCCAAGGCAGATACCTCCTCTCTGCCCAGTGGGCACCACGCCCAGCCGCCCACACCCTGACTGGTGGGTGATCGGGTGGTGGTGACAAGGAGTTACCACAATGAGTGACATCAACCCTAGAGACCCACGACGGGGAGGGGCTGTGACAAGTTACCGCACTGGGTGGCGGGTGACATCAATCCTAGTTGACGCCACTGCCTTGGCAGCCCCACCCCCAGCAGCGCTGGCCCACCCTCGACCACCTTGGACCCTGGGGTCATTTTGGTCTGGACCCCGGCACCCTCCTAGTGATGCCGCTTTGTGTTTGGAAAGAAACAGTGAAAGATTCACAAGGAGTTTCTGAAGATGTCTTACCAGTGCCAGCACGAGAGCGGCATTTTATCTTTTCCTTCCCTGGCCTCTTACTATCTGTTTACCCCCTGCTCTCTTCTGTTCTATCTAACCCTTCCCTTTGTTTGGATAACTCTCTCTCAGGAAAAGGAAAGGATTAGGACAGATATTGGTATCTGTTTTGTTTATCATGGTGTCTCTAGAATGGCTCCTGGTATACGGTAATGTATATGGTATATGCTCAATAAATATTTATTAAAATGAAATAAATAAACTAAATGACTATAAAGCTCAGATGAGAAACCAGTCTTTGAGAAAGACGGTACAAACGCAAGCTACTACTTCCACCGTTTGCTTTTTATTAATGGGCTATAAAATCATTTTTGTGGATACTTAATTTGTATGTGGAGTCGCTAGGTGGTATAAACAGTTAATGTGCTCAGCTGCTAAGTGAAAAGTTGTTGGTTTGATGCCACCCAGAGGCATCTCAGAAGAAAGACCTGATATTTACTTCTGAAAACCCAGCCATTAAAAATCCTATGGAGTATGTTTTACATTCTGCTTTGGTAAGTAGCATCTGGGGTCTTAAAAGCCTATGAGCAGGCATCCAGGATACTCCACTGGCCTCACGCCTTCAGGAGCAAGGAAAAATAAAGAAAGCTAAAGACACAGGGAAAGATTAGTCCAAAGGACTAATGGACCACATCTACCAGGCCTCCACCAGACTGAGTCCAGTACAACGAGATGGTGCCCGGCTACCACCACTGACTGCTGTGACAGGGATCTCAATAGAGGGTTCCGGACAAAGCTGGAGAAAAATGTAGAACAAAATTCTAACTCAAAAAGAAAGACCAGACTTTCTGGCCTGACAGAGACTGGAGAAACCCTGAGAGTATGGCCCCCGGACACCCTTTCAAGCTCAGTAATAAGGCCAATCCTGAAGTTCACGCTTCAGCCAAAGATTGAACAGGCCCCTGGACCAAAACAAGACTAAAGGGGCACACCAGCCCCAGGGCAGGAACTGGAAGGCAGGAGGGAACAGGAAAGCTGGTAATAGGGAACACTGGGTTGAGAAGGAAGAGTGTTGACATGTCGTGGGGTTGTTAACCAATGTCATAGAACAATGTGTGTACTTTTTGATGAGAAACTAGTTTGTTCTGTAAACCATCTAAAGTTCATTAAAATACATATGTATATACATATATATATATAAATCTATGGAGCACAGCTCTGCTGTGACACACCTGCCTGGCCATGAGTTGCACCAACTCCATAGTAACTGGTAATGTAGCAGTTTGTTGTGTGCCATAGAGTCAACTCCAACTCATGGTGACCCTATAGGACAGAGTGGAGCTGCCTCATAGGGTTTCCTAGGCTATAATTTTTACGGGAGCAGATCACCGGGTCTTTTCTCCTGAGGAGCAGCTGGTGGATACTAACCGCCAACCTTTCAGTTAGCAGTGGAGTGTTTCAACTGTTACTTGCCACCGCAGGGGTGCAGGGAGGAATTTCGCAGTCTGCTTCCTTAAAGATTTACAACCTTGGAAATCCTATGGGGCAGTTCTACTCTGTCCTGTAGGGTTGCTATGAGTCAGAATCAACTTGACAGCACAGGTAAATTATGTAGCAGTTACTAGGGCCCCGCTAGGAAGTTATAAGAGATTCACATTTGTTAACACAAAGGCTACTAGATTTTATCCTTTTCTTAGTATCGTATCCTAAATGGTATAATTTATTTTTTTCTCTTTTGACCATCTCTCTTATCCCCAATTTCTCTTGCTTAGCATCACTAGGAAGAGTGCGAAAGGGGTGAAAAGTCAGAGAAAAATGAATTGAAAAAAAAAAGAATAGAAGGGAAAGTTCCAAATTAATTTAAATAGCTTAGTTTTTCCAACAAACATTGTTATTTGCTGCCCCTTACTGGTAAGATAATAAAATTGCTAAATCACATTTTTAAAGTGTATTTCTTAGCGCTGAAATCCTGTTACAGGAAGCAGCTTCTTTACCCCACTAAATAAAAAAATAAAATAAAATAAAGGCAGTTAGTAAATTATCAATTTGGATAACTGGAGGAAAAAAAATTTTAAGTAGAAAAAACAAATACTAAAACAAGCCTCATTTGAGTGAACATGCTCTCCTTTTACCAGTTACTGTGGTCGAGTGTTCCAGCATAAATGTTAATAGACATGGCCACTGGGGAAAAGATGTTTTGTTGTGGCAGCGGTTCCAGTTCCTATTTTAACTAATTATTTTTGCCATCTAGATGCAAAGCTCTGTTGATGAGGATGTGCAATTTTTTTAACATATAAATTGCACATTTTTAAATTATTATTTAAAATTTTCCGTGGCTTCATGTAAATCTTTGAGTGTGAAAACACTCCAACTGTGAGTGGTAGCATGAATTAGAACTTTAATTTAGGGCTTGTCTCCTGTCGATTGTCTTAAGTGATATTTGCTAGTTCGTTCTCTGGCAATTACATAGATATGACAGTTAGCTCCCAAACGGACTGTCTCATCACCAAGGAGCTTTGTAAAAATAGATGCCTGGTCCCAGCGGATTGTGATAAAGCCAGACCAGTACCACTCCAGGAAATGGGGCTTAGAAATCATTATTCAGAAAAATGAATAGCCATCCCAACAAAATTGGTATAACTAGTCACAACAACTAGTAACCATCTACCCCAGTGATTCTCAAACTTTTTGGTCACAGGACTCCTTTACACACTTAAAAAGATTTAGGCCCCTAAATAATTGCTTTTTATGTGAGTTATGTTTATTGATACTTAACTACATTGGAAATACAAGCTAAGGAAAATTTTAAATGTTTATTAATTTATTTTGAAATCACAGTAATAAACCCATTCCAATTACATAAATAACACATTTTTATGAAAAATAACTGTATTTTCAAAAAGTAATGAAAAAATGGGGCTGTTTTACATTTTTTTTCAAATCTCTCTGCTGCCTGGTTCTGTAGAACACAGCTGAATATTTATATCTGTGACGGACATCAATCTCTTGCAATAAGTTATTTTGGTTCAAATATATGAAGAAAATTTTAACTCCCACAGATACACAGTAGGAAAAAGGAGGCGTCTTTTTTAGCCTTTTCATATAAACGTGAATGTTCTGTGATATTATACTAAAGCTTGACAAGCAGTAGTTTCTTCTTTTTTTTTAATTGTGCTTTAAGTGAAAGTTTACAAATCGAGTCAGTCTCTCATACAAAAATTTATATACACCTTGCTATGTACTCCTAGTTACTCTCCCCCTAATGAGATGGCACACTCCTTCTTTCCACCCTGTATTCCCCATGTCCATTCAGCCAGCTCCTGTCCCCCTTTGCCTTCCCATCTCTGCTCCAGACAGGAGCTGCCCACACAGTTTCATGTGTCTACTAGAGCCAAGAAGCTCACTCCTCACCAGTATCATTTTCTGTCTTACAGTCCAGTCCAATCCCTGTCTGAAGAGTTGGCTTTAGGAATGGTTTCAGTCTTGGGCTAACAGAAGGTCTGGGGAACATGACCTCCGGGGTCCTTCTAGTCTCAGTCAGACCATTAAGTCTGGTCTTTTTATGAGAATTTGAGGTCTGCATCCCACTTCTCACCTGTTCCATCAGGGATTCTCTGTTGTGTTCCCTATCAGGGCAGTCATCGGTTGTAGCTGGGCACCATCTAGTTCTTCTAGTCTCACGCTGATGTCGTCCCTGATTTATATGCCCCTTTCTGTCTCTTGGGTTCATAATTACCTTGTGTCTTTGGTGTTCTTCATTCTCCTTTGCTCCAGGTGGGTTAAGACCAATTGATGCATCTTAGATGGCCGGACAAGCAGTAGTTTCTTAAAGGTTACTGCAATATGGAATCTCAAACCACATCAATGAATTCCTCATATTCTGCTGCATTAAAGTCCATTGGTCTGTCTTACACCTTGAATAGATTTTTTTTTTACCATCATATACTGATATTTATTAACATCATATATTGATCATTTGGAGAGTATTGGTTTACTGAGGCAGATTTTCTAAATGCTGACACATTGTCATTACACAATATAAAAAAAAAGTCACATTTGTTAATATCACCACCGATCTCATCAGTAAAATCTCTTAAGTATTAGGAAGCTGTCAGGCTCACAGCGGCAGATACAAGTTTTCCAAAATTCTAATTTTTGATTGAAAACTTGAAAGTTATCCTTGGTAACAAACACTGCCAGTTGCTTTCCTTGCAGTGACAAGTTCACTTCACTTTTTAGAAAATACCTGCCAGATACTCAAGTCTGAATAACCATGGTTTGTCTGCCAGTCATTCTTTCGAGTAAAAACAGTATTCAATACAAAGAAGCAGCAAGTTCAGGCTGCAAGTCAAACAAGAGTCCAAGTGCTTTTCCTCAAGATACCAAACCAACACCAGACCCAGTGCCATCGAGTCGATTCCGACTCACAGCGACCCTATTGGACAGAGTAGAACTGCCCCATAGAGTTTCCAAGGAGCACCTGGTGGATCTGAACTGCCGACCCTTTGGTTAGCAGCCGTAGCACTTAACCACTATGGCACCAGGGTTTCCTCAAGATAGCGATCACAGTACTTCATTATTCAGCAAAAGTGCTTTATGCGTCCTTCCCACATCATCACACAAGATTTCAGTATCTGAAAGGAGCAGGACTGCACTGCTGAGACAATGCTTTGGCAGGTGCTTTAGAATAAACCTCCATGTTCTGAGGGCTTCCAGAGCTGTGGGGGCTGGGCCCCCGAATGTTTTTCTCCCTCAAGTGCCCCGCAGGCTGGCCATGGGGAGCTTTAATTTGGGCATGAAATAGCCACGATTTCACTAAGGAGATGAACCAGCACTGTAGGTTCACAGCCTAATGTCTGGGTCCCACTGGTATATATCCTCAGTAAATAGCATAGGCCCTGGGACTGAGTTCACATACGTAGCCCAAGGCAGTGCACAGACAGGATCTGATTTTTAGTCAACTAGTTGCCAAGATTACGGATAAGGAAACAATGCTGAAAATCTAGTCTAAAAAGCAGGGCAAAGTTGAAAATGCGTAGTGGACAATGAAGTCAGAAGTCAGAAGAGAGATGTGGCAGAAGAAGAAAGCAATTGTAGAATCAGTTTGTGCAAGAGCTTAAGAAATAAAAGCCTCCAACAGCACAAGAATTCGGGCAGTCCTCTCTGTGGGATACCTGGTATGTGGCATGGGACCTGAAGGTGACTCCCTCAAGGACTTATACAAGGCTGAAGAGGATATCCTGGGAGAAAAAAACTACCTCAAACCAAAAAGAAATGGGACCAGTGAAAGCAGCCCCAGAAATAGAGGTGGCAGTTCTAGTCAGAGACATGGTGAATTTTGTACTGTTTCAAATATACACAGCATCCTGCCCTGTTGAAGAGAACAGCGGTGCCGCTTTCTCTTCTCTTTACAGTAAACTACTAGAACAAACAATGCTGTCTCCCCTTCCTCTTTTTAGCCACTGAGCTCAACTTTATCCCCCATACTCCGCTGAAAATATTAAAGGCTGTCTATGGCTTCCTAGGAAACCATGGTGGCATTGTGGTTAAGAGCTACAGCTGCTAACCAAAAAGTTGTCTGTTTGAATCCACCAGGCACTCCTTGGAAGTCCTATGGAACAGTTCTACTGTGCCATATAGGGTCACTATGAGTCATAATTGACTCCACTGCAATGGTTTTTTTGTTTTTAGAGTTTTTTGTTGTTGTTGTTGTTTTTTTTTTGTATAGCTTCCTAACTGAAAAGTCCAGGAGATTTATTTTATTCCGCATATTGCCACTTCATTACCTTCAACCCTCAGCTCAAAAGTGTCTTCTGAAAGAGGCCTTTCCTGACCATCCTAACTAAAACAGTACTCACTATCACTCTGTCACTTCCCCTGACATTGTCCTTTCTTTACTTTTGTTATAGAAAATTTCAAATACATAAAAGCTGACAGAATAGCTTTAACAACTACCAAAATCACAGGCAGATTTGCTTTATTTGTGTTCACACCAGAAACCCCAGTGGCATAGTGGTTAAGTGCTACAGCTGCTAACCAAGAGGTCGGCAGTTCAAATCCACCAGGCTCTCCTTGGAAATTCTGTGGGGCAGTTCTACTATGGCCTATAGGGTTGCTATGAGTCGGAATCGGCTAGACGGCAGTGGGTTTGGTTTGGTTTTGGTGGGTATTCACACCTACATCCCCCTACCGGTACTGTTTTGAAGAAAATCACAGACATCATATCTTTCATTCATTGGGTGGTAAGTTTCTTGATTCTATTTTAATCTATAAGTTCATGCTCTGTCTCTCTCTGCTTTTTTTTTTCCCTTGAATCAGTTTATTAAAAAAACTACATCATTTCTCTTGTAGTTTCCTACAGTATGAATTTTTTCCACAGTGTTAATGGTATCCTCACAGTTTCATCTCCTATGTTTATCTTTCTTCTGCATTTCCACCTCTTAATGTCTTAATAATGAGCCTGAAAAAGACTGAAGTCATGTACCAACCCCTTTGCTATCACTTTCTCCAGAATGTTCCTGTGTGACTGATAATAATTTTGAATTTTTACCATTCATTTTTTTTTTTATTGTACTTTAGATGCAGGTTTACAGAACAAACCAGCTTCTCATTAAACAATTAGTACACATATTGTTTTGTGACATTGGTTGCCAACTCCACGACATGTCAACATTTTCCCCTTCTCGACCTTGGGTTCCCTATTATCAGCTTTCCTGTCCCCTCCTGCCTTCTAGTCCTTGCCCCTGGGTTGGTGTGCCCATTTAGCCTCATTTTGTTTCATGGCCCTGTCTAATCTTTGGCCAAAGGGTGAACCTCTAGAGTGACTTCATTACTGAGCTATAAGGGTGTCCAGGGGCCATACTCTCAGGATTTCTCCTGACTCTGTTAGACCAGTAAGTCTGGTTTTTTGTGTGCTGCGAGTTAGAATTTTGTTCTACATTTTTCTCCGGCTCTGTCCAGGACCCTCTATTATGAACCTTGCCAGGGCAGTCAGTGCTTATAGCCAGGCACCATCTAATTGTGCCGAACTCAGTCTGGTGGAGGCTGTAGTATTTGTGGTCCATTAGTCATTTCAACTGATCTTTCCCTTGTGACATGGATTGAATTATGTCCCCCCAAAAAATGTGTGTATCAACTTGGTTAGGCCATGATTCCCAGTATTGTGTGGTTGTCCTCCATTTTCTGATTGTAATTTTATGTTAGAGAGGATTAGGGTGGGATTGTAACACCCTTACCAGGTTACATCCCTGATCCAATGTAAAGGGAGTTTACCTGGGATGTGACCTGCACCACCTTTTATCTCTCTAGAGATAAAAGGAAAGGGAAGCTAGTAGAGAGTTGGGGACCTCATACCACCAAGAAAGCAGCACCCAGGAACAGAGCAAGTCCTTTGGACCGGGGTCCCTGTTCCTGAGAAGCTCCTCGACCAGGGGAAGATTGAGGACAAGGACCTTCTTCCAGAGCCAACAGAGAAAGAAAGCCTTCCCCTGGAGCTGACGCCCGGAATTTGGACTTGTAACCTACTAGACTGTGAGAGAATAAATTTCTCTTTGTTAAAGCCATCCAGTTGTGGTATTTCTGTTACAGCAGCACTAGATGACTAAGACACCATGTGTCTTCAGTGTTCTTTATTCTACCTTGCTCCAGATAGAGTGAGACCAGTGGAGACTCTTAGATGGCTACTCACAAGCTTTTAAGACCACAAATACTACTCACGAAAGTAGAATGTAGAATATTTTCTGTATAAACTACGTTATGCCAATTGAACAAGATGTTCAGTGAGACCATGGTCCCCACAGCCTTCATCATGCATTTTGGGGGTAAAAAAGGCTGAGGATAGTTAGGTACATAGCATGAGGATGGAAACAAAGTAACGATAACCGGCCAAAAGTGGAAAATCCATTAGAGACGTCATCTTCATGCTTGAGTAAGCTTTCCAAGTTCAGACAAATCTATTATGGTAGAAGTGGCCACTGTAGAAATATTAGAAGATCTAGTTTCATCCAACATAGAGATAATTCCTAGACAGAAGGGACCATTTCATTGACATCTATATTCATTGTTTGAAGGTAAGACTAAGACAAAGAATGTTTCCTTCAAAAAAAAAAGGCAAAATTTAGGCTGAACTTACAAGGGAAGATAGGCTGCAGGGCTCCAAGAGATTTCATCTTTGGTAAGAACTAAGAAAAGTTCTTAAATTTTTAAAATTGTATTTGGTTTTTTACTCTAATTTTTAATATATCAACACATTTGATTTCTTAAAAAAATGGAGGATTAAAATATAAATTAAAGGCAAAGATATCAGACAACACACTCAGAGAATTTCATATGTATCTCTAAGAAGATAATTTGAACCAAAAATTTACAAACAAAACCAAATATTTTCTTCCATGGAAAAGGCACATTTAAAGCCATGAAGAAAAGAACAGGAGACTATCTTGGAATAAATATAGTAGGAATGCAATACACTGGGGCATAAGTAAGTGTGGATTTGAGCAAAAGTGCACTGCGATGCAGCTGTTACGTGATACCTAGTAGCTCAGTGGTTTTTGTGGACACAGAAAATAAACAGCAAACTCAGGAAAGCGTCACCCCAGTAATCTACTTTACATAAGTACAGTGGCGCCAAACATTTAATGCCAACCACAAAATGAAAAAGCCAGTATGAAGACTAATACATGATATCAATTGAAATGTAAATAATCATAATCACACCACTACAGACTACATGTTTTTCATAAAATGTCACTATTTTCATATCGGCAGGCTGACTGCCTGTAATTGGAGAAAGGCTTCAGACTAATTAAAGAAATATAATCTTTTTAGTATAAACTTCAGTGATTTGAATTGATTGGGATGAGGAAGTAGCTCGAAATTATCTGGTATTTTAACAAATCCAGATTTATAACCCTGAGCGACCACAACGAAACGAAAAAAATGTGGCTGTGGAGAGCCTTTAGACTTTACCAAATCAGTGTGCTGTCATATAGACATAAACGTATTAAAAGTGTATTTGCAAAGAGTTCTTTTAAAATACGTCAGGTTTTATAAAACAATACTTTTGGGTACTTATCTTTATATTTTAAACATGCACTGTTCAAGTCTTCTTTGTGAATTTGCTTGCAAAATCTATAAAGATATTCTGAATTATTGGTGTCTGAATTATTAAGTTTTTATGCTTATAAAGTAGCAGCCCACTGTAGACGGAAAATACTAACTCTAAATGAATCAGAAACCACTCACAGATTTCTTAAAGCCATAACAGTGAACATGAATGCCTCATCAGTACTCCCAAACCTAAATCCAAGTTGAGATCTACTGTGATAAAATTAATCTGTTTGGTAAACTATGAAACTAAGCATTATATTTTTTATGCTGTAAACATAACTATTCCATGTCAAGCCATGGAAAGCTATAATAAAAATGATAACTTTATTTTTGGTGGCCTGAAATTCATTTGACTGTAATGCCTGAGAGAGCAGGGAAAAGGGCAGGTACAGGGTGCTGGATAACAATTTTTTAACTCCCATGGTATCATACAGAAAATGATCAGATGCAAAGTCTTCTAGTCTGGGCTTTTTACTTAAATAAACGACACACAAGCACGCATACTGTTTTCTTTGTCATCTTGGTTCCTCCCAGAAGCAGACACCAAGATACAGTAAAAAACGCAAGCGATACAGTGGAGGTAATGTCTGTGTGGAGGCAGTGGTGGTTCAATGGTAAAATTCTTACCTTCCACGCAGGAGAACCAGGTTCAATTCCCAGTCAATGTATTTCATGTGCAGCCACGCCTATCTCCCAGTGAAGGCTTACCTGTTACTATGGTGCTGAATAGGTTTCAGAGGAACTTCCATTCAAAGATGGGCAAGGAAAAAAGGCCTGATAATCTACTTCTGAAAATCAGTCCATGAAAATCCTGTGGGTCATAATGGCCCGATCCACAGTGAATTGTAGGGATGGAGCAGGACCCAGGAGCATATTTCAGTTCCATTGTTCATGGGATGACAATGAGTCCTGGGCTAGCTGGACGGCAGATAACAACAATTCTGTGAAAAATGAAGAGCAGAGTCAGGGAAAGTCTACAATCCATTATGAAACTGAGACACTTGTGAAAGAAAAGGGGCAGGAAGAAGTAATTTGGAGCATGGGGCAGCTCTAAGAAAGGCTTGGTAAATTTGATGGGGGCTCTGTGGCAAAGATTGCCCATAGAGGAGTTCTGAATTCAGTGGAAATTGCCATGCTTTAATACCTGTGATGGTTAAAGTTACGTGTCAACATGGCTAGGCCCTGATTCTCAGTGGTTTAGTAGGCATTATGTAATCATCCTCCATTTTGTGATATGATGTGAGCAGCCAATCAGTCAAAAGGGTAGTTTCCTTGGGGTTGTGGCCTGCATCCAATATGTATGGATGTTCTGGCAAAGCTCTTTCTCTCTCTCTAGATCCTGCATCCAACTTATCATTCTCACCTCTGGTTCTTGGATAGGAGGTGAGCCAGCAGCCTACAGTCTGAACTGAGGATTTTGGGATTCATCATTCCCTGCAGCCCTGTAAGCCAGCAGCCTGCCATCTGTCCTGATGATTTTAGGTTCATAAGCCCCTGCAACCATGTGAGTCAGGAGAAGCCTCCAGCCTGAAGCCTCATCCATGTATTTGGGACTTGTCAGCCTCCAAGCTATTTCCTTAAAATAATCTTTCTCTATATATTTATACATGTGTGCTTCACTGGTTTTACTCTTCCAGAGAACCCAGCCTAAGATAGTACCCCAGGGTCAGAAGAGATTCTGAAACTTGCCCGTGAATGCAGAATAGCTAAAGGGAATGAATGAAATAATGAAGTCAAAGAACTGAATAGAAGATTTCAAAGGGTGGCTCGAGAAGACAGAAGAAAGTATTAAAATGAAATGTCCAAAGGCCTGGAGTCAGAAAACCAAAAGGGAAGGAGACATTCAGCATTTCTCAAGCTGAAATAACTGAAAAAAATTCAAGCCTCCAGTTGCAATGTTGGAGGATTCTATGGGCAAAAAATTGAACAATGTAGGAAGCGTCAAAAAAGGATAGAAAGTTGGCATGACAGAAACTGGAGAAACTGAGAGTATGGCCCCTAGACAGCCTTTTAGCTCAGTAATGAGGTCACTCCTGAGGTTCAACTTCCACCCAAAGATTAGACAGGTCCATAAAACAAAACAAGACTAAAGGACACACCAGCCCAGCAGCAAGGACTAGAAGGCAGGAGGTGACAGGAAAGCTGGTAATAGGAACCCAAGGTCCAGAAGGGAGAGTGTTGACATGTCGGGTTGTTAACTAATGTCATAAAACAATATGTGTACTAACTGTTTAATGAGAAGCTAGTTCTGTAAACCTTCATCAATTTAAAAAAAAAAAAAGAAGAAGAAGATGGAAAGAATACACAGAGTCACTGTGCCTAAAAGAATTGGTCAAAGTTCAAGCATCTCAGGAGGTAGCATATGCTCAAGAACTGATGGTGCTAAAGGAAGAAGTTCAAGCGGTACTGAAGGACTTGGTAAAAAACAAGGTTTCAGGAATTGAAGGAATACCAGCAGAGATGATTCAACAAACAAATGCAACCTTAGAGCGTTCACTTATCTAAGCCAAGAAATTTGGACAATTGCTACCTGGCCAACTTGACTTGAATAGATCTATGTTTGTACCGATTCTAAAGAAAGGTGATCCAATGGGATGCGGCAATTATCAAACAATATCATTAATATCACACAAAAGTAAAACTATGCTAAAGATAATTTAAAAATGGCTGCAGCAGTACACAGACAAGGAACTGCCAGAAATTCAAGTTGGATTCAGAAGATGTAGAATGAGAGACACATTGCTGATGTCAAATGTATCTTGGCTGAAAGCAGAGAATACAAGAAAGATGTTTACCTGTGTTTTATTGACTATGCAAAGGCATTTGGCTGTGTGGATCACAACAAATTGTGGATAACATTGTGAAGAATGGGAATTCCAGAACACTTAATTGTGTTCATGAGGAGCTTATACCGAAACAAAAGGCAGTCATTCAGACAGAACAAGGGGATACTGCATAGTTTAAAATTAGGAAAAGTGTGCATCAGGGTTGTATCCTTTCACCATATTTATTCAATCTATATGTCGAGCAAATGAACCGAGAAACTGGACTATAAGAAGAAGAACGCAGCATCAGGGTTGGAGGAAGACTCATTAACAACCTGTGTTATGCAGATGACACAACCTTGCTTGCTGAAAGTAAAGAGGATTTGAAGCACTTACAGGTGACGATCAAAGACTACAACTGTCAGTAAAGATTACACCTCAAGATAAAGAAAACAAAAATTCTCACAACTGGACCAATAAGAAACATCATGATAAATGGAGAAAGAATTGAGCTTGTCAAAGATTTCATTTTATTTAGATCCATAATCATCGCCCATGAAAACAACAGTCAAGCAATCAAATGATGCATTGCATTGGGCAAATCTTCTGCAAAAGACCACTTTCAAGTGTTAAAATGAAAAAATGTCACTTTGAGGACTAAGGTGTGCCTGACCCAAGCCACGGTGTTTTCAATTGCCTCATATGCATGCGAAAGCTGGACAATGAATAAGGAAGACCAAAGAGGAATTATGCATTTAAAGTATGGTATTGGCAAAGAATATTGGATATACCATGGGCTGCCAGAAGAATGAAAAAATCTCTCTTGGAAGAAGCATGCCAGAATGCCCCTAGAAACGAGGATCGCAAGACTTCGTCTCACATCTTTGGACTTGTTATTAGGAGGGATCAGGCCCTGGAGAAAGACATCATGCTTGCTTGGTAAGTTGGGAGGGTCAGCAAAAAAGAGGAAGACCCTCCATTGAGATGGATTGACACGGTGTCTGCAACGGTAGGCTCACACATAGAAACAATTGTGAGGATGGCACAGAAGTGGGCAGTGTTTCGTTCTCTTGTACATAGGATTGCTGTGAGTTGGAACGGACTACTAACACCTAACAACAACAAGTACACCAGCTGTGCAAAGTCATCTTGTGCTCCTACTGTGCTTAGTCTCTCTGGGAGCTGCCTGGAGAGATTGTAGCCTTGACTTGAATACAGCAGCAGATCCTGAAGGCACTGCAGCTGGAGGCTGTCAGCTCACTGCTCTCCTCCTGACAGGTTCTCCCTAGAAGGGAGATCTAAGTGGCAACAACTCTGTGGCTGTCACATTTCTAATTCAAATTATAGTGGTCCTTGATGTTTCTTTCTCCTTTAATAAGGTAGATAGGTTTTGAATGTCAAGTATAACATGTACTATTTTAGTATGTCAGATGGACTGTTTGATCTTTCAATTATTGGATAAGTAAAATATATACAGGAGGAAATACTCTAAAAGGTTCCAAGGGGAAGCAACAAGACCATCTACAATAAAACAAGAATTAAAAATGACATCACGCTTCTCAACAGTAACGGTTGAAGCAAGGATACCATAGAGTAATGTTTTTAAAGTGCCAAGGAACTTGGAATTAGAATTGTATATATATATATATATATATAATCATTTAAATGTGGTGGTAAAGATGTTCTCATACACACAATGTTTCATAATTTTTGTCACACACAGAGAAGAGGAACTTTTGGAGGAACTTTTCCAGAAAGAAAAGAAATAAATAATTAATAGTATTTATCACTTTTTTATGTAAGCACTACCAAATTTTTAAAAAAGAAAAAATAGAAACGGAAAAAAATGTATCAATAAGGGTTCTGAGATGAACTAATAACACCAACATGGCTGGAGACTTAAAGTAGAAAGACTGGTTGGAGGTGAGAAAGCGAAGATATTGATCTTGAGTGGTGACCTCCAGAAGCACCCATAGAGGAATGGGGAAGTGAAACAGGGAAGGGAAGAAAACCAATACCAGATGTGTCAATAAATAGGTTACCACTTTCGCGGTGGTATTAAATCCCACTGGGGGCCTCTGGGAGACACTGTAGAACATGTGTTAGAGCTGTCTCATTAGAAAAGCAAGAATGCTGGAGTGTTTACTCACCAACTCCTATTCGTCATTGATTTTAGGGCTATTTCTGTAGACCTTAACCAAAAAAAAAAAAATTTTTTTTTTTTTTTTTAACTCCCTGGAGATTCCAATCTGTCCCACATTATTGCCAAGCACCCTCCTGAGACCCAAAAATACCATCTGGCTAAGGGTCACTGGTGCTTTGAGTATGTATGGGGAATGTGACTGCACAAAGGATGTGAGTGGGGTACCCACAGGGACTTCTATTATTACTCCTTGCACTCTTCAGATCTACTCATGCCCTCCATTAAAGTTACTCAGTCTAATCTCTACTCTTCAATGTAGAGGCCCATCACAATTTAAACATGAAATGAAATGAAATACAATATGAAACTAATGGGAGAAACTACAATCTCTACTGCTATTCCTCATCTTCCCTCTTTCAAAACCATTTTATATTTCACTCATCCTAGCCGGCACTTCTGCTAGTCTGGATTGCTTCACTATAGGGAAACTCGTACCATCATCCTTGACGGGTCTGATCCCCTTTTTACCATACTCAAATCAGCCCATGTTTGTTATAATTGTGTTTTCACTGCTATCATTTGACATAGAAGCACCAAGAGTCTCCCCTGTGAATCCTGTAAGTTCTGGCATACTTCTCCTTGCCTCCATTATGTGGTAGTAAACCTATCGCCTTATGATAATGAGTCAATTACATCTTCCTGTATAGTAACATCTTTTCTTGCCTACTGGTCTATTAGCCTAAAACAAAACAAAACAAGTTGCCATCGAGTTGATTCCGACTCATAGTGACCCTACAGGACAGAGAGAACTGCCCTGAAGGCTTTCCAAGGAGCAGCTGGTGAATTTGAACTGGTGAACTTTTGGTTAACAGTCAAGCTCTTAACCACTTCATCACCAGAGCTCCTCTTTTAGCCTGAGGAACCCAAGCTGACCAGGCAGCAACCATACCTTCAGATGTAGGAAAACTGTACTGATCTTCTGTGATCCACCATAAACCAAGTTTTGCAGATGTGAAGCACAAATATTCAGCGTGGTTCATTGTGAGTGATGATGGGAAGAGCCACTCCTACTTCTATTTAACTATCACAGTCATAGCATATATAATGGTCATAGGTTCAAAGTATATATCAAATCTGGAGGGACAGCACTCCAGCGCCACCAAGTGTCATCCACAAGCCGATGCTGTAATTTACATTTGTTAAGATGCCACTTCAGTATTCTACCAGACTGATTAACTTGGGTAATGCAGTATATGATGGAGCAACAGGCTCCTGGCCATCCACACATGGCAATGCCTCCTTTACTATAATGGATCGCTTAATCTGGTGCTGTATTGTGCAGGATCCTGTCTTAATCATCTAGTGCCGCTACAACAGAAATACCGCAGGTGAATGGCTTCAACAAAGACAAGTTTATTTCCTCACAGTAGAGTAGGCTAAATGTCCAAATTCAGCGCATCAGCTCCAGGGGAAGGCTTTCTCTCTCTGTCAGCATTCTCATCAATCTTCCCCCAAACTAGGAGCTTCTCTGAGCAGAGGCCCAGGGTCCAAAGGACAAGCTCTACCCCCAGGACTGCTTTCCTGGTGGTACGAGGTCCCCCTGTCTCTGCTCGTTTTTCTCTTTTATATCTCAAGAGATTGCCTCAAGACGCAGCCCAATCTTGTAGACTGAGTCCTGCCTCACGAATACAACTGCTGCCCATCCTCCCTCACTAACATAATAGAGGCAGGATTTACAACATATAGGAAAATCACACAATACCAGGAATCATAGCCCAGCCAAATTGATACACACATTTTTGAGGGGACATAATTCAATCTCTGATAGATCCTATGTCAGGTATGGGAACTCATCACTGCCCACCCATTGTAGAAAGAATCTAATGTACGAACTTGCCACCAGGTTGTTGATTCATCTCCTTGAGTGACAGTACCATTTGAGGATCCAGCCATCAGTCTTTCCTGCTGGCAGCTCTGATATTAACAGCAACAGTAGTTAGATTAGTCTTAGTGGGAGGAAGCTATGCTGTTGAGACCATATATAGCCTCAGCCCCACTGCCATGACTACCCTTTACTGGCCCATTGTGAGCTGGAATGGCCAAGGACAGAAGCTAGCTACCATTCGTAGGTGAGTTAATCTGTACACCTGGTATTTTAGTTCTTCTTCTCCATTTTGTGTTTGCTTTCCGAAATTTATCCACGTGTCTCTTCTATAGTCTTTCTTGTATCTGATTTTCCAATCTTGCTTTTTCTAGGCTCCTGTCCAACATTTATGCCAAGTGGTCACACTTCCAAGGAAATGTCCCCTTTCAACTGACTGGCTAATTACATCAGATCACATCATGGAAGATGATCAATGTAATCATTATGGAAGATTACATTATGGAAGATTACATCTAGGCTCCTGCCCAACATTTATGCCAAGTGGTCACACTTCCAAGGAAATGCCCCCTTTCAACTGACTGGCTAATTACATCAGATCACATCATGGAAGATGATCAATGTAATCATTATGGAAGATTACATTATGGAAGATTACATTATAGAAGAGCAACCAATCCAGTGTCTGCCAAACCACTGAGAATCATAGCTTAGTCAAGTTGACATATGACACTAACCATCACAGGTAACGTACCATGAACCAAAAAGTGATGCTGACAATTATTTCATACCTGACATTTAAAAATAGTGCCATATCACTATTAACTATGTATTATATGACTTGGAAATGGTGTTTTATAAATTTTAGTCTTGCTTCAAATCACTTCTCTATTCACACAAAGATGGTGACTTTCATGTGCTTCTTGAATCCTCTGGGGAAACCCTGGTGGCGTAGTGCTTAAGAGTTCGGCTGCTAAGAAAAAGGCCGGCAGTTTGAATCAACCAGGTGTTCCTTGAAAACCCTATGGGACAGTTCTACACTGCTCTATAGGGTTGCTATGAGTTGGAATTGACTCGACAGCAACAGCTTTCTTGAATCTTCTAGGAGGAATTTCCCTCATCAATGTCTTTCAGGGACATGCCTGAGTGGGCCTGTAGTGTAGCTACAGTTTATTTTTAGCTTACTTCAACATACTGAGCCTACTCATGTATGGAGCCAGGCATAAAAGAATGCCTGAAAAAATCCCATGTGTTTGGAGATTCTAAACAGCATATTACTAACTAAGAGTGCTTGGGTGACACAGTTAAGTGTGCTTGATGACTAGCTGAAAGGTTGCCTGCTTTGAACCCACACAGGGGTGCCTTGGAAGACAGGCCTGGAGATCTGCTTCTGAAAGGTCACGGCCTTGAAAACCCTATGGAGCAGTTCTACTGTGAACACATGGGGTCATCATGAGTCAGAATTGACTCTTCAACAACTAACAATGACTCTTTGGTGAAAGAGAAAACAGTCAAGTGTACTTGTGAAATACTTAGAAATAAAAGACAAAGTACTGTATAGGAAACTCTATGGAACACAATTAAAGCAAGTCTTAGTGGAAACTTCATAGTTTTCAATACCTTTATTAGAAAACTAGGACAAATGACCAAAGAGTTTCACCCCATGAAGCTACACAAGGAACAACAGAGTAACCCTGGTGAAGACAAAAAAAAAAAAAAAAAAGGAATGAAATAATAAAGAAGGAGGAAGAATCAATAACATAGAGAACAACAAAAAAAGTTAAAAAAAAAAAAAGGAGAAATCAACAAAACCAAGAGCTGCTATTTTGGAAAGACAAACAAGATTGGTAAGTAGGTATGCATATACCCTATGGCTTAGAAATCCCACTCCTATTAATACAACCAGAGACATTCTTGTACATGGTTCATAAAGGAAGACATTTAAGACAGTTTATTTTAGCAATGATTGTGGAAGTGGGTACTTGAAGGCATCTTAGTTTTCCATCACTGAGATAATTGAAAGGTAAAATGTGATGATGCGTATTACACAATGTCATAAAGTAATCAGAATTCATGAACTAGATGTAATTAAAGCCACAAAGATAGACCTTGGAAACATGCTAAATGAAAAAATAAAAGAAAAAAATAATGTGATATCATTTGGGGAAAATTAAAAATACATGAATATAAAAGAACACCGAGTTTTTCAAGGATACAAAAATTTTCTAGGACATAAAACACACTGGGGTATACCCTGAAGGAAGGAGAAGCAAATATGAGTAGGAACAGGGAAGGAGAAACATAATAAAATTAAATAAAACCAGCATCAAACAAGAGAAGGAACATGCTGGTCTTAGCCTGGGTTCTCCACAGGAGCAAAACCAGTGAGAACTGCATATAGAGAGATCTACTTCGAGGAAATGGCTCACGCAATTGTGGGGACTGACATGTACCAAATCCATAGGTCAGGGGGCAGGCTGGAGACTTCTGCAGGTTTACATCGTAGGAACTGGAGGTCAGGTGATAGGAGTGCAGGATTTAGAGAGACAGAGAGAGCGAGCTTTGCCAGAACATCCATTTATACACTGAAGGCAGGCCATGTCTCCAAGAAAACTCCCCTTTCAGCTGATTGGCTGATCACAGTACCTTACGGAAAAGCAAACAGTCCAGTGTTTGCCAAACCACTGGAAATCATAGCCTAGCCAAGTTGACACATAACATTAACCATCACAAGTAGTGTACTGTCAACCAAAAAGTGATACAGACAATGCTATATCACTATTCACTATAAATTACATGACATGGAAATTGTATTTTATAAAATATAGAGACTGTATTCTTTCATAGATCCAAGTAAACAAATGTTATGAACACCTCTTTGAAAGATTTTGAGATTTGTTTGCTGATTCAAGTTTCCCCTGGGCTCCCTTATGTTTTCTCTCTGAGCAAATTTTGACCACAATATTCTCAGGCCCTAGAGAATTCTCATATTTAGCTAAATTAAAAAGTCAAGGAGTATTGCCATTCCAAATGAGTTAGTCAAAATAATAAATACTAGTTAGCAAAAAAGGTAAATTGTATGATTTAGAAATAGAAAATACAGGAAGCATCTTATACTGAACCATAGCTAAACAAAATATGTATCTTCTTATGTATCAAATATTCTAGGCAGACATTTCTAGATTTCAGAATTCTCAGCATTTAACCACATGAATATCATCCAACAAGAAACTTTTTTTTTCTAGTAATCAAGTACTCGGCAGAATAAAAAACCAAAAAAACAGACCCAGTACGATCGACTTGATTTCGACTCACAGCGACCCTTTAGGACAGAGTAGAACTGCCCCATACAACTTCAAAGAGCACCTGGCAGATTCCAGCTGCCGACCCTTTGGTTAGCAGCCGTAGCACTTAACCACTATGCCACTAGGGTTTCCAGCAGAGTTAAAACATTCCCTAAATAACATCGGAATCAATTTTATCATTATAGATTTATGAAAATCTCATATCTAAATAGGAAATCTTGGAAAAATATAGTTAAGTAAACATCAAAATATTCTAAAATAATGAATTTCATTATCCCTAAAACCCTATGTCTACATTTTTAATATTTCAATTTCCTTTTTTATTTTAAAATATTTTAATGATGCTTAAGGTAGATATACCTTAAGACATTTTTAGGTTGATATCTAAATATTAATTTTATTTATACCTCAGTGACTATAAGAATTGTTATCAAAGGTAAATAATAAAAATAACAAATTTGGAGCCCTTACAGTCCATAATAATCAAATTAATTATTCATGCATGTTCTGTTGTTTTGAACACTGGTGACAGATTTGCCCTGAGCCAAATACAGTTTTGTACAAAAGCAGACATATTTAAGTTTTGTGATCAGCTTTGGAGTGGAGATAGAATAAAATTTCCCTTTAGGTCAAATTAATTGCCCCGAAGAAATCTTGGCTCCAGCATCATAGGGTGTTAAGGCTAGAAGAGGCCTTAAGATAGCTTGTGAAAACCATTTGCTGACAGTATCGTTTGTTTTTTAAAATAGAATTAGCATGATTTAATATACTGAGAATATACTTGTTACTCATATAATACTTTCGAACGAATGAAGTGCATATATTATCACAGCATATCGTTTCCTTTTCGAATACACACCCTTGAACCGTTCAGTCTGGGGAAGAAACAGGAAAGGTGGGCGGCAGGGCCCAGGAGACGGTGCAGACAGGGCGGAGGAGAGTTCTAAGCTGCTTCCCTTTCCCTTCTACCGCTCTTCGTGTCACCCATAACGAACGGGTGGTGGTTAAGTACATCTCAGGAGGTGTTGTAGGGCCTGGAGAGCGCGTGCCAGCTGACTTTCAGAGTTGTTGCAGATCAGCTGTAAATAAACACATGTATGCGTTCACGTCAGTAGGTGGATTACTGAGATTTCATTCCGGTTAGTTTCACTTTCAGTTCATCCCAGTGCAAGAGCCAGGATGGCAAGACATGCTTCACTAATGGCCCCGAATGTTCAGTTTTAGCTTCCTTTAAGCCTCTTTAACAAAAAGAACTAACATCCTATACTGAGTCTTTTACAACTTGCCCTTGAGAGGTTGATGTTAATTCTGCGTGATTAATTTACTTGAGTTTTCAATGCCTAGCTTTAATTTCACAATGTTTGTCTTGTTCTCAACTTCTCCGACTGTGATTTTGAGAACACGATTTGATTCCTGCCACGTTCAGTTCTTGTGGAGAGCCTCTCTTGCTGAGTGCCACATCAGTCCCTTCTGTATCTTAATGATCTCCCTGGGCTCTTTGTTCTATTCTCAGAGCTGTGTAAACCGTCCTAGCAATGCGTCAGGCATTGAGCTATATGGTTTTACATATCTGATTTAATTTCAAATTATTCCTTGATCTGTGAGCTCCTTAAGGGAGGAAGCTCTGGTTTATCTATCTTTAGTATGTAGATCAGAACTTGGAATATGGTAGGCACTCTTAATGGTTGACCTGAACAGAGAGAAAAAGATTCAGAACTTGAGCCTGGGAGAAATTTATTCTAATGCTGAAATCCATTCTATACTATCTGTCATATTTATTGCCAATTTATTTTACGGTAGATGCTATACATATATACACACACATATGTACATGCGTATTTTATATATATATATATACTTATTATCGACTTAACAACAAAGCAGGAAATGTTTTTAAATGCCACTGAGTCGGCGCCCACTCACAGCCACCCTGTGCTCAAAAGGACAAAACACTGACCCGTCTTGCGCCATCCCCGCAATCTTTGCTATATTCGATTCCATTGTTGTAGCCCTTGTGTCAATCCATCTCGTTGAAGGTTTTCCTCTCTTTCGCTGACCCTCTGCTTTACCAAGCGTGATGTCCTTTTCCCTCCTGATAATATGCCCAAAGTGCATGAGACGAAGTGTCACCATCTTCTCTTCTAAGGAGTATTTTGGCTGTACTTCTTCCAAGACAGATTCTCTCGTTCTTCTGGCAGTCCGTGGTATATTCAACATTCTTTGCCAACACCATAACACAAAAGCATCAATTCTTCTTCGGTCTTCCTTACTCATTGCCCAGCTTTCCCACACATAGAAGACCACTGAAAACACCACGCCTTGGAGCAGGCACACCTTAGACCTCAAGGTAACGTCTTTGCTTTTTAACACTTTAAAGAGGTCTCTTGCAGCAGATTTGCCCGATGCAATGTGCTGCTTAATTTCTTGACTGCTGCTTCCATGGGTGTTGATTGTGGATCCAAGTAAAATGAAGTTCTTGACAACTTCAATATTTTCTCCATTTAATTTATCATGATGTTGCTTATTGGTCCAGTTGTGAGGATTTTTGTTTTATGTTGAGGTGTAATCTATATTGAAGGCTGTAGACTTTGATCTTCATCAGTAAGTGCTTCAAGCCCGCTTCACTTTAAGCACGTTAAGATTGTGTCATCTGTGTAACACAGGTTAATGAGTCTTCCTCCAATCCTGATGCTATGTTCTTTATATAGTCCAGCTTCTCGGATTATTTGCTCAGCATACAGATTGAATAAGTATAATGAAAGGATACAACCCCGACACACACTTTTCCTGACTTTAAGCCACTCAGTATTCCCTTTTTCTGAGTGTAGGAGTGAGTAATTCTCTGTCTAGACATTACAGTCAAGAAGTTATTCCCCCCAAAAACAAATGAATAAAAACCTCAAGACGGGAAGGTCTACTTTCATAAACTGTCTTCCTAGTATACCACAAACCAAATAAAACTTCAGGAAAAAAGATCTAACTCTAAGAATCTTTTCTCATCTTGTTACAGTTATTTTTTACAATGTAACAAATTACCTCAAGATATAGCAGTATAAAACAATAATTTCATTATATCTCACAATGTTACAGATAAAGAAGCTGAGCAGGGCTCAGCTGGGGTACCTTCCACTCCGTGTGAGATTGATTGAGATCAGTGGGTAGTGTGCAAATAATGGATGGACTGGTCTGGAATGTCCAAGATGGCACCACTCATAAGACTGGTACTGTAGAGAGAATGCCTAGAAGGCTGGGCTGAGCTGGAACTGTTGACCAAAGCACGCACCAACAGGTGACCTTTCCAACATGGTAGTCAGACTCTCACATGACAACCCAGGGTTCCCAGGAGTTTTTCAACAAACAGGAAATGGAAGCTGCCAGTTTCTTTAGGTCTGGTTCCAAAAATTGATACCACATTATTTCTGCCATGACCTCTTGGTCAAAGAAGCCATAGAGCCCAGTATAATTTAAGGTGGGAGGATATAGACTCTACCTCAGGATGAGAGGAATGTCAAATAAATTGGGGCCATTTTTAATCCACTACACAGCCCAATTAACTTTTAACAATTATTGCTTATAAATGATATCTTTCAATATATTTTTTTCAAAACTCAAAAGTAAGAAACTTTTTTGTTCCTTGCTGTTTTCAGATTATTACATACTACATTGTTTTACACTGCCAAATCTCAGGGTAATTTGTTACATGGAAAAAATGTAGTGTTTTATAGTATCACATTCTACCTTATATTGTGGCTATTGCATATATTTTATTACCAATTCTAAATTTTACAGCAAGGTATTTTTTATACTTATGCCCTGGTTGTTTATACAACAATGTGAATGGGTACTTGAGGAAGAAATGTCCCCACCTGCCCTCTTGGCCTCCAGCTGTTCAGTACTTCCGGATTCTTTGCTCTTCCAAGAGCAGGTTGGATTTGCTGCCTTTACCAGCATTTTGGTGTGCAAAGAATTTTTCTTATTCTGTTAAATAATAGAATTTAGAGCCAAAAAGTATTTTTGGAGACCATATAAACCAAATTTGATATTTCACAGAAGTAAATATTGTGGTTGCAGGAAGTTTATGTGAACTGGCCCAAATTATGCAAATAATTTATAGGAGAGCCAGAACTAACATCTGGGCTCATTGATCTTCTTCAGTTGTACAGATGGCAAATAAATTTTTTGTTGATTTTTTTTCAGGAGGAATTTTATTAGGAAACTGGAAAAAAGAAACTATTTTTTAAAAGGCCAGATTAACCAAATCCAGAATACCAGACCACAGAAACGATTGAATTTCCTGAAGGCAGGAAAATCAACCAAAATTATTCATCATCAGTCAATAATTGTCTTACGACTCAGTCTAAATGGTATTTAAGCCTTCTCTTTCTCACATCCCTGTCTCTCCCTTTCCACAAAGGCACCTTTCAAGTCCTTTGTAATTCCCATTTTTGCTCTTAGGTGCTTCTTACCTCCAAGATAGTCTAGTGGTACAACTGATTCTTAACTATTTTCAAAATAATTTCTTGTAGAAAACAGAATACATTTTCCCTCCATAGAAACCCACTAACAAATAGTCCATATCTCAGCTGTCTATGTAGAAAACTCACCTCTCTTCAAGAGCCTGTAAAAGGCAAATCAACTTCAGATTTCATGTTAATGTATTAGCAAACATAGTTTTCCTGAACCTCCTCAGAATTGTTTGCCCAGTATTGAGGATACAGATGATAAATAGCACTTAATAGATAAAATAATAAACCCCAGGTCTGCAATTAATGCATTTATTTATTTAATTGATTTTATAAATACCTGAAACAAATTCATTCACTGAAAGAAATCTCTCCCTAAGTGAATGTAAATCTCATGCAGTCAAGTTGACAAAAAACCCACTTAAAAAACCCACAGCTGAACTAAAAACTTTTTTTATAAGAACTTTTTAATTATTATTTAGAAATGCAGTTACATGCATAGAACAATCAAAATTAAGTTAAACGTTAGACAAATTTAAAATACTATCTTCAGATCCACTGCAATGTACTGGATGCTATATATATATATATATATTATATAAAATAAAATAAAGCAAACCCAAGCTGATTGAGTGACACCCTGCACAGAGTCAATTATGCATGTGTTGTTTTAAACCGTTATATACAAGTACATTCTGCAAAGGATTTCATAGTGGTGCCACAGAAAGAAACCAGGGCGGGGCAAAGTGGATTACCATACCACCCCTTGCTCATCTCTTCTCCCTGCTTGGCAATCTGTGTGGTTTGCCCCTATGCCCATTCCAGCTAGCTCTGTTCCTTGGCAGAGCCTTCTATCTTGGTTTTTTTCATTCACAATTCTACTAGGTTTTCAACTGGAAATTAAGAGGAGTTGCTTTTTAGCAAAGCTGGGTCTGCTGCCTCTCCCTCTCTGGGGAACCACCTACTGCACCATTCCACCCAAACATCTGCCAAGCGAAACACTCTCCAAGCCCCTCAAGAGCTGAAAACTTTTTATAGTACTTTTGTATTTTTTTCTTACCACTGAAGAAATATCGCCTGCTTTATGTGATCACTATCAATCAATTGTTCTAATACTGAAAGCATATCCAAAGTATTTAAATAAGTAAATGAATACACACCTCTAATGCCAAGGCTATAAAGCACCATATACATGATTGTGTGTAGTATGTCATAGCGAAGTGAAAGTAAAAAGTTACATTGTGGAAAAGATTAGTGAACTGGGACATACCATAACACACAAGCAGGACATCGTAGTCTTCCACAATCCAGGAGGATAAGGACGTTTTTATTTCCACATTACATAAGAATCCTTCAGTATTGCAACTTGAGCCTTGAATTTTTTTCTTCAGTTCTTTCAGATTGAGCTTCAGCTACTCGACGTTCAAGAGCAAGTTTCAGAGTCTCTTCTGACATACATTTTGGTCTTTTCTTTCTTTCCTATTTTTTAATGACCTCTTGCTTTCATCATGGATGATGTCCTTGACGTCATTCCACAACTTATCTGGTCTTCGGTCATTAGTGTTCAATGCGTACAATCTATTCTTGAGATGGTCTCTAAATTCAGGTGGGATATACTCAAGGTCCTGCTTTGGCTCTCGTGGACTTGCTCTGATTTTCTTCAGATTAACTTGAACTTGCATGTGAGTAACTGATGGGCTGTTCTGCAGTCAGCCACCGGCTTCGTTCTGACTAATGATATTGAGCTTTTCCATTGTCTCTTTCCACAGATGTAGTCGATTTGATTCCTGTGTATTCCATCTGGCGAGGTCCACATATATAGTGGCCATTTATGTTGGTGAAAAAAGGTATTTGCAATGAAGAAGTCGTTGGTGTTGCAAAATTCTATCACACGATCTCTGGCATCATTTCTATCACCAAAGCCATATTTTCCAACTACCGATCCTTGTTTTTTGTTTAAAACTTTCACATTCCAATCACCAGTAATTATCAATGCATGTTCGATCAATTTCAGGCTGTAGAAGTTGGTAAAAATCTTCAATATCTTCATCTTTGGCCTTAGCATTTGGTGCGTAAATTTGAATAATAGTCATGTTGACTGGTATTCATTTTAGGCGTACAGCTATTGTCCTATCACTGACAGCATTGTACTTCAGAATAGATCTTGAAATGTTCTTTTTGATGATGAATGCAACGTCATTTCTCTTCAAGTTGTCATTCCCAGCACAGTAAAACATATGATTGTCTGATTCAAAATGGCCGATACCAGTCCATTTCAGCTCACTAATGCCTAGGATATCCATGTTTATATGTTCCATTTCATTTTTGACAACTTCCAGTTCTCCTAGATTCATACTTTGTACATTCCAGGTTCTGACAATTAATGGATGTTTGCAGCTGTTTCTTCTCATTTTGAGTCATGCCACATCAGCAAATGAAGGTCCCAGAGGCTTGACTCCATCCATGTCATTAAGATTGACTCTACTTTGAGGAGGCGGCTCTTCCCCAGGCATCTTTTGAGTGCCTTCCAACCTGGGGGCTCATCTCCCAGCACTGTATCAGACAGTGTTCTGCTGCTATTCCTAAGGTTTTCACTGGCTAATTCTTTTCAGAAATAGACCATCAGCCCTTTCTTCCTAGTTTGTCTTAGTCTGGAAGCTCAGCTGAAACCTGTCTGGCATGGGTGACCCTGCTGGTATTTGAATACTGGTGGCTTAGCTTCCAGCATCCTAGCAACACAAAAGCCCCACAGTACTACAAACTGACAGATGCCTGGGGAATTCTATGGCTGGTTCATGAAAATATACTAATCATTGACCATTTATATCAATTCCAATTCTTTGCTAATAAGAACAATGCTGTTATGAATATCCTGGCATTCGTATTTGTTGCATACATTCATGTCTATTTCTTTATGAGAAGATCAAAGAAATGGAATCTCTGGGTCAAAAGGTATGCATATTTTAAGGCTTTTACAATGTACTCTCGAATTGTACCCAAAATGTACCAATTTTTATTCTCTTAGCATATTGGAAATATTTGTTTTTCCTATACACTGACTAACACTAAAAAGAAAAAAAAAAGCCATCCTTACTGGCTAGAAATAAATTATCTCACTAATATTTCAATTTTCATTTCTTTGATTAGACTGAAATTATTCCAGTATATTGGGATTTTTTTCCCTTCCATTTCCTCCCACTAGAGATTCTTGAGAGAAAGGACCCAGTCTCATATTTCTCAGCTCAAGAGCAAAAATGTTTCTCATACCATACCAACCAGAGTTTGCACCCAGTAATATTTGTTGAATAAATGAATGCTACATTTAAAAAAAAGCAGACCAGAAACTTGATGGTGAGCAGGAGCTATCCATGACTAGAAATTGGTTACACACATATAGGAACACACATTTACAGCAAAACAATTCACACAAAAATAAATAATATAGAGAAGAAATTCATTCTTTTTTATAAGCATAATAATAAAACATTATTTGGAACTAGTAATGGAAAATTTTTGAAGTAGTGAAAATCCTTATTTTGGAATAGATGTTTGGAATAGTAGTTTTACTACTTTATGAATATGCACCTGCTACTTGAAGTAGGAGCTTCCAAACCCTTTCTAACTCTACTTAGGGATCTGCTGCGATCCACAGAAGAGATGTACATACAATTAGAGCCATCCATCACCTATATTAAATTCATTGCCAATTCCTCAAACATTCTCTGGAGTCCTGGGTGGCACAAATGGTTAACACACTCAGCTGCTAACTGGAAGGCTGCAGGTTCAGCTCCATCCAGAGGTGCCTTGGAAGAAAGGCCTGGCAATCAACTTCTGAAAGGTCACAGGCATGAAAACCTATGGAGTGCAGTTCTGCTCATTTCATGGGGTCACCATGAGTCAGAACTGACTTCATGTTAGCTGGTTTAGGGACATAACTCTAGAAAAAAGCACGTGCATGGTGTGCCCTGGAGTTTGCAATTCGATTTGTTTCTGTATGGATAATATTTTTCTTCTTTGATTTTAGCAATTTCTCTGAGTCCTAAGAGTTCTAAAATTTCACAAATACTTGACAGTGTCAAGGCTTTTTAATGTCTTAACAATTCAAGCACTCTTTTAATCTTAATGCTTGTGGTTTGGGGAGCTATAGAAATTTTTCTTCAGTTATGGATTTTTCACCTTTATTTTCTGTCTTTCAAGAATTTTATTTGATAGAAAATATACTTCCTGATACTCTTTCATGTTTCTTAAGATTTTTTCTCATGGCTTTCATCTCTTTGCCTTTTGTAAGCATCTCATAACTTGATCTTCCAATCACTTGAAATTTCTATTTATTAAATTTTATCATTTTTAATTTCTAAGAACTATATTTTCCTCTTCAGTCTTCCTTATTCATTGTCCAGCTTTGGTATGTATATGAGGTGATTGAAAACATGGTTACTTAGGGGAGGTGCACCTTAGTCCTCAAGGTGACATCTTTGCTTTTTAATACTTTGAAGAGGTCTTTTGCAGCAGATTTGCCAATGCAATACAAATATGATGCTGGTGAAGAATATTGAATACACCATGGATTGCCAGAAGAATGAACAAATCTGTCCTGGAAGAAGTACAGCCAGAGTGCTCCTTGGAAGCAAGAATGGCAAGACTTCGTCTTACGTACTTTGGACAAGTTATCAGGAGGGACCAGTCCCTGGAGAAGGACCAGTCCCTGGAGAAGGACATTACACCTGGTAGACAGTCAGCAAAAAAGAGGAAGACCCTCAAAGAGGTGGACTACCACACTCTTTGGCTTCCACAATGAGCTCAAACATAGGAACGATTGTGAGGATGGCATGGGACTGGGCAGTGTTTCGTTGTGTTGTACATAGTGTCACTATGAATCAGAACCGACTCTACGACATCTAACAACAACAACATGTTTTCCCCTGATTGCCATATTTTTATCAAAGTCTGTTCTTGTTTCATGGATACAATATCCTCTTGTATGATGCTGTCTGTGAATATATTCAATTCATTTTGTTAAAGTGTTGTTCTCTTTTCCTTCCTTGGATCATCTGATTGGTTATCTTGGTCTATCTTGTTTTAATACCTATGGTGTTGTCAGGTATCTGGTAAAGTTTTTGACTGATGTACTAAGTTGATGGGTGATAGTGGATTTCCAGGGTTTCATCTGCAGCTGTGTGGGTCTTTTCCCCAGTCTTTTCTGCTGAATGAGAGGCTTTGTAAGTGAGGGTTCATGCAAGAGTGAGGGGCAAACAAAAAGACTAGGGCATACGTTTCCATCTGCAGAAGAAGAAAGGCTTTACTTGAGTAGCAAAGCAATTTACTATAGTTATATGCTGGTCAGTGATGTTTTACCTCTTTTGTCTCATTGACTATTGTCTAGACTTACCCCAAGTTCTTTGGGAAGTTTCTTAGGCCTGTCTACGTGATGAGGGGAGCCATACTAGTAATAATAATCCGTTCACTTTTATTATAGTGTAGCTCTTAGGTTTTATATCGAAGTCAAAAGACTGTGCCACCTTCAGTTTAGAATATGTAGGAAGTGTGACAAAGTCTTGGTCAGCCTCATTATACATTTACCCTGATGATTTTAGTCAGAGACAACATCCTGTTCAATTTGTTTACTTTGGGCTTGATATTTCTCTGGATCTTCTCTGAATTCTGAAGTGGTTTTCTTCAGCATCAGTTTTAGGCTTTGGCTTTGCTCTACTCTTTCACTTCTCAATCAACCTAATACAATCTACTCGTCCAGAAATTCCTCAAAATGTCTTATCTGTTCATGATACCCTTTCTTATTTTATAATGCTACTTTGAATTTCTTCTCTGATTTTAAGCTATATGGGGCATAAAGGGAAGCGGATACATATGTATATATGCATATATATATATATCAAACCCGTTGCTATGGAGTCAATTCTGACTCGTAGCGACCCTATAGGACAGAGTAGAATTGCCCCACATGGTTTCCAAGGAGCACCTGGTGGATTCAAACTGCCGACCTTTTGGTTGGCAGCTGTAACTCTTAACCACTACACCATCAGGGTTTCCACATGTATGTATATGTTTATATGCGTATATATATATATAAAATATATGTGTATATATATGGAAACCCTGGTGGCGTAGTGGCTGGGAAACCAGGGTTTCCATACGTATATATATACACACACACACTGTATTATGACAATGAACCATCACTAAAATGTATGCTCCTTGACCAAAAACCAAAAAACCCAAACCCATTGCTGTCCAGTTGATTCTGACCCATAGCAATCCTATAGCACAGAGTAGAACTGCCCCACAGGGTTTCCAAGGAGCACCTGGTGGGTTTGAGCTGCCAATCTTTTGTTTAGCGCTGTAGGATTTAACCGTTATGACACCAGGGTTTCCACGTTCCTTGAGGGCAGGGATTTTTATTTTCTCTGCTGTGTTCCCAGTGGCTGGCTAGTGTAGTGGCTGGCAAAGGGTAGGAACTCAATAAATACTAGCTGAATGCATGTTTTTCAAGTTTAACCAAGAGCGTAAGGACACGGGCTTTTAAATGATCTGATAACAATATTTAAACAAGATAGAACTAAGAAGCATTCACTCCTTTGCATATAAAACAATTGTAATCAAGTAACATTGGAGGTGTAATCAGGTGGGAATCATGCCATACATATCATATGGATCACGTTGCATTAAAGTCCTCATCTACTTCCTAGTTTTCGCTTTCATTCTGATCTCAGGAGCATCTTCGCATCATGACATGCCTTATAATAGGTACATGATATGACTCAGGAAATGCTGGTGGCTTAGTGGTTAAGATCTATATTTGCTAACCAAAAAGTCGGCAGTTTGAATCTACCGGGCCCTCTTTGGAAACTCTATGGGGGCAGTTCTACTCTGTTTTATAGGGTTGCTATAGGGTCGCTATGAGTCAGCATCGACTTGACAACACTGGCTTTGGTTTTGGTTTGGTATGAGTCAGAATCAACGCGACAGCAACATGGTTGTTTTTGTTTTTTAATATGACTCAATTTATACATACTAAAAAAAAATTCTAAAAATAATAAAAAGGAACTGTTAATTATGAGACCCAAAGGCACACGGAGTCCTGGCGGCAGAGTGGTTGAGCCTGGCTGCTAACCTGGAAGATCAGCAGTTTGAATCCACCAGCCACTCCTTGGAAACCCTACGTGGCAGTTCTACTGCTGTCCTATAAGTAGCTCAAACGCAACTGATCTGGCTTTGGTTTAAAAGCACGAACGTCCAACAGGTTTACATTTAATCAAAAAAGGTTCCTTAGAAAAAGTGAAGACAGATCTGTGATGGTTTGGAGATATTAAACTGCAAGCTTAAGTACTGAATGATTTCTTAAGATCCTTTCTAACATTTTAATTCCAGGAAAAATAAAAATTAATTACTTTGTAAATTTCTATCTTTTTGTCGAGTAGAAGTGAAGAGTAGGAAGAATATTCTCCCTCAAAACTATGCAAGTCTATTAAATGGCAAGACCATTTTCAATTTCTTTGCATTTTTTTTTTTTGTCCCAAGTGGCAAATAGTATAGTAAATCCTTCAAAAACTGAATAAACCTCACGAGATGTAAAAAGGCCTTTAATCTTTCATAATTAACGGTTCTAAAATAGAAAATTGGAGTACACTTCCATTTAAAAGCGCTGATGTAGCTTATTTAACACTACCTATATAAATAATTTTGGGAAATAAAACCCACTTGATTTGACAGAATACATGCTTTTATACTGGGCATAAGGACTACAACTCTCATAAAAGGGGAACATATCTAATAGAAAAAAAATTCGTAAAGTTCTGTTGACTTTTTGGAATTAAGATATACATTATTGACTCACAAAATAATAACTTTGAAAAACTTCTGAAACTATTTTTTTTTGAAATTTATTTCTAAAAGTCACAGACAAAATTTTAAAAGCGACACATTTATACTAAGGATACATGCGTGAGCAAAGAAAATAAGCACAGGAATAAAAAAACGAACACAGTAAATTATTAATTAGTACAGTATTTTGGATACAGGCAGAATAGCACTAAATAAGAACCTATTTACCTCAGAAACCTATGATAGCATGTGATGAGAAAAACCAAGGTTTAGGATAACCACTTCACTATTCATAATCGGTGCTGACCAGAAGCTAAAGCAATTTGTATTAGGATAAAATTTTCAGCAAAATTACATAACTAATCTTTGATTTAATGATTCAGACGCTTATTGTGTTTTAAAGGTGATCTGTCCTTATTTAATGGCAGTTGGGGCAAAGCAAACCACAGAGAGCCCTTACAAAGACTAAGCACCAAATGACAAACTTGTTTATGGCTTTAGTTTTGGGCCACCTTAAATTTTATTTTGTTTATATGTTTTCCATTAACATTCGTGTACATATTATTTCAGGCAAAATTTTTACATGGAACTTTCAGCTCGGAGATCTTGCCAACTGTTATAAGAATAGTTTTTAAGCAATTAATGCTTCAGAACAATCTCAAGCTGATGTGTAATTGGTTAGAACTGTAAGATACAGATGTTTTTTCTTAAAAGTTTCCTGGTCCCTGAAAATTCAGCAGGGCCAAATGCATGAACTGGAAGTAGCATTTGTTTAAAAAAAAAAAAGTCTTACTCAGAGATGATAATGGATAAAATAACAATATAGGCTCTCATACACAATTCTTCTAAATTTTCACCCTGTAAGAAATGATTACAATGTCCTTCAGGCTTGCTATATGCCCTGTAGAATCAAGAAGAAACCAACAAGAAATTTAACATCTCAACAATCTAGGAACTATTTAATGTAAGCATATAGTGAAATTCTGGAAGACGTACTATCATACTTCAAGAAAACACTATTAACAGGTAAGCATGTGAAGAAGGCAGTTTATAAATGAAACATTACAAATCTTATGTTTATGCATACAACTTAAAAAATAGAAAAAAGGTTGCTATTTTTTCCCAATAGTATAGCATCACACTAACACTATAGTTAAGATCGAAAGCTTCTGTACACAATGTTCACTACGCCTCCAAAGTAGCATATGCCTCAGACATTTCCATTTGTGATCTACCACATGACAACCATGGTTTCACGGATTTGTACAAGTTTGAAAAGGTGAAAACAATCATTCTGCCTTACATATTTTTTAACCGTAAGGCAAAAGTTAACCATTTTCAAGGAATGAACGTTTCATAATCAGTAAAGAAACATCAGTATTAAACTCTCACAGCTGGATGGAAAAGGGTATTAAGGACATGTAATCCTAACAGAATGTCCCTAAATAGTGTATAACAGGAGCCTGGAGAAATACATTTACATATAGGAAACCTAAATGATCATCAAATCAGTAATAACAGAAACTCATATATGAAATACTGATGGCGTTTTTCTACTGTAACACTATCCAGTTTATTGCTTAGGACTACTCAAGCTGTTGTGCAGCTGTTTGCTGTCAATACAAATTAACACCCAAATAGTACAGGGCTACCTGAATCACAGAGAATTTAGAAAAATTAGAATGATTGTATCATCTAACCTTATATTTGTATTCTGAAAATGACAAAAAGATTCACTTATTTCCTAGTTTTAGGATAATTCAAATTAAACATGGTTGCCTGCAAATCTATTTCTAGGGGAAGTAAAAGCAAAGGACATTTTGGTTGTTTAGCTGCTGATAAAGCTTGTGCTTTATCAATGACAGCAGTGTTCTAGGCATTTGTTATGCTACTTTAACTGAGAATGAGAAAAAAAAAAATGGTTGTCCACATTTTGATAAGCGCCTTTTCTCTTTTTGGTGTCAGGCTTATTGAAAGTTAAAAAGAACCATATAATCTGAAATGCGATGGACACTTTGACAAGAGGAACTAGAAACTTAAGTCTGTAAAAGAAACTTAGATATGCAGAATTGTTTCCAAAAAATATAACTTTTTTCCTATTGACTTTGGCTTTTTAAACAAAGATTTGTAGTACAATGACCTCAAAGATAACTCCAAGTCACACAGGGAATCATTTGTCAGTGCTTTGTAATAGAAATATTTTATAAATATTTTTAACTTGAATATTTTCAAAGAACTAAGGTTTTTTTTTTTAAAGCTCTAATCCAAGTTTTTTGTTTTATATTTTTAAAAATATAACTTATGTCTCTGATGGAGAGGACTTAGCTGGACTAAGCTACTTTGATAACCTTACAGGATAGTGAGGTTTGGAGAGATCATTTCCTGAATATGGTTGACCTTTATCAGAACTGATTATTTTCCCCTCCCAAATAGTTATGCAGGATACTGCCAGATCTTTACTACAAAAATCTTGCCAGAATTTCTAGAGAGTTGTTTACGATCATGTTTCAGAACCTTGTACCACCAGAGGCAAAGCAGGTAAGAATGAAATTAATTGTTCTTCGTCTATTTACCTAAATAATCTCTTATAAAATCACATGGAAAAATTAATGTACAGAAAGTAATTTCCATATTATCTGATCTGTGAGTCAAGAAGTATTTAACAATTTTCTGTAAAAACAGAAACTCAACCATATAACGTGTACCTTGCCAATCCTGGATTCTTTTAAAACCGAGACATAACAAAGGTTTGCAAATCCAAGATGATGCTTAAAATAAATGCTATGGTTAAAAAATATTTATTGTGAAGAGACTAAAATCTTGTCACTGCAAAAATTCTTAAGGCTTTTGGCACTGACATTAAAACAAAGATTTTAGTCTTTTGGTCACCTGACCAAACCCAAACCAAACCCACTGCTGTTGATTCCGACTCATGGCGACACTATAGGGCAGAATAGAACTGCCTCCTAAGGTCTCCAAGGCTGTAAATCTTTTTATGGGAGCAGACTGCCACATCTTTCTCCCATGGAGCAGCTGGTAAGTTCGAACCGCTGACCTTTCAGTTGGCAGCTGAGCACTTCACCATTGCGCCACCAGGGCTCCTTTCTTGGTCAGTCGAAGCTGCTACTGAACAGAACAATCAGCCTTTAACAAGGGGGAAAAAAGACAGTGAGGGACTGAAGAATAGTTAACATCACATACAAGTGAAGCACAATTGGAAACAGTCATTTCTGCTAGGGATTTGAAGATAAAAGAACAGTTTCCTCCCACCCCTTCCTTTTTGAAGACGATCCTCTAATCAGAAATAATTCCTTTAAGTTACTGTGAGTGGTGTTGCCTGGCAGCAGCTTCCATTTCCTAGGCCAATCTTCAATCAGAATAATTAAGTAACCTCCCAAGGAATAGTCATACATGGCAACAGGGTAAAATAGCAAGGCAGTTCTTCCATGCACATTTCAGGAGAAAAACCATCAATTTTAAAGATAACCATCAGGTTTCAGGTATCCTAGGCACATTCTAAACCTAAGTTTTACTTTATACCGTTGGTGACTAAAATTAACAGTAAGTTTTGCAGTGGTGTTTTTTTTTTTCCTGCAGCTATATACATATTGCAAAACTATTCTGCATCACATGATTTTAATGAAATAAATATAAAAATGAGCCACACAGTAACACATAACTTTAATACTCCACATTATTTATCTTGATCACAATGGTGGTAACCTCCTTGTCAACAATCTTGTGAGTTGAGGAGCTGATTCTCATTCTCATACCCATCAGGCAGATATGCTCTCCTCAGCTGGTCTGACTTAGGTATGGAGCCTCCATTCTTCACATGGCGAGACAGGAAAGCACGGACTGCAGGGTGATCAGCCTTCTCAAGTGGGATGTTGGCTTCCAGGCACATTTTCACGAAGTCCTGGATAACACTGACTTTCTCTGTTTGCGCAGTACTGTTGCACTGAAGAGATGCAGTTAGGGGCCTCTGCTTCTTTCTCACGTTCTGCTCTTCAAATTCTGCCTTCCTCTTGGTATGAGTCTTGGACTTGAGGTGGTCACTAATGGCAGACTTGCGAACATGATTCAGAACCACATTGCAAGAAGTGCAGAAGAGTTTTCCTCCATCTTCGTGCAGCTCACCTCCAAACTCACTGACTCGATCCAGGGGAGTCACGTACAAAGCAGTCTTAGAACGGTTTCGAGCAGGCGGTGCTGTTACTACAAATCGTTCCATTCTGACTTTGAATAAGGGACCTTTTAAGATGAGAGAAACAAGTGTTTAAGGACTTTAAAAAACTTACTTCAAATTAGCAAAATTTGTGTCCATTAAGTTATAACTTACCTGGAACAGATAAGGAAAGGCAAAAACCAGATAAAGTTACTATTAAAATAACAATTAGGCCCATTTCTTGGTTTTTATGAAATTCAAATCAATTAGAATGAATAAAAAACTGAAACTGTCCCAGATACTACTATCTTTTAGGAAAACCCAATCATGGATCAACAGTTGGGGTGTTTACTAATCTTATCCAAGTTTAAAAAAGCTTCTTTCCCTTCATAACCCTATGACAACTGATTTCAGGAATAAAATTGTGGGGAATTGTGTACGAAGTTTGTTTAAACAGGTGGGCCACTAAACTGGCGTAATTCTATATGAACAGAATTTTCAAAACTGCTGTGATGACAAAAAAGTAAAAACTAAGAAACACAGACCAAATGGATTTAAATTTTAAAGCAAAGATAAAGTTCTGAGTAAGTTATTTTTTAATGCATTTATACCTCTCCTAAGTTTTCTAAAAGATTATAATCAAGATATGGAAAGTGTTTTTCTAATACTTCGTGTGTTTCTTTAATATTAACAATTACATGGCATTAATATTTACTTCACTTATTAACTAGTAAGTTAAAAGAAAAAAATCAAGAACTTAACCTAGCACCTACCATATGATAGATGCTCAATCAAAAAATGCTGATGGAAAAATCTTCACTATCCAAATTTTTATTTAACTCAGATGCAGCTTAATAATGTCTGAGTAGGTTCTAGCAGCAAACTTTTATGTTCATAGGACTAAGTGCCAAAATCATGTTACAAGCACTGAAAACCTGAGCTAATAAACACATGTTAGTCTGTGCCAAGTACTCAAAATCATTACTTACGTCTTAGTAGTTACCTGGGGCCATGACTTCAGGCTAAGCACTTATAAATATTTACGTTAATCTAGGTTTAAGAAATTAAAATACATTTGATAGAACTAAAAATGGAATTCTGTTCTGTATAAACATACTTCCAATGTATGCTCTGAAAAACCACGCTTCTTAAGTGTAATCAGAAACAATGTAAACCAAAACCAAACTCAGTGCCATTGAGTCGATTCCGACTCATAGTGACCCTATAGGACAGGGTAGAACTGCCCCATAGAGTTTCCAAGGAGTGCCTGGCAGATTCGAACTGCTGACCCTTTGGATGGCAGCCATAGCACTTAACCACTACGCCACCAGAGTTTCCAGAAACAATGTAGTACTCTGTGAATCACAGTAGAGAGCAGCTAGCAAAGCCTGAATCTAACCAGCGGTGGCAGGAAGGCAAGGCCTGGTGATCTATAAGAATTACAGCCAGGACAAGCCTATGGAGCACTTCTCCTTTGTAACACCCGGGGTCGCCGTGGGTTGGAACGGACTGGACCACAACAGGTTTGTTTATAACATAAAATCTTTCTCAAAAGAACTTTAAGTTGCTAACACTTGTGGATACAAAGAATCCAGAGAATAACTCAATATTTCACAGAAATTCTGGCAAGCATGATAAATTCTAACATGTAAATACCCTGGGTTATGTTCTTTTCTTTTTTTTACTTTAGATTTTTTTCATACATGGATTTTATGTGTGGAACAATGTGATAGGCCATGGCTTTACAATGGCAGGCAAAACAAGTATGATTCTTGCATAGTAGTCAGTGAATTACTATTACACATATTTGTACTTTTACAGTATGTTTTATACTCCTACGGTGAGTCAATCCTAAATATGATTAATGGTTCTAATCTACTTACGCAAAACATCAAATACTTCTGTCCAGGGATAATTAAATCTTACTTTCTACATGAAAAATCTTCTGCCTCTAAATATTTAGCTTTTAAACTGTGAAACAATCAACAGGCACATAATTCCTTAATGTGTAAAATGCTCAATCCCATGTGCTAATGTGAAAGTTCTATACAATGTCTTTTAACTTCCAAAAGGTCAGAGAATGCACGGGTTTACATACTCAAAGAACAAAAGTGTTTTCAGCAAAAGATATATATATATTTTTTAAACAAACAAGGCCGTTAAAAAGTTAAGAGCAAGAATTAGACAACAAAAGAGAAGAAGCCAATCCTTCGCTGGATCAAAATAAAACTCATCGGAACTTGAAAATGTTTACCGGATTAGTTTCCAGTTGTTTACGTCCTGATACTTAGTAGTGAACGGTCTCCAAGCAAAACCAGAGGCGCATCAATCCCTGGCACCTTACGTTGGTTCAAACCCGGAGATGCCTCCAAATCAGTTTTTCAACAAGTGGTGATGGGGAAACAGTTTCTGGGCTTGCACCCTATTTTCCCTGCGGTACCGGAAAGTCATGCCTTTACTGTAAAATACGAAAAACAAATGGAAAGAAAAAATGGGGGAAGGGCAGGGGGAAGGAAAGAAAGGTGGATGAAAAGATGACCAGGAACGTCAACAACTACCAGGCAGGTGTCTCTAAAAACAACTCCACACCACAAACCCCGATCCCAACGCTTACCCCACAACCCCGATCCCCAGGTCCCTCCAGCATCCTCTCGCGCTCCCCAGGCCCTGGGGTTCGAGCGGGGGAGGGAAAGGCGGGGCTCGAGACGTTCCCGAGCGTCTGACTCCCTCCTCCCGAGTCGAACCCAGCACGCCGGCGCCCCGCCGCCCCGGCCCCGCTAGCTGGGCAGGGCCGAGTCCCAGCTGCCCCAGGCCCGGGAACTCGACAGGAGTTGGCCGTAGTCTCACGGGAGGAGGCGGCAGGCGCCAGGCGGAGGCGGCCGCTGTCAGGCTTCCCGTCTCCTCCCTCTTCCTCCCGCCGACAACGGTGCCACGGCCCCGCCCCCAGCTCCCGCTTCGGGACGGAAGGCCCGGGGCCCACAGCCCGCACCAACGGCCGGGCCCACCCTCGGTCTCCCCAGCTCCTTGGTACCGTAGGATCGGGGCTGCCGCTAGGGGAAGTGGAGGAGACACAGCCGGAAAGGAAAGGAGGAAGATAAGGAGCAAAGGGATGAGGAAGGAGGAGAACTAGTAGCTGCCGCCGTCGCCGCCGCCGTTGCCCGATCGAGCCCCGCCGCGGCCGCCGTGTCCCCCGCCGCGCCCCGTCCTCCTGCGCCGCCTATGGCAGAGCCCGGTAGGCGGGCCCCAGCAACCGCCGAGCGGTATTGACCAACGGACAGCGTCCCTATCAAACAGGCGGCTGACTTGACCAATGGTAGTGGAAAGGCGGGCATAAACATGACTGACTGCATATTTTACCAATGAAAGCTGGGGGCGTGGGTGGGCGGAGCCGGAAGTAGAGCCCAGCCGTGGGGCCCCTGTCCGGCTGAGGGAGGAGAGAAGGGGGAGGGAACTAGAGGAGGAGGAGGAGGTTAGCCAAGGCAGCTACAGCGGCGGCGGCGCAGGGGCTGGTACGCGCTGGGCGGCGAGAGCCTCATGGCGGAGGAAGAGAGCGACCAAGAGGCCGAACGCCTCGGAGAAGAGCTCGTGGCCATTGTGGAGTCCCCGCCGGGGCCTGAGAGGCTTAGAGCTGCGGGTGACGGCGGAGGCGGCGCTGGCGGCGGCAGCTGCGGCGGCGGCGGCGTCGGAATCAGCAGTCGGGATTACTGCCGACGCTTCTGTCAGGTGAGGCGCCCGTCGGCCGCCCCGTCTCGTCACCCCCGGCCAGGGCCTCCCTGCGTCTTTTGGCCATCTCGCCCCCTAGCCTGGGCTCTGTCCGGTGCTAGTTCTTCCAGCCCACAAGGAGGGTGAGGACGACGCTCCCCCCTCCACCTATCCGGCTTGGGGTGGGGGGTGGGGGAGCGGGACCGTGGTGACCTGCGGGCTTAGGGTTGTCGAGAAGTGAGGGTTTGTCAGAGGCGCTGGAGAGAGGGCGGCAGGGTCAGCTGGCAGGAAAGCTCTGTACTGACATGCCGCCTATGCCCCAGACAGACCCCTTCCTGCCCGAGGGTCCCGCCTTTCTTGTGTTTCCTACGCTGTTTTCCTCACCTCATTTGGACCCTCTGTGACATTTCCTGCTTTCCCTTCTCTGCCGCTTGCCCCAGGATTTTCCCCTTTTTCTGGGATGGAAGGCATGCCCTCTCTCTACTGCCCCCTCTCCTGTCACCGCCTCCCCTCCCCCTCTCCTTAGGGTCTCCTGTCATCCCCTCTCAAGATCCCGTTGGGCCACTTCTTCGGTTGGCTTCAGTGTTGACCCACAGTGACTTGGTTACTTTTTGGGGCTGGAGGAGGGGTGGGTTAAGGCTGTGTGATTGTCATCTTTTCTTACTCGCTTCCTCCCACTTCCCCTAAACACTCACTCTCTCTCCTAATTAACTGCTCTGCAAGAAAGTCGTTTTCCTTAGACTATTGCTCTAGTTACATACCCTTGTCTTTCACGTTACAGTGTATTTTAGCCTTTGAAATACAGTGTTCGAACGATGACGGTACAAATTTTTTTTTCTTTATTCTGTCGACTGTCGATTTGATATAGCTTAAAGTATTTAAATGTAGTAAAATATTACAGCGCCAGAGTACTTATCTAGGGTAAAATTTGTGTAATCTGCATTTAAATCAGCATGTATTTATAATTTAAACGTTTTGTTCTCATACACAATACTCTTGTTTTGCAAAAGAATCGTTTCTTTCCCACCCTCCCCCCTTTGTTTATCATACGTATATTTTTTTATAGGGTTCAGACCCTGGCTTCACCACTTCCTAGCTTTGTGACCTTGGACAAGTTACTTAAACTCTCTATGCCTCAGTTTTCTCTTTTCATCTGATAGGGATAGTAGGTAAATGAGTTTGAATCAGTTAGCTATTAATTTCATTCTGATAACAAGCAGGACTTAAAGTTAAGAAGAAATGGACATCATGTTCACTGACACTGGATTTTATGCCCTTTCCAGCATTTATAAAATAGCCTTATTTGTTCTTAAACTGCCTTTCAGGAAACAGTATAAGAGTAGTTAAAAGGATGGAGCTGACATTTTCAGTTAAGTTTTTAATGCTTTAGTTTAAATTGTCTCTTGATTTCATTTTTCTTTTGACCAGTGTCACAGTTAAGTTGGTTTGTAGGTGGAAACTGTTTGGTATGAAGTGTGTGTCCTTTTTCATTGATGCTGCCTTGTATTTGGTGACTTTCTTGAAAATGTATTTTATTTTTGGTATTGATATTCACTGGATTTAGAGGTTCATTGTTTGTTGAGCACTTGCTTTCTAACTATAGGTTTCACAACTACCAGTATGAGTTGCCTTGAAATCAGTTCTGACTCATGGCTTTCCCCAAACCATGCTATCAGTAGACTCAGTATCTACAGGCAATTTAAACTTCTGAAAATTAGGTTACATTTTTATCTTTTTCGTATATTGACTGGTAGAAACTCTGTTTTTTTCTGTTTTGGTTTTTGTATTATAAATGAGCAGCTTGGTTTTTGGTTACATTTAGCTTTGTTAGTTTACTTGATCAGATGATTATCTATATATTTAGTGAACTGTTACTTACCTAAGTGCGTATTCTCCATTTTATGATTATTCACAATTAAGTCGTTTATGGTTAACTGCTGTAGAATTTGAGGTTTTATTTGAGGGTCAAGTTTACTTGGAGAATTTTTACTACTCTAATTCTATTTTTTGAAATAAACATTAAGAACAAATAAGATTGACTATAAAATTCCACTACTTCCTAAATATCCAAGGACATAAAAGTAAACAGAACTGAAAGACTTTTCATTTTATATTGCTAAATTATGAGTGTTACACTAACAAACTTCCATGTTACCAACTTTTACCTGAAACCTTATGATGTCTAGGTTATCAATAGATCTGTCTCAGGGTTCCTGTCCTAGCACCATCTTGTATGTAAGCTTTGTGAAGCCCTTTTCTGTATTAAAACTTGTAGATGGAAAAAAAAGATTACCTTCATCAGTTGAATTTTGTCCACTGATTAATAAAATTCTAGTATAGTTATTCTTATAGGAGCCCTGGTGGCGCAGTCATCGAAGCTCTCGGCTGCTAACCGAAAGGTCAGCGATTGGAACCCACCAGCTGTTCCTTGGGGAAAGGTGTAGCAGTCTACTTCCATAAAGATTTCAGCCTTGGAAACCGTATGAGACAGTTCAGCTCTGTCCTATATGGTCACTAGGAGTTGGAATTGACTTGAACACAATAGATTATAAAATTCTCAGTTTTATTTGACAATAAGGTTAGCAGTAGATTATAATGTAATTTCCAGTTAAAGATTGCTTCTTTTTAAACATTTGTGTCTTAATATTTATTGAGGGTAATATGAAGCAAGTTGCATTCATTAGTAAAATGACTTAATTGTGTAATCCTGAAATGGTTAATATGCACTTAGGTAGGTGACAGTTAACTAAAGATATGGATTATACAACTAGCCTTGAGTTGAGAAGAAAGGCTCCAGTTTGTCTTCCCTCTTTAGAGGGAAATATGAATCAAAATTTCTTGGCAGTTGTGTAGGTGAAGGAAGAGAGGAAGGAACAGTTCTTTTCAAGAGAAGTTCTTGTGTCTTTTACTACAAGGAAAAATAAAGCAGAAGACGAAAGAAAGATAGATAATATAAATGATACATTATACACACATCCAATGCATTCGATGATATACTTCTCTATTTGAGAAACATTACCAGTAATTGTAAAATCTCAGGTAAAAGGAGTAGTTCCCTAGGCTTAAATGATTTTTGAGACGATAGATGTAGGAGATTGAAAGTGTTGATTTCCGAATAGTTAAATGCTGTTGGTAATGTTGGACTGGCCGCCCTTATCACATTCTCCCTTGGCTGTTGTTAGTAGACTCTCAAAAAATGTTTCAGTAGAATTAGCCCCTGATATTTCATTATGCTTTGAGGATGAAAAGATGGGAAAAATAGTTTATCGAGAGTTTACTAACTCTTAATGTCATTTAACCTATGCAGCAAAGCCCTTTAGGTAGGCCAGAACAAATTTAAGTTGTCTAAATTCTGTTAGGTGAACAAGCTGGGATTTGAACTCATCCTTCAGTTTCTGTTGAAAGCCAGACTGAGATTACAAATAAATCCTCAAGTAATTATAAACTGAATTAATTACTTGGCAAGGTGGTGCAAAGGGAATAAATTTACTGGAAGTACTCAGGGAGTCATGGAGGAAACAATATAAAAAGTACTCTTTCATTATTCCAGAGTTGTAAAAAATATTTCAAGAAACAGATAATTATTGTCTCTCTGACTTGTAAGGTGTTGTGAAGATTTTCTTGAGTCCTGAAGGTTGTAATAATTTAACTTATTTTGTTGCTATATAAGTATATTGAAAAAATTTTTTATAATGGGTTGATTGTAAACTTGGCAAATTAAGGTACTTTCCTCTTAGTTCAGTGCCAGAGTGAATATAAACCAAAAAACCAAACCCATCGATGCTGAGTCTATTACAACTCATAATGACCCCGTAGGACAGAGTAGAACTGCCCCATAGAGTTTCCAAGGAGCGCCTGGTGGATTTGAACTGATGACCTCTTGGTTAGCAGCCATAACGCTTAACCACTGCACCACCAGGATTTCCAGAGTGAATATAATAAGTGATGAATAAGTATTTGTGGAAACACTTTGATGTGTTAGATTTTTAAATTATTTCTTATTATAGTGTGGTTAATAGAAATCTCATGAGGATGAGTATAAAATGAGAGAATGAACGTGAAGTGTTTAGTAATGATGTATTTAGCATATGTAGTTGTTGGATGCCATCAAGCCGATTTCAACTCATAACAACCCCATGTGACGGAGCAGAACTGCCCTATAGGGTTTTCTTGGCCGTAGTCTTCATGGAAGCAGATCATCAGGTCTTTCTTCTGAGGAACACAGGGTGGGTTTGAACCACCACTTAACCGTTTGTGCCACCAAGGCTCCTTACTGAGCACATAAAAACCCAAAACCCATCGTCTATGATTAGGTTCCCACTCATAACGGCCCTGTAGAACAGAGTAGAACTGCCCCATAGGGTTTCCAAAGTTGTAAATCTTTACAGAAGCAGACTGCTGCCATATCTTTTGCAGAGCTGCCAGTGGGGTTAAACTTCCGACCTTTCGGTTAAGTGCTTAACCACTTGTACTACCCAGGCTCCTTCACCTAGAAAGCACATAGACAAGCTTAAATAAGAGAGGCTATTAATATTTCTCCCATGTGAAATCCTCTGGAGGTTTAAGAGTAACATTAGAGATCATCTAATTGTATTTCACTTATAGTTTGTGTTGTACAATAAACTTGAGAGAAGATTTAGAAATGTTATGATTCTAAAATTCTGCTGTTTAACTAGAAAAGCCACATGCTTCTGGTGAGACATTAAATGATCTGCAAAAACAAGTATATTTTTTCTAGGGCAGGGGTTCTCCGCTGGAGGAGATTTTTTCCCTGCAGGGAACATTTGGCAATGTCTGGAGACATTTTTGATTGTCATGATTGGAGGTTGCTACTGGCATCAAGTTGGTAGAGGCCAGGGTGCTGTTGAAAATCCTAGAATGCACAAGAAGCCCCCACAACAAAAAACTATCCAGGCCAAGATACCAGTAGTGCTGAGGTTGAGAAACTCTGCTGTACCCTTACTTTGGGACTGCTGATATAGTTGTAAATACTGTAATGTAATGCTGATATAAATTGTAAAAAATTATTTAATGATCCTTAATTTTTAAACAACTACTGTAATAGGTGTGTAAGAATCTAACAAAAAGATTTGCCTCATTGTTTTATTAAATGCATTCAGATCTCTTACTTTAGAAAAATTGTATTGTTTTAAGAGAAAGTAATCGTTATCTCTCCTAATCTTGGTATAGAATTGATACAATATTGTAATTCTGTGAGTAGGTTTTTAGGGTAGAATAATCACCTTTTTATCAATTCTTGCTATTGGCATTATTTTTAATTCACTTAATTTTTATCAGTGTTTTATATGTACATAGTTTAAAAAGTCATACAAGGCTTAAGTTTCGGGCATTGCATTTTGCTGCTAATAGAGAACTGACTTAAGTGACTTAAACAAGGTAGAGGCTTATTTTTCCTTTGTTTGAAAAGTCTTGCATAGTGTTGGAGTGGTATGGTGGCTTTATCATCATCCTTGACTTCCAATTTTGTTTGCCTCATGATCCAAAATAATTGCTGGAGTTCCAGCCATCACGTCTAAGTTGTAAATGGAAAGAGCAGGCTGTCTCTTTTGATAAGCCCAGCAAAGCTTGCCCTAAATCCTACTAAATGACTTCTTCCATCTTTTTTGCTGTCCCTATCTGAAAAAAAAAAAAATGTTAGAAAGTGTTTTTGCCTATGATTGTGTTAGTAAGGAAGGGAAACAAGAATGGACATTGTAGAGGCAGCCAGCTTTTTCTTTTTTTTCTTTTGTCTACAGTTTATAATAAAAAGTAGCAGTCATGCCCCATTCTTTTCTTTCCCCATTCTTATTCTCCAGAGGCAATTGCTTGCAACTCTTTGACCTCCATGTTTATAAATAATATGCTTTTTTTTCCCCTTCCAGTTGTGGATGTGAACAGTTGGCCTAGTTGAGGGAGGAAGTGGGGACAACTTCACTATCTCACTACACAGCATGCTCAGTATGTAGATTTGGCTTTTACTCCCTGTTTTCTCTACACTCCCTTCCCTTCTGTACCATAATCCTCTTGTTTCTGTCTGTTGTAGTTTAGCCTTTCTAGAGAATTAGGAGTTAGTCTCCATTGTTTTCTTAGAGGAGAGAATCTGAGGGAGATTTTCAGCTGATCTCTCTGTTTTTGACTCTGCTTTCACTTCTACCTTTAGAAGTATACGGTGTCTCCAGTTTCTGAGATTTTCTGGAGTTCTTCAGCATAAATAGGCTTGTTCCTGAACTCCCTGTACTGATGGCTTGGGTTTTAGCTTCCCAGTACTGGTAAGTCACTTGCCACTCATCTGTCTGATTTCCAAGTACCCAAAAGTTGTCATCTCTTTTTTCCGTGTGAGTTTAGGTCTTTTAAACCAAAAATATCTTTACTGTCATTTAGGGGAGTTTTCCCATCATTTTTCGGTGTGTCGTACTGTGGTGGCTTGTGTGTTGCTGTGATGCTGGAAGCTATGCCACTGTTATTTCAACTACCAGCAGGAATTTATCCTACTTCCTGAACTATTCTGAAGTGACTATTCGGAGCTAGAAGTAATTTTATCACAATAATTTGCTTTGTGTGTTCCTTTTGGCAAATTATTATTATTTTAACTTTTATTGTGCTTTAAGTGAAAGTTTACAAATCAAGTCAGTCTGTCATGCAGAAATTTATATACACCTTGCTATATACCCTAGTTGCTCTCTCTTGGCAAATTATTTTTACTTCTAAATTACAAATTAAAATTTCTAGTACTTTTTAAATTTAAGATCCAAAAGTTGACAGATTTGGGATATTTCCATATAGGGTCATAAAAGGCAAATTCCATAGGGAAAAAAAAATAATTTTTTATTGTAATTAGGAAAAACAAAACAAATTGTAGATTTTAAAGGCTATATTTGGGGAAATAAATGCCTTTGTTGTTTAACACTTTTTTCAAAAACAAAAACCAAACCCACTGCCGTCGAGTTGATTCCAACTCATAGCGACCCTATAGGACAAAGTAGAACTGCCCCATAGAGTTTCCAAGGAGCCCCTGGTGGATTTGAATTGACAGCCTCTTGGTTAGCAGCCGTAGCACTTAACCACTACACCACCACTTTTTTAGGTTGATTCAAAGTTGATTGGCACAGTTGTTCATCATGACATTATTTGTAATAGTGTATCTTTGAAAACAACCTCAATGTCCAATATTAGGGGAATCATTACGTATAATGGAATCCTGTGTTCCCCCAGCAATCATGTTTTGAAAAAATATTAATTCATATGAGAAACTACTTATGATATAATAACTACTGAAATAATAGAGGAGACGGGGATTTCATTTTTATGAATAAAAAAGACTGAAAGACATATACCAAATGATTACCAATGGGTGACTTTTTAGTGGTAGGATTTATGGCTAAATTTTATTTTAAATTTTTACACTTTTCCAAATTTCTTGACTAAACCTACTGCTTTTATAAATCAGAGGAAAATAAAGTAAAAAAAATTAAATTTTATTTTTTCTCCACCTGCTTCATAAGTTATTTTTTATTAATAAATATAAGATTATTTGGAGTATAATGAAATTTTAACTGGGTTTCTTCTGTTTCCCCAAAGTATGTGAAATTTTCTGTCACTTAATGAATTGGTTAAATAAACTTATGGCAATCATTATAGGTTAACCAGTAAGGTCCCAAACTTAAGTAACTTCTTTATATGCAGTCTTTCGTTATATATATGCCCACTATTGCATTCTAAGTAACTACTCATCCCATTGGCTTGATGAAAAAAAAATCTTAGTTTTAACTTTGTAGATATATTGGTAGTAGAAATATTTTTTAAAAAGAGTTCGTTACCTTTAAGTTTTTTTAATGATACCATCATTTTGCAGTTCTGCCAAACAGAAGTATGTTACCAATTGACTGTTTTTGTTGGCACTATTTTTCATTTTCCTGCCAAATATGGCAAACTATTCCTTAACAATTACCCCTCCCAAAAAAAAGAAATTAAAGAAAGCTAATATAAAATACGTATCTGATGAGGTATTTGAAAAAATAAAATATGGTCAATTGAAACATGCCATTTTAAATGTATATTAATATATAATGGTAAAGAGATTAAGCTACTTAAAATCTAAGGTAATGTAGCTGAATATTCTGGTTATGTTATAAATTAATTACAATTGTTGTTGCTGTCAGGTGCCATTGAGTTGGTTCCGACTAATAGCAACCCTGTGTACAACAGAACGAAACATTGCCTGGTCCCGTGCCATCCTTACGTTGTTATGCTTGAGCTCATTGTTGCAGCCACTGTGTCAATCCACCTCTTTGAGGGTCTTCCTCTTTTCTGCTGACCCTGTACTTTACCAATCATGATGTCCTTCTCCAGAGACCCATCCCTCCTGACAACATGTTCAAAGTATGTAAGACGCAGTCTGGCCATCCTTGCTTCTAAGGAGAATTCTGGCTCTACTTCTTCCAAGACAGATTTGTTCATTCTTTTGGTAGTCTATGGTATATTCAATATTCTTCACTAACACCACAATTCAAATGCATTGATTCTTCTTAGGTCTTCCTTGTTCACTATCCAGCTTTCACATGCATATGATGTGATTGAAGATACCATGGCTTGGGTCTGGCACACCTTAGTGTTCAAGGTGACAGCTTTGGTTTTCAACACTTTAAGGAGGTCCTTTGCACCAGGCTTGCCCAATGCAGTGTGTCTTTTGGTTTCTTGACAGCTACTTCCATGGGTCTTGATTGTGGATCCAAGTAAAATGAAATCCTTGACAACTTCAGTCTTTTCTCTGTTTATCATGATATGGCTTTTTGATTCAGTTGTGAGGATTTTTATTTTATGTTGAGGTGTAATCCATACTGAAGGCTGTGATCTTCGATCTTCGTTAGTAAGTGCTTCAAGTGCTCTTCACTTTTAGAAAGCAAAGTTGTGTCATCTGCATAATGCAGGTTGTTAATGAGTCTTCCTCCAATCCCAATGCCCCGTTCTTCTTCATAAAGTCTAGCTTTCTCATATTATTTGCTCAGCATACAGATTGAATAGGTATGGTGAAAAGATACAACCCTGATGCACACCTTTCCTGACTTTAAACCACTCAGTATCCCCTTGTTCTGTCTGAACAACTGCCTCTTGATCTGTGTTCAGGTTCCTCATGAGCACAAAAGTATTTGTATAAATTTGAGAGAATTTTTAAGTTCTACAGTTTTGTAAATCTGATACAAGGTAACCCTCAGCTTTTGTGTAGATTTGATTTTTCAGCTCTGTTCCTATGACGATCAGTTAATCACTTCAGCCAGTGCACCCTATTTAGTATGGATCGATTTTCTTCCAGGATGAGACCCCATCAGGATCACCTGGTTACAGCCATGGTGAAACACTGGTTACAAACTAAATATGGGAAGATTAGATATGTGTAATGTGTTATAAAAGATCCTGAAGTCCAGTACATTAACACTAGGTATCAAGCACTCACTATTCTCAACTCTCCAAAGCAGTGGTGAACATGAAAATAACTAAAAGACTTCCCATCTAAGCAGTCAAAAAAAAAAAAAAAAAGAGTCATGGATGTGAGCGTTGAAGCGTATCAGTTATATAAGGCACTGGGGATACAGTTGTAAGCAAACAGGCAGTGTCCCTGTTTTCATGTACAGTTATAACTTTAATGATAAGTGATATGAAGAAAAAGTATACAATACAGTAAAACGGGGGATAATAGGAAAGCTTCACTAGTTTTTGAATTCTTGGGCAAGTTGAGCTCTGCTGAGATTCTTCAGTTTAGTTTGAACCTGTTGAATTTAAGGGGCCTTTGCCTCATCCAAGGAGAGATCTTAAAGATAGCTGGATTTACAGAATCCAGAGCTCAGAAGGAAGGTTTGGTTGTCTTAGCTGTCTGGATGGTATTTGAAGCCAGGTGTGTGAATCAACTCACAAGAGGGAGAGAATATAGAGTGGGAAGAGAAGAGGTGAGGAGCCCCAAAACTAAATGGCCCATAAGAAATGATGCAATGAAATCTGAAAAGGATTAATTAAAGAACTTGGAGAAAACCAGAGAACTGTGATGTTACAGAAGGCTGAGAAGAGAATGTATCAGGATGGAGTGAGTGGTAACTAGCACCAAAAGCTGATGAGATCCAGCCACTGAATTAACTAGATCTTTGGTGACTCTGAGCAGAGATGTTTTGATGTAGTAATGGAAGCAGGAGTCAGACTGAAGTAGTTTGAAGAGTGAGGTGAGCCTACAAATATTGTATATAAAGGAGAAGGAAGGAAATAGGTGGTATCTGGAGATGTTGTGAATAGAAGGTGACGATTTAAAAAAAAAAAGACTAATGAGATTTGGGTATATTTAAAATCTGATGTGAATAATCCATTTGAAAGGAAGAGTAAATTTACAAAAGAAAGGAATGCTCTATAGTAAAAGATTTCCTAAAGGGAGGGAATGACAAGATTCAGAGCACAAGCTGAAGGTTTGGTTTATATAGGAGCTTTGTGGTAGGAGGAAAGTTCATCTGTTGAGAGTGCATGGGGTAGTTGGAGGCTTAAGGAAATTGGAGGTCTAAAATGGTAGCTGCTTAGAGAGGTAGACCGAGTTGACCTACAGAACATTGGACTTTCATGACCACTACTCCACTTAGGTGAAAGCGTGGAGAAAGTGATTAGTTATATTCGTTTAGAGTTGGGTGGTAACACTGTTACCGGTCAGGTAACTTTGAGGAAGAAGGAGACATTATCATTTTCTGGCTCCATTTGTGGGAAAACATAGTACAGAGAAGTGAAAGGAGAAAAGGAAGAGAAGTAGTTACATCAGTAGATATTAATAGATAGGCACACCGTGCTGCTGTGTATCATAAAAATATGAATGTATATATATGTTTATATGTGTTATCCTAATAAAACATGTACCAAAAAAAATCCACTGCTGTTGAGTTGATTCTGACTCATGGCGACCCCATGTGTTACAGAGTAGAACTGCTTCATAGAATTTTCTTAGCTGTAATCGTAATGGAAGCAGATTACCAAGCCTTTCTTCCATAGTACTGCTTAGTGGGTTCAAGCTGCCCACCTTTAGGTTAGTAACCCACCCAGTGCCCTCGAGCCAATTCCAACTCATAGTGACCCTATAGGACGGAGTAGAATTGCCCCATAGAGTTTCCAAGGAGCGCCTGGCGGATTTGAACTGCCGACCCTTCGGGTAGCAGCCGTAGCACTTAACCACTACGCCACCAGGGTTTCCTTTAGGTTAGTAGCTGAGCACAAACCCTTTGTGCCACTTAAAAAAACTGCCAAACCTGTTGCTGTCAAGTCAATTCCAACTCAAAGTGACCCAGAGCACAGAGTAGAACTGCCCCATAGGGTTTCCAAGGAGCACCTGGTGGATTCAAACTGCCAACCTTTTGGTTAGCAGCCGTAGCTCTTAATCACTACACCACCAGGGTTTCCTTGTGCCACTTAAAAAAAAATTTTAAAACATGTATACAGTTTATTAATATATTTTTATTATATAGTTTAGTGACATTAGTCACTATCTGTTTGAGTTACTATAAAGTTGAAATGTTTTAAATAACCAGTACTCACTCTTGCCTGTAATTTGACGTGTGTTCTTAATATCTGGAAGATTTATTTTTTGGAATGCTCTCTGAATATGTGCATGTGTATATAATATTTCTTGAGGGTTTTCCATGTGTCAGGGCCTGTGATAAGTCCATTACCTGTTTATCTCATTTAATCCACTACCATATGGAGTATGTGCCATTGTTGCTGTTGTTAGGCGCTGTTGAGTCGCTTCCGACTCATAATGACCCTATGCACGATGAAACAAAACACTGCCTGGACCTGTGCCATCCTCGCAGTTGTTGTTTTGTTTGAGCTTATTGTTGTAGCGACTGTGTCAGTCGATCTTGTTGAGGGTCTTCCTCTCTTTTGCTGACCCAGTACTTTACCAAGCATGATCTCCTTCTTCAGGGACTGATCCCTCCTGATAACATGTCCAGAGTACGTGAGCCGAAGTCTCACCGTCCTTGCTTCTAAGGAGCATTCTGGCTGTACTTCTTCCAAGACAGAAGACAGTTCATTCTTTTGGCAGTCCATGGTATATTCGGTATTCTTCACCAACACCGTAATTCAAGGCATCAATTCATTGGCCTTCCTTATCCATCATCCAGCTTTTGCATGCATATGAGGCGATTGAAAATACCATCGCTTGGGTCAGGCGCACCTTAGTCTCAAAGTGACATCTTTGCTTCTGAACACTTTAAAGAGGTCTTTTGCAGCAGTTTTGCCCATTGCGATATATGTCGTTTGATTTTTTTGACTGCTGCTTCCATGGATGTTTAATGTGGATCCAAGTAAAATGAAATCCTTGACAACTTCAATATTTTGTCTATGTATCATGGTGTTGGTTATTGGTCCAGTTGTGAGGATTTTTGTTTTCTTTATGTTGTATAATCCATACTGACAGCTATAGTCTTTGATCATCATCAGTAAGCGCTTCAAATCCTCTTTGCTTTCCGCAAGCAAGGCTGTGTCATCTGCATATCACAGGTTGTTAATGAGCCTTTCTCCAGTCCTGAAGCTGTGTTCTTCATATAGCTCAGCTTCTCATATTATTTAGTCAGCATACAGATTGAATAAGTATGGTGAAAGGATACAACCCTGATACACACCTTTCCTTATTTGAAACCACACAGTATCCCCTTGTTCTGTTCAAGTGACTGCCTGTTGGTCATTGTACAGGTTCCTCAAGAGCACAGTTAAGTGTTCGAGAATTCCCATTCTTCACAGTGTTATCTACAATTTGTTATGAGCCACATAGTCAAATGCCTTTGCATAGTCAGTAAAACACAGGTCAATGTCTTTCTGGTATTCTCTACTTTTAGCTAAGATCCATCTGACATCAGCAGTGGTATCCCTTGTTCCATGTTCTGTTCTGAATCTGGGGAATTTTCTGGCAGTTCTTTGTTGATGTACTGCTGTAACTGCATTTGAATTATCTTCAGCAAACTTACTTGGGTGTGACATCAGTGATACTGTTCAACAATTTTCATATTTGGTAGGATCACTTTTCTTGGGAATAGGCGTAAATATGGATCTCTTCCAGTCTGTTGGCCGGGTAGGTATCTTCCTCATGTTATAGATAGGAAGCTAAGGGATTAAATGGCTTGACTAAGTCATGTAGCTAGTATGCGATTGACTGGAACCCGGCCAGTCTGATTCCAGAGACTATACAGTAACCCCTGCAGTATACATATAAACTGTATTGTATCTAGGAATATGCATTTGTTGTCTATTATAAAATTTGTGCATATATGTTTGATATAAATTGTAGTATACCAAACCAATATTGACTAAGTAGAGGTAGCGGAATGGAGATTGATAAAGAACCAAGGCAGCAGAAACTAGAGATGTTCATGAATGCAAGTGTGGTGGGAGGAATCAAACTTACCACTGTCAGAAGTTCCCTGTAAAAAAGTGATTATCAATCCTTTTATTTTTTTTCTCCACCCACCTGAATAGGGTGTGCTCCTCTAAGTAACTCAGTGGCTCACTGTAGTAGTTATTCTCAAAATGCAAAAATTGTGATGATTCTAAACAGTATAAATTAATTTTATTTTTATTATCTTGCATTTTCAAAGGCAGGAGAGTATAGAATATATTTTAGATGTTTGTCTTAAATGGTTAAAATTTAATTTTAATTTCTCTGTATTATTTAGATTTAACTTAGCGTACCTGGAATTGCTACTAATCCAGAACACAGTGGATGTGCATTCTTGGACTTTATTATTTTTTTTTTTACTTGGAAAACACCTGCCAAAGATTTTTTTATATTATATAACTCATTAGTAAAATTAAAATTTATATACTTTCTGTGATCATGCGAATGTGGTGAAATGGCTATCTCATTTTCAGCTGGTGAGAGTAGAAATCACTCTAACCTTTCTGGACCACAGGTTATTAAGATACATTAAGAACCTTGGGTTCTTGGTGGTGCAGTGGTTAAGCACTCAGTTACTAACGTAACTGAAAGGTAGGCAGTTCAGATCCACCCAGATGTACCTTGTGAGAAAGGCCTGGTGATCTACTTCTGAAAACTAACAGGCGTTGAAACTTTATGGAGTACAGTTTTACCCTGAAACGCATGGGTTGCCACGAGTCAGAATCAACTCAGCTGCATCTGCCTGGTAAACGGTAGTTGACTCACATTGCTTTTGCCAGTAGGATTTACTGATATGGGAGAGAAGATGAGTGCACAGAAAATAGGGTACCAGTCCAATTTTTTTGTTTGTTTTTTGGTTTCAGCCTCAGCAAAGTGCCAGTCAGTTGTGCCAGCTGCCAGAGTCCATGACTTGTGAGGTTAAATTTTACTGGGGAAGGTCATGAAGTGGTTAATTGTGCCACTGTATGCTTACCATAAGGAGCTCTGGTAGCGTAATCGTTAAGCGCTTGGCTGCTAACCCTAAAGGTTGACGGTTGGAACTCAACAGCTGCTTTGAGGGAGAAAAGACCTGATGATCTATTCCTGTAAAGATTATATCCTAGGAAACCCTATGGGACAGTTCTACTCTGTAGAGTCCGAATTGACTCGATGGCACACAACAACATGTTTAGCATATTTTTGGGGGGGTGGGGGAAGGGAACTTACCCCTGAATTCTTCTTCCTCTCTGACAGTAGTATTTGAATTTCTATCTTGGGTCAGGCGCACCCTAGTCTTCAAGGTGACATCTTTGATTTTCAACACTTTAAAGAGGTTTTTTGCAGCAATTGCAGACCCTGTGAAATGGGTGGATCAAATGAAATACCAACATCCTATAGCTGAAAAACTCGGATTAGAATGCGTATTTCTACAATACCATAAAATGGTACGGTGTCTCTCTTGAAAAGTTCATTTGCAATTTGTCTGCCACTATGGCTCAAATCACTGATGATATTGCAGATGAAATGGAAACCCAGCAAAAATCATTGGACTCCCTCGTTAGGGTTGTGTTAGATAACAGAATAACTCTTGATTTCATTTTAGCTCAACATGGGGAAGTTTGTGCCATTGCTAATACCTCTTGCTGTACCTGGGTAAATACCTCAGGAGAAATAGAACAAGATATTAAGTAGATCTGCCAAAAGGCTACTTCATTGCATTCAGTACCCATATGCCTGATTCTCCCTTTTTGAACATTTTAGCTGGTTACCCAGTAGTATTGGTTCTTGGTTATGCTCAGTATTGTAAACTGGATTATTTTGATTATTATATTAGTTGTTATAAAGACTAGTCAAAAGCTTTATGATCTGTTTGTTTAATGTTTGTAGTCAGGATAGAACTCCCCTGATTAAGCAAAGAATTATGTATCTTGAAGGAACTTATGCTAAGTAACAGTCAACCTTTTGCCTCTTTCCTTCTTTCTCTCTGGGACACTGCATATTAACCCTCGTTGTTTGGATTTGGCCTGAAACTGTTCCTCATATGTGGCTTTGTCTGCTATGGCAGCCCCGACAAGTCAACCTTTCCCTCCCCAAGATGAGGCCTATTAGCTTGGCAAACGGAAGACAATAATCCCTATTGGCCAAAGTCCCTTGAGGAAGGGCAGTTAAAAGTCCTTGCAGATGAAAGGGAACTCTTATTGTGGATGATGTGATCAGCGCCCCTTGGTGGAGGTTTGATCAAAAAGGGGGATATGTTGGCAGACCCCTAATGTGGCATTCAGAGTGAGTTCACAGGAACAGGTTAATCTGCTCATAATCTGAGGGAGTAATGGAGGGGGGCAAAACTCAACAAGAATGTTTTTGTGCACACTGCTCTTGTCCTTGAAAGATCAGCAGAACCATTTCACAAAATACTTGCGCAGACTGGCTCCAGGATATCTGTAGATTAACTGTTATATGACTTGTGGTTACTGTCTCCTTAAATTTTCATATATAGTTTTCCTTAACTGCTGTACTTCGGGGTATTATGGCATTTTCACTCTATGTTCCCCAAATGCAGTTGCTGTGTTCCTTAATAAAACTCATTCCTTTTTTACTCCTATCCTAGTTAAGGATTTTGTTCTTCAACAGGAGTTACACAGTCAGTATGCTTTATTGAACTCCTAAAATAACTGCGTTTTAGGTTGCTTGCTACTGTAAATGATGTCCTTTGCAGATCGAAAACAACTTTGAGCATCTTAGAATCTACTTTTAAACCATTTTTTTTTTTAATGTAACTTTAATTTTAGATTTTCTTTGCATGGTTATCCTGATAGAAAAACTAAAATTAACGGTGACTTTTCATTTTCTTTAACAGTTTTTTAAAATTTATTTTCTTAATTCTCAATGAGAAACTGTTTTAAAAAAATGTTAGGTATCCATTCAGACGAGAAGTATGTTATCTGTATTGCTATATGTAGGGTACATTTCATTTGCCAGGTGGATATTAGACTAAATAGTTGAAACACAGCAGTAGTTTTTGAATACATTTATCATTCCAGAGTGGCCTGTCTGCTTGCCAAAAGTAAGTAAAATTTGTTGTAATTAATCACACTTGGAAACGAATAATTAACCAGTCTTTATGGCCGAGGAGCCCTGGTGGTGTGGTTAAGAGCTCGGGTGCTCACCAAAAGTCAGCAGTTCAGATCTACCCTCCACTCCTTGGAAACCCTATGGGGCAGTTCTGCTCTGTCCTGTAGGGTTGCTGTGAGTCAGAACCAACTCGATGGCACTTAACAACAACAAAAACATACTGATGTAGTGGGGCGCCGGTGGTAGCTCGGCTACTAACCAAAAGGTCGGCAGTTCAAATCCACCAGCCACCCTGTGGAATCCCTCTTGGACAGTTCTGCTCTGTCCTACTTTAAAAAAAAAAAAAAAAAAAGGGACCCCTTGCCATTGAGTCAATTTTGACTCATTGCGACCCTGTAGGACAGAGCAGAACTGCTCCATAGAGTTTCCAAGGAGCACCTGGTGGATTTGAACTGCTGACCTAGGGTCGCTGTAAGTCTGAATTGACTCGAAAGCAACTGGGTCTTTTTTTTTTTTTTAATACTGATATAATAGTTACTAAAGAAAGCTTAACCTAGTCATTTTCTTACCCTAAAACAAAGTGCAGTAGTAAGGATAGCTGTTGCTTGTTACGTGCAAGGAATTATCTTAGATTTTAATATACATCTTATTTAGTTCTTCAGTAGGCCTGATATTAAGGTGATATTAAATTCATTTTACAGGAAACTGAGACCTAGAAGTTTAATAACTTTGCCAAGGTTACACTAATAAAGTGACTGAGCTGGGATTCATACCCAGGTCTGTCTGGTTTCAAAGCCTATACTCTTTCTACTGTGCTGCCAAGATACGTGCTTTATTTTTCCATTTCACTCTAAAAAATACCCATAAAAAAAAAAAATACCCATAGGCAAGGGTAAATTTTGAGGTGTAACTGGGTAAGAGAGTAGCGAGAGTAAACGTAGAATTGTGCTCATAAAATAGCCTCCAGAAAGTAAAGAATATTGAAATGTTAGGAGAAAGTTTGGAACAGGATAGTTTTATTTTTAAACTTTTAAAAAATTGAACTAATTTTAGATTTATAGAAAAGTTGTAAAACTAGTACAGAGTTGTTTTATATCCGCCAACCTGTCTTCCCAATGTTAACATTTTACATAACAATAATGCAGGTGCGATGAATAGAAAATTAACAGAGAAAATATTAACTAAATTACAGACCTTATTAAAAGTTACCAATTTTTTCACTAATGCCCTTTTTTTGTTCCATGACCCCAGATTGTATTTCGTTGTTATTTCTCCTTAGTGTCTTCAAGTCTGTAATACTTCCTTAGCCTTTTCTTGTTTTTCATAACCTTGACACTTTGGAAGAGAACTGATCAGTTGTTTTTTTAGAATGTCTTCAGTTCTGGTTTGTCTGATGATTTCTGATGAGGGGAATGAGAGTATGCATTTTTTATAACAATACCACAGAAATGACTTTGTGTGTTTCTCAGCACATTATATCAAGGTGTTCACAATAATGACGTGTCATATTACTGGTGATGTTTATCTTGATGGCTTGGTTAACTTTGTGTCTGTGGGTTTCTACAGTCTAAAGTCACTCTCTATTTGTTTATAAATGTCTTTGGGGAGAATCTTGGCAAATCCTGCTTGTTAAAATTTAGCAACTAATATAGGCATGCATCAGTGGATCTTATCTGCAGTGTTCATTACTGTGTAGTTTGCCTTTTGGTGATTATTTCTCTCTTTCTTTTTACATTTATTAATCGAGATCTTACTGGGAGAAAGAGCTGTGTCATTTCTAACATTTATTTGATTTTTTGTTATCAGTATGGACTCATGGATATTTATTTTATGGATTAAAGTCTAGTACTGTCATTTTGCTGCTCAGTTTGTTCCAGCTTTGGCTAATAGGGACACCTTCAAATTGTCACCTGCGTTCTTTTTTTTTTTTTTTTATTGTGCTTTAGGTGAAAGTTACAGAACGAATTAGTTTCCCATTTGACAGTTTGTACATGAAGTGTTCTGTGACATTGGTTGCATTGCCCACAAGGTGTCAGCACTCTCCCTATTTCTGCCCTGTGTTCCTATTTCCTTTCCTCTGGATGGAAACCCTGGTGGCGTAGCTACGGCTGCTGATTAAAGGGTCGGCAGTTCGAATCCACCAGGTGCTCCTAGGAAACTCTATGGGACAGTTCTGCCCTGTCCTGTAGGGTCGCTATAAGTTGGAATTGACTCAGTGGCGTTGGGTTTATTATTTTTTTTTGGCTTTCCTGGTGGTGTAGTGGTTAAGTGCTACTACGGCTGCTAAGCAAAAGGTCCACAGTTTGAATCTGCCAGGCGCTCCTTGGAAACTCTATGAGGCAGTTCTGCTCTGTCCTATAGGGTCGCTATGAGTCGGAATCGACGTAACAGCAGTGGCTTTTTTTGGGTCCTGCCTTCTCATCTTTACTTTTGGGCAAATGTTGTCCTTATGATCTGGTATAATAGATTGTTTTAACAAACACGTTTCCCTTGGGTGTTGTTGTTTATTTTATGGGCCTGTCTATTGTTTGGCTGAAAGGTGGTCTTCAGGGAATGGCTTCAGTTCCAAGTCAGAAGGGTGGGTGTCTTGGGGCCATAGTCTCGGAGGTTCCTCCAGTCTCTGTCATGCGAGTAAGTCTGGTCCTTTTTGTGATGAATTTGATTTTTTGTTCCACATTTTTCTCTAGATCTGCCTGGGATCCTCTATTGTGATCCCAGTCAGAGTGATTGGTAGTGGTAGCCAGGCCCCATCTAGTTCTTCTGGTCTCGGGGTGGTGTAGGCTGTGGTTCGTGTGGTCTGTTAGTACTTTGGACTAATTGCCCCCTCGAGCCTTTGGTTTTCTTCACTCTTCTTTGTTTTGGACAGGAAGAGATCAATAGTTGTATATTATAAGGCCACTCACAAGCTTTTAAGACCCCAGAGCTACTCACCAAAGTAGCATGCAGAACATTGTCTTTATGAACTATATTGTGCCAGTGGACGTAGACATCCTCTGAGTCTATGGTCCTTTCCTTTGGGCCTAGGAACTTCGTCCCATAAGGTATTTGATTATGTCTAAGAAGTTTCCCTGACTATGCCCCTTGTGTGCTCTATTGTCTATGTTATTAATATACATGCAGCACCTACAATTATGTATGCAGAAATAACACAATCAAATCTATATTGCAGGTGAGTGTGCTCCCTTATACCCTCCCACATCTATCTACCTTTAGCATACCCATCTACCTACGTTATCTATTCGTAAACATGGTTTGTTAATACTATTGTTGCAGGACCTTGTGTGTTTTAGTAATTACCGTGGTTGCCCTTTATTATTGCGTTCCTTTCAGTGTCTTCTGTTGCCTTGGGTATGTTGTGCTGTCTTTGCGCAAATTGTCTATTGCCTTTCCCTTCGCTGATAGTAACACATGTTTTCTATTTAGCTAGTAATTTTCGCTCCCACCTCCCATCCCTGGTAACCATCAAAGATTTTTTTTTTCTTTCTGTGTATAAACCTTTTCTTGTTTTTTTATTATAGTGGTCTCATACAATATTTGTACTTTTGTGATTGACTTAGTTCACTCAGCACAACGTCCTTCAAATTCATCCATGTTATGTTTCGCGTAATCATCGTTATTCTTTATCTTTGCGTCATGTCACATTATGCGTAGGTACCAGTTTATATATTCAGTCACTGATGAACACTTAGCTTGTTTCCATCTTTTTGCTATTGTGAACAATGCAGCAGTGAACATGAGTGTGCATATGTCTATTCATGTCACAGCTCTTATTTCCTTAGGGTATATACCTAGGAGTGGGATTACTGGATTATGTCTAGCTTTTTAAGAAAGTGCCATATAGTTTTCCATAGTGTTTGTACCATTTTACATCCCCCCCAGCAGTGTATAAGAGTGCCAATCTTTCCGCAACCTCACCAACATTTGTTACTTTCTGTTTTTTTGATTAGTGCCATTATTGTCGGTATCTCATTGTAGTTTTGATTTTCACAGCGCTAATGGCTAGGGTCACCAACCTTTTTTTTTTTAAGTTTTTATTGTGCTTTAAGTGAAAGTTTACAAATCAAGTCAGTCTCTCACACAAAAACTTATATACACCTTGCTGCATACTCCCAATTGCTCTCCCCCTAAAGAGACAGCCCGCTCCCTCTCTCCACTCTTTTCATGTCCATTCTGCCAGCTTCTAACCCCCTCTACTCTCTCATCTCCCCTCCAGACAGGAGATGCCAGCATAGTCTCAAGTGTCCACCTGATCCAAGAAGCTCACTCATCAGCATCCCTCTCCAACCCATTGTCCAGTCCAATCCCTGTCTGAAGAGTTGGCTTTGGGAATGGTTCCTGTGCTGGGCCAGCAGAAGGTCGGGGGCCATGACCACTGGGGTCCTTCTAGTCTCAGTCACATCATTAAGTCTGATCACCAACATATCTTAATATGTTTGTTGGCTGCCTGAGTGTCTTCATTGATGAAGGGTCTGTTCATGTCCTCTGCCCGTTTTTTAATAGGATCGTTTGTCTTTTTGTTGAAGTCTTACAGTTTTCTATAAATTTTAGAGATTAGACCCTTGTTGGATATGTTGTAGCCAATTTTTTCCCCCAGTCTGTAGGTTCTTTTTTTACTGTTTTGGAGAAATCTTTTGATGAGCGTTAAGTGTTTAATTTTTAGGAGGCCCCATTTATTTAGTTCATCTTCTGCTGTATGTGCATTTTTAGCTATGTTTTGTATTCTCTTTATGCCATATATTAGGGCCTTTAACATTGTCACTATTTTTTCTTTCATTAGTTGATCATTTTAGGTTTTATATTTAGAACTTTCATCCATTTTGAGTTAGGTTTTTGTGTATGGTGTGATGGGTCCTGTTTCATTTTTCTACAGATAAAACCAAAAACTAAACCCAGTGCCGTCGAGTCGATTCCGACTCATAGCGACCCTATAGGACAGAATAGAACTGCCCCATAGAGTTTCCAAGGAGGGCCTGGCAGATTCAAACTGCCGACCCTTTAGTTAGCAGCCGTAGCACTAAACTGCTATGCCACCAGGGTTTCCACAGATAGACATACAATTTTGCCAGTACCGGTTGTTAGACTGTGTCTTTCCCATTTAATGGACTTTGACCCTTTATTGAAGATCAGCTGTCCATAAGCGGATGGATTTACATCTGGGTTCTCAGTTTTGTTCCATTGTTCCGTGTGTCTGTCGTTGTAGCAGTACCAGGCTGTTTTGGCTACCATGGTAGTATAGTTCGTTCTGAGATCAGGTGATGTGAGGCCTACTACTTTATTCTTTTCCAACAATGCTTTTTACTTATCCGGGGCCTCTTTATTTTCCTTCTAAAGTTGATGATTAGTTTTTCCATCTTGTTAAGGAATGCAGTTGGAATTTGTTTTGAGATTGCATTATATCTGTAGATTGCTTTGGGTAGTATTGATGTTTTCACAATATTAAGTCTTCTGATCCATGAACATGGTATCTTTTTCCGTTTATGTAGGTCTCTCGTTTTGCAGTAGTGTTTTGTAGTTTTTTTATGGAATCTTCTTTGTTTAGAATCATATCATCTACATATAGGGATGGTTTTGCTTCTTTCTTACCAATTTGGATGCTCTTTATTTCCTTTCCTTGCCTTATTGCCCTAGCTACAACTTTCAGTACAGTGTTGAGTAAGAGTGGTGATAAAGGGCATCCTTGTTTTGTTCCTGTTCTCAAGGGAGAGTGCTTTCAGTCTCTGCACTTTGAGAGTAACATTGGTTTTTGGTTTTGAATAAATGCCCTTTGTTATGTGGGAAATTTCCATTCTAATCCTATTTTGCTGAGAGTTTTTATCAGGAATGGGTCTTGGACTTTATCAAGTACTTTTTCTATGTCCCATTGAGATGATCATGTGATTCTTTTATGTATGTGGTGGATTATGTTGATTGATTTTCTAATATTGAACCATCCTTGTGTACCAGATATGAATCCCACATGATCATGATATATTATTTTTTTTATATGCTGTTGAATTTTATTGGCTAGGATTTTGTTGAGCAATTTTACAGCTATATTCATGAGGGATATTAGGCTGTAATTTTCTTTTTTTGTGTGTGGTATCTTTGCCTGGCTTTGGTATCAGGGTTATGCTGGCTTCATAGGATTAATTCGGAAGTATTTTTTTTTTCCTTTTCTATGCTCTGAAATAATTTGAGTAGTAGTGGTGTGAGCTCTTCTCTGAATGTTTGATAGAATTCTTCAGTGAAGTTGTCCAGGCCGGGGCTTTTTTTTTTTTCCAGTGGGAGGTTTTTTAAATTACTTCTGCAATCTCTTCTTATGTTATGGGTCTGCTCAGTTTTCTACCTCAGGTTGTGTTAGTTTAGGTAGGTAGTGTCTTTCTAGAAATGTGTTCCTTTCTTCTAGGTTTTCAAATTTGTTGAAGCATAGTTGCTTTTTTTTTGTTTTTTTATTGTAATGCCACCCGTCTCATTTCTTATTTGGGTTATTTGCTTCTTCTCCTGCTCTTCTTTTGCCAATTTGGCCAGTGGTTTGTCGATTTTATTGGTCCTTTCAAAGAACCAACTTCTGGTCTTGTTGGTTCTTTCTGTTGTTTTTCTGTTCTCTATTTATTTGTGCTCTAATCTTTATTTCCTTTCTTCTGGTGACTGTGGGCTTCTTTTGCTGCTGTCTTTCCATTTGTTCGAGTTGTAGAGTTAGTGTTTTGATTTCGCCCTTTCTTCTTTTTTCATGTCTGCATTGACCTCTTAGCACTGATTTTGCTGTGTCCCAAAGGTTTTGTTTTGGTATGTTGTGTTCTCTTTCTCGTTTGATTCTAGGAGTTTTTAAATTTCATCTATGATTTCTTCTATGGCCCAGTGGTTTTTAAGCATGGTTATTATTCAGTTTCCATGTATTCAATTTTTTTTCCTTGTTCTTTCTGTTATTGATTTGTACTTTTATAGCATTGTTATCAGAGAAAATGCTTTATATTATTTTGATGTTTTGGATTTTTTTGAGGCTTGCTTTGTGGCCTAAAATGTAGTGTCTTCTGGAGAATGATCCATTTGCATTGGAAAAGAATGTGTACTGTCCTGCTGTTGAGTGTAGCGTTCTATATATGTCTATGAGGTTGAGTTGGTTGATTGTGGGATTTAGATCTTCTGTATCTTTGTTGAGTGTCTATCTAGTTCTGTCCTTCGCAAAAAGTGGTGTGTTGAAGTTTCCTACTATTATTGTGGAACTGTCTATGTTATGTATTTTGGATCCCTGTCATTGTGTGTATGTATATATATGTATATTTATTATGGTTATGTCCTTCAGGTGGATTGACCCTTTAATCATTATATGATGTCCTTTCTTTTACGGTGGATCTTACCTTAAAGTCTACTTTATCAGAGATTAATATTGCCACTCCTGCTCTTTTTTGGTTATCATTTGCTTCATATTTTTCCCATCCTTTGAGTTTTAGTTTATGTTTTTGTGTCTAAGGTGTGTCTCTTGTAGATAGCATATTGATGGGTTGTGTTTTTTCATTTTAATCCATTCTGTCACTAGCTGTATACTAGTTATTTATCTGTTCTGCTACATAGGTTATTTAAGCCATTTACATTCAATGTGATTATCAATAGATATGAATTTACCACTGTCATTTTATTGTGCTTTTTTTTGTCCTGTATTCTTATATTCCCCCCCCCCTTTTTTTTTTTTTGCATTTCCTTACTTTCTGGCTCTACAAGATATTTCTGACTCATCTTGCATTTTTCCTACCCTGGTCCTGGAATCAACTACTTCCTTGAGCTGAAGTTCCTTTATTGTAGAATGGTGTTTAGAGACCAAGATTTGGGAACTAACTGTGCTTACTGTTACTGGGATATTATTGCTTCTAGGCTTTCTCAGTGGACAGAGCTAGGAAATATTTGTATATATAGCAATGGTTGTTATTACAAATGAAGAACATAATGGCACTGAAGGGAGTGGGGAATAGACTAACCTAATATTTATTAATGTGTTTATTTTAGGTATTCAGAAAATTAGAAGGTTTATGTAGTGCATAGATTGTAGTAATCTGTGTTCAACTAACAAGTATTCTTTGCAGCTCTTATAAAAAAAATAATAATGGATGGTAATTGTGATATGTCGTCTGCTTTGTTGATCAGATTTTAAAAGTGGCATGGGTTCACTGTAAACAAGTTGATGAATTTAACATTAGTGAACAGCTTGACTGACACCTGTGAATTGTGAAACATTTGAAATAATGGGAGTTGATGAAAATGGGAGATTCCAGGGAGGAGAATGACAGGAAGGTGAAGGGCCAGCTAATAAGGTTGTGCTTGATACTGTGTTTAATTAACTAGTCTGTTATTGCCTGGGTTTAGAAACCAAGAGGATTGTTTGCTTATTGACAAACAAATATTTGGCAGGGTTTTTTGTATTAGAAAAAAAGGAGAGCTCAGTTAAAAAACATAACCACATTTTAGTTAAATACTTTGTATGATATTTTTGAGGTTCCCAAACTGATAATTTTGTATTGTTTTTTACATTTGAATGATGTGTTTTAATATTCCTAAAGAACAAATGTAATTTAAAATTTTTGGTTTAAATAAAGTCCACAGTTTGACAATTGTGTCTGTGCTCATTCTCACATTAATTTACTTTAGTAAATTAAAATATGGCAGTATATAGTATACACTATATACTATATCCCTTTTAAGGTACCCTGATGGCACAGTGGTTAAGTGCTCAGCTGCTAATCAGGAAGTCTGCGGTTCAAATCCACCAGTGTCCCTGTGGGAGAAAAGACCTGGAGACCTGCTCCTGTAAATATTTACAGCCTAGGAAACCCTATGGGGCAGTTCTTACTCTATCATGTAGGGTCTCTCTACGAATCAGAATTGACTTGATGGCACAGAATTGACTTGACGGCACACAACAACACAACATTATCCCTTTTAGAGCAGAATATACGCTCCTGGAATGGGAGTGTTTAGAAAGTGCTATAGGATTATTAGAATATTCTAACATCCATCTTTGGCAGTAGCTCTGCCCTTTTCTTTGATGTCATGGCATGTCTCTAGCTTTGGCCCTAACTTACTTTACCTGCAGCCATACAGTTTCTGTAAATCTTCGTTATAGTAATGTTTATTATACCCTTCAAAGTGAATAAAAGGGTTTCTACCAATCCCTAATGGACTACTGATCTTGATTCTCTGTTTCCTAGACCATTTAAGAATTTAGAATTGTAGTAATAGTTGCTTTTTAAGATCTGAGGAAATATTTTTTTTGTTTGCAGCAACTTGATCGTTTTAACTAACTCGTTGCTGTTGAGTTGATTCCGACTTGTAGTGACCCTACAGGATAGGGTAGAATTACCCCATAGAGTTTCCAAGGAGCAGCCAGTGGATTGGAACTGCCGACCTTTTGATTAGCAGCCAAGCTCTTAATCAGTGTGCTACCAGGGCTCCTAATCCTTATTTCTCACTGTTGCATTACCTATTAGAATATAAAACCCAAAACAAACCAAAAAAGTGAATAAATACATAAAACAAAAATGGAAGGTGTTCTTGCTTTCTGTACTGTTGCTTGGCAGAGCACATTCAGGTTATGATATCATGCTCTTTCTTAATTGAGTGCTGATGACATACTCATAGCATAGAAGAAAAAATTCAAAGTAACTGCAAAGTAATGTGTAGTTTTAAATATTTAAGGAAAATATTTTAAAGTAAGTAGTGTTATAATGAATTAGCAGTGTTTGGCATAACATTAAACAGGGTAAGAAGATACCCAAATTTCAGTTAATTTTGTTCATGTTCCTTTGAGGGTATTGGGACAAACCTAATGGAAGTGTTGCCTAAAAGGACTTTTATTGTGTTAGGTTTGGGCTCAGCTAGACCAGGCTGGGTATTGGTGCCTGAATCTTGGTGAATGAAGCCAACTAGGAGAACAGAACCTGAGAAAGTAGGAAAAAAACAGCCCATGAGTGGAAAATGAATAAGATTGTAAGTAGACATTGATTAGGACAAACTGTTCGGGACTGAGGACAGGAAAAATGTGAGGGTGTCACGTACTTATTTTTTATGTGGCGCCAGGTGGTAGTGGGGTGGCCAAAAAGTGGCAGTAAAGCTAATCAAAGCCTGTAGTGAAGAGAGAATTTAGAGCCAGGGAGCCATTGTTTGCCTAACATTCTTTTTTGTTCTGTTGTGGTTTGGAAAGGCCTATGCCATTATAGGGTTGCTATGAGTTGGAATAACTCAATGGCAATGGGTTTGGTTTTTGTTTTTGGTCCCACTTGGGGTCAGCATTGTTAGTAGGGAGAAGTTGGTTTTTACTTCTCGGATAATGAGGACTGCAGGATGTGGAAGGTATACAAGTTCAAAAGGATAACCCCATTTAGCTTTCTTTCTTTTCTTTTTTTTCCTTATCTATTCATGTTCCCAGAAAGACTGGAGAGATGTGCTAGGTACCTGGTATTACAATTTGGAATTGTCAAGAACTCTGAATGGTCTGAAATTTTATACTACCTGCAAACTAAGAAGTTGGCCTGCCACAATATTCCATGGATGCTGGCAGAAAACACAGTACTCCTGGGTTGAAGACAAAGGACTTTATTACTCATGGCACAGCAAGCAGCATGACCTTTATGTTCACATTGGTTCTCCTTGTCCCTTAATTCTGCTCAGCTGAAGTAAAGTGGCCCAGGTGGATGCCCTACTCTTATGGGTTTACGTCATAGCTGATATAGGGAACCCTGATCTTTTACAGGGAACCCCGGTGGCGTAGTGGTTAAGTGCTATGGCTGCTAACCGAGAGATCAGCAGTTCAAATCTGCCAGGTGCTGCTTGGAAACTCTATGGGGCAGTTCCACTCTGTCCTGTAGGGTCGCTGTGAGTCGGAATCGACTCGATGGCAGTGGGTTTGGTTTGGTTGGAATCTTTTATAATGTATTGCAAGAAAATCAGCCTGACCTTTGCCTAAACGGCAGGCATTATCTTTATTATACTGGACAGTAAATCATGCTACTCTCTGCTCCAGAGGGAGACATCATTTCTGTTTTCTAAGACTGTTTCTTATAAATATTCTTGAAAAGATGAAGTCAGTGCCTCTTTTTGAAAAACGATAGGAATGTGAGAGACTGTGGAGAATTGTCTCCCAGCACAGAGTGATTAGTGTGAAGTCCTTTGAGCTGTGAGTATTCTTGGCTTTTGTTTCCTGATCTAACTTTCCCAGTTTTTATTAGGAGTCAGCAAACTTTTTGTAAAGGGCCAGATATTAAATGTTTTTAGGTTTTGGAGCCATGTGAATTCTGTCACAACTACTCACCTCTGCTAGCATAATAGGAAAACAGCCATAGATAATACATAAATGGATGAACCTGGCTGTGTTCCAATAAAACTTCATTTACGAACATTGAAATTTGAATTTTCTGTCATTTTCATGTCAAAAAATATTATTCTTTTGATTTTTCTCCAGCCTTTTTAAAAATGTAAAAGCTGTTCTTAGCTCAGGGGTCATACAAAATTAGGCAGTAGGCCAAATTTGGGCAGTTTTTGCCAGTCCCTATTGTCTTGGTCGTCTAGTGCTGCTCTAACAAATACCACAAGTGGATGGTTTCAACAAAGAGAAATTTATTCTCTCACAGTCCAGTAGGTTAGAAGTCTGAATTCAGGGCGCTGGCTCCAGGGGAAAGCTTTCTCTTTCTGTCGGATCTGGAGGCAGGTCGTTGTCATCAGTCTTCCCTTGGTCTGGGAGCATCTCAGCACAGGAACCTCAGGTTCAAAGGATGTGCTCTGCTCCTGGCACTACTTTCTTGGTGGTATGAGGTCCCCAACTCTGCTTACTTCCCTTTCCTTTTATCTCTTGAGAGATAAAAGGTGGTGCAGACCACACCCCAAGGAAACTCCCTTTATATTGGATCAGGAATGTCACCTGGTAAGGGTGTCACAACCCCACCCTAATCCTCTTTAATGTACAATTACAATCACAAAATGGAGGACAACCACAGAATACTGGGAATTGTGGCCTAAGCAAGTTAATACACACATTTTTGGGGGGAGATAATTCAATCCATGACACCTATTTTATATGATAGATTTTGTTAATACATTGTTTTCATTCAGCAGTTGATAGTTCTAAAACATTTTGTTGTCAATTATCCCAGCTTAACTTTACAGTGACCTGTGAGATAAGCATTATTATTTCCATTATATGGTGAGGAAGCTAATGCATAGAGAAGGTAGATGGCTTGCCCAAATTCATAAAACTAGTTAAGTGAGTCAAGACTGTATTCTCGATTCTTCCCCTTGTAATACGGTACTCTCTGCATTTAAACTGTAATAATTAGAGTGCTATGTCACTGTATCTCAATACTTATTTATTGCTGGAATGCTTAGAGTTCAGTCTGTAAATAATAATGACAATAATACACACTCCTTTGTAATTTTCATTATTAACTATATTCTACCATCTAGCCATTTTAATTTAATAATTGGTGTCTTGACAAAAATTGGGTACGGGAAATGAAGGGCATTGGTTACACAGCTTGGTAAAGATCTGGCAGTTGAACCATTACAGTCAGCTATATACTATATATCTTTTCCACATTTCCACAGAAAACAGCTTATTTTCTGTATGCAAATAAACAGTAAAAAAAAACTTTATGCCTATATTATTTGTGTTCATGCAGAACTAGTGTTTTTATTTATCCAGAAAGTTTTACCCAAAGTTTTGAAGTGGAGATGTTGAGAACATTTTTTATAGTAATGTACTTTTTGGATTGCTTCCTTCTCAGGTGGTTGAAGATTATGCTGGAAGATGGCAGGTCCCTTTGCCACAGCTTCAGGTTCTTCAGACTGCACTTTGTTGTTTTACATCAGCCAGTGCATCATTCCCAGATGAATGTGAGCACGTACAGTATGTTTTGAGTAGTCTTGCTTTGTAAGTACTCTTTACTTTTTATAAAAGTATTCTTGTTATCGATGTATTTGAAAATTGGGTTTGAATGATTTCCTCAGAGGAAGGAGCTTTTCTTAAAGTCTTCCCTCAAAAGGAAGTTTCCTTTTCCTCACTTGCATATTTAGGTTTAATTTTGAACATTTAACTACAATTTTACTTTAAGCTCTGCAATTAAATGGAATTGTGGCATATAGATTTTTATGGCCCCACTACAAGCCCTTTACTTTCCTTTTTAATTCGCCAGATTGCCTTGTGAACTCTAATGGCAAGCCCCAGAATACAGCAGTCTAGGACATGATAACAGAGCACCCAAAACCAAACCAAACCCAGTGCCATCGAGTCGATTCTGACTCATAGTGACCCTCTAGGACAGAGCGGAACTGCCCCATAGAGTTTCCAAGGAGCGCCTGGCGGATTCGAACTGCCGACCCTTTGGTTAGCAGCTGTAGCACTTAACCACTACACCACCAGGGTTTCCGATAACAGAGGAAGGAACCTTAAATCAGGCCAGAAAGAGGTTAGGAAACTCCTGATTTTAAAAAATGCTTGTGAAGGACTTCCAGTTAAAGATCACAAACGGAGTCACCTGTGTGTATCTTTCTTCCCATATGAGCTGGGATTGACTTGATGGCAGTGGGTTAGGTTTTTGGTATGAGCCTGCTAAAGGAGCCCTGGTGGTACAGTGATTAAAGTGCTTGGCTGCCAACTGAAAAGTCAGCAGTTCATACTCACCAGCTGCTCCATGGGAGAAAGGTGTGGCAGTCTGCTTCTGTAAAGATTTACAGCCTAGGAAACTCTGTGGGGTAGTACTTCCCTGCTCTGCAGGTCACTATGAATTGGAATTGACTTGACAGCAATGGGTAGGAGAACACTAAAATTATAGTAAAGAAAAAAGGAGAGAAATATAGTGAAAAGAAAACAGAAGGGCACATCAGTGGATGGCAGGGAGATTTCCACAGTTTTCTGAGGTACTGGAAACAGGTAGAGAAGTTGTAATTGAAAAATAGTAGAGGAAGTTACAATTTCATCTTTTTTTTTCCGCTCCTCAGTTGCAGTTCATACCACAATAGTGGGTTGTGAAATTATAATTAGCATAGAAAAATACAATAGAAAATATCAGAGTATGTCTTAATGGGATAAGTATTATTTTGTGACATTCTTGTTTTATATATTTATTTTTATATATGTATGTACTTGATTATTTTGTGTAAAACATTTTACTTAAACCATGAGTAGCAGTTAAAAAAAATATTATCCTCTGCTACATACGATTTAGGAGGAAGCCAGTCTGCCAATCCCCAGCCTCGACCCAGAATTCTAGAGAGGTATGAAATTAGAAGGTGCAAGGTATGACATGGAGAGTAGGGAAAGAAACACTGAGAGAACGCAGACAGAGGGGTTAATTGAAATTTTTCCATTCAGGGTAATCACCAGGCCTTCATGCCAGGGCAGGGTAAGAAGAACAGTATTACCTTTTTTTTTTCCTCTAAAGAAATTAAATGACCCTGGAGCAATGGCCTTTCCATTCTGGCATTTAAGAGTTCCTAATTAAGCAAGCGTGAGGCATTAGTGGTTTAGTGGTAGAATTCTCGCCCTCCGTGCAGGAGATGGCCATTGTGCCTCATGCACAGCTGCCACCTGTCAGTGGTGGGTAGTGTGTTGCTATGCAGCCACACAGGTTTCAGTGGAGTTTCAAGATTAAGATGCACTAGAAGGAAATGCCTGGCGAGCTACTTCCAAAAATCAGCCCATGAAAACCCTGGGGATCACAGTAGTTCTATTTACAAGCTGATTATGGGGATGCCATGGGGTTGCCATGAGTTGGGGGGGAGGACGAGTGAACAGCAGCTAACGACAATAGCAATTGAGAAAGCAAAAAAATCACAGCAGTTCATCACTTAATCACCGTAAAGAAAAACACATCAGTCAACAAACTCCAAACATGCTCACAGGGCTCCTGATCAGCTGCTTACTGCTTTATTCTTAAATGTGAATGGATGTCTCAAGAATCATCAGACATTTGAAGAATGTTTTCAACATGAAAAAAAAAAATGAAAAGAAACAAAAATCCTAGAGTAGTGTTAATGTTAGAAACAGAAGAAAATTAAAAGTAAAATATGAAGTCTATAATTAACATTTTTAGAGAGATTTGAGAAGATATATATAAAAACATGATGCTGTGTGAAAGAAATAATCAGTTAAAAAATGACTTCATAGAGATTAAGAGAATATGATAGTTAAAATTTAAAGTTTGGTAGGAAAGCTGGAATGTAAAGTTGAAGAAATAATCCCGAATGTAAAACAGCATAACAAAGAGAAGGAATGTATCAGAAAAAAAAAAAAAAAAACATGGTGGTTCCTTGTAGGAGGTTCAGTTTTTAACTCACTGGAGTTCCAGAAAGAGAATAGACATTGGAAATTTTTGAAGAGATAATAAAAGAATTTCCCAGAGCTGAAAGTCGTGAACCTCCAGACTGAGAGAGCCCAAAGACAAAGCCCAAAAGTTTCAGCACAATTCTATAAAAGATGCTAAGCTGAATAGATCATTTTGAAATTTCAGAACATCAGGGGTAATAAAATAAATCCAAACACTTTCCAGAAAGAGAGAATAAAAAACTGGGTCATCTACAAAGGGACAAATGTCAGACTGCCATCAGTCTTCACACAGCCAGTGCTGGACGGTAGAATACAATGAACCAGTGTGTCTATAATGTTTTGAGGGAAAATTATTTTCAATCTAGAATTTTATACCTATCTAGACTATCAGTAAATTATGAGGGTAGAATAGATATTTCTCGGCATGTAAGAATTTAGAAAACTGACTTGCCCCACATATCCTTTCTTATGAAGTTATTATAAGAATGTGCTCCAGAAAAAATTAGGGTGTAATGTATTTATAAAAAGTAATAACAACAACAGAAACATGACAGTGGATCCAGAAAATAGTGAATTTTGCCAAGGATAGCAGGGAAAGGCGGTCCTAGGATTACTGCTGGGTAGTAGGCCTACAGATATGTCAGCTACCAGAGGAAACTGTCCAGTAAAAATGTAAACTTGAGACTAACCTTGAGAATTTGGAACCTTTAAGGTAACAGTAAAAGCAGACAAGTCAAGGAAATAAAAAGGCAGTTAGAAACTCCAGGAAAATTAAAAATAAACCTAAACAAGAAAGGACACATAGTCACAGGAAGCTACTTAGATGTGCACTGAATGTCATTTATATTGTTGTTTTAATGTAAACGATGTTTATTGACTTTAAACTTTTAGACAAAGTATAAAAATAATCATAATTACAAAAGAGAGGAAATATTTGAGAGAAGCTAGTAGTTGAAAGAGGAGAGGCACTAATATCCTCCCTCAATTCTTATTTTACACAATGTAGTGTCACTAGTAGATGAAACCATAAATAAAGGTGTAAGTTAAGTTATAAAAATAAATAATGTATGAAATAATAATAATGAGAAGCCATTGGGAAGGTAGTGTTGGTAATATGAGTTAAATCCTCTTCTGTCATAGCACTGAATTGAGATATTTCAAACTGATCAATGAAGAAATACTTACACAAGTTTATTATCAACCAAAACCCGAAACCAAACCTGTTGGCACTGAGTCGATTCCAACTCATAGCGACCCTACAGGACAGAGTAGAACTGCCTCATAGAGTTTCCGAAGAATGTCTGGTGGATTCGAACTGCCGAACTTTTTAGTCAGCAGCTGTAGCTCTTAACCACAATGCCACCAGGGTTTCCTTATTATCAACAGCTGTTAAAAATATTGAAAGTTAACTCTGGTTAGACCAGTGTCAGAGAGTGTTGAAGTCTTTTTGTACACTTAGTATTTTTAAACCTTGAAGATGAATTGATTTCATTTTTGATTTTATGTATATATATATAAGTTTAAAATGGTGCTTGTACATTGTGCTTCTTTAAAAGTTGATTTGTATGTATTTAAAATTGTATAAATATAGGAAGTACTTAGATTTATAAGAGCAAGCTAGTTTTTTTAAAAAATATATCATTTAAAAATATATTTTCTGATGTCTAAAGGAATATGGGACATGTATTAGGACTTCTTGATTATAAGTAATAAACCTCAGTCAAGCTAGCTTAAAGCACAAAAACGGGGACAGCGTTGAGGAATTCATTAGAGAACTAAACCATGGAAAAGCAAGTACTGTAACTGGTTTCAGAGTTTTCTGAATCTGGAGAATAAAATGTCATTTAAATCTCTCCCTTTCCATATTTCCTCTTTTGGCTTCATTCTCTCAGGGCTGCTGACAATTCTGGGATCAAGGTTAGTTTACTAACCAAGCAAAAAGAAATCCCTTCCCCTCACTTCTAGTCCCAAAAATATCTTGGGAAAAATTCTGGCTTATCCGATATTAGGTGTCCAACACTTGGAGTGATCACTGTGTTGATGAGAATGTGATAAGAATTTTGGCTCAGTCTGTTGACTAGCCCACCCCCAGGGCTAGGGGAAATAAGGATACTGGATTGGCAGCCCCACCAGAACCATAGAAACGTTGGTGTGGTAAGCAGTTTACTTAATAAGTGTGTGAAGGGTAATGTGGAAAAGAGCTGGTTAAGTAGACAAAAATGATAGATGCCCACTACAAAGAATACTTTTATATATTCTTTCACAGGTCACCAAAACAGTTTCAATTTATTCTCTACTGATTTTTGGGGAAAATAAAATAAGTATTTAAAGAAATAGATGATTTGTAAGCAGGAAGTATTGTGTTTGTTTCATTGCCTTATTGGGATTTTATTTTCCTTTTCATCTTTGTAACATTTTTAACTTTAGGGTTGCAGTGTGGTGGAGCTTTCAAAAGTACTTTTTAAAAAACATCATTTGTTGATTTCTGTTTCATTGCTTGCTAGCCTTTTTTACTATTGCTCATGAAAAGAATAATGTATTACACAGAAGCATATCTTATCTAAGACAGTGCCAGGCAAAGCAAAATACATTGTCTTAGAGACTTTTAAATAATATTCTTAAAAGGAAAACTTTCTGGATTATTTAAACTTACTCTAACAGAAAAGTTAATTCTATTTTCAGTATCATTAAAAAATGGGGAAACAGCAACATGGTGGTCCTACTAAAAGAGTAGTAAGTCTGAAACAGTCTTCTATTTTATTTAAATAAATGTTTAAGCCAGAAAATCCTAACAGTTATTCCATAATTGTTCATTCATTCCATATAGCTCTGTGCTTGGCTCTAAGATAAAGCAGAAAGTAAGATGAGTCCCTGAGCTGAGATATTAAATAAGCAGTTACACTATTACATAATAACAATTATGAGAAAATTACAGGGTGCAAAGAGAGTGTAACAGGGGACTTAACCTGGCCTGGAAAGTCAGGGAAAATTCACTGAAAGAGCTGAACTTTGAACGAATGGTGGGTGTACATTGCATGAAGAAGGTGAAGAGCCTCCCAGAATGGAGAACAGAATGTGTAAGGCCCCTGGACAAGAAGTCAGGATATTGACTTACTGATTATTATTAGTATCTGTTTGTAGAATTCTTATTTATATCATGTATTTTAAATTTTTATTGACTTGACAAAGTATATAGGTGAGTTAAAGAATTGTTATTAAATAATATGTACAAAAGTCTGTCTTATGTAAGTATTTAGATAATTCATACACATAAAATGTTTTATGTAGAATATATTACTATATTCTCTGGCAGTAGCTTACCTGATCACCTTCAGAAAAAACCTATACCCACCTTGCAAATTATGCATACATAAGATGATCTGCCTTGTACAGGCTGGGAGACTCAAAAAACTACAGTTTTGCTAAGGTATTCTGTAGCAGGGAAAGAGGATTCTGTTTTGATTCATACCTGACCATTTCCCCAAATTTTTTATGGAAGTGAGTAGTTACATAGAGAATTGTTTTAAATCAGCTAATTATAATTTTGTCTAATACCTGAGTTTGCTCTCCTTGTGAGCTGTACTTTCTAAAGAAAGAGATTTTGCTGTATGTATGTATGCATTTACGTTAAAAAGGACTTCAAATTTATTCCCTTTTATAAATAAGAAAACTGAAGCCTGAGAATTTAGGGGACCTTTTTTTTTTTTGCAAGTCTGAATTGAGTTGTTTTTTTTTCCCCCTATTGTTGTCTTAGATTAGTTAAACAGTAATTTCTAAGTTTCACAGGTAAAACATGAAGTCAAGTACCCCTGAAGCTAAAGGCATTCAGGCAGAGAACATAGACTTTACCAGTTTTACATAAAATAAAATCACCTTTAACTTTTTGAGGTTAAACAAACTTTTTTGTAGCTGCTGTACCATGTTACAATCCCACTGGCGGTGGACCAAGGTTCTAATTTCTCCACATTCTCTCCAACACTTGTTATTTTCTGTTTTTCTGATAATAACCATTCTAACGGAAGGGAAGTGGTATCTCACTGTGATTTTGATTTACATTTCTCTAATGGCGGACCTGTAGGGTCACTGTGAGTTAGAATCCGCTCGATGGCAATGGGTTTTTTTTTAAACAACACTAGTAAGGAACCCTGGTGGCGCAGTGGTTAAGATGATCGGCTGCTAACCCAAACATCGGCGTTTCAAAACGCCAGTGGGTCTGTGGGAGAAAGATGTGACAGTCTTCTTCATTAGAGATTTACAGCCTTGGAAACCCTGTGCGGTCACTATGAGTCAGAATAGACTTGAAGGCAGTGGGTTTTTTTTTTTTTTTTAATGGGGAGACAGCAGTAGAATTCTTGCCATCTATGTGAAGACCTGTGTTTGATTCCTGGCTAGTGCACTTCATACGCTGCCACCAGCTGTCTGTCATTGGAGGCTTAGGTGTTACTATAATGCTGAACAGGTTTCAGCAGAGCTTCGGGACTAACACATATTAGGAAGAAAGGCCTGATGATCTTTTGAAAAACAGCCAATTAAAACCCTATGGATCACAGACTACAGCCAGTTACAGGGATGGCACAGCAACCGGCAGCATTTTCTTCTGTTGTGCATGGATGGCATTGCCGTGAGTCAGAGGCCTACTCAGTGGCAGCTAGCAACAGCAATAAATGACTAAATGACATTGAGCATCTTTTCATGTGCTTATTGGCCATTTGTATATCTCCTTTGGTGAAATATTTATTCAAGTTCTTTGACTATTTTTTATTGGGTTGTCTTTTTGTTGAATTGTAGAAGTTCATTATATAGTCTGGATATTAAACCCTTATCAGATATATGGTTCCCAAGAATTTTCTCCCAGTCTGTATATTTTCTCTTCACTTTGGTACACAAAGGTCTTTAATTTTGATGAAATCCCATTTATCTATATCTTGTTGCCTCTGCTTTTAGGTACATATCCATGAATCCATTGTCAAAAACTAGGCCAGGAACCCTTATTCCTATGTTTTGTTCTAAGAGTTTTATGGTTTTGGTTCTTAGGTTTAGGTCTTTGATCCACTTTGAGTTAATTTTCATACATGATGTAAAAACAAAAAAAAAAAAATTTTTTTTTTAAACATGAGGAGATCTAGTTGTCACAGCACCATTTACTGAAGAGACTGTTCTTTTCCCGTTGGATGCACTTAACACCCTTATAGAAACTAAATTGGCTATAGATGTATGAGATTTTTTCTGAATTCTCAGTTCTACTCCATTGGTCTATGTGCCCGTTATTATACCAGTACCAGCAAATACACTTCTAAATATATACCTAAAAGAATTGAAACCAAGAGCACAAACAGGTATTTGTACACCAATGTTCATTGCAGCACTATTCACAATAGCCAAAAGGTGGAAACAACTCACATGTCTATTACAGATGAATGGATAAATGAAAAGTGCTATATACACACAATAGAATATTATTCAGCCAGAACGAGAAATGAAGTTTTGATAAGTAATATGACATGGTTGAACCTTGGAAATATGTTAAATGAAATAAGCCAGAAACAAAAGAACAAACATATCTCACTTACATAAAATATCCTGAACAGGCAATGCATAAAGACCCATGTTTGTTAATGGTTGTCTGGGGTGGATGGGAGGAGGAAATGGGGGTCGGGGGAATACTACTCCATCAGTGCAGAGTTTTCTAAGATCCTTTCCTATCTCTCCCAGCTTCTCATAGCCCCTGGCATTCCTCAGCTTACAGCTGCAGCGTAATTCCTTTATTACCTGATTACATGGCCATCTTACCGCTGGATCTCTGTGTGTCTTCTGCTTTTTTATACGACACCACTCAGATTGTATTGAGACCCATTCCATTCTCTTATTACCTCCTGTTAAGTGATAACATCTTTTTCTTTAACTATACTTTAAATGGAGGTTTACAGAGCAAACAAGTTTCTCATTAAACAATTAATATACCTGTTGTTTTGCGACATTGGTTGCCAACCCCACGACATGTCAATGCTCTCTCCTTCTTGACCTTGGGTTCCCCATTACCAGCTTTCCTGTCTCTTCCTACGTTCTTGTCCTTGCTCATGGGGTGGTGTGCCCATTTAGTCTTATTTTGTTTTATGGGCCTGTCTAATCTTTGGCTGAAGGGTGAGTCTCAGGAATGACTTTATTACTGAGCTGTAAGGATGTCCGGGGGCCATACTCTAGGAGTTTCTGCAGCCTCTGTTAGATCAGTAAGTCTGATTTTTTTTTTTTTTGTGAGTTGGAATTTTGTCCTGCATTTTTCTTGAGCTCTGTCTGGGACGCTCTATTGTGATCTCTGTCAGAGCAGTTGGTGGTGGTAGCTGGGCATTATCTAGTTGTGCTGAACTCAGTGTGGTAGAGGCTGTGGGACTTGTTGTCCATTAGTCCTTTGGACTAATCTTTCTCTTGTGTCTTTGATTTTCTTCTTTCTCTCTTACTCCAGGTGGGGTGAGACCATTGGAGTAACTTAGATGGTTGCCCACAAGCTCTTAAGACCCCATACGCTACTCACCAAAGTAGAATGTAGAACATTTTCTTTATAAACTACGTTATGCCAATTGAGCTATATGTTCCATGGTCCCTAGAGCCTTAACCCAGTAACTTGGTCCCTCAGGGAATTTGGATGTGTCTATGGAGCTTCCGAGGAAACCCTCGTGGCGCAGTGGTTAAGTGCTACAGCTGCTAACCAAATGGTCTGCAGTTTGAATCCACCAGGCACTCCTTGGAAACTCTATGGGGCAGTTCTACTGTGTCCTGTAGGGTCACTATGAGTCAGAATCGACTTGATGGCACTGGGTTTGGTTTTTTTGGGGGATGGAGCTTCCATGACCTTGCCTTGGGCAAGTATGCTGTCTTCCCCAGTATTGTGTATTAAGTGATAATATCTTCAAAGACTTTATTTCCAAAGTCACAGTCATAGGTACCAGGGGTTAGAACTTCAACATAAATTGTTTGGAAACACAGTTCAATCCATAACAGGTCTGTATCACGAAGTACGTCCCTCTTCTACACCATGTAACACTCTTACCTCTACTTGATTCTTTTAAATATATTGGCCAACACTTACTCAAAACGTTCTCCAACTTTTTATCCATTATCTTCTTTAGTATCTGTGGCAGGTGACCTAATTTATTTTAAATAGAAATCTAGTTCTCTAGTTTTCTATTGAGTGAGCACTTCTAGGGCTGCTATTCATAAGATTTTCACTGGCTAATTCCTTTCAGTAGTAGACTGCCGGGTCCTTCTTCCTAGTCTGTCTTGGTCTGGAAGCTTAGCTGAAACTTGTCCTCCATGGGTGACCCTGCTGGTATCTGAATACCAGTGGCATAGCTTCCAGCATCACAGCAATGCACAAGCCCCCACAGTATGACAAACTGACAGACAGATGGGGCAAAGTGCTTACTAATCTATGCCAAGAAATTTGGAAGACAGCTACTTGGCCAGCCGACTGGAAAAGGTCCATATTTATGCCTGTGCCCAAGAAAGGTGATCTAACCGAATGCAGGAATTATTGAACAATATCATTAATAACACACATAAGCAAGATTTTGCTGAAGATCATTCAAAAGCGGCTGCAGCAGTGTATCAACAGGGAACTGCCAGAAATTCAGACTGGATTCGGAAGGGGACGTGGAACCAGGAGTATTATTGCTGATGTCAGATGGATCCTGGCTGAAAGCAGAGAATACCAGAAAGATGCTTACCCGTGTTTTATTGACTATGTAAAGGCATTCGACCGTGTGGATCAAAACAAATTATGGATAACATTGTGAAGAATGGGAATTCCCGAACACTTAATTGTACTCATGAGGAACCTGTAGATCAAGAGGCAGCTGTTTGGACAGAACAAGGGGATACTGAGTGGTTTAAAGTCAGGAAAGGTGTGCATCAGAGTTATAACCTTTCGCCATACCTATTCAGTCTGTATGCTGGACAGATAATCTGACAAGCTGGCCTATATGGAGAAAAACGGGGCATCAGGATTGGAGGAAGACTCGTTAACAACCGGTGTTATGCAGAGGACACAATCTTGCTTGCTGAAAGTGAAGAGGACTTGAAGCACTACTGACGAAGATCAAAGATCACAGCCTTCAGTATGGATTACAACTCAACATAAAGAAAAAAAACCCTCACAACTGGACCAATAAGCACCATCATGATAAATGGAGAAAAGATTGAAGTTGTCAAGGATTTCATTTCACTTGGATCCATAATCAACACCCATGGGAGCAGCAGTCAAGAAATCAAAAGAAACATTACATTGGGCAAATCTGCTGCAAAGGACCTCTTTAAAGTGTTGAAAAGCAAAGCTGTCACCTTGAAGACTAAGATGTGCCTGACCCAAGCCACTGTATTTTCAGCTGGGTCATATGCATGTGAAAGCTGGTCTAATGAAGAATTGATGCTTTTGAATTGTGGTGTTTGCGAACAATATTGAATATACCGTGGACTGCCAAAGGAATGAACAAATCTGTCTTAGAAAAAGTACAACTGGAATGCTCCTTAGAAGCAAGGATGGCGAGATTTTTTTCTTACATACTTTGGACATCTCAGGAGGGATCAGTTCCTGGAGAAGGACATCATGCTTGGTAAAGTACAGGGTTCTCCGAAAAGAGGAAGACCCTCAACAAGATGGATTGACACAGTGGCTGCAACAATGGGCTCAAGCAAAACAATGATTGTTAAGGATGGTGCGGGACTGGGTAGTGTTTTGTTCTGTGGTACATAGGGTCGCTATGAGAGGGAACCGATTTGACGGCACCTAACAACAGCAGCCTCTGTTTCTCTCTCATTTCTCTGAGGAAGATATGTTCTTTTTTTGAGGTAAGTGGTAGTTTTACTACATTCCTTTATTGCATTCCCTCCCTGCAGTCCCTGAATGTGTTCTCTTAATGTTGTTTTCTTTGCCATTACAATAGACTATATTAACTTACAGGATTTGTTGTAGCTAAAGCCAATGTTAGACAAACCTGCTGTACACATTAGTTTATATTGCGCATGTTTAGAAACTGAGCATTTCATTTGGTGCAGGTTACGAATAGCATCTTTTTTCCTCTCTAATTTTGGTTTTTATTATTTCTTTTGTAATCTTGGAGTTAGATAGTTAAAACCATAGTCATTTTATGGGCAAATAGGTAGATTACCTGTCTGTTACATTTGTGTTGGCAGGGATAGGATGTGATCGGGTGATGAGATACCCTATTACCACCCATATTATGTATCAGAATCTAGGGGATGTGCATATGTAGTTTTTAAAAATAGTATTTTTTTTTTTCTGATATAACTAAAAGAAGTAAAGCTTAATAATTCCTTTAGTCCGCGTGGATACACAAAATTGGAGTGAAAAAGCAGTAGCCTAAAAGCTGGCCGTCTTTCTGTTACTATTAGGATGATTAGTCATTCTCTAGAAGAAGATGTATATGGTCATTGTCAGGGGTGTAAGGAAACCCTGGTGGTGTAGTGGTTAAGAGCTACGGCTGCTAACCAAAAGGTCCGCAGTTCAAATCTACCAGGCACTCCTTGGAAACCCTATGGGGCGGTTCTATTCTGTTCTGTTGGGTCGCTATGAGTCGGAATCAACTGGACGGTAATGGGTTTGGGTTTTTTCAGGGGTGTAAATACATGTTTAGTTTATTCTGGTATTTGAAGGATTTAATATTGTGCTAAGTCAGATCATTGGAAAACTACAGATATGACCCTTTTAACTTTTCCTAATAGTTTTTATTTATAGAATTAGCTAACAAGACTGTACTGTCAGCTTTCACTATGGAATGAAATAAGAAACATACACACAAAAATATTTAGTAGTTGTTGTAAAGCTAACAAAATTTTGCTCATTCCTCCTTTTACAGAAATCTTAGTAGAAATTTTTCCCAGGGTCAAGTCAACAAGACAAACTTACATTTTTTATATTTAGTAAAAATACATGATTCATGTTCGTCGAAACCTATTTGTTGTAGTTTTCTTCAGTCATGATTTCTTAAACAGGCTTTCCCTTCTAATTTTGGAAATGGGGGGATAAAAAATAATTTATTTCTTGTCTTGTAGGGAATAATCATCAATAAATTCACTTTTTTAAAGAGATATATTTCAGTCAGGATCCAGTCAGGAAGATAGAGGCGATATATCTTAGTTATGTAGTTTAACAGAAATAACACAAGTGGGTGGCTTTAACAAACAAATTAATTTTCTTATAGTTTAGGAGGCAAAATTCAAGGTGCCAGCTCTAGGGGAAGGCTTTCTCTCTGTCATTTCTAGAGGGAGGTCGTTGTTGCTTCTGAGCTTCTGTTCCTGGGCAATCTTCATGTGGCTTGGCATCTCTCTTCCTACATCTCTGCTTCTCTAGCTTGCTTGTTTAATCCTATTTATATCTCAGAAGAGATTGACTCAACATATACTCTACACGAATCTTGTTTCCTTAACATAATGACAACCCCTTCCAAATGGGATTATAATCACAGGGATAGGGGTTAGGATTTACGACACATAGCATATTTTTTTAAATAGCATGTCCACATAAATAACATGCACACATACAACATACAGAAATGACAAACTATGTAAAATCCTGGCATAGGATGCCCATGCATATGCTGCACATGTCTCGTGACATTTCCAGAAGTAAATTTCATGGACTGAGTTTGGTAGTACCTTGGTAATCAGAAAATTAAAAGTTGAAACTGTGTGTTTGTTTCTGTTAATTTAAGTTGATAATTATGGCCCCGTTGCTTCTGAGTCATCAATCAGAACTTTGAACTTACTGGTAAGTCTGCTCATAAATCACGTACTATCAATTGGAAGCACAAACAAAGGGAAGCCTGCACTGGCACAAACAGCATCTAGTATCAGTAGGAATCTTGATTCAGTCTGCACTGACATAATTATCACAGTCGTCATCTGTCTTTGGCTTCTAGTTGGAGCAGCGAACAAACCAAAACTGATGCACGCTTGTTCTTGGCTCAATAGTTGAATTCAAAAACCTTATCAGATCGTCTTAAATGAAACCATTAAGCTACATTAGGTCTTATTAGTACCAGTGTCTTTGATCAATGATCATAAGTCACCTTTGTGATATGCTTGGGGGCATATAAAAAGACTTCTGCTTATTGTACACCTCTCATTTGAATTTTGCAGTCTCTTTACTAGAATCAACCAGTTATTGATTATATTATGTACATTTTTTCCATTTATAAATCTAAATATTAGAACCCTTTAGGATCATGGCAGGAATTAAATGAAAGTCTTACACCACCGACTTCAAACTCAAAGTCATTGTGAGGATGGAAGAAAGAACCAACAGAACGGCAGTGGGAGAGTTTGAGGTTAGAGAATTGTCCATTTGTGAATGGAGAAAGGAGAAGAAGCAGCTGGAGAAAATCAGTCTGCAAAAACGCAGAAGTCATGGGCCTAAAGTGAAGTGGCCTGAATTGAAGAACAACTTGAAATAGTGGATTATTTCTCGGAGGGAACAAAATCAAGCTGTCTCTACTGTCACAATTCAGATCAAATTAAAGCTTCTGGCAAATGAAAGGGTAATCTCAGATTTCAGGGTGGGTTTCACCTGGATATCTAAATTCATGAAAAAGAATAGACTTTCTGTGAGAATGAGAATCACCGATGATGATAATGAATGAATAAAATAGAAGGAATAAATTTAAAAAAGGCCTATTTTAAGATGAAAACACAGTGATTTTGTTGATTTCAAAGACATTGATTATCAAAAATTATCTTGTTCTTGTAGTTTTAGGCCTGGAATCATGTCTTACTTACTAATTTCTAGCTCTTTTGTGCATTCATACTCTGGTTTCAACATGGCGTCCCATTTCCATCACGAGTCTATTCAGTTTACCATTGATTGCACTTGGTTTAGGAAAATACCTACTGTCTTAGTCATCTAGTGCTGCTATAAGAGAAATACCACAAGTGGTTGGCTTTAACAAAGAGAAATTTATTCTCTCACAGTCTAGTAGGCTTCAAGTCCAAATTCAGGGCATCAGCTTCAGGGGAAGGCTTTTTATCTCTGTCTGCTGGGGTTTTTTTGTGGGCTCTGGAGGAAGGTCCTTGTCATCAATTTTCCCCTGGTGAAGGAGCTTCTCTGCACAGGAACCTCGGGCTCAAAGGACACACTGTGCTCCTAGCGCTGCTTTCTTGGTGGTAGGAGGCCCCCATGTCTCTCTACTCACTTCTCTTTTTTATATCTCAAAAGAGGTTGGCTCAAGACACTATATAATCTTATAGATCTCATCAATATAACTGCCGTTAATCCATCTCATTACATCATAGCGATAGGATTTACAACACATGGGGAAATCACGTCAGATGACAAAATGGTAGACAATCATACAGTACTAGAAATCATGACTTAGCCAAGTTGACATATATATTTGGGGGACACAATTCAATTCATGACACCTACCTTAAGGGAAGTTTCCACAAGACCTGTTTTATCCCAGTAACATTAAATCCGTTGGACAGAAAAAAAAATTGAAGCCGGCAATATGTACAAAAATATTGGTATAGTGCGCGTATGAAAAAATGTGTGTGTGGGGTTGCACATTTGCAAAAAATGCATAATGCATGTATTATTTTCATTAAAATACAGTATTTTGGGGGAGGATACACTTCAATCCGTAACATTCCACCCTTTGGCCCCCTAAAGTTCATGTTCTTCCTACATTGCAAAACACGTTCACCCCATCACCAACCGTGAAAACCAAGCCTGCTGCCTCGAGTCGATTCCAACTCATAGTGACCCTATAGGACAAAGTAGAACTGTCGCATAGAGTTTCTAAGGCTGTAAATCTTTACGGAAACAGACTGCCACATCTTTCTCTTGCAGAGTGGCCTGGTGGGTTCGAACCACTGACCTTTTGTTTCGCAGCTGAGCGCTTTAACCACTGCACTACCAAGGGCTCCTCTCACCCCATCACATCATCCTAAAAATTTTAACTCTTAGGTCCAAAATCTCATCCTTGTAATCATGTAAATCAAATATGGGAGAGGCTTTATATATTCCATCCTTGGACAGAATCATCTGTGAAATTGTGTGTCATGGATTGAATTTTGTCCCCCAAAAATGTCTGTCAACTTGGCTAGGTCATAATTCCCAGTATTGTATGATTGCCTACATTTTTGTCATCTGATGTGATTTCCCTGTGTGTCGTAAACCTGTCATTGTGATGTTAATAGATTAGGAGCAGTTATATGGATGAGATCTACAAGATTACATAGTGTCTTGAGCCAGTCTCTTTTGAGATATAAAAGAAAGAAGGGAGCAGAGAGACATGGGGGCCTCATACCACCAAGAAAGCAGTGCCGGCAGGTGCCGACAGCAGAGTGTGCCTTTGAACCTGAGGTTCCCGTGTAGAGATGCTTCCAGACCAAGAGGGAAGACTGGTGCATCACAAGAACCTTCCTCCTGAGCTGACAGAGAAAGAAAGCCTTCCTTTCCCTTGAGCTGACACCCTGAATTTGAACATCTAGCCTACTGGAATGTGAGAGAATAAATCTCCCTTTCTTAAAGCCATCCACTTGTGGTATTTCTGTTGTAGCAGCACTAGATATCTAAGACACTGTGAAACCTAGAATACAGGTTTTCTGCTTCCAAAGAACAATGAACAGGCACAAGGTAGACATTTCCATTACAAATGAGAGAAATTTGAGGAAAAAAGGGATAATGTGTGCCAATCAAGTCCAAAACTTAGCAGAACATCTTACATTAACTATAACGGCTTGAAAAATAATCCTCTGTGCTCTGAGACCACCTGGGCAATGGTCCTGCCCTCTAAACTGTGGGTGTTGGCCATGCTCTCTGGTTTCTGGGTGGAGACCCCTCAGCCCTGGCCTTCAGCCCTGCCCTCCAGGCCCACTGGGATGGCAACTCTGCTCCCTTGGCTCTGGGCAGCCCTATTCTCCTGGACCCTCTAAGTAGCGATCTTAGTTCCTCCGTCCTGGAAGTCCGCATTCGTCTGCTTTTTGGGCATGGCAGCCCCACACGGTGGAACTGAGTTGGTGATATGACCCTTTGAAACCTAGGAGACTATGGCTCTACCCTTTCACACCCCAGAGGCCATGGTCCCACCCTTTGAGACTCCAAAGGCCATGGCCTCATTCTTTAGGCCTGAGGCAGCTCTGCTTCCTATGCTCCTTCCAGCAGTTCTGCTGATCTGCAAGCTGCACCAGGGATGATTCTTTTATTTTCTCTTTTTGGAGGATGTCTTAGTTATCTAATGCTGCTATAACAGAAATTCCTCAAGTGGATGATTTTAACAAAGAGAAATTTATTCTCTCACAGTCTAGCAGGCTCCAAGTCCAAATTCAGGGCATCAGCTCCAGGGGAAGGCTTTCTCTGTCGGCTCTGGAGGAAGGTTCTTGTCATCAGTCTTCCCCTGGACTAGGAGCTTCTCTGTGCAGGAACACCAGGTCCAAAGGATGTGCTGTGCTCCCGGCACTGTTTTCTTGGTGGTAGGAGGTCCCTATGTCTCTCTACTCTCTTTTATATCTCAAAAGAGATTGGCTCAAGACACTGTAATCTTGTAGATCTCATCCATATAACTGCTGCTAATCTATTTTATTAACATCATAGTGACAGGATTTACAACACCTAGGGTAATTACATCAGATGACAAAATGTTGACAATCATATAATACTAGGAATCATGACCTAGCCAAGCTGACAGATATTTTGGGGGGACACAGTTCAATCCATGACAGAGGACAACAGATATAGCTCCTGTGGCCCGTTTCTTGCCTGTAGAATTCCAAGAGGCAGATAGCATATTTTCCTTTCGTTCTTTTTCTCTCTGCTTCCGTCTAAGCTGATGGGTTTTCTGCTGTGGTAGTTGGTTAGATCGATCAGTCATAGGCTTGATCTCTTTAACAAAAGATTGCGTAGCCATGTCGTTGGTGAAAATTCTAGAACACGTGTCCTTAGTTTGTGCAATAGAATTTTCCAAATCTTTAAGTTCTGTTTTCATTTTGCACTGGTTAAGTTTATCTCTTTCCTCTCACATTTTACTATGAGCAGCAAGTAGAAACCACGTGGCCCCTTTAAGATCTTGCTTAGAAACCTCAGCTAAATATTCAAGTTCATCACTTATAAGTTCTGCCTTCCACCAAACATTTGAACATAATTCCATCAAGTTTTTTGCCACTGCATACAAAGCATCACCCTTTCTTCATTGTCCGATCAAAGGTTCATCATTTCCTTTTAAAGCCTCACCAGGAGCATGTTTAATGTCCGCATTTCTAGCAACATACTGTTGCTGGTACCATATGTATTCTCTATGATGGTACAGACTTCTCTGTAGCTCTTCTCACTTCATTCTGAGCCCTCACCATAATTGCCTTTGATATCCATAAGTCTACCAACAGTCCCTTCAGGGAAATCTAGGCATTTACTATTTGGTACCTTAAAACTCTTCGATCCTTCACCTATTACCCAATTCCAAAACAATGTCCACATTGTAGGTATTTGTTAGAGGAGCATCCCACTCTTCTGTACCAAATTCTGTTGTAGTTATCTAGTACTGCGGTAACAGAAATACCACAAGTTGGTAGTTTTAAGAAACAAATTTATTTTCTCACAGTGTAGGAGGCTAGAAGTCCAAAATCAAGGTGCTGGCTCTAGGGGATGCCTTTTTCTCTTTGTCAGCTTTGTAGGAATGTCCTTGTTTCTTCTGAGCTTCTGCTCCTGGGCAATCTCCATGTGTCTTGGCATCTGTCTTACCCTATCTCTCCTCTGCTGGCTTGTTTAATGTCTTTTATATCTCAAAAGAGGCTACACTAATTCCATCTCATTAACATAACAATAACAACCCATTCCCACATTCGATCATAACCACAGGCATAGAGGTTAGAATTTACAATACATTATTTTGAGGGGACACAGATCAATTCATAATACCAAGCAAGATAATTTAGCAGAGGGAATTTAATTTCTAGAACCAATTTTAAAGGCATTAGAAGATCTGAGACAGTAGGCAGGGGACAGTGAATCCAGAGATTAGCAACTGTAGCAAGGTGCTGTTATCTCTAGGAATGGAAGGACAAAAGAAGGAGGTGTTAGTAGACTCAGGAGCCTGGAGATGCTTAATGCAGAGATGAAACAGGGACCTGGATGAGAAAAGAGACCTTGGAAGAGAGGTCTAGTGAAGAGGGCCCAAGAGCACAGGAGCAGGAGAGAAAGACCTTCACTTCTCCCTTCCTTCTGACTTCCAGTTTTCCACCAGTGCCTCCTTTTGGCCAAACCTAGCCAGAAACCAGTTGGCTTTTGTGTAGGTGACTGTTTTTAAAAAGGTATCTTCACTGGATATTGACTCATAGGTTGACAGTTTTGTTTTTTTTTTCCTCCTTGAAGTTCTTTATAAAGACTTCTGTCTTTTGGCTTGCATTTGTTCTGATGAGAAGCCTGGTGTCATTCTTATTTTCATTTCCTTGCATATAATGTGCTTTTTGTGTGTGTCTGCTTTTCACATTTTCTCTTTTTTTAATTTAAATTTTTGAGTAGGTAATATATGCACATGGTTCAGAATTCAAAAATATGAGTACACAGTGAAATATCCTTGTCACTTATGTCTCCCAGCCCCCTACTTTGCCTTTTCTATAGTCAACCAATGTAATTATTTTCTTGGGTCTCCTTCCAGAGATATTTTATGCATATACGAGAAAAATATATATTCATATTTCTTTTTCTCTGCTTTTATACAAATGCTAGTATATTATGAACACTATTGTGCTCCAATTTTTTTTTCCATTTGAATTTGGCTTTGTCTGTTCGCATATGGCTATCCAATATGAAGTTCATTTTTTCACCCACTGATAAGAGCTGTTTTTTTTCATATACAAAATTTCCACATGCAATTAGTTGTATTTTTGAATTTTCCACTTGATTTCATTAGAATGCTTGTCTGTTCATGTGTGAGTACTGTGTTGGTTTAATTATAGAGGTGTTACAAGGTGGTTTAATATTTGCTATCTTCATTGCTGTTGTTGCATCATAGTTTTCATAGGTATTCAACTTTGTAATCAATTTGTCTATTTCCAGAAAAGCTTGAAGGTACTTCTATTTTGTGTAAATTTATAAATCAGTTAAGGAGAATTTAATTCTTAAGTTATCAAAGTATATACTTTATATGTGCTTTACAATTCTCTAGTCCAAGGACACTGGAACAATAATGCTAAAACCTCTCCTTCCAACGTATATGCCATTGATGTCTTGTATTTTACTTTTTTTTTTTTTAAGTCTAGAAGATATTTATTATTAGTGCTTCTTTACAGTCTATAAATGGTGTGAGATGGGTAGGAGAAATGTATTGGTATAGTGCTTTGAACTTTTAGTTCAGGCAAAAGCCATCCGTTTTATCCAGTATTTTGATTGTCTTCAGGGGGAGAGTCAGTAAGGGTACTTAGTCTGTCACACTATCAAAAATGTACACTTTCCCTGTCAGTTAGCATATATGTGAACAAAACTGTGAACCTTTTCTTTCTTCAGTAAAGATGTATTGTTGTAGTTAACTGCCATCATACCGAAGAAAATATTTTGAAGATGAATGCATTGGAATGTTTGAGTATGTCAAAGTAAATGCACTTTGTTATCAGTGTATACAGATTTATGTAGAAGAAATTTTTAAAAATTCAGTGTTTTAAATAAAGTATGTGTAATAAAATTTCCATTATTTGATTCATGTAGAGTAGACCCAGTTTTCTTTGACTTAAATTGGTAAGTGGATTTCTTATGTTTGCATAATTAAGTATCGTAATTTTATGGAATTTTTCCTATGGTAGATGAATGCACAAGTCCGTGTTCTTGCATTTTAATATGAACATTGCTGATATGCTAGAGACTTAACAAAAGTAGCAGTTCTAGTTATAGCTACCAAGCTATGTATATGTGTGTGTGTATATATATATGTGTGTGTGTTTGTTAAGGAAGTCTGCCAAACTTACTGCCATTTGTAATATATGGGAAAACGGCCTGAATTCCAAGTGACCAAATTACAAAATGTAGTTTGTTTCATAAACAAGGACTCCAGTAGTATTCTAATTATTTAAGCTTGTATAGCTAGTAGGGAACGTTCTGATTGATGAAAGACAAATAATTATATATGGTATAAAACCAAAACCCATTGCTATCGAGTCAGTTGTAACTCATTGTGATCCTGCTAGACAGAGTAGAACTGCCCCATAGGGCTTCCAAGGGGCAGCTGGTGAATTTGAATTGCTGACCTTTTAGATAGCAGCTGAGCTTTTAGCCACTGTGCCACCAGTATATATATATATATATATATATATATTTTTGTTCAAAAGACCATTTATAATGTATTTGCCCACTACAAATAATTTTTATTTTTATATTGGGTATTTTGTTTAGGTAATTTTATCTGGAATAGTTATTTCAGTTTAGGTAAATAAACTATAGAAAACCCATAATTTGGATTAAGGTTATTTATAAAGTGATTAATGTATAGACATTATATTAAACATTAAAAACTGATACAAATATGATATAATAATAAACCTTTTGGAAAGGAACCTTTTGAATAGTTTATTTAAATATTTAAATCTTCATAATTTAAGGGAAAAATTGGTGTCATATTTCTATAAAATTGACACATGCATAGCTGAGAAGAGCAAATCTCTGAAGTCTGTGTTTCCTAACAGATTGTTGGAGGAAACTTCGATGGCAGTGTTAGTAATAATAAAAGTAGTACTGTATTATTATTAAAGGTAAACACCTACAGCACAAAGTAAGTACCAGGAATTGTCCCAAGTGCTTCACAGAAAGTAACCACTATTACTATTCCCTATTTTTATAAATAAAGAAACTGAGGCATAGAGATGTTAAGTAACTTGCCCAGATCACAGTTAGTATAGAGAAGCTGAGGTGCAAACCTGGACATTTTCATGTGTCATGAAATACTATTTTTCTTCTTTTTTTTTTTTCAACTATTTAAAGTGCAGAAACATTTCTTACCTCCTGGGCTGTGCAAAAGCAGGCCTTGGGCCAGATTTGGCTCACGGGCAGCAGTTTGCCAGCCCTGCTCTGGACTGCTTTTTATATTTTGGAATCTTCCTTTGTCCTATTTTTGAGTCACTTATCCTATACCTTGTAAGTTTCAAGGATGGACTAGGCAATTTGATCTCTAAACATTTAGTTGAGCCTTTACACTAGTTTGATCTAGTCAGTAGTAACTACAACAGGTTTGAAAAATGAGTTTCTACTTCTACATGTAATTCAGGTTCTTCACCTAGTGACTTCTTTTTCTTACAGTGTATACGCTTTACTGAATCTTTCCCTGTGATAGAGATAGCTAGACCACGTTTTTTGCCTTTACTCATTTTACATGTGGTTTTTCTCATTTAAATATCATTGTCATAGAGTTGAGCGTTGTTACTGAGGTAGTTGGTAGTGGAGCAGGCACAGATCTCTTTTGTGATGTTGGCTTCCCTCTTTCATGGTCACATAATTCATGTATATAATTATGCATTGTTTTCCATATGTTGTTTACTTCTGTAAATGGTCATGTCGATCTGCATACTTATCTCTAAATTTACTACCGTATCACATTTTATGTCTACCAATAACCTTTATATCTTACCCTTCCTCAGTATAATTAATTGCTGTTGCAGTCAGTATTATCTACTCAACATGTTGATATGATCTCTCACTTCCTTCTTCCTAGGGCAAATTTAACTCTCCTGTGCTTCGACATGTTATGAATGCAAAGTATGATACTATTATAGTACCAAAGAAGAATCAGCTATATATGTGTCTAGAGAGAAGCAAAGGAGTTTTTAGGCCAAGTTACTAGGTGAAATTATGTAAGTAGGTCTTGAGGGAGCAATAGATCCAAAGTCCAGAAGCAGCACCGGAGTTTTAGGGAATAGGGAGCCGCTTGCTGTGATTGGAGCATGGAATTTGTGGTAAAAGCTATGTGTAGACGAGTAAGTTTGGGTCAGAAATCAGGGTTCTCATGTCATAATAAGGAATTTGGATTTTCTACTTAGGAAGTTATTTTAAACCCCTAAAGAAAACAGGAAGGAATGTAAGTAATACAGACGGCAAGCCGACAGTGTGTTGGGTGCATGGAGACTGGCAAATTGGAGGAGAAGTGTTCACGCCCCATCTGAAGACCGTAGCTGCTCAGCTTTTTCAGAGAAATTTAGGTACAGTGTTACAAGGCCTTCCTCTTTTTCAAAAGCACAGAGAAATCAGATGTAATTGAAAATACCACAATTTTTAAATATTGGCAATTTTTTTTTTTTAAATTAACTTTTATTAAGCTTCAAGTGAACGTTTACAAATCCAATCAGTCTGTCACATATAAGTTTACATACATCTCACTCCCTACTCCCACTTGCTCTCCCCCTCTTGAGTCAGCCCTTTCAGTCTCTCCTTTTGTGACAATTTTGCCGGCTTCCCTCTCTCTCTATCCTCCCATCCCCCCTCCAGACAAGAGTTGCCAACACAATCTCAAGTGTCCACCTGATATAATTAGCTCACTCTTCATCAGCGTCTCTCTCCCACCCACTAACCAGTCCCTTTCATGTCTGATGAGTTTCTTCGGGGATGGTTCCTGTCCTGTGTCAACTGAAGGTCTGGGGACCATGGCCGCCGGGATTCCTCTAGTCTCAGTCAGACCATTAAGTTTGGTCTTTTTATGAGAATTTGGGGTCTGTATCCCACTGATCTCCTGCTCCCTCAGGGGTCCTCTGCTGTGCTCCCTGTCAGGGCAGTCATCGATTGTGGCTGGGCACCAACTAGTTCTTCTGGTCTCAGGATGATGTAGGTCTCTGGTTCATGTGGCCCTTTCTGTCTCTTGGGCTCTTAGTTGTCGTGTGGCCTTGGTGTTCTTCATTTTCCTTTGCTCCAGGTGGGTTGAGACCAATTGATGCATCTTAGATGGCCGCTTGTTAGCATTTAAGACCCCAGACGCCACATTTCAAAGTGGGATGCAGAATGATTTCATAATAGAATTATTTTGCCAATTGACTTAGAAGTCCCTGCAAACCATGTTCCCCAGACCCCCGCCCTTGCTCCGCTGACCTTTGAAGCATTCATTTTATCCCGGAAACTTCTTTGCTTTTGGTCCAGTCCAATTGAGCTGACCTTCCATGTATTGAGTGTTGTCTTTCCGTTCACCTAAAGCAGTTCTTATCTACTGATTAATCAATAAAAAACCCTCTCCCACCCTCCCTCCCTCCCCCCCTCGTAACCACAAAAGTATGTGTTCTTCTCAGGTTTACTATTTCTCAAGATCTTCTAATAGTGGTCTTATACAATATTTGTCCTTTTGCCTCTGACTAATTTCGCTCAGCATAATGCCTTCCAGGTTCCTCCATGTTATGAAATGTTTCACAGATTCGTCACTGTTCTTTATCGATGCGTAGTATTCCATTGTGTGAATATACCACAATTTATTTACCCATTCATCCGTTGATGGACACCTTGGTTGCTTCCAACTTTTTGCTATTGTAAACAGAGCTGCAATAAACATGGGTGGGCATATATCTGTTTGTGTGGAGGCTCTTGTATCTCTAGGGTATATTCTGAGGAGTGGGATTTCTGGGTTGTATGGTAGTTCTATTTCTAACTGTTTAAGATAACGCCAGATAGATTTCCAAAGTGGTTATACCATTTTACATTCCCACCAGCACTGTATAAGAGTTCCAATCTCTCTGCAGCCTCTCCAACATTTATTATTTTGTGTTTTTTGGATTAATGCCAGCCTTGCTGGTGTGAGATGGAATCTCATCGTAGTTTTAATTTGCATTTCTCTAATGGCTAATGATCGAGAGCATTTTCTCATGTATCTGTTGGCTGCCTGAATATCTTCTTTTGTGAAATGTGTGTTCATATACTTTGCCCACTTCTTGATTGGGTTGCTTGTCTTTTTGTGGTTGAGTTTTGACAGAATCATGTAGATTTTAGAGATCAGGCGCTGGTCGGAGATGTCATAGCTGAAAATTCTTTCCCAGTCTGTAGGTGGTCTTTTTACTCTTTTGGTGAAGTCTTTAGATGAGCATAGGTGTTTGATTTTTAGGAGCTCCCAGTTATCGGGTTTCTCTTCATCATTTTTGGTAATGTTTTGTATTCTGTTTATGCCTTGTATTAGGGCTCCTAGGGTTGTCCCAATTTTTTCTTCCATGATCTTTATCGTTTTAGTCTTTATGTTTAGGTCTTTGATCCACTTAGAGTTAGTTTTTGTGCATGGTGTAAGGTATGGGTCCTGTTTCATTTTTTTGCAAATGGATATCCAATTATGCCAGCACCATTTGTTAAAAAGGCTATCTTTTCCCCAATTAATTGACACTGGTCCTTTGTCAAATATCAGCTGCTCATACGTGGATGGATCTATGTGTGGGTTCTCACTTCTGTTCCATTGGTCTATGTGCCTGTTGTTGTACCAGTACCAGGCTGTTTTGACTACTGTGGCTGTATAATAGGTTCTGAAATCAGGTAGAGTGAGGCCTCCCACTTTCTTCGTCTTTTTCAGTAGTGCTTTGCTTATCCGGGGCTTCTTTCCCTTCCATATGAAATTGGTGATTTGTTTCTCTATCCCCTTAAAATATGACATTGGAATTTGGATCGGAAGTGCGTTAAATGTATAGATGGCTTTTGGTAGAATAGACATTTTTACTATGTTAAGTCTTCCTATCCATGAGCAGGGTATGTTTTTCCACTTAAGTATGTCCTTTTGAATTTCTTGTAGTAGAGCTTTGTAGTTTTCTTTGTATAGGTCTTTTACATCCTTGGTAAGATTTATTCCTAAGTATCTTATCTTCTTGGGGGCTACTGTGAATGGTATTGATTTGGTTATTTCCTCTTCGGTGTTCTTTTTGTTGATGTAGAGGAATCCAAGTGATTTTTGTATGTTTATTTTATAACCTGAGACTCTGCCAAACTCTTCTATTAGTTTCAGTAGTTTTCTGGAGGATTCCTTAGGGTTTTCTGTGTATAAGATCATGTCATCTGCAAATAGTGATAACTTTAGTTCCTACTTGCCAATCCGGATACCTTTTATTTCTTTGTCTAGCCTAATTGCCCTGGCTAGGACTTCCAGCACGATGTTGAGTAAGAGCGGTGATAAAGGGCATCCTTGTCTGGTTCCCGTTCTCAAGGGAAATGCTTTCAGGTTCTCTCCATTTAGAGTGATATTGGCTGTTGGCTTTGCGTAGATGCCCTTTATTATGTTGAGGAATTTTCCTTCAATTCCTATTTTGGTAAGAGTTTTTATCATAAATGGGTGTTGAACTTTGTCAAATGCCTTTTCTGCATCAATTGATAAGATCATGTGGTTTTTGTTTTTTGTTTTATTTATGTGATGGATTACATTAATGGTTTTTCTGATATTAAACCAGCCTTGCATACCTGGTATAAATCCCACTTGATCATGGTGAATTATTTTTTTGATGTGTTGTTGGATTCTATTGGCTAGAATTTTGTTGAGGATTTTTGCATCTATGTTCATGAGGGATATAGGTCTAAGTTTCTTATTTTGTAATGTCTTTACCTGGTTTTGGTATCAGGGACATGGTGGCTTCATAGAATGAGTTGGGTAGTATTCCGTCATTTTCTATGTTTTGGAATACCTTCAGTAGTAGTGGTGTTAACTCTTCTCTGAAAGTTTGGTAGAACTCTGCAGTGAAGCCGGCCGGGCCAGGGCTTTTTTTTGTTGGGAGTTTTTTGATTACCGTTTCAATCTCTTTTTTTGTTATGGGTCTATTTAGTTGTTCTACTTCTGAATGTGTTAGTTTAGGTAGGTAGTGTTTTTCCAGGAATTCATCCATTTCTTCTAGGTTTGCAAATTTGTTAGAGTACAATTTTTCATAAAAATCTGAAATGATTCTTTTAATTTCATTTGGTTCTGTTGTGATGTGGCCCTTCTCGTTTCTTATTCGGGTTATTTGTTCCCTTTCCTGTATTTCTTTAGTCAGTCTAGCCAGTGGTTTATCAATTTTGTTAATTTTTTCAAAGAACCAGCTTTTGGCTTTGTTAATTCTTTCAATTGTTTTTCTGTTCTCTAATTCATTTAGTTCAGCTCTAATTTTTATTATTTGTTTTCTTCTGGTGCCTGATGGATTCTTTTGTTGCTCAGTTTCTATTTGTTCAAGTTGTAGGGACAGTTCTCTGATTTTGGCTCTTTCTTCTTTTTGTATGTGTGCATTTATCGATATAAATTGGCCTCTGAGCACTGCTTTTGCTGTGTCCCAGAGGTTTTGATAGGAAGTATTTTCGTTCTCGTTGCTTTCTATGAATTTCCTTATTCCCTCCTTGATGTCTTCTATAACCCAGTCTTTTTTCAGGAGGGTGTTGTTCATTTTCCAAGTATTTGATTTCTTTTCCCTAGTTTTTCTGTTATTGATCTCTAGTTTTATTGCCTTGTGGTCTGAGAAGATGGTTTGTAATATTTCGATGTTTTGGACTCTGCAAAGGTTTGTTTTATGACCTAATATGTGGTCTATTCTAGAGAATGTTCCATGTGCGCTAGAAAAAAAAGTATATTTTGCAGCAGTTGGGTGGAGAGTTCTGTATAAGTCAATGAGGTCAAGTTGGTTGATTGTTGTAATTAGATCTTCCGTGTCTCTGTTGAGCTTCTTACTGGATGTCCTGTCCTTCTCCAAAAGTGGTGTGTTGAAGTCTCCTACTATAATTGTGGAGGTATCTATCTCGCTTTTCAATTCTGTTAAAATTTGATTTATGTATCTTGCAGCCCTGTCATTGGGTGCATAAATATTTAATATGGTTATGTCTTCCTGATCAATTGTCCCTTTTATCATTATATAGTGTCCTTCTTTATCCTTTGTGGTGGATTTAAGTCTAAAGTCTATTTTGTCAGAAATTAATATTGCTACTCCTCTTCTCTTTTGCTTATTGTTTGCTTGATATACTTTTTTCCATCCTTTGAGTTTTAGTTTGTTTGTGTCTCTAAGTCTAAGGTGTGTCTCTTGTAGGCAGCATATAGATGGATCGTGTTTCTTTGTCCAGTCCGAGACTGTCTCTTTATTGGTGCGTTTAGTCCATTTACATTCAACGTAATTATAGATAAATAAGTTTTTAGTGCTGTCATTTTGATGCCTTTTTATGTGTGTTGTTGACAATTTCATTTTTCCACGTACTTTTTTGTGCTGAGGCGTTTTTCTTAGTAAATTGTGAGATCCTCATTTTCATAGTGTTTGACTTTATGTTAGTTGAATCGTTACGTTTTTCTTGGCTTTTATCTTGAGTTATAGAGTTGTTATACCTTTTTGTGGTTACCTTATTATTTACCCCTGTTTTTCTAAGTAAAAACCTAACTTGTATTGTTCTATATCGCCTTGTATCTCTTTCCATATGGCAGTTCAATGCCTCCTGTATTTAGTCCCTCTTTTTGATTATTGTGATGTTTTACCTATTGACTTCCATGATTCCCTGTTATGTGTATTTTTTTTTTAATTAATCTTAATTTGTTTGTTTTTGTGATTTCCCTATTTGAGTTGATATCAGGACGTTCTGTTTTGTGACCTTGTGTTGTGCTGGTATCTGATATTATTGGTTCTCTGACCAAACAACATCCTTTAGTATTTCTTGTAGCTTTGGTTTGGTTTTTACAAATTCTCTAAACTTGTGTTTATCTGAAAATATCTTAATTTCACCTTCATATTTCAGAGAGAGTTTTGCTGGATATATGATCCTTGGCTGGCAGTTTTTCTCCTTCAGTGTTCTGTATATGTGGTCCCATTCCCTTCTTGCCTGCATGGTTTCTGCTGAGTAGTCTGAACTTATTCTTATTGATTCTCCCTTGAAGGAAACCTTTCTTTTCTCCCTGGCTGCTTTTAAAATTTTCTGTTTATCTTTGGTTTTGGTGAGTTTGATGATAATATGTCTTGAAGTTTTTCTTTTTGGGTCAATCTTAAATGGGGTTCGATGAGCATCTTGGATAGATATTCTTTCGTCTTTCATGATGTCAGGGAAGTTTTGTGTCAGGAGTTCTTCAACTATTTTCTCTGTGTTTTCTGTCCCTCCTCCCTGTTCTGGGACTCCAGTCACTCGCAGGTTATCCTTCTTGATAGAGTCCCACATGATTCTTAGGGTTTCTTCATTTTTTTAAATTCTTTTATCTGATTTTTTTTCAGCTGTGTTGGTGTTGATTCCCTGGTCCTCCCGATGTCCCAGTCTGCATTCTAATTGCTCAAGTCTGCTCCTCTGACTTCCTATTGCGTTGTCTAATTCTGTAATTTTATTGTTAATCTTTTGGATTTCTACATGCTGTCTCTCTATGGATTCTTGCAACTTATTAATTTTTCTACTATGTTCTTGAATAATCTTTTTGAGTTCTTCAACAGTTTTATCAGTATGTTCCTTGGCTTTTTCTGCAGTTTGCCTTATTTGTGATGTCTTGAAGCATTCTGTAAATTAGTTTTTTATATTCTGTATCTGATAATTCCAGGATTGTATCTTCATTTGGGAAAGATTTTGATTCTTTTGTTTGGGGGGTTGGAGAAGCTGTCATGGTCTGCTTCTTTAAGTGGTTTGATATGGATTGTTGTCTCCGAGCCATCACTGGGAAACTAGTTTTTCCAGAAAATTCGCTAAACAAAAATGCAGTCAGATCCCTATCAGAGTTCTCCCTCTGGCTCAGGCTATTCGGATGTTAATGAAGCCGCCTGGGGAGGGTGGGGGAGGGAACAGAGAGCTAGGAGAGTAGCACCTCAGAATATAGCCAGAGTTGCTTGTCTTGCTTGGAATGACTATTATATCTGAGATTCCCGCGGGGCGCATCGCCTATGTGTGCTGGCTGTGTGGAGATTGCCCCCATGGGGTCTGGCCCGCTGGAGTCACGGTCAGATCCTCCGCTTCCAGCCCCACGCCCAGCGTCAAGGCTCCCCTGCTGGGACGATGCACTCTCGACTCCAAAATCAGTCGCTGCCTCCTGGGGACTTCTCGTCCCTCCAGCCACGTGGCCGTGCCGCCCCCGAGAAGTGGTTGGGCCCCCTCCCGGGGTTAGTTCAGGTGGGTGGAGCAGCTCCCCGTGCTTGTGCCGTGACCGAATGACCCGGCTGGGACGCTGTTCTCCCCACTCCAATACCAGTCGCTGCCTCCCGGGGACTTCTACCGGCTGCGTCCCACGCCGCCTGCCTGAACCAGCTGGGCCCCTTCCCGGGGTTAGTTCATGGGGGTGGAGCAGCTCTCCGTGTTTATGCTGTACCTGCGTCCAGTCCAAATCCCGGCGGGATGGTTCCCCGGCTGGGATGCTGCTCTCCCCGTTCCAAGACCAGTCACTGCCTCCCGGGGACTTCTCATACTGGCTGCGTCCCACGCCGCCCGCGGAACCGGCTGGTCCCCCTCCCAGAGTTAGTTCAGGGGGGTGGAGCAGCTCTCTGTGCTTGTGCCGTACCTGAGTGGTACGCTGGCTTCAGGCTCTGAAAACAATCGCTGCTTCCCCGTATTAGTTCGTTCTCCGTCTCTAAATCTGTGTTTGTTGTTCAGGGTTCGTAGATTGTTATGTATGTGATCGATTCACTTGTTTTTCCGTGTCTTTGTTGTAAGAGGGATCCGAGGTAGCATCTGCCTAGTCCGCCATCTTGGCTCCGCCTCAAATATTGGCAAATTTTTAAAATAGGGTTTTATCCGTACAAAACAAGTCTGTCAGCTGAAGGTCTGTGATTTAGATGGTATGGTCCAAACGGCAGTTTGTAAAATCTGTAAGTAATAGAATCAGCTCTGTGTTTTAAGAAGATAACAGTGGAGCTATGTTGAACGTGGATTTTGGGTAGATGGTGCAGTAATAAGATTGGAGGCAGGAACGGTCTATTAAAAGTTTAAAGATGATATGTTGTTCTTGTTAATTGCCACTGAATAGGCTCTGACTTTAAACCATGCAGTATGTATTTGTTCCATTCAAATGACTGCCTCTTAGTCTTTGTACAGGGTCCTCATGAGCACAATCAAGTGTTCTGGAATTCCCATTCTTGGCAGTGTTATCCATAATGTGTTATAATCCACACAGTCAAATCAAATGCCTTTGCATAGTCAGTAAAACACAGGTAAATGTCTTTCTGGTATTCTCTGCTTTTAGTCAAAATCTGTCTGACATCAGCAATGATATCCCTTGTTCCATGTCCTCTTTGATTACGGGTTGAATTTCTGGCAGTTCCCTGTTGATACAGTGCTGCAACTGCTTTTGAATGATCTTCAGCAAAATTTTACTTATGTGTGATATTAATGATATTGTTAGATAATTTCCACATTCTGTTGGATCACCTTTCTTTGGAATGGGCAGAAATATGGATCTCTTCCAGTCGGTCAGTTAGCTGTTTTCCAGATTTCGTGAGCACTTCCAGAGCTGTATCCATTTGTTGAAACATCTCAATTGATACTCTGTCAATTCCTGGAGCTTTTTTTTTTTGCCAATGGCTTCAGTGCAGCTTGGATTTCTCCCGTCAGTACCATCAGTTCTTGATCATATGCTACCTCCTGAAATGACTGAGCGTTGACCAATTCTTTTTGATGCAGTGACTGTGTATTCCCTCCATCTTCTTTTGATGCTTCCTGTGTCCTTTAATATTTTCCCCATAGAATCCTTTGATATTGCAACTGAAGGCTTGAATTTTTTCTGCAGTTCTTTCTGCCTGAGAAATGCCAAGCATATTCTTCCCTTTTGGCTTTCTAACTCCAGATCTTTGCACATTTCATTATAATACTTTACTTTGTCTTCTTGAGCTGTCCTTTGAAATCTTCTGTTCAGCTATTCATCATTTTTTCCTGTTGCTTTAGCTACTCGACATTCAAGAGCAAGTTTGAGTCTCTTCTGACATCCATTTTGGTCTTTTTTTTTCTTTCTTTCTGATTACTTTTTGCTTTCTTCGTGTATGATGTCCTTGATGTCATTCCATAACTCAGCTGGTCTTCAGTCATTAGTGTTCAGTGTGTCAAATCTGTTCTTGAGGTGTCCTCTACGTTCTGGTGTGATATGCTCAAGGTCGTAATTTGGCTCTTGTGGACTTGTTCTAATTTTCTTCAGTTTCAACTTGAACTTGTATATGAGCACCTGATGGTCTGTCCCATTTCTGACTGGTGATATTCAGCTTTTCCATTGTCTCTTTCCACAGATGTAGTCAGTCTGATTCCTGTGTATTCCATCAGGCGAGGTTCACAGGTATAGTCACCAGTTATGTTGTTGAGAAAAGGTATTTGCAGTGAAGGAGTCGGACCTGCAGAATTCTGTCATTTGATCTCTGGCGTCATTTCTGTCACAAAGGCTGTATTTTCCAATTACCAGTCCTTCTTCATTTCCAACTTTTGCATTCCAATCACCACTAATTATCAGTGCATCTTGATTGAATGTTTGATCAATTTCAGACTGTAGAAGTTGGTAAAAATCTTCAATATCTTCATCTTTGGCCTTAGTGGTTGCTGTTCGAATTTGAGTAATAGTCATATTGATTGGTATTCATTGTAGTAGGTGTATGGATATTATCCTATCGCCGACAGTGTTGTACTTCAGGATAGATCTTGAAATGTTCTTTTTGATGATGAATGCAACGCCATTTCTCTTCAAGTTGTCATTCCTGGCATAGCAGACCATATGATTGTCTGATTCAAAATGGCCAATACCAGGCCATTTCAGCTCACCAATGCCTGGGATATCAATGTTTATGCATTCCATTTCATTTTTGACAGTTTCCAATTTTCCTAGATTTATACTTCATATATTCAACATTCCTATTACTAATGGATGTTTGCAGCTGTTTGTTCTCATTTTGAGTCGTGCCACATCAACAAATGAGGATCCCGAAGGCTTGACTCCATCCGTGTCATTAAGGTCGACTCCATTTTGAGGAGGCTGCTGCTCTTCCCCAGACGTACTTTCAGTGTCTTTCCGAGCTGAGGGGCTCATCCCCCAGCACTGTGTCAGACAGTGCTCCATTGCTGTTCATAAGGGTTTTGTTAATCTTTCAGAAGCAGACCACCAGGTCCTTCTTCCTAGTCTGTCTTAGGAAGCTCAGCTGCAGTCTCTCCACCAGGAGTGACTCTGCTGGTATCTGAAATACTGGTGGTGGAGGTTCCAGCATCATAGCGACATGCAGGCCACCACAGTGTGACAAACTGACAGACGCATGAGGTCTGTTTTTTACTCTATTTTAAATAGTCAAATTTATAAAATGCCAGTTTAAGGGACATGCTTATTGTGTAATACTTAGAAACGTTTTTTATGTGTTCCATTTTTAAAAACTATGTTCTTACAATTTACAATTTAAAACTTTTCAGTCTTTACTAGTGATTTATTTTGACAAAAGGGAAAAACTATAAAAAATACAACTTTAGATTTCTTAGCCAAGTATCTGCTATATAAATTAAAATGTAAGGTTTTGAGGGATTTATTCGTGCTACCTTATATGATTGTTAAATAAAATTAAATAATTTTCCATGTTCGTGATTAGGAAATATTTCTCCCTGTATGGAATTGAGAATTATTAAATGCATAGAAAGTACTTAGTAACTATAGTTTCCAAATAATTTATTTGAAAAGGAAGAACCACCAAATTTGGGCATTCTTCTTATGAGTGGCATAATGAACGTAACGCTAGTGTTTGAGAACCCATGTGTCACTTATTAGATATAGTTGGCATATGCTGTTATGTGTATGTTGACTGAGGGTTTCATGGTGGCTCTTTAACTTTCTTACATTTTTTTTCTGTTGATTTTATTCATCCCTTATGTCCCTCTGGAAAAAATTAGATTTCGGATTTTCACTGTACTAGAGTGAAGTTTGACTATGTGCCTGTTTTAGATCATCCTTGACATGTATAGCCACCATTTTGGCACCTTGTATGCCACTGAATTTTATTGCATTGTGAACATTGGTAGGCATGAGTAATGTCATAATTTTTCATTCTGTGGTTCTGGAACTTAGATTATTTCTTTGTATTTTCCCAATACTTCTATTAAAATCTTACTGAAACGATTTAACATTTTCTGAATGAATCCAAAATGATCAATACAGTTTTTTTTAAAACCAGATATTTCTATTAATACTACATGGCTATTATCTCTTGAGAATCTTTAAATGGGGGGCGAAAATTCAAAGAAGCAATGAAAGTTATCATTCACTTATTCTTTCTAGGAGTTTCTTTGAGTTGCTGCTGTTCTTTGGAAGAGATGAGTTTTATGAAGAGCCTTTAAAGGATATTCTTGGATCATTCCAGGTAAAACCGTTTACTGATTTACAATTTGTCTACATTTAAAACAAGACTTTATTCTCCCCCTAAAAATAGTATGTTGGTTATTTTGTAGTTCATGTTTTTATGTTTGCTAAAGTGACAATGGCTTAAGTGGAAAAAGCTGTATTTCTAAGCAGTTCAGAGCCCTGATTCCAGCTCTACATTTGCTAAACCAAAGCCTACTAACACCACCCTTGTAGATTCCTAAGATAGGTAAATATTCTGGATAAATATTCATTTTTTTATTCCTATAGACTTTGGTTGCAAAGCCTCATGTACAGCTCAGCCCTGGACTCCACTTGGCTAGATCAGAAGCAGGATGTTTTTCCCATGCTGCTTTTTCGCTTGTCTAGACCCTGATTTTCTCTTCTCACAATAGCTTTTACAAGCTAGAAGGAAGAAGATTTTTGTTGTACCTGGTGTATGAGAGAAGAGAGTAAATTCAGAAGGGAATGACAAAAGATCCAAGATCTCTCCTGTAGATGCAAGAATATTTGATCTTTTTACCATTTACTTGGGACCTACACCTAATACTGTGGCTCACTAATGTGTTTTTGGCGTTATGTCATCAGCAGTTCTTTTCCTATGGAGTGGAATAAAGGAAGAAATATTTTGAGCTACCTCTAGGGGTATGGTGTTCAGACAAAATACATTGATTCCTATGGATTTAAAGGAAAGGCTTATGGCCAACCAGTAGTAGTGTTGTCTCCCAGAAGATCAGACTAACAGCAAAGTCATGCAATGCTTTTTCTCACTCAGGATTTTTATTTCATATTTATTGACAGAGAGCTTGTAGACTTAAAAAATTTTTATATCACTCTGGTGCATACATAAAAACAGAAAAATTGTAAGCAAAATTAATTGGCTAAGGCATATCTAAAACTTCTTCACATTCAAAATTGGACTTCCAAATTGCTTTTCCACTCAGTCATAGATGCCCACATCTTTCTATACTCTTTTGTCTTCCGTGCCATCAGAAATGTTACTGATGTAGCATTTCCTAAAAGAAGTCATAAAGTAACTAAAAACCATTGATGCTGGGCTTTTAAGCTGGCTTTACAGTTATGTTTACCTAGCCATCTTTTGATTCTTGATTCCCAAAGGCTAAAAGAGTGCTCTACTAGTGTCTCTGGAGCCATGGTGACACAGTGGTTAAGTGTTTGGCTGCTAACCAAAAGGTCAGTAGTTCAAATCCACCAGCTGCTCCTTGGAAACCCTATTGGGCAGTTCTACTCTGCTCTGTAGGACTGTTATAAGTCAGAATCGACTTGATGGCAACAGTTTTTTTTTTTTTTTTGGTTTACTAGTGTCTCTTGGGCCCTCTTCTGAACCACTGATATGCCCTTGTGCAGATTTTCATGTTGTCCCTTTTCATGTCACAATGACATCATCATTGTGATGTCACAATGACAAAACTGTCATGACCATATGAATTCTAAGATGGCCTTGAATACAAAACATTCTTCAGAGGTATAAAAATACGAAAAAAAATGCTTCTTAGAATTAGTGAAACTAGGTACATTATATTGAACATTCCACTTTATCCCTTCTTATATTCAGCAAGAGGTAAAAATACCTGCTGTCATGGAGCTTATACTTTAGAGTTTTATTAAGTATTTAAAACTTAATTTTCCCTTCCATTTGCTCTTTCACACTTGTGTTCTTAGCAGTCCATTCTGAACTTAGAAAATATTTGTTGGGTACCTACTAAGCTAAGGACTAAGCTCTCAGAAAAAAGAAGAAAACACTGCTACTGTGAAGCTTACACTCTAGTATAGGGACAGAAAAACAGTAAACCAAAACTATACACATTAGAGTATTTTAGAAAGTGGCAAATGCCAAAGAGAAACCTAAAGCTGGGAAGAGGGATAGGGAGTCTTGGCATGGGGAAGACTTCAGTTTTAAATTTTTAAATGGACTGGTCAAGGAATGCCTCATAGAGCTGTCAGTTGAGCACTGATAGTGGGAAACACTGAAGTGTTTGGAGTAGATGAGAGACAGTCCTTTACTTCTGTTTTTAGATATATAAAAAGGATAACATTTGTGAAGGGATATGTCCTCTATTGCTTCTCTTGTAAGCAGTTTCCTGCAGTTATCAAAATAGTCATTTCTTAAGGGTCATTGTATGGTTTTGGACCCTTTTCTATCTCCTGCTCTATCCTCTGAATATATCTAATCCTGGCTGAATTCTAAACCTTTTTTTTTTTTTTTTCCAATCCCTCTGCTGCCATTTCTGTCATTTTGTTGCTGTGGTTTCCTCTTCCTCTAAAATTCCTTTAGTGTCTAACTCCTACCTCCTAGGTGAAGTTTCACCTTTTTCTCCCGTTTTATCTTTACCTGGAGAATCCTCCGTTTCCTGAACTGAACTACAGTTGTTGGTGCTTCCCAGCCTGTGCCCTTAGGAACCCAGAAAGGACTGTACGTTCATCATGTACACCTCCCTCAAATCTCGGGTTTTATTCAGCTTTGAAATATTCAGGCTTTTAAGTAGCCTTTAATAATCCAGTGGCAATTCCAGTATCACCTTTTGAAATATGTTTGAATATTTTTGATATTTTTTTCTACTAGTGCAAACCCTATTGCCCCACATGGTTCATTTCTATACAGCTTTATACCAGCTTCAGATGGTGCTGTTTCTCCTGGAGCATAAACAGGCCAAATTCAGTGCTTCTCATACTTTAATGGGCATAAAGATCTTGTTAAAATGCAGATTATGACTCACTAGTTCTGAGTGGGGCCTACTTTTCTAACAGCTCCCAGGTGATGTTAAAGGTATTGGTCACTGGACCACATTTTGCATCAAGAGACTAACATTCACTTTGCTGTATTGGGATTAACTTTCCTCTGTTTTTCCTCCATTTTCCAACTGTGAGTATCTCCACTTTGCCACTCACTAGTTGTCATCTTGATCAAGTTATATGATTTCTATGTCAGTGTCCTAATTTGTAAAATAGGGACCATAATTGTACCTGCTGCGGGACTGTTATGAGGATTAAATTAATGCATTTGGCATCACTGCTGGCAAAGTGATCATCCAGTATATATCACTTTCCTTAAGACAGGCAGTTTAGCCTACCTGGTGAAGGGTTTGGCCTCTGAAGTCAGATTGCTGGGATTTCAGATTTTTTTTCTGTAAGACCACAACCTAGCTCTTAAGCTTATTCCATTCTTCCATGAATTTCTGATCTACAACACAAGCTATTCAGATAGAAATTTTTATATCTTCTTGTCTATTGACTATAACTTTTCCTCTTCCTTTTCCAAGAGGAAACTTCAGTCTTTAGAGCTAGATGTTCCATTTATTGGCTTCTAAAACTTTCTTATCTCTTGACTTCTGATAATCTTTCTTTACCTCAACACAAGAAGATAATGCATTTTATATATGATGTACCTGCCCCTTTCTTATTGTTTTTAACCTGTTAATTGGTGAACTTTGCTACAGGCATGTGGTTGAATTCATACACTGGATTCCCCAAATCCATCAATTAAATCTTCTATCTTAAGAAAGGTTTATTTAAGATCATCGATCTTAAATGACAAAATGAATGTAAATGTAAAATGAGGGAAAAATTAATTATGATTGCTGGGATCTAAGATGAGTTATTTATGCCAGTACTCAGGGATGAAAGCAGATTGAGGGATGGGGCAAACAATACTTGCTTGACTGAATGTGGTGAAATAGAGAAGGGAAAGAGAGAGGGAAACCTCCCAGTACTGTCCAGTAATAATCCCCTCCCTCTACCCACAGTTTATCACAAGGGCTGAAGGAAATAGCAGATGGTGGGGTGACCAATCTTTTTCTTGTTAGCGTCTTAAAAGTGTACCAGGGGTGCAGCAGAGCCCATAGAACTGAAATTCCAATGTGAATATTATGCCCACATTAAAAATGGGGTATATGGCTCTGCATGAGAACAGTCCCTATATTTAGAGAGTGGGGGGCACTACCCAAACTAAATGCAGCCTGCCCCAGTATCTGGAAGGAAGAAAGCCTTGAGGAGATACAGTTGTCTCCCAGTACAGCTTTCTCTTTACTCCATCATGGGCCATTGTTCCAACTAATTGAACTATAGAAATAAAAACTTTTCCCTTCTCTCTCTGTTTGGGCTTGAAGGATTCAGCAGGAATCTACCCAGCCTCTAAACCTCTAACGCAACAGTTCTCTGTTCAATTTGTGAAGATGACCAAAGAGAATAAACACGAGTTATGTGGAAAAAAATAACCCAGTTAAAAATAAAAAGATTAAGTATGTTCTTGGTGAGATTGTGTTCAAGATTTCTTTCACCAAAGAAATTGCAAAAAAGAGACAACCCCAAAGAGTATGTGGAAGTGAAGTATTGTATAGAGATGAAGCTACTAAACTAAACGTTTAGTAGAGGTAACTAACAGCAGATTAGTTCTAGTAAAACCAAGTCAGCAAAGGAAACAAGCTCTAGAAATTATTTTTCACCTGAAAGAAAAAGGGATAAATAATGAGAAAAGATAAAAGATATGGAAGATAGATCCAATGCATACAGTTCTAGAAGGAGAAAACAGGATGGCATAGAAACAATATAAAAAATAATAAGGGGATAGTTTAGTTTGTCTAAACTGAGGAAGGACTTAGGTATCGTGCAAGATTAATAAAAAGCAAGTTATAAGCAAGCCATATCTTATTACAGTTTCCAATTTTGAGGATAAAGAAAAGTTCCTACAAGTGCATGACCCATGTAAAAACAAACAGTATTCCCACAAAAGAAAAAATAAAATCAGGCTGGCAACAAACTTCTCCATAGTAACAAATGCCAGAATAAATAAACAATGTCTATGGAGTTTTTCAAGGGAAAAAAAAAGCCATGATTTCATAATACAGCATCCAAGGTCTTATGGTTCATGAGAGAGGGTAACAGAAATAGTCCAAATACTTGGAAAACAAACCGATTACATTTCTTTTATGAGGAAAACAAATAGTCAAAGAGGTGTCCCAACTGATTGAGAAATGATCAAAACAAAGAATTTAAGAATGTAATTGTCACACAATAAAAATAACTAGGACTGAGCTAAGGAAACAAAAAAATTAGTAAACGGTTGTTAGTATGGTTATCATGAAAATCCTATTAGAGACAATTCTGGAAAAAGCAAATGCATTTTGTAAAAGAAGCACACGCACAGTAACCTGGAATTAAAATCTCAGATTATAGTATTGATTGGATAAAGATAAAAAAGATAGAAGGAGTGGCCCAAGATGGTGACTTAGTCACACATGCCATGCTGTCCCCCTATAGCAGAGAACTGAGAAACCAAGTGAAACAAGTACAGATGACAGTCTGGGAATCCAGAACAGCAAATGGAAGGATGCAAAATTAGATTGAACACCAAAGGGAAGGAGACAGTGAATGAAAACAAAAAATAAGGAGACTTATGCACTGCAGGTGCCTTGCCAGCTGGGCTGGTGCAGTTCGGCCATCTTGAGACAAAATGAGCAGTGTTCCCAGGTGAGGAGCACAGGAAGGCAACCTCATGGAATGCCCAGTAGGAGACAGAGATACTGTGTAGACAAAACCAGAGCGAAAAAAGGTGAGCAGAACATGAACTGGATCTAAGGAAGGAAAGTCCAGGAATGTGAACAAGAACTCTAGGGATCCAGGTGACTATAGAGCAGGGAGGAAGCCAGGAAATAGGGACAGAACTACTCACTAGCAGTGGCCTTTGATCATTTGGGCAAATGGCATTGGTGGATTGGATGATCCTTGGAGTGGTGGCTTGAGGTCCCCCACCCATCTGGACTCTGGACAGCTCCTCCCCTCTTGCACTTAGTTGGGGCTGGGCCCTGATTGCTGGTTGCACTCTTCAGGGAGTGCCCTGGCGCCCACGCCAGAGACTGGGGGAACATGTTTCCCCCGGCCCCCCCACCCTCCCAGTGACCAGTGTGGGCATCCCCTCATCCCCTCCCGCCCCCCAGTGATCTCTGACATGCGCCCCCATGGGATCTGTGACCTGAGGCTTTTGCCTGCTCTTTCCATCCCTGTGCCACCCCACCTGCTTGGCAACTGCAGTGCACATTCCTGCGCTGTTGGGGCTCTGACTGGAGGCTTGTGGCCACTTTGTCCATCCCCGCACTACCTACCTGCCTGGTGATCTGCTGCATGTGCTCACGTGCTGTGGGACCTGTGAATGGAGGCTTCTGCCTGTTCTGCTCACCTCCGAGCCACTCCGTCTGCCCAGTGATCACTGGTGTGGGCTTCTGCCACTACGTCAGTGACTGGAAGCATGAGAGTTCTCTGTCCCTCGCGGCCCCATTCACCGTGCAGCTGGCAGTGCAGGTTCCCATGCCACCAACCCGGAAATCTGTGTACTCTCACCCCAACCACTCAGCAACTGGTGGCACGCAACACAAAATGCCTAGCCCAATAACTGGTGACAGCGCTCCATGCACACACATCCTGGTGACTAGCTGGACAGACACATCACCTCATCAGTAACACTGGTCACATTCTAACAGGCGCCATCTGCACATCTGCCAAACAACAAGCAGGGAATCATACTGCCCTCATCCAGTGTCCGCTGAGCTGCAGCATCACATATCCCACACCCAAACAGTTCCTGCAAGCTGTCTGCACTTGCACTAAAACATCGTAATACCCCACCACCTACTGAGACACCAGTTTGTGCACACACAGCAGGTCTACCCTATTTGGGTAGCATTCTCTCACAGCGGATACAGAGATGTCCTCCCCTGCTCTCCAGAAAATGCAGTACTAGCACTAACCCGAAAGAATCACAGGGTCCCACAAGGGCTGTGCAGGGACTCTGACCACCCAATACTTGTCACCCAATATCAGGGAAAGAAACTGCCTTCCCATTTCTGCTCAATCCTGTAAAGGAAGCCATACAAAACTAACCACAGAAGACCCGTATGTGGGTTAGACCCAGCATACCCACTAGTGAGAGGAAATCACACCCATTTCACAGACACCACCAAAGTCACACGTAGACCAGAATCACAAAACAACAATTAAAATAATACAAAGGAAGAAAGACATTCTAAAGAGAAAGAGAATAAACAATGCTCTGGATCCATCAAAACAAACAAAAAAAGAGCACAAAATAAACATATATACAATCAATGAAGAAATAATAAATTAACATCTTAATACCTCAGAGACAGCAGACAATAACAAGTCATATGAAGAAACAGGATAAGCAAAGTAAAAGGACAGAAAACCTTCCTGAGGGAGAAATGGTAATAGAACTACCTGATAAGCAATTCAAAAGACTTATGTTTAGGATCCTCAAAGAGATCAAGGAAAACACAGGTAAATTCCTAGAAGTTTTCAGGAAAATAATACAAGAACAAAATGAAAAACAATTAGAAACCATACAAAAGCAATAACTAGAAATTCAGAAGATTAACAATACCAGAAATAATGGAAGGACAAAGAAGTAAAGTTGAATCAATAGAAGAAAGAATAAGCAAAATAGAGGACAGAATCCTTGATAATAATTTGTTTGCGGAACAATCTGAAAAAAGAGTGAAGAAAACCTAAGAGTTATGTGAGACACTATCAAGAGTAATAATTTACACATAATTGGAATTTCAGAAGAGGGGTAGGAAAAAAAAGTACAGAAAGAATTTTTGAAAGTTTATTGGTAGAAAACTTTCCTGAAATCCTGAAAGACAAGAAAGTTTTCATCCAAGAAGCTCAGTGAGCACTATACAGGATAGATCCCAAAAGAAAGTTACCAAGGCATATCATAATCAAACTTTTTAAAACCAATGACAAAGAATGAATTCTGAGAGCAGCTCGTGAAAGACAAAATACCACCTACAAAGGGGCACGAATAAGACTAAGTGCTGATTTCTCAGCAGAAACCATGGAGGCAAGAAGGCAATGAAATGACGTATACAAAACCCTGAAAGAAAAGAATTGCCAACCAACAATCATATCCAGGAAAACTGTCTTTCAAGAACCATGGTGAAACTAGGATATTCCCAGAAAAACAGACATTAAGGGAATTTATAGAAAACAGACCAACCACGCAAGAAATATTAAAGAGTCCTGTGGACAGAGAACCAATGTCATCAGACAAGAACCTGAGATTAAGACAGATGAAAGCGTCATCCAGATATCAACCCAGATTAAAAAAATGCACAAAAGTAAAATAAAGCTGCAAAACTGAAAACAGGGAACCAAAGATGTCAATCTAAATGAGAGCAACTTTAAAACAAAGAGGGGGAATAAAGGATGTAGTTGTAGAACTTCCATATGGAGAGGAAATCAAGGTGACACCTAGATAAACAGACTGTTTTCAACTTAGGAAGCTGAAGGTAAATTTCAGAGTAACCACAAAGAAAATGAATAAATCTACTTGCCAAAATGAAGAAGAAAATCAAAAAGATCCAGTAGACACAAAGTCAACAGCAGTGAAGGAAATGAAAAGACTGTCCATGAACTGAAAGAACTCAGCACAGGAAATTAAGTGGAACAAAGAAACTGTTAACACCACCAGAAAAAAAAAAAAAAAAAAGGCATAACAAAGTGACAGCACTATATTCATAGGTATTGATGATCAGACTGAATACAAATGAGTTAAATGCACCATTCAAGAGGCAGCGAGTGGCAGAATGGATAAGAAAATGACCCCTCAATATGTTGCCTACAAGAGACACAACTTAGACACAAAGACATAAATAGGTTAAAAATCAAAAGATGGAAAAAATGTATCAAGGAGAAAATAACTAAAAGAGAGCAGGCTCAGCAATAATAATATCTGATAAAATAGACTTTAAGTCAAAATCCACTGTAAGAGACAAAGAAGGGCATTATGTAATGATTAAAGGGTGAGTCCACCAAGAGGACATGACCCATAATAAACACTTACATAGCTAATGACAGAGTTCCAAAATATACAAGACAGACTGTAATAGAATTGAAAAGAGAAATAGTTTTTTTTTTTTTTTACAGTAATAGTAGGAGATTTTAACAAACCACTTTCGATGATGGACAGAAGAACTAGAAAGGAACTCAAAGAATATTAATCAACCAACAAGACCTATTAGATATATACAGAACACACCACCCAAAAGCAACACAGTACACATTCTTCTCCAACGCACATGTGTGATTCTCCAGAATAGATCATATTTTAGGCCACAAAGCAAGCCTCAATAAATTTTAAAAATGTTGAAATTATACAAAGTGTCTTCTCTGATCATAATGCTATAAAACTAGAAATCAGTCAGAAAGTACAAGGGAAAAAATACATGGAAATTAAATAACACCTGACTTTAAAACTGTTGGGTAGTAGATGAAATCGGAAGATTCTTAGAGTCAGATGAGAATGAAAGCACAGCATACCAAAACCTTTGGAAAAGGAAAAGTATTGCTCAGAAGAGAATTTATAGCAATAGGTGCACACATCAAAAAAGAAGAAAGGGCCGAAACCAACAGCTAAACCCTGTAACTTGAACAGACAGAAAAGGAGCACCAAAAGAAGTCCACAGTCACCAGAAGAAAGGAAATAATAAAGATCAGAGCAGAAATAAATGAAATAGAAAACAAAAACAATAGAAAGACTCAAGACAAGAAGTTGGTTCTTTGAGAGGACCACTGGCCAAACTGACAAATGAAAAAATGAGAAGAGGCAAATAAGCAAAATAAGAAATGAGATGGGTGACATTACAACAGAACCAACTGAAATAAAAATGAATATAACAGAATATTATGAAAAATTGTACTCCAGCAAATTTAAAAACCTAGAAGAAATGGACAAATTTCTAGAAACACATTACCTACCTAAACTAATACAAACCGGGGTAGAAAATTTTAACAGACCCATACCAAAAGAAGAAATTGAAGGAGTCATAAAGATACTCCCGACAACAACAACAACAACAAAAAGCCCCGGTCCAGACGACTTCACTGGAGAATTCTACCAAACATTCAGTGAAGAGTTGACACCAGTTCTACTCAAACTATTCTAGAACATAGAAAAGGAAGGAATACACCCTAATTGATTTTATGAAGCCAGGATAACCCTGATACCAAAGCCAGGCAAAGATAACCACTAAAATGGAAAATTGTAGACCAATATCTCTCATGAATATAGACGCCAAAATTCTCAACAAAATTCTAGCCAACAGAATCTAACAGTGTAAAAACAATAATACATCATGAACAAGTCAGATTCATACACGAGATGCAAGGATGGTTCAGCATTAGAAAATCAATCAACATAATTTGCCACAGAAATAAATAAAAATAACCACATGATCATCTCCATCGACACAGAAAAGGCATTTGATAAAATCTGACACCCTTTCCTGATAAAAAACTCAGCAAAATTAGGAACAGAAGAGAAATTTCTCAACATAATTAAGGGCATATATTTGGGGGTTTTTTTGGTATGCAAAACCAACAACTAGTATTATTCTCAGTGGAGAAAGATTGAGAGTATTCGCTTTGAAAATGGGAGCAAGTCAGGGATACCTTTTATCATCACTCTTACTCAATATTGTACTGGAAGTCCTAGCTACAGCAATAAGGCAAGAAAGGGAAATAAAGAGTATTCAAATTAGAAAGGAAGTAGTAAAACTGTATTTGCAGATGACATGATGCTGTACACAGAAAATCCTGGAGACTCCCTAAGAAAGTTACTGGAACTAATAGAAGGATTCAGCAAAGTGGTAGGGTATCAATACACAAAAATCAGTTGGGTTCCTCTACACTAACAAGGATGACTTCTGAAAAGGAAATCAAGAAATCAATACCATTTTGAGTATCCCCCAAAAGGATAAAATACCTGGGAATAAACCTGATCAGGGACATAAAAGATATGTACAAGGGAAACTAAAAAACACTACTGCAAGAAATTAAAAGGGATCTACAAATGGGAAAACATTCCATGCTCATGGATTAGAAGACTTAACATTGTGCAAGTGTCAATACTACCAAAAGCAATCTATAGATATAATGCAATCCTGGTCCAAATCCCAACAACATTCTTTAATGAAATGGAAAAACTAATCTCTAGCTTTATATGGAAAGGAAGGAGGCCCCGAATAGCTAAAGCAATACCGAAGAAGAACAAAGTAGGAAGCCTCACATTTCCCAATATGAAAACACAAAACATATGCTGCCACCGTAATCAGAACAGCCTGGTACTGGTTCAATGCAGACATGTAGACCGATGGAATAGAATTGAAAACCCAGAAGTAAATCCATCCATTTACAGGCAGCTAAGCTATGAGTCGGAATCGACTCAATGGCACTGGGTTTTAATCTTCGAAAAGGGGTCAAAGTCCATTCAATGAAGTAGAAACAGTCTTAACAAATTATGTTGGCAAAACCGGATATCCACATGCAGAAAAATGAATTAGTCTCCATACCTTACACCATGCACAAACACTAATTCAAAATGGATCAAAGACCTAAATGTTAAAGCTAAAACCATAAAGTTCCTGGAAGGTAACATAGGGTCAAAACTAGGGGACCTAATTTTCAGCATAAGTTGCCTATTAAACGAAACAAAAAATACACAAATGATAGAATATAAATTAGATAACTGAGACTTCCTAAAAATTAAATACTATGCTCATCAAAGTACTAAGGCAGTAAAGAGAGAATGTATAGACTGGGAAAACATCTTTGGGAACAACATATCTGATAAGGATCTAATCTCTAAAATATATAGAAAATTTCAACAACTCAACAACAAAAAGACAAACAGTCCAATCAAAAAAAATGGGCAAAGGACAGCGATTGAAGGGGTTAGTAAACTAGACACGCTAAGTTTAAAGTGTCTTGGAACACTTTACCAGAAAGGACATTCAGGCAGCTAACAAATACATGAAAAGATTCTCATGATCATTAGCCATTAGAGAGATGCAAATCAGAACCACAATGAGATACCATCTAACCCTTGCTAAGATGGTAATGATAAAAAAAAAATGCTGGTGAGGTTTGGGGGGGGTCGAAACTCATATATTGCTGATGGGATTTTAAAATGGTATAGCAGCTATGGAAAATTAGTATGACGTTTTCTCAAAAAGTTAAAAATAGAAATACCATATGATCAGCAATTCAACTTATAGGTATATATCCTAGAGATAAGAGCAGTGACATGAATAGACATATCACACCTATGTTCACTGCAGCATTATTCACAATAGCAAAAAGATGGAAACAACCGAAGTACCCATCATCAGATGAATGGGCAAACAAATTGTGGTACATACATACAATGGAATACTATGCAACTATAGAGAATAATGAGCCCATGAAAAATCTTATAACGTATGAATCTGGAGTACATTTTGTTGCGTGAAATAAGTCAGTCACAAAAAGTGAAACATTGTATGGTCCCACTACTATAAAAAGTCAAGAATAGATATACACAGAGAAAGCAAGTTCTTTGATGGTTACCAGGGAGAAGAGGGAGGGGGATGGGGAATCATTTTCTAGACAGTGGACACCTGTTACTTTTGGTGATGAGAAAGGCAGTCTCAAATATGGGTGAAATCAGCACAGCTTGACCGAGGCAAATGAAGATACTAAGTGGTAAAAAAAAAAAAAAAAGTACACGAGAAAAAGGGACAATTATAGCAAATGCTATAACATACATAATCTTGCAACAACAGTAAAAACAGCCAAAAAATGGGTGTGGTTATGTAGGTGGCTATGGATGCATATATATGTATAGGAATGCATATACAGGTAAACGCACTTGTATGTATAGGTGTATCTGTAGGCATGTGTATATATAACAATCCACATAGAGGACACATTTACAGAGACTTTCTAGACATATCCAGACCATTTGTGGGATTAATTTAGTCGGTCAAAAGGCTTGGGACCATAGTCTTGGGGATACCATAGTCATTTGGCATAATATAGTTCACAAAGGTAATGTTCTACATCCTAGTTTGGTCAGTAGCGTCTGGGGTCTTAAAAGTTTGTGAGCAAAAGAGAATGAAGGAATTCAATTCAAAGGCTCAAAGAAGAAACTAGTCCACAGGACCAATATCCCACACGATCCACAATGTCTTCTAACCTGTGATCAGAACTAGATGGTGCCCAGCTACCTCTACCATCTATTCTGACCAGGGACACAGTAGAAGGTCTGGGATAGAATGGGAGAAAAACACAGAACAAAACTCACATTCCTAAAAAAAATGCCAGACCTACTGGACTGATAGAGAATATAGAGGAACCCTTGAGGCTATTGCCCTAAGATGATACCCTTTGAACTTGGAATTGAATATTTCTGAAGGTCATCTTTTGGCCAAATAATGGGTTGGCTTCTAAAATAAACAACATGACATGAGTAATGTGCTCCCTTAAACAGTTAACTATACGAGAGCAAACAGTTAACATTGGCCCAAAAGCAAAGATGAGAAGATAAGGAGGGAAAGGGAAGCTAGATGAATGGAAACAGAACAAACAAAAGGGAAATAACGAGAATGCTGACACATTGTAAAAACTGTAACCAAAGGCAAGGAACAATAAGTATAAAGATTGCTAACCAAAAAAAAAAAAAGACCCAAACGCATTGCCGTTGAGTTGATTCCGACTCATAGCAACCCTATAGGACATAGTAGAACTATGCCATAGGGTTTCCAAGGAGCTCCTGGTGAATTCGAACTGTCCACCTTTTGGTTAGCAGCCTGAGCTCTTAACTACTACGCCACCAAGATTTCCAAAGATTGCTAAAAGCGAACCTAATTTGCTATGTAAACCTTCACTTAAAACACAATAAAATATAATTTAAAAAAAGGCCAGGGAGGAATCAAGTATGTTCTTTGGCATCTACGCTGAAGTAACCATATATAGTGGTGCCATTCACTAGGACAGCGATTGAAGGGGTTAGTAAACTAGACACACTAAGTTTAAAGTGTCTTGGAACATCCAGTTAGAGATGCCCAATAGATGGTTAGATTCACGGATCTATACTTGTATTTTCCATTTTTTTAAAAACCAAGAACATGAGTTATTTTTATAAATCAAGGGAAAAAATTAGATGTTATAAATTTGAAATGTGAGCTTTTTTTTTTTTTTTTTTAAGTGGGAGAGAACAAGAGACCTTGGGGTTAGTGACCAAAATGCCAGCCAATAATCTAAAGTTTACAGCTTGAGCTCTGTAAATTTTTTAATGAGCGTGCCCTGACTTGAGAGACAACTCCCTATCCCCAGCCCTTAGGGTCAGTGTATATAAGTCACAGAGACTTTTTTTGTATAGACTAGAAGTAGGCCTTAGTTAAGCTTTCTTTGCCTGAGTCTCCACTATATTTTTTATCTGACATGGCCTTGATTGGGGTAAGTAGGGAAGGGAGTGGGAAGAGGTGTGGGACAACATCGCCTCCCAAGCAGGAGGAGGGCCAAGGCTCTTTTACTGTTAATTACTATCATAAGAGACAAGCAAAAAATAATCAAAAGTAAAAGAACCAGCCAATAGAGAGGCATTTAAATAAAACTCCTGTGCCCACCCTGATTTACCAGGGCAAATGTTCTCTTAAGAAGTTAATGTGTACTTACATAAACAGCAAATCTCCCAGATTTTATTATTTTTAGCTAATATGAAAAAGTTTAGAACTATTGACTCTATACTAAAACCTTCTCAAAACCTGGGCCTGGCTCTTCCTAGAGTATTTGGAATAAGTTTTCCAAAGGCTTAATTTGGGAAAGTCCTAGTTTTGGTACTGAAAACAACCAGTTAAAAGGTTTTTAAAGAATATAGCCGTATCAGCTTAGTAACAAGATACATATCTTGTAAGGAGCAATTGCAAAATTGTGTTACATATTTCTTTCAGATAGAAGTTTTCTCCTGTTTCTGCTTAACTCCATTTTGACTCTATATGACTTCTGCCCCAAACCCTCACTAATTTTTTCCACTGTTACCAAAGCACTAATCTCCCTACTATTCTGTCTGTGGTTTGGGATAGTCTATCTTACTAGACTGTTAGATCTGATGGTCAGAGTCTGACTTTCATCTCTGTGTCTTCAACATTTGGTAGTCTTACCCCCTTAGTCATGATATAAATGTTTCCCAACATGAGTGAAGAATGGATAAGTCTATAATCACTTCTTTCTGATTTCTAGTTAGTCCTTAAATCTTTTATGTTTCAAAGATGTATTGTCCTTGCTGAACTTTTAAAAACAATTAAGCTTGTTGTCTAAAGCTGTCTACCTCATAGTCCTTTGGTTACCACTATCTACACTAAGATGGAGAACAGACATTAATAAAAGTAGTTGAGGGTTGAAAACATGAAATATTGTAGATTCTGCTTTGACAGTGTCTAGAAAAAAGGGAAATTGAAATATGTGAGAAAAGGGGAAAGATTTCACTATGAAAGAAACATACTTGACAGTATACCATATATTTAGTGTGGGAGTAAAAAGGATTATTGTTAAAATTTCGGATTTATAAATCTTATTTTGTGAGGAACGGAGCCCTGGTAGTGCAGTGGTTAAAGTGTTTGGCTGCTAACCAGAAGTTCAGTGGTTTGAACCCAGAAGCTGTTCCGAGGGGGAAAGATGTGGCAGTCTGCTTCTGTAAAAGTTTACAGCTTCGGAAACCCTGAGGTGCAGTTATAGTCTGTCCTATACCCAGTGCCCTCAAATAGGGTTGCTAATGAGTCCGAGTCTGCTTGACAGCAGTGGGTTAGGTTCGGTTTTATTTTGTGAAGGATTGTACTCCTTAGATAAACCTTTGTTGAAATAGATAAAAGTTTTGATATTTTTCTGTGTGCATTTATCTATTTGAAATTGTTACTCCTGATTAATAATTCTTGTGTTTCACTACCTTAAAAACGTTTTAATTTTGTGTTTTTTAAATAATTTTCTGTTTGAGAAAGATGAACACCATACTTCAACTGCTGAACTTGTGTAATCATTATGAAGAGACAAAAGCAAGAGTTATTTCAAACATACAATTTGCAATAAATAAATTTTGAAACATTTAAGCTCAAGAGGCCAGGAACAAACTTTAGAAAGACAGGAGTTTCAGCATCAATTAGTTGCATATCTTAGGAAGTCCGGTAAACCCTGACACGTAGAACAGAAGTCATCTCGAGAGAGGGTACTAAGAATTGTGCATTGATAGTTACATACACATAATGTCCAAACAGAAACAAAAAACTGGATATATTCTGAGCATCTTGAAATCTAATGTTGTCAAGAGTAGGCGTGTAGTGACTTCAAAATCATAGGACTAACACTGTAAAACTAGCTCGGAAAGCACATCAGACAGTCATTGAGATGTCCGTTGTTCACTGAAAGCTGATTCTGCAGAGCGTACTGATACATAATGACTAGAATTCAGTCATATGAAGCAGCTTATATTTTCCAAAATAAAATATTATAAAAAATGTAAACTACAAGGTTTAGAGGGCATTTAAGTCCAGTCACATTTTTTAATACATGATGAACTAAAGAACAGAGAGATTTATTCATCCATTGAATAACATTTATTGGAAATTAGGTAACTTACCAATTTATAGCATAGCTAGGACTGTGACCTGCTCTCTTGACTGACGCCATTGTTCTTTTTGTTAAATTAGATTTTGTGTCTATTTCTTTGTATGGAGAACCTGTGCTCAAATAAATATTGCATACACCTTAACTGTGCTTCAGGGCCTGTGTTCTTACAGGTTATAACTATGACACCAGCACTTCTCTGGTGGCAGTACTAATTCATTACTTATTTAACAGTGTTAATGGTAAGGCTGTACTTGCCAACTAATTTTTAAATTTGATTATGTTCCCAGTTGATGGTTTTACTGTAGTTAATGATTGGCTTTCCCTTCAGATGAAACTCTAAAATTTAAGGAAAAAGTATATAGATAGAACCAGTTTTATTAAACAAAAATAATTACTCATATTTAAATGTTTATTTTTTTAAAGGTCCAAAAAGGGGTATCTTAAACTGCTCACTAATTATATGATTCTAGTTATTTTTAAAGAACTAAATGTATTTATAACTTGTAGACATTCATGCATTTTTATAATTTTGAGACTGGAGTTATCTTAGAAATTACTTAATCCAGTTTCCTTATTTTATAGATCAGAAAAGTGAGCTCCAGCAGTGTTGAGGTTTATAGAAGCTGAATGAGGGCCTCAGCTTTACTTTACACAACATTTTTCCCAAACTAGAAAAAAAACCCCATCTCTGTCGAGTTGATTCTGACTCATAGCGACTCCATAGGACAGAGTAGAACTGCCCCATAAGGTTTCCAAGGCTGTAATTTTTATGGAAACAGGTTGCCCGGTATATTAATGATGTAAACATACGTTTGTAATAATATATATGGCAAAAGGAACAGGTTAAAAGAAATGTTTCATTTATACTTGTCTTAAGAACTTCATGGTCTAAAGTCTTAAAAGCTTTTGAAGACTGCCTTATTGGAGAGGGGGGATAACAAAACCTTGATTTAGTTATCTAAGTGATAACAGATGAAGACCTAGACTAGAGTGACAGCTGTAGAAATGACAAAGGAGAAGTAGATCAGAAGTGATATTGAAGAAAATCGACATGACCTCAGTATCAGTAGAGGAAGAAGATGAGTTTTGTATTTGGCCCCAAATACAAACATAAAACCAAGAAGTAGCTTAGACTAGAAGTCTCCAGATTTCTGATCTCACACCAGTATAATTTTTAAAAAAGACTTTGCACAAAACAAACAAGGCTATAAATCTTAATGGAAGCGGACTGCCACATCTCTCTCAGGGAGCAGCTGGTGGGTTCAAACCACTGACCTTCTGGTTAGCGGCTGAGCGCTTTAACCACTGTGCCAACAGGTTAATATGTGTATTTTTATTATTTATGCATGTGTACTAATGTTACATACATTAGGAAATATAAAAATATATAAGTATTATTTAAAAAGTAAAATGATTTTAATTTAACCGTGTAAAAACTTTAAATGACAGCAGTGTGACTGAATATGCTTCCTTATTTTTGAAAAACTTACCACATTGTCATATAGTGATTCCAAGTCCAATTCTAAGTTCAGTCTACACTGGTGCTTGGTTTTAATAGCTGTCGTAGGTGAAAAAGATACCTTTGGTAGGTCCAATGAAAAAATTTTCTAAATTATGCTGTTCAGTTTTAAATCCCTTCTATCAATTATGCAAGTTTTTGAAATTTGACCACTAAATTTGTATTGTTACATAAGTCTGTATTTTCTTGATTACTGATCATTTTTAACAAGTGGATTAAAAACTCATTAGTGTTTTAGGTGAAAGATTTTTAAACAAAATTCTGGTTTACATTTTTAAAAGGTCTTATATATGAACATTATAGGTGACACATTGGTCTCTGGCAAAACAATCATGTAATGATGTTCCAAATATTGTAGATACTCATTTCAAATGATTTTCTTCACTAAGAACTTTATTTTAAAAAGCAGTGACTTTTTCATTGTTGTGTTGTCCCCTTTACTTTAAGTGGGCAGATTCAGAATGCTTAAAACAGCAACAAAAAAATCAGGTAAATAACCCTTGGGAGCTCATTACAGCAGAGGACCACAAATTTGGGATAATTACTTTTGTAAAAGAAAAAACGCATAATAACTTTTCGGAGTGCTTTGTCATAAGATAACAGTGAAACTGTGATAAAATATATTCATGATCATTTTCATCTCATTTCACAGTACAGGTAGTCCCTGACTTACGACGGGGTTCCATTCCAATGACTCTGTCGTAAGTTGGTTCTGACGTAAGTAGAATACCTCATATATATATATATATATATTTTTTTTTTAGTTCTCATTATTATTTCCTTTTATTATCAGTATCTTTATAAATCCTATTATTTGTCTTTGGGGTTGGAAACATTACATATAAGCTTGAAGATATATTTTCATGCATACATACGTATGTTAAAAAAACAAACAAATCATAGAAAAAACAAAAAACCCAGATGGTCCGGTTCATTGTAATTTGAATATGTCATTAGTCAGGGACTACCTGTACTGTAAAGATTTTACTGTGTTTTAAAGGCCTTTTTTTTAAATTTACATTTTTGCTTCAATTTGCTGTAATAGTTTATGAATAAGTTTGATATGTGGTGATCTATACAACTTTACTCTGGAACATACATTTCATTCAAAATAAAACAGATGTTCTGTAGTGCTTCCACTTAACACAGATTTCCATAAAACTCTATTTTGATTAAAGAATTTTTTTATTATTAAGAATTTATCTTCTCTAGTACATCTTTCCTGGTTTTTTTTTGTTTTTGAAGATGCTTTCAACTATTTAAGAAGAAGTCAACACTTAAGATAACCAATAATGCAAGACCCTCTTTTATGATAAGTCCCAGAAGAGTGAGCTGATACAGATTTTCAATACAGCAGAGAAGGGATTAATTTATTATGGATTAAGGTAGCTAGTGGAGACTTCTTAGGAAAAGTGGGATTGGAAAGGTAGGATTCAGATAGGTTTACAGGAAGTTCTAGGAGAAAGCAAACAATAGGAGAAAAGGCGTAGGAAGGAAAACACAAGTTGAGTTTGATATGGAAGAGCTCAGGCAGGAGATAAGGGCTCATGACATGCAACAGGGGAATGAGGTTGGAAAAGCTGGGTAGGGGTTGATTACAGACGTCCTAAAATATCAGGCTGAGGCTCTGAGACTTTTCATCCTAAAATAAGCTGCTGTAGGTTTCAGATCAAGGATGTGGAATCGTGAGAACACTGATATACAGCTACATAGACACATGGTGTGTGACAGCTCTACAGTGGCACTTCAGGGAAGAGAAACTTTCCTTCTGGAGCAAAACATTAAGCCCACTCTACCATGGATTCTGAAAGATGTGTGAAGAAAGAGGTTCTATTTTACCTGTATCTTTGGCAAAGATACAAGGTTGGATGGAAGTATCTCGTGGGATTATATTTAGCGCAGTGCAAAGCATCAGTGATAAATGGGTATCAATGATGGTAGATAGATGACTTAATAACCCAGAAACCAAGGATTTAATTAATATACAGGTCCAAATTTAAATGTTACTTAATATATATATGTGTATATATATATATCTTCTAGGTTATATGTATATACAATATCTATATACACTCAGATAAGTTGTGAATTCTAAAGTGATTTAAGTGTTTCCTTATTCATCTTGGATGAATATCATCCAAAAAGCCACCATACTATTTAAGGAAGGAGGAGCCAGAACATACTTTCAAATTATTACATTCTCTTTCATCCTGGTCTTTGTAGAGACCAAAATGAAATACTTATATTACTTCTATTTTCTGTCCAGAGCTATTTCCCATAGTAGTGGTCTCCAAAATATGGTATACTTGACCCAAGGAGTATACATACAAACAATCAGCACTTTCATTTTTAATTAGTTTTTATTTTTAAAAAATGATACTAAGCTAATTTGCTAATTTATAATAGAATTGACAGGAGCACATGTATATAATTATCCCAAAATCAATGTTTGTTCTAAGTGTTAAAAAATAATAGAAGAAATAATAGCTAACATTTATTGAGTGCTTGCTGTGTGCCAGGCACTATTCCAAGCACTTTTCAATACATTATTTAACCCTCAGAACAGTCCTGTGAAAAAAAAAAAGTAGATTTTTTTTTTGTGTCCTACTTCACAGTGGATTCTGAAAGGAGGGGGAGGAGTTAACTGAAGCAGCACAGAGAAGTAACTTGTCCATTGCTTATAGGGTTTTTGCTTGCTTGCCTGCAACTTCCTGAAATAACTTTTAGAAGATACTTCTTTTCATGAAGTTTCAATTATCAGTTATTTGACTTAATGATTCTTTATCCTGAAACTTGATTCATCTATTACTTTCTTATAAAACAGATAAAACTTCCTCTTTCAGGTTATGTGTATTTTAACAAGAAATTCAAAGTGGCATGTTAGAAGTTCTTTTTTAGTCTAAACTGGAACAGTCAAATGATGGAAAAATAAGACAATTTAGTGAGAGCTAAAGCGTTGATTGCCACTTTAAATACATAGCCTGATGATTCATCTGATAAGGAAAATTTTAAGGTTGTTTTTTTTTTTTTTTTCTTTTAAAATCCTGGAGCTCTTCTTTATAACTGCTATTAAGTTTTTAATGTCAGAGGGATTTTTTTCAGCACAGAAAGAAACTCTGGCAATTATTTGTGTTTCAGCTAAGATGTAATTAATATTCAAGTTTTTAATATTGTCAATTTCAGTATCTAGTTTTTTCCTTAAAGCTTTAAGATCAACTTACACACTTTGTTTCTTCTAAATATATTTGTACCTTCACAAAGCCTTTAGTTATTGTACAGTATAATCTTTTTAAATTGCCAAATTAAATTCCCTGAAACATTTTAAGAACCAACACCTAACAGTTAAAAAAAAAACAAATCCGTTGCCACCAAGTCGATTTTGGATTATAGCGACCCTGTTCCATAGGATTTCCAAGGAGCAGCGGGTGGATTTGAACTGCCGACCTTTTGGTTAGCAGCTGTGCTCTTATCCACTGTGCCACCAGGGCTCCAACAAAGAATATAACCAATTAAAACAAAATAATTAAACAACTCTTGTAAATCTAATAAATTAGATTGTACAAATTCAGTAAACCAAATTTTCCTAAATATTAAACATTGTTTACAAACTTGTTATTTATTTCATATTACAATCACAAATCTATGATAGCAAATTCTCTAAAATCACTTCAAACATCTTAAAAAAAAAAAAAAAAACCCTAGGAAACGTATAGACAAATGATAACAGTTATTACCCACCTTATCAATGTTATCTTTATTTTTTAAACCTAATACAAAGTGTTCATATCATAGGTTAGGTTCATTGCTTCAGCATTTCATTTCTTCATCCCAAAACTACATGCAAATCTACTCACCCAGCCAAGGAAAATAGAATTGCCATCTGCAGCCTCCTACCACAGCTGAGGTTACACACGTCACATCAGGGCAGGAGGCGTGTGTCTACCTGCCAGGACTAGAGTGTGCGTACTGAAAGGAAGCCCCTGCCCCCTTTCTTCTTATTCTAAGGCTCTTGCCTGCTGTGTTAACAGGAACTTTATGAACCTTCGTGTAAATTTAACTGAACACTAAAGTTTCAGTTTTTTGCAACCTGGTTCTTTTCCTAAAAATGATGCATCCCTTAAGTTTTTCCCTTAGGTTACACTTTATCCCTGTTATAATGAGATTTTCTAAGTCCAGTTATGTACATACTGTTACCTTTGGCATTCAAGCCTATTTGTGTACTGATGGGGTTTTGACACCCTACTTAGGTTACAATTGTAACCCTTTTATAATTTAGTAGCTGCCTCATTGACCATCAGTCATTTCATTGACAATGGTGATCAAAGTTTAGTTTTTAAGCCCTTTAAATTCACAAAGCCAAAACGGTTTTTCTCTCCTAGGAATGCCAGAATCACCTCCGCAGATATGGAAATGTGAATCTGGAACTGGTGACTCGAATCATTAGAGATGGTGGCCCATGGGAAGATCCAGTGTTGCAAGCTGTTCTTAAAGCCCAGCCAGCATCTCAGGAGATAGGTACTTCAGGAGCTTCAAAATCAAAACCAGCATTTGTGAGAAGCAAACACAATTTCATTTTCTAACTAGAGCAGTCATAGTGATTTTTCTTATTTTATAATATTGAATAGTGAAGTACTGTATTTTTTCCATGAAGTGTGTTTAATCTGTTATACTAACCAGGCCCAAGAATGATTTTTGGCAACAAACCAGGGACATTTATTTCTACTTAATAGAAATTCTGAATGTTACTGTCATATGTTACAGGGAGTGATTTTTGTCACTTCATTTATATTTTTTAAATGTTTTAAGTAGGAACACCTTAAAAAATTGTTTTTCATGGAAGTACATGGAATGTTCCCTACAAAGGAAACCTCATGAGGGCTAGAGCTCTTTCAGTTTCGGTTACCACTGTTCCATGCCCTACACCTAGCTCCGTGCCTGGTACAGAGCAGGCACTCAATATTAACTATTTGTTGAATGAATGAATGACCACATGATGAATGCACAAGCAAATGAATGACTAATAGAATGAAGAAATAAATTTCAAATCCAAATATTCTACAGCGGTGTTTCCAAAACTTTGTTCATTAATAGAAGTTTTGTTTTCATCCCTTATCACCTGCATATTTCTTTGACATTACCTTCTGTCAAACTGAGATCCACTGTTTTCCCTTGTGGGCCAGAATTTCTTTTTTGAGGAAGAAAGCTCTGCCACTTGCCTCTCGTTAATTTTTTTTTTAAGTTTTCCATATTATTCCTGAGCCCCAGAACATTTTTGTGTCACCAAAACTTAAAAGTGAGCTCAGTAGTAGTGAATGAGCACAAAAGTATGGAAAGAGCCTATGGAGTATAGTCCTAAGACAGCCAAAAGGGAAAAGACAAGACCTCAAAGTCCTGTAACCAGTCAGGTCTTGGTCTCCTGAGAGAGACACTTCATACTACAAACTGTGGGCAGGTCAGGATTTTACCATTTGTCTCAGACTAAGGGCTGGGCTGTGAGTGGACATAAGTGGAGAAGGGGCTATGATTCTGGGGCTTAAGAGCAAGCAGGCTCCAGATACAAGTGTGGAGGACTCTCATGGAGATACAAGAATAGGACTAGAAGAAGCAGTGCAAAGTGGTGAACTGGGATGGGCGGTGGGTCAGTGAGGACAAGACTAGGAGGAGGAGAGGGCTAACGTATACTTGGCACTGGTATAGAGAAACCAACAGATACAAAGGAGACTTAATGCTCAATATGTGAGTCTTGGAAAGGGATAAAAAATGGAAAGGGGGGGTACTTGGAGCTGAGGAGGAAAAGTTGGATTATTGAGGAAAAGTATGATGAAGCAAAGATATGGGTGGCAAGGGCGACAGACTGGAGGCAACTGTGAGATTGGGGAATGTGGCCACGTGGCAGTACAGAGGCTTGAGGAGCTGTACAAAGAACTTCAAAAGGAGTGAGGGCAGGGGAGGAGTGAGGCCTTTTAGGGGAACTTTTAGGCTTTCTAAGTAGAAGCTGGAAACCCTGGTGGCGTAGTGGTTAAGTGCTACGGCTGCTAACCAAAGGGTCGGCAGTTCGAATCTGCCAGGCACTCCTTGGAAACTCTACGGGGTAGTTCTACTCTGCCCTATAGGGTCCCTATGAGTTGGAATCGACTCGGTGGCACTGGGTTTTGTTTTGGTTTTAAGTAGAAGCTAGAACAAGCTTGTTGGGATGAGTTGGCCCGCAGGCTGATGGCCTTATTAGGCTGGGAATCCCATTAAAATAAAAAATACTCCTTTTTACATACATCTGCATACCTCACTTTGGGAAAAGCTGCTCCAGAGCCTCATTAATATGGATGACTCCTCTTCAGCTGGTAATCATTAAGGCAAAGACCAGGCTGAAGTTTATATTTGCACTAACTATACAAATCAGTGTTTGCTTATCATACATATATTGTAAACATATTTGCAAGGCAAATAAAATACTACACATAAGCATTTTAGAAGCTACTGATTGAGCACACTCAAGCAATTAATACCACTATTGGATTAAAAAGTCATAAGATACATGTTTCGGTTTCTGTTCTGCCACTTACTAATTCTGTGTCCTTGGGCAAGTCATTTGACCTCTCTGAGACTCAGTTTTGTGATCTGTAAAACAAGTATTGTAATACTTTCCTAAGGTGGTTGTTAAGGTCTCACTAAACTTAGATAGATAAAGGCATTTATATAGTTTAAAATTGTGTAAAAATAAGTATTATTGGTAATCATCCTTCATGATATATAAGCATATGTTAATAAGCAGTCTTATTTGACACCATTTTTGGCTTTTGTTCTAAAAAGTAATACTTTGTTTCTTTTATGATTCAATTTGCTCATTAATTCAGATTGTTTTTCTGTATAATTAACCTGAAATTAGTGTGGTTTAAATAAGACAAATTAGGATTCACCCTTTTTGTTTTATTGTAATAAAAATATTGGGCAGTAAGTAGATAAAGTATATAGTCTTAGACTAGAAATTTTAGAACCCATGTTATTTGAGATATATTTTTTAACATATTAGTGAACTGAAGTAGAAGAAATTTTGGGCTTTTTTCTTTTTTTACATTTGATATTTATTTTTTTAACTGAGAAGAAATTAGTATTTCTTGAGCACTGCTTTGGCGTAGCTCTGATTTTCCCTTATTATTGTTTTCAAAAATACATTCTTATTAAGGAAAATGTTATTTCATTGAATAACTATTAATTTAATTAGATACCATATTTTAGTGATAAAGTTTTAAGTAACAATCTTAACGTTTGAGAGGATCTTGAAAGTAATACAGTCTGTTTTCTTTTTAATATAGTGAACAAATATTTAAGTTCGGAAAACCCACTGTTCTTTGAACTACGTGCCAGATACCTAATTGCTTGTGAACGCATACCAGAAGCAATGGCTCTTATTAAGTCTTGTATAAATCACCCAGAAATCAGTAAAGACTTGTACTTCCATCAAGCCCTCTTCACATGTCTGTTCATGTCACCTGTAGAAGATCAGCTATTCCAGGAGGTATTGTTTGACCCTATCTTTTCCCTATTACCATTCTAACCCTACATAAAAAAAAAAAAAAAAAAAAAAAATTAGTCCATTCTTGCCGTTCAATCCCTTTTACAGTAATATATAGGTCTTCAGATTACATTATCTAAATATTCTCTTTTGGCACCGTTCTTTAAGTTCATGTTGAATTAGACATACTCTGATATTAACAAATAATGAAATTAACAAAATATACTTCTTAGTGGTAAGCATCATTCATGTTGAACTTTTGGTGTGACAGAAAGGAGGTAAATAAAAACTGAGAGGCATATGGTTTTGCTTTTTAAATAAAATACTAAGAAATTAAATGTTTGTGTTATTTTGTCTTTTTAAGATGAAAAAAAAATTTTTTTCTCCCTTAAAATGAGCCCTGTTCACCTACAGGTTATGGACATTAAATGGTATTAAAAGGAGTCATTATAAACTGTACAAGCTATACAATGAAACTCTGAAACCATGAAAATACTTCTATACAATTCATCACTGTCTTGTGGAAGAAACCTAGATATCTAAGTAATTGCTTCTGAATGCAACTAGTTTTTTAGATTTTTTAATGATGTAGTTTTTCTTTTCCTCTTATAGCATTTATTGAAAACTGATTGTAAGAGTGGAATTGATATCATCTGTAATACTGAAAAAGAAGGCAAGACCATGTTAGCCTTGCAGCTCTGTGAGTCCTTTCTTGTCTCACAGCTCCAGCATGGAGATATGTACTGCATCTGGTAAGTGTTTTGAATGCAAAAACTGAAACGGTAAGATTGGGAACGGGAGGAGAGTTGATGAGCAGAGTTTGGACTTCGTATTTTTAAAAAGTTGTGTGAAAATGTTTCAGCCATTTTTCTTTCTTTTTTTAAATTTATTGTGCAAGGAACAATAGGAGGCTGTAAGAATTAGAGATTTAAAAAAGAAAATTATGTACCACTAATAGCATAGCTGTTTAAGGTATGTTTTTTATAATTAAACAATTATGTTTAAAATTAAATTTTAATTTTGAAACATGAAAAACTATTTAAAAGATGTTGGTAGGATATATGAAGCAGCAAGTTAACCTAACAACCATGATATAATGTGGTGTGAGTGTGTTTTTAATTAGTACCTACCCTTTAGGTGTTATTAGGTGACATCATGAGTAATAATTATAAAAGATTCTAACAACTTCAGCCTCCCTCCTCCTCCCTCAACATAAACATTCACACAAAAAATACATACCACTTTAACAGTCCATTAATTCTTAAGAAAAAATAGATTTCATTTGTCAAACATAATCTGAAATCATCATGGTCTATAAACATCTTTTTAATTCATACTTTTGAATTTTGAAACTATACGTAAAATAATAGCCTCTTACTTAGAAGGGGGGTTAGAAGATAAATTCACTCAGTATTCTTATTGTATAGATTAAAATCTTCAGACTCAGAGATAGAGTCAAATAGCTAAATTATTAGCACAGCTGAGTCTAGACACAAGTAAACTTGTCTTCTAGGGGAGTATACTTTTAGTTCGATTATGCTAATTTTTATTGCATTACCATGTAAATTGGAATTTCAGGTGGAGGGGAGAGGATCAGGAGATGGTGCTAAGACATATACTTTTAAATAGTCTTTAGAGTATTAACATTTTTTGATACGTAGTTATTCTGAAATGGAATATAGTCACAAGTATTATAATAGATCTTTTCCTGTGTTCCCTGCTCCTCGGCATCTTTAGTCTTTTCATTTTAATATACGCATAACAAATGGAGTCAAGTGTTTAAAAAAAAAAAAGAAAATGAATTTTCTCATTCTCTTCTCTTGGTTAATTACTTTCTAGTCTTTAGAGAGGGACCTTAAAAATAGAACAATGCCTGTCTTCTGGATCCTGGCTACAGTACCTTCTAATAGAAACTGTGTGACTCTAGCTGACTGACTAGGAAAGAGTCCTTAGCCTGCTTTTTTGCCCTTTGAGTAGGTTGGGTTTTGATAGCCTGCCCTCTTATTTTTTCTACCTCTCCTCTGTATTTCTGAATGCTGCAGTCTCTTTTCTTGCTTTTAAAAGTTGATTTTCACTGTAACCTGAAGAACAGGATTGTTTTCATCCTGCAAGGTCTGTGTTCTCTGTTCCATCTTGGCCTTCCCTATGAGCTAGTTTGCCCTTTATCATCATCTTTTTGTGGACAGAACTTGATTACACTGTACAGTTTTGCTCTTATCTCAAGCCAGCGGGGCAAGTACTAACTTCCTTTTTCTTTCACCGTCACTACCACTGTTACTACTACTACTATTAATAATAATAGCAGCTGCCAATGTTGCTGAGTACTTCCTATATTCTGTACATTTTACATGCCTTATCTCTTTTAATCCAACAGTCTTGTGGGGTAGATCATATTAGTATGTACAAACCATTCAACTAGTAAATAATGGAGCAAGAATTCAAACTCTGGCAGCCTGACTCAGAGGCTTTACTATTCAGTGATACTTAGTATAAATGGGTCAGGTTTGAAAAACTAGGTTATGGGGGTGGCTCTCGACCCTCTTACAGCCTGTTCTCAGCAACTAGACAACTTGATTATCATATTAGTAGTTAATCTTTCTTAGCTAACTACCTAATACATTTGTTCATATACGGGATAAGTGCTATGTCTTTTTTACAAAGGACTCTGATTAAAAGACAGCGTAAGCTTCATTAAACTTGCCCTTTTGGTCTTCTCAAAGAAGAATATCAGTGATTTTCAGTTTTTTGTTTTGTTTTTGCCTCCAAAATCCAGTGTTCAAGCAAAACCCAAGAACCTATTTTGTAAATTTAATCAAAATGGAGCTTCATAACCATATCCTGAGGTTTCCTCTTTGCCTGCTAGAAGCCGAAATCCATATTGGTATTCCCCTTCTGGCAAACTTATTAGGATCTTGAAATGTACATTTTGTTTACTAAGCTTTGCCCTGACTTAACAGAGATGGAAAATAAGATTTCTCTCTTAAAAAAAAACAAAACATATGGCACCCTTCAAATTTTATTTTGGGACAAGTTGGAGATAAATAAATGTCTTGTAGTGATGAAGAGCTCAGCTGCTAACCAAAAGGTTGGCAATTCCAAGGTGCTCCTTGGAAACCCTATGGGGTCGCTATGAGTCAGAGTCAACTCGATGGCACTTAACAACAATATATTAAATATTTGTTTGCATAATATTGGATGGAATATCTTTCCCATGATTTCTAACTAGCATTTTCTGTCTTTAAATCTGTTTACAGTCAATCTGCTTGCTTTCTTCCATCCTCACGTTTCTTTGTTTATAAAATACTCCTTGTTTAGAATGTCTACTGTTATTTTTTATCTTACTCCATGCTTATACTTTCCTTTAAGATCTTCTTAAAACTCATTTCCTCAAGAGGCTTCCTCTATATACCTTCAGTATTTAGGAATATAATTTATGCCAAATCATAAAATAACAAATATTTATTAAATAAACTCTACTGCTTGAACTATGACGATTACAACACAATGAAAGAATGTAGGAAACTAGCCATTTAGTAAACACTCATTATATGCCAGACATTTTACATAGGTGCTTTCAGGTATCTTATCTCTCTCAGTTCTTATAATGGAGATGTTGGATAGGACTAATCCTTACTTGTATATTTAGGAAAGCTGTGGATAAAACAGATAAATGACACACAGTTAGTACAAGATAGAGTCAGAATTTATACCAATTTAGGGAAAAGGTGGTATTTGTTCAAAGGCTACTACATATCACATGGATCACAAGAAGGGTAGGGATGCAGCTGGGCCTCAAAGACAACTGCTACCCGGGACACTGAGGCTGCTAGGGTCTTTCTGCCAGTTGACTGCAGTCTGTCTTGCTACAGACCAGCAGGAACACCAGCAGTCTCTAAGGGACTCTGACTGGCCTGAGTGGAGTCAGTTTTCCACTCCCGAATCATTATCTTTAGTGGGCTGGGGAAGGAGCCAGGAAGGGTCAAATAGGAGACATGGCCACTTGGGTTCCACTTTTTGTATTAGGGCTATTCCCAAAGAAGAGTGGCTCACTGTGAGCTAGGTAGTGCCACTCCAGTTAGTGATTCCCAACCCCACGTTATTGTCACTACCTCCATTATATAATGCTGTCATCAAGGAGACTGACAGTATATTAATAGTTGGGGAAATAGTACCTATACCAATATAGACAAGGCAGTATATGAATCAGTAAAAGGGTTAAGATCTATCCTGAAGTAGGTATCACTTTAGTTTGGGAGTATTCATGAAAGGATTTCATGAAGATGAGGCACTTGAGCACGTGATATGGGCTGTGAAAGAAAAGCTCATCTTAGAAAAAAAAAAAAAAGTTATTTTTGAAATAGAGCAATCAGCATAAACAAAAATGAGCATAAATGAAGCACATTAACTGACGGAGTTAGAGACCAACCTAAGGAGTACCCAGGATTCAAATCCTTATCCTTCTGACTGTGAAATCCAGGTTTTTGATGCAATTAGCACTATATCATATATTGAAATAAGCACTAAATGAAATGATCAGGGACACTGAAAACAGAACAGTTAGCAACCACTGTACAAGTGCATATGTAAAATTAAAGGGCCTAATAAATTAAGATGGTAGAATTGCTGCCAACAAAAATATAATTATAAAGACCACGGGAAAAGGTTAGAGGAATGTTAAGTGTCACTGGCTTATCTAGGAAAAGACAAGGAATCAATTTTGCAAGGTATATGATTATTTTAAAGTAGATTAAGGAGACGGAAGTCTAAATTGAAATACCCAGGCATGGAAATTTGGAAAGAAATCAGAGCTAAAGATGTGGGAGGAAGTTGTGAAACCTGGTGAATTTTTTAAGGGAGTAAGTGTGCAGAAAAAAAGTGGGTGAGTGGTGGACAGACACTTAAGGAACGTCCACACAACTCATACAAAATGGAGGTGAAATTTTAGTTTTACTTCTTATATGTTGCTTGCAGTCATTTTCTGTTTTGTGTTTTCTGTATTGTCTTCCTAAGTAGACTATGTACACCTTCATGATGGTAATCAAGCTGTCCTTAACTTTAATACTTGTATGTGCTGGGCTCAAAGAACATACTCAGTAAATCTTTTTTTTTTTTTTAAACATTTTCATCAGTTATTTCAAGAATTTTAGATTATGATGCTTTACATAACTTTTATGACAAGTTTTAAAGAATTTTAATTTGCTAAAATGTGATACCCAGATACATCAATTATGTCTTATAATTTGTCTTTGCCTCAAAACCCACTGATCCTAGCTTTGTCCATCCAATTTAACCTTACCATACTTTATGAAAGAATCTACTTATGAAATACTTTAAATGGTCCATAGTTTTTCTGTTTAAAAATACTCTCAGTGAAAGAACAGATGATCGTAAATATAAAATTTCATATTTTATACATTGTTTTAAAACAATACTATGATATACTTACACGTTTAATCTAAATTTGGTATCTTAATAGATTAAAATGAAAAAAATATGAACCATTTCTTTTTGCAGAAAGTCTACATTGATTTCTAAACCTGCAAATAAGATATTAAAGGCCAAAGGTTTTGTTTTATTTTGTTTTGAAGTATATCATTAATATTGGTGCACTGAGATTAGAATTACTATGTTGATCAATTTTTAGAGATCTTTTAGGCATACCAGCATGTGACTGGAATTCATTCCTTACCACTGCAAAATTGCAATTTCTGATCTCTCTTTTTCTCCCAGCTTCTCTTAGTCTCATGTGGGGTAGCAGAGGTAGTGTGGAGGTTACCGAATAACCACTTATACCCACCTTGTATACATCCTAGCCAGGGCACCACAGAGCCAGAGGAAGGTAGCTAATGTCTGTATCTGAATAAACTGTATTTTTGATATTTCTCTTTTTTTCTCATTTACAGGGAGTTGATTTTCATATGGAGTAAACTACAGCTTAAGTCTAATCCTTCAAAACAAGTTTTTGTAGATCAATGCTACCAGCTTTTAAGAACAGCAACTAATGTGAGAGTCATATTTCCTTTCATGAAAATCATTAAAGATGAGGTAAATAGGATATATTTATCCCTTGCATTTTAAATTAAATATAAATGACAGTTCACTGAAACTTGAATCTCTTACAAAAAAATTTATTTGATTATAAAATGAAGGGGAGGATTTTAAATCCACATTCTCAATATATTACATCCTTTCCTCCCCGAGGCCCCTGCCCCCAAGCTCTCAAAATGATACAAAGGATATACGTAAGTGAAAATAACTGAAAAAAAGACAGAGGAAAAAAAAAGTGTCATTTAAAATTTAATTTGGGGATGATTGCTTCCATAAGAAGCTGTTACCTTTTTTCTTATAGTTTTGTCAGGTTTACCATTATCCTAAGTCCCATTTTAGATTCTTAACTCATTTGCAAATGAAATTTTATATATCTATAGGTAATACCTGCTCAATATCATAGAGAAAGTTCACAGTGTTAAGTCTGTTGTTTATGAAAAAAGAATTCTGAAGCATTGTATTAAAAAGTCTTATTTTTTGAAACCTAAGGACAGGTTTTAAAAGTAAGTGTAAAAACCCATTACTTGTTTTTAAAAAATTAGTCCTCAATTAAGTTTTTTTGGGGTGCCACTTGCAATTGAGTACAGTTCTACCTAAGAGTCTTACATAGACATGACAGTGAATCCTGCAGATCCTTAAACTTCTCCCCAAAAATATTAATGACCTTGAATACAAAGACAGGAAAAGAGAAAGGTGTCTTACATTTTAAGTAGCTCTATTTAACTGAATCTTTATGTGGGTTATGTTTAAACATATGAGGAGAGGCATCCATTAAATAATGTATTTTAAATTTTTCTTAGGTATTTATGTGTTTATCACATTCATTACCACATCATTAGATGTATGACCATGGAGTGATCATATTACCATGATATAAAGTTGGCAGCATTGTATCTGAGGGTTTTTTTCTTTTTCTTTTTTATTTCATGTTTATTTTGCTAATTGCATTCACAGCATCATTATTAAATAGTAAAATGTCATCCAAATATACTGTCAAAGTTAACTTCTACTCCTACCTAAAAAAAGGAATAAAAAAGCAAACTCTGCTATAGAACACTAATTTTCAATATTTGATGTGCATCAGTATCACCCGTAGAACTTTTAAAAATGCAGATGTATCTGTATTTTTTTTTTTAACATACGATTTACATTTATACCAAAGGGTGGAACATTGCTATGGAAAGTTTATGATGTAAGTGAGGTTCAGTGAATTATCATAGAATTTTTTTCCCCATATGTCTGGCCAACATAAGAATACATTATTAGAGGACAAATTCAAAGGTGAAATAAATATTAAAAACAATATATAACAGTTCAGACTACTGCAACTTTTTATCTCATGGAATCAATCATTCATGTTGCTTCAGTGCTATGAAAAGAGGTATAGTTACAGTGCTGTGTGAGTTGTAGGAAAGGAGACACTACAGAATGCGTATATAAGAAGACCTCACGGAGGAAGATAGTGTAAGCTGGGTTTTGATAGAGAGATGAGGCTAATACTAACATTTGTAGAGGACTTCATAATTTCCAGAGCACTTTTACCTCATTTTATTATTTGTTTCTTACAACTCTGGTGGCATTAATAAGGGTAGCAGAGATAATATGGGAAGGTGGGTGGGAGATGAATGAGATTAATGAAGAGAGATGGGGGCGGGGGAGTGTTAGATCATAAAGTGATTTGAATGCCATATTAGATGTTGGAACTTCAGGTCATAAATATCCTGGAACCTTTAAAAGATTTCAGGTAAGGAAGTGGTCTATCCCCTTTTGTGATGATCCTGAGATTTTAAAACTTGGATAACTGGGTACATTTTGATTTCATGAATCAAGCTAGAGAACATAGATAGTACTTTGGAGAGACAAAAAGAATTCCGTTTTGAACCAGTGAGTTTTGAATTTGCTGTATCTGAAAAGAAGTCCCTGGGTGGTACAAAAATGGTTAAACACTTGACACTAACTGAAAGGTTGGTGGTTCAGACCCACCCAGAGATGCACTGGAAGAAAGGCTTCGCGATCTGCTTCTGAAAGGTCACAGCCTTGAAAAACCCTATGGAGCAGTTCTACTGTGGACACGTGGGGTCGCCATGAGTCGGAACAGACTCAATGCAGCTGTTTTTTTTAATCTGAGAAATTAGGTGGGAATGTGTAATAAACAATTAGAAATAAATTCAAATTTGGAAAAGGATTCCAAGGTGGAGATGATGGATTTATAGGCAGAAACTAAAGTCAGTGTAGAAGATATGACCTCACTCATCCTGCATTTATTCAGAGCTCACTACCTGCCGAGCTCTATGTTAACCATAGTGGAGTACAGAAAATGAGACAGTATCATTCTCGTCTTTTAGTAATTTAAAACTGGGGGGAGCGTACATAGGTAATTATAAAACAACGTGTCAGTGTGTCTAGAAATACGTATAAATTATTCTTTGTAGAAAGAATGTTGTTGTTCCGCCTCATAGTGACCCTATACGACAGAGTAGAACTGTCCCATAGGGTTTCCTGAGCTGTAATCTTTATGGAAGCAGGTCACCAGCTCTTTTCTCTGCAGAACCACAGAGCTTTTGGTTAGCAGCCTAGTGCAGGGCTCCTCATAGAATAAAAATGAAACCAAACCCTTTGCTGTTGAGTGGATTCAGACTCATAGCAACCCTATCAGACAGAGTAGAACTGCTCTATAGGGTTTCCAAGGCTGTAAATCTTTACAGAAGCAGACTGCCACATCTTTCTTCCCATGGAGTGGCTGGTGGGTTCAAGCCACCAACCTTTTTGTTAGCAGCCAAGCACTTAAGCACTGCTCACCAGGGCTCCTCCCCTTATAGAATTAAAAAAAAAAAAAAATGCTGTCAAGTGGATTCTGACTCATAGTGACCCTATAGGACCGAAGAGAACTGCCCGATAGACTTCTGAAGGAGCGCCTGGTGAATTCGAAATGCTGACCTTTTGGTTAGCAGCCATAGCTCTTAACCACAGGGTTTAATTCTACCCCAGAGCAGGGGCCAGACTGAATGGGGAGAAAACCTTCGTAGTAGAACTGATTCTCAAAGAATGAACTGGAGATCAGTAGAAATTCACCAGCTAAATAAAGGTAGCAGTGTGGTGTGCAGAAGTCTGCCTTAGAACTGGAAGTAGTTAAGCAGGGTTACACAGCAGGTAAGCGACTTAAGAGGATATGAGGCTGGCAAAGTAGTATTCCCCCCTGCACTCTGTAATATATGCAGACAGTATGATGTAAATACATATATAATTTTAAAGACAAATTATTGCTGTATTTTCTGTCATTTAAACCAGCATTTAAATTATTCTTTGAACTAAGATGTGTAAATAACAGATTCTTAAATAAAATTTGATGCGGTTATGTGATTGTAATTGCCCTCTTCATGTGGGCCACACTTCCCCTCTTACTTGGATAAATTAATAAGTAATATTACTTAACACGTAAAATCAGTAATATTATTTAGTACAGCTTTATTAAGAAGTTTCCACAAGCAGTTCTTTTTTAAATGTAGATATTTTTAATACTAAAAATTGAGAAATGTGTCTTAAATACACATAAATTAGTTCTTCTGCCAGAAAATATAAAATTAGTACCTAAAATAATAAATGGGGTCTAGGCTTAGAGGAAACAAATCCCCATAAATCTTAATGAAACATTTTGTTCTATAATTAGTAGTGCTTGTAAAACTTGAAAATTAATTAAATCAGAAGCTACAATGCTACCTATTCCGAATTATTCTTAAGTGGGAAAAAAAAAAATTTATATATTAAAAAAGAGTTGAACAAGACTTCCTACTGAAGAAAACTGCACATTTGGAATACTGTTTATTCAGCTTTCATTTCAGAGTTGTATTTTAAAAAGATAATCCAATGAGTGTATTTAAAAAAAAAGTATTTAGTAGTGATATTTTTCCTTCTACAGGTTGAAGAAGAAGGCTTGCAAATTTGTGTTGAAATATGTGGTTGTGCTCTACAACTAGATCTTCATGATGATCCCAAAACTAAATGTCTAATTTATAAAACAATTGCACATTTTTTGCCAAATGATTTGGAGATTCTCAGGATTTGTGCACTCTCAATATTTTTTCTCGAGCGTTCCTTGGAAGCGTATCATACTGTTGAAAGGCTGTACAAACGTCCAGATGAAGAATATAACGAAGGCACAAGCAGTGTTCAAAATCGTGTTCGCTTTGAATTACTTCCAATTTTGAAAAAGGGGTTGTTTTTTGATCCTGAATTTTGGAACTTTGTAATGATTAAGAAAAACTGTGTAGCATTATTGAGAGATAAATCAGCAGTTAGATTTTTAAATGAAAGTACACTGGAAAATTCTACAGGTAATCTCAAAAAGACAGTGGAACGGCAAGGTTTAGATGAAGGGCTTCACTCTCTTACGGATCAGACCACTGGAGAGTTGGACTTTGATGATATATATGGAGTGCAGTCTAAAGGTCATGCTAATACAAAGAAAAACTTTACAGCTCTGAATGCTTCCAGAGTCGATCACAATGTCCCAAGGCATCGGTGTGTGTTATGTAACAAAGAGTTTCTAGGTGGTCACATTGTAAGGCATGCCCAGGCTCATCAGAAAAAAGGCAGTTTTTCATGTGTAATATGTGGTAGGAAATTTAGAAACAGAGGACTTATGCAGAAGCATTTAAAAAATCATGTTAAGAAAATACAGAGACAGCAAATAGCTGTAGCTCAAAAGGAAGATCAGGAAATTCCTGCTTTGGAAGAAATAAATTGTTCTGATTCTTCCATTTCATTTGAAAATGGGAATTCTGATAAGAATTTGGAAGTACAGCTGCTTACTGTTTCCACTGATGGAAACAAAGAAGTCATCCCTGAGCATGTGGCTGAATTCATTGAAATTCCTGTAAGTGTATCAGAAGAAGTTATGGAAAACACTATTAAAAATGGCAGTCCTGATACTCCTTTAAATAACGTCCTGGAGCCTTTACCTGAATGCGAAGATGACGAAGAAGAGGAAGAAGGCGATTATGAGGAAGATGATTATGACCTGAATCAAGAAACTTCAGTACTTCATAAAATCAATGGGACTGTGTGCCATCCAAAAGACATATATGCTACGGATCAAGAAGGAAACTTTAAGTGTCCGGCTCTTGGCTGTATCAGGATATTTAAAAAAATTGGATTTCTAAATAAGCATGCAAGGACTGTACATCCAACTGATTTAAATGTGCGGCAAACAGTAATGAAGTGGAGCAAAGGAAAATGCAAATTTTGTCAGAGGCAATTTGAAGATTCTCAGCATTTTATAGATCACCTTAATAGACACAGCTATCCAAATGTGTACTTTTGTTTGCATTTTAATTGCAGTGAGTCCTTTAAGCTGCCATTGCAGCTTGCTCAGCACACAAAAAGTCACAGGATGTTTCAAGCTCAGTGTAGTTTTCCAGAATGCCATGAGCTGTTTGAAGATCTTCCTCTGCTCTATGAACATGAAGCTCAGCACTATTTAAGTAAAACACCAGAATCATCTACACAACCAAGTGAATCAATTCTTTGGGACGTTCTTAGGGACTCAAATGCTAATCATCAGGAGACAGACTCATCCAGTAATGAGAAGCAAACTATTAGTCTGCCGGTTTCTACTAGCAAATCAAGGAAGGATTATACAGAACCAAAGACGTGTATAGAAACTATGGAAAAGAAAACAGATAGCTTAGTTCAGAATGGAAATGAACATTCTGATGACGCTGTTTCAGATACAAGCTTGACAGACCAAAAGATGCCTGATGTGGAGCCAAATTCTGGCAATAATTGTGCCATTAACGATCAGTTAGTCAATGGACACGGTGAAATAGAACAGACACCTTTAGTTTCGTCAGATCCTGCTTTGAAAACTGATAAAAATAGAACCAGGACAGAAAACGGTTCCATTTTACCCCGTGTTGTACCACAGGAACACAATACTCTGCCAGTATCTCAGGCACCTTCCAAACCAAATTTGACAAGTGAACATACTTCTTATGGCTTAATTTTAACAAAGCCATATGTCAGACCATTGCCTCCCAGTTACCTTGATGAACGATACCTTAGTATGCCAAAACGCAGAAAATTTCTGACTGATAGAGTAGATGCCTGTTCTGATCAAGATAATGTTTGTAAAAAGTCAGTGAAAAGATTAAGATGTGGCAAATGCCTGACCACCTACTGTAATGCAGAAGCACTTGAGGCTCACCTTGCACAAAAGAAATGTCAGACACTCTTTGGATTTGATTCAGACGACGAAAGTAAGTCTTCAATCTTCTCAGTAGGTATATCTATAGAAATAGAAAATGCTATAGATAAAACTATAATAGACTTCTACATGGTTAAAAAATTAACATCTGTATAGCACAGGTAATAAAGCAGTACCCTAAAAATTACTTTCTTTAACCCATACAGCCACCATGAGGTGATATGACTATTCCTGTTTTATAAATCAAGCAGTGAAATTCTCAAAGGTTAAGTACTTTGGATAGGCAGAGACCTATGAATTGTAGAAGTCAGAACTTAAACACAGGTCTTTCATACTCTTTGATCTTCCACTGTATCAAAGGCTTTTCTTCATTCCAAGTTTTATGTAGTAAAATGTCTAGAAACAAAGTAATTATGATGAAAACATGTTTTCATCTGCATGCCAGGATATAAATCAAGTGAAGGTGAGCATCTGTTATAACAGAAGTGAAAAAGCAGCAGAAAATAATTTTAATAGAATAAAATTCCGTAAAAGATGAGCTTGCCCTTCTACTGATATCAGTATCCTTTGAATAAGGAAGGGTATAAATTAAACAGAAATATGACTTAGAATTCCAGTTGAACATCTATACAATTTGAATTAACAGACGTGTTCTGTTTTACAGGTGCCTGATAAAAATGTTTCAGAAAGATCTGTCTATCAAGCAGTAGTATGAAAAAAGCACTACAAGAAAATGCATCATCAGTTTGCTATTTCCCTGATGGCCTTAATTTTAGAACGGTCTTGGATTACTAAAGAGAAAGGCGCAAAGCACATTTTTAGAATGAACTTGCAGAGATGTGCTGATTTAGACTCCTTAAGGGTCATTACAGAACCCCCAAAGTACCAGTTATCCAGAAAACCACGTTTAAAAAAAGTTTACGATAATTAACAGCAGCACGTTCAGTTTCGCTTATGTGAGGAACACGTTCAGGCGACTAGTCACAGAGAAAAACCAGCTATGGCCTTACGGAAAGGGAAGTTAACCCATTAAAAAAAGGAGGTTGGTTTATGATTAAAAAAAACAAATGGGATTTGTTTTCTTTTTATGCATAATCAGATTATGTCCTCCCATCTGGTCAAACGTGGTTTAAGGAACCATTGCTGTTTGGTTCCTGTTATAATTTAGAAATTGACACATGAAAATAAAACTTGATTTATCACCATGTTACCCATTAAATACTGTAAACTTGTTTCCAGATGATTAGACAGACAAAATTCAACGAAGGGCATGCCAACATTGAAAACTAAAAAAAAAAAAAAAGTTTTGCTAATAAGCTCTTGACAGAACCTTCCACGTTTGTAAGATAAATTAGTTATATTTAAAAGACAGCAGTGTTGTACCATCAGTGACTTTGGGAAGACATGGGAGGAATCTGAGACCATTAAAGGCTGTATAGTTGAAGGAAAACACTGAATTGCAAATTCTTCAATGTGAATAATGGTATAAGCACACTGGGATATTTCTGTTTGAATTTAGAGTAGTGTTGGGACATTGCTTGATAATTCATAGTAAGGTCTTTTAGACATTAATGTGAGTTATCTAAGCACAGTCCTATAAGGATAACTGGCGTTTAAAAAAAATTGTCAGATAAGAATCAGGTAAAAAAAATCCATTGATTTTATTCAGTTAGGAGATTTAACTCCAAAAAATAAGCCATACTACTCGTGCTTTCTTGTTCAGTAGTGATGAATTTGGTCTGCGCAGTAATTTTTATATATAAAAGGAAGTATTTACATAAAAATTTGCACAGCAAGAACACAAGAGATGTATTGTTGATTTATTTCCCTTGGTGACAAGTAATTTTCCTAAGGAAGATTGTAATTGATAGTGAGTAAACTGTTGAAACAATAAATGTTTTTAAAAATACCTTTTCAAATTAGATGTTTTCTGCTTGTCCATTCTTGAAAACAGGAAGCCTAAAGACCTCCTTTTACCTAATATTTTGTTAATCTAAAACAGGGATGAAAAGAACAAAAACGCAAAGGCAAATTCTTAAGGAAAAAAAAAAAATGGAGCTACTATTGTCAACCAAATATATCCAGTTATTCCAACTGATAAATTTTTGTTCAAAGCAGAGAATCTCATCAGACCTATTATAAATTTTAGGATACTAAAGCTTCTTCAATCAGGTTACTGAGGAAGTGGGATATTCTTCCAGGGTACCATCCAGACTTTACTGAATTAGGATTTCCAGGTCACGATACCGCAGATGACCTAGAAAACAATTTACTAATGAGTTGATTTATCACGGGACATCACTACTATGCAATGATGGTCAGAAGTCCAGTCCAGTGAACATTAGATTCGTTTTTGTTTTGTTATGTAGCCTATATTAGGCTGTGGGATTTATATTTAAATAACAAACAAAACTCATAATCAGATACTTTAATCCTTTAAGGTTAACTACAGAAAAAGTTTTCCATACTCCCTGATACTCAAAATGTAATGAGTTCTGTTTCAGTTCAGTTTTAAAGTGTATGATGTAATAAAAGCCTGTTGGGAAAATGGTTCGTTTGGAAATGAAGTTTTTCTTGAACTGTACTTTCTGCTTTGTACATTTTCCAAAAGTTTAAAATAACTGTTAAAATTTCATCACATTTTTTACTTTTTTTAAAGAAGTTGTAACCATTGACATAAATCCATGCCCACAAATTGTTAACATTTTCATTAATTTGCAGTTCAGACTAAGATGTTTTTAAACATATTCCACTTGTTATTTTTATTTGTTGGTCTTTAATTAGGGTTTTTTTGTCTACTTTTGTATTGCTAAGAGAGAATGGTTACTGAAAGAAAGATCAAATTGGTTTATGTTATAACTGTTTCAAAGAATGATTTAAAAAATTCTATTTGACCACACTGTCTTCAACCTTTTTATTTATATACTTCTCAAATAATCTCTATTGAAGAAATGTGTACATTTTAATATTGTGTGTCTTATAAAACATAAACCTAAACCATTTGGCTTTCATGGGGTGTGTAAACTTCCAACAGTTCTAATTTGGGATTCAGAAGAAAAGAAAGCTTTCTTATTCTTCTCATTCTGCTCTTTTTTTCTACTTTCCCACTCCTTCTGTTTTGAAAATGGGTTTATCTTCCATGGACCAAGTTTCAAACCTTTGTTTTTAAATAAAAATTTCCTTAAAAAAATTAAATATTAACTTTCTGCTATGTGTTAGTAAGGTCAAGAAAAGAGCAAATCTGAATTTTTGCTGCTCAGACATTATGGAGGAAGTAGAAAAGGGGCATATTTGTGGGCAAGGACACTGGTACTTTGGGCTTTAGCCATATTCATTTTTAAAAAAAACTACCAATTACATAATTTGAGTAGCTAATTTATAACATTAAACTTGTGATTTTTTCTTTTTCTTAAATCACACTGAAGGTTCAGCTGTACTCCGTTCATGTTTGGTTTAATACTGTTGTATGGATGGAAACCCTAAAAGAGATGCTAGTGTTTATTTTTTAATTTATTTGGTACTGTAAAACACCTTTTCAGAATGATTAAATGCTGCATATGCATTTTGGAATTGTTATATGTGAAAGATATTACAGATTCAGCAAGAAAGGAAATTTGTGCTTCCTTGTTGAACATTAAATTATTTTACTTTGCATTTTATAAGAGTACAAATTAAATCTGAGCCATTGAACTGCAATAAATCAACAATAGTGTTTCATTTCAAGAAATTTTTTTGTACTGTACATAGATTTGTTCAATAAAACATTGTCCTTGTTGGTAATGAAGTGTTCAGTTTTATGTAGCAGACTGCTTTCAAAAGGAATTAGATTTATTTAAACCAAACCCATTGCCGTCAAGTTAAGGCATATATATTAAATACGAAATTTCTATTGTGTCTTATTTTAAGGAAATGGGTTATTTTAGTTAGTATCTTTACCATATTTGACTTATTAGTTTTTCTCAAACAATATAGAAAAATAAAAGTCTGAATGTTTACACAAGATGAGATACAAAATACTTTTTAAAAATATTTTAACTAATGTCCACATGAAATAGAAATAAAAGTTAACAGAATCCTGGTTACTAAAATTATTTTAGGTAAGTGGTTTCAGTGTGTAAAACCCAGTGGGTAGAAGAACTCTCTAAGCCAGATGGTGGATGGATTTGGTAATTCTTCAAAGGTGAAGAGTCTCTAGTGGAATTTCAAAATTAAAACCTAAGCAGCAATATTTATGAAGTCACTTCGAAACATGAGGATGCAAACGATGATGTACTTCTTACAAAAGCATTTCAGTGGGAGAATGTTGAGTTAAGAATCTTTAACCAAAAGTGATGTTTTTGGACATGGGGGTTCTTACTGTTTTGGTTCACTAACAAAGGAAAACCCCTTACCCTATTTGCTATAACTTAAAAACACTTGGCTGCTAACCAAAAAGTTGGCAGTTCAAACCCTCCCAGTGGATCAATGGGAGGGAGGCCTGGTGATCTGCTCCTGTAAAGATTACCCTATGGGCAAGTTCTACTCTGTCACATGGGGTTGCTATGAATCAAAATCTACTTGATGGTACCTAAGAACAACTGGAAAAATGGGGTCTGGCATAGAGACAGACCTCTTTTTGATGTGAAGAAATACCACTGCAAATGAATAGACAATGGGTTAAGTAGTTATTTGGACATATTATGAACATTATGCTTTTAGAAGTACTACAAGAAAGCTATTGAAGCATGCTAGAGCTGAAATCTAGAATTCTGTCTATAGTTTATGGTCTTGTGATCTTAGACTATTAAATCCATATTCAGACCAATAAATGTATTGAGTTAAACAAAATTGTAAGAGTTATCTAAGCTCCATTTTCCTTTTCTGAAACTTGACACATGGGAAGCAATGAAGTAATACGCTTACAAGATAACCAAGTTATGTTGCTTTTCATAGCTTAATGTAAAATTCATACTGATTTCAAGAATCCACTGATAGAGGGATAGAAATTTTGTCTATATATCACGATTTGAAATGGAGGTTATGCAATATTACATCAAGTAAAAATTTAAAAGGGGAGAGAGGTTCTTGCTTTATGTGTGCTGCATTCTGGGGGAAGACATACCTGGTTGATGTTGTTATTTTCCACTAGCAGGGATTCTTAGTGTGGTCCTCAGAGCAGCAGAACCAGCATCATCTGGGAACTTCTCAGAACAGCTCAATTCTGAGCCTCAATCCAGACCTTCTCAGCAAGAATCTAGAGAATGGGACCAATCTCTTAAATGCTTCTGCTGATTCTCAAGTTTGAAAACACTGATTTAAAAGCAACAAGGTTTTCCCATGTCCTACAAGGTGGACATTTTAAATTCCTAGACCTCCTCAATCTGTTCTAGAACATTTAAAATGCACCCCTTGAGGGCACGGATGACATCTGCCTTGTCCACTGCAGCAAGCACTTTCCATAATGCTTGGTCCTGTATTAATCGGTACTTAACTACTACTGGATGAATGAATATTTTAGTAGTAAGACCTAATACCCCAAACCGCTCTAGAGAATTCTTTTTCCCTAAAAAAAAAAAAAAAGCTACCAGAACATGATTTAATGTTAATAGAAACAACAAAAAGAGTTGTGGAGATGAGTGGTATTCAAATTCCAGCTTGGTAGTTTTATAGTGTAGAGCCTTAAGCAATTAACTGTATCCCACAGCACTCAGGCTTCCTCCTCTGTTAAAAGCAGACAGCTTGTTCTTGCAAGGTTATAGGAATTACGTCTGTGAATAGCCTGGTGCTGAGCCCTTTCTGTTAGGATTTTGCAAATTTCTTTTCATGTTACAGTTCCTGACCTGTTTTGGGCTCCAGACATATTAAAAACCCCACTTGCTTTCATCATGCTGATTTATTCCATGCATTTTTTGCTATTGCTCCCTTTAGCTGTAATGTACCTTCTTTCCAACCTACCCCTCATTCTTTGATTTAATCCTTCTTGGGCATCACCACTTTCTCCAGAAATCCTGATCTCTCTTGATAATTCCTGATCCCCCCGCCCCCGAAACGTACTTCTCCCAGTCTTTCTCTTCTGGGTATATATGGCAACTCCATTCTTTGTGTTGCCCAGACTAAAACTTTGCCATCATCCCCGACTATCACACAAGCCACCATCTTCCTTCACCTGGACTACTGTAGCAGTTTCTTAATTGGGCTTTCTAACTACACTTCGGTCTATTCTTCACACTAGAAGCCAAGTGATCCTATTGAAAACAAGTTAGAGCATATCACTTCTCAGCTTAAAACCCTCCAATGGCTTCACAACTCATTCACGTTATTCAAACATTTATTGCATATCTACTATGTACCAGCTACTGAGAGGCAACAAACAAATATGCAGTATGTTACAAATGCTATGAAGATAAAGCAGAGTTGTTAGGGAAAGTGTAAGTAGCTGTGGGGTTGGTGGTGGTGATTTTAAATAGGGTAATGAGGGAAGACCTCTTTGATAAGCTGACTTTTGAGCAAGATCTGAATGAAGTGAGGGAAAGAGACATTCAAATATCTGAGGGGGAAAATACACCAGGCAGAACAGAAACAGCAAAGGCACCAATGTGACTGACTGGAGTGAAAAAATAAAAGTTACTGTTGAGTCAGTTCTGACTCATGGTGAGACTGGAGTGAGGGACCGGAAATAGTAGGAAAGGAAGTCAGAGCGGTAAAAGATAAAAGTCAAAGTCTTTAGAATGGTCTACAAGGCCATTAGATGTGCACTGTTCAATACTGTGGCCACTAGCCACGTGTGGCTATTTAAATTTAATTAAAATTTAAATAAAATACAAAATTCAGTTTACTAGCCACATTACAAATGCTTAATAGCCATATGTGGTCGATGGACGTATTGGACAGCACAGATACAGAACATTTTAATCATCTCCAAGTACTTTTAGACAGGTCTGCTCTTTTATCAGCAGTTCTCAACTAATGGTGATTTTGCCCACCAGGGTTATATGGCAGTGTCTGGAGATACTTTGGTTGCCACAACCTGGCATAGGGGGTGCTACTGGCAACTAGTGGGTAAAGGCCAGGGAGACTTACACATCCTGCAGCACACAGGACATACCCCCACCACAAAGAATTATCCAGCCCAAAATGTCAATAGTGCTGTGGTTGAGTAACCCAAGTCTAGATCAGTCTGGACTGCAACTCTAATCTCATTGCTTATTGCCCCCATTTTGCTTAAGCAGCTTCAGCCACACTGGCCCCTTTACTCAGGACCTCTTCTGCTGCTTCTTCCTGGAACACAATTCTCCTCTGGTTCATTCTCTCGTATTCTTCAGGTCTTTACTTCAGTGTTACCAGAGAAGCCTGCATAGAAGTGCAACAACCTCTCTATCCCCTCCTCTTATTTTTCTCCATAGCATCTTCTGGCATAGTATATATTTTCTTATTTATTGTCTGTTTTCTTCCATGAGAATGCAAGCTCAGAAGGACACAGTCTTTTTTTTTTTTTGTAAAAGAACATATAATTTCACATCCCTATTTTCTTAATTGTTAAATTATTTTCAATCAGTCATGGTAATTGCTCCCAACATTTCAAGTTTCTCTGTCCTTTATATTCTCTATCCAGTAATTAATGATATGGGTAAGTATTTAAATCCCTTATAACTCTCCTGTTATAGCTATAAAACCAAACCCAACCCATTGCAGTCGAGTCAAATCCGACTCATAGCAACCCTATAGGACAAAGCAGAACCGCCCCACAGTCTCTCCAAGGAGCACCTGGTGGACTCGAACTGCTAACCTTTTCGTTAACAGCTGTAGCACTTAACTACTACAGCACCAGGGTTTCCGTTATAGCAAATACTGACTGAATGCCCAATATACACGTATTATAACTATAGATACATGTATATTGGGCACTCAGCATTGATTTTCAAAATGAAAAGAGAAACTTACAACAAATTTGTTACAGATGTACAGTACTAATAGGGTAAATCTTGTTCCAAATGTGCTAATGGCATAAATGGTCATTAGTTTTGTTCTGTGGGATTTATTTTATTCTGTTTTGATCTTGTATTATTTATGTTCCTAACGGGTTTGATTTTTCTCCACTTTAAAACACCAGACTTAGCACACCAGAGAGAATTTTTAAACCAAAAATTATACAAATCAGATAGCAGTATTCATTCCATTTGTCCCTGTCTCTCAAGGGCCTTTCTGATACTGATTACTGGGATGCTCCCTTAGATTGCCATTATCTATATCTTCTGGTTATTATCTAGCTACCATTTCACTTTAGGAATGAAGCCAACAAAAGGCAGGGTATACGAACGAGATCAGATGGGAGTGGTCTTGAAGGAGTCAAAAGGGCTGTGTTGGCACCTAAAGAGGACACAGTCTTTTTATGACCTCTAGCACAAAGAATAAAAACAGAAAACCAAACCTTCTGTCATCACCTCGATCCCATAACAACCCTATAGGACAGAGTAGAACTGCCCCATAGAGTTTCCAAGGTGCACCTGGTGGATTCCAACTGCTGATCTTTTGATTAGCAGCCGTATCACTTAACTGCTATGCCACCAGGGTTTCCAGCACAAAGAATAGCGCCTAGCAAATAGTAGGTGTTCAATAAATATATGTTTTTAAATGAAGGAATAAATGAATAAAAGACAAAGTTGAGCTTGTCTTCCATGTGGTCCCACACCAGCATGTATGAGCAGTTACCCTTACCTTGGAGCCCTGAAAGCACAATGGTTAAGTGCTGGGCTTGCTATCTGAAAGGTCTGTGGTTCAACTCACCAACCTTTCCTCGAGAGAGAGACCTGGCAATCTGCTCCAATAAAGATTACAGCTCAGGAAACCTACGGGGCAGCTCTACCACGCAGAGTCGAAACTGACCTGACAGCACAAAACACCACCACCATTATTTTGTCATCTGTTTACTTGCAATACTCCCAAACCTCCGTAAAGGAGGGTCTGTGCCATTTCTCCTAATCTTCAATACCTAGCATAGTACCAAAACCCAAACCAAACCCATTGCCGAGGAGTGGATTCTGACTTGCGGCGACCCTGTATGACAGAGTAGAACCGCCACATTTGTCTCCCCAGAGCGGCTCAGGGACTCCCAGCCACCAGGGCTCCCCTAAAAAACAACAACAAAAAAACTAGCATAGGAAAAAAAAAGGCACCCATTAATGCTTAATGAGGAACTGGTATCTGTTAAGTAAATGATACCCCAAATGACATCCACTGGCAAGTGAATCATGTTTTCAATGTTTTATTTCAAAGACTGTATTTACAGTATGTCTTATGACTGATAATTAGCTGTGATATATATAAAAAAAAAACGTTAAATTTGTCCATCTGGTTTTGCAGATGTGTACTTTTCTGCTACTAAATGGAATTACCCGGATTAAATGTTAACAAATCTAAAATATAGCTCTAAAATGGAAGTCTGATTGCGCATGCGGGCTCAGTCCAGTAGAGCACGCCTATTTCCCTCTCGTGAGTGTGGGTTGGCTGTCATACTAATAGCAGTAACAGCTAAATATTTATTGAGCACTTTCTAGGTGCTGGGTACTTTTCCATAACCTCCCCTCCCCCGCAACAAGCCTATGAGGTAGGGATCTTTACTGGATCCGTTTCGAGATAAGAAATTGAGGTACGAACAGGTTAAGGAGCTTGCCCACTGTCACGGTTAGTAAATGGCGTTGTAAAACCTCGGCAATCTGGCCTCCAGGGTCCCCAAACTTAAACTGCTCGCGAGACCGACTCCCCCAAGACCAAGTCGGCGAGGACGGCGGCAACATCAGGTGCAGCGTGTCCGAGAAGAACGCCGCTATAAGGCTGGCAGGCGTGAGATACGCTACGTGACTTTTTTGAAAACGTTTTATAGTGTAATGTTAAACAGGATCAAATTATTTTAAACAGTGAGTAACCTAAGAGTATCACACCACCGCTTCCTGAACGCAGAAGTGGCCGCAGAGGACGCTCCAGCGCCCCCAGGCACCCGCCTCCCCGACGCGAGGGAGCCGCCTCCACGCATGGGCTGCCCCGCGGCATCATGGGAGCTCGCCGCAGGCTGGTACGGTCGGCCGCTTTCCACGCACCTGCACCTGCGCACAACTCCAGGGCGCTCTTTTGGAGGCCTTCTGAGGAGATCAGGGATTCACTTTCCGCTACCAGCTCCCTTGCGGAAGGTCAGTGTTCTCCGTGGAAACGCTGCACTTCCCCAAAGTGAGAAACGTGGGACTCCGCTCTGTCCGACCAGATGGTACAGCCCGGAACGGCAAGTCAGAGCACGAACTTCCCTGAGTGACCTCACTGGCGATCACTTCCGCTCCGGGGTCTGGAATACCGGAGGCTCTTTGGGGAGAACACCGAGAAAGGCACTTCCTGTGTCTGTTGCCAAGGCACCGCCCTGGTGGGCCGGAGCGGCGACATTATTGGCGTCGTCCTCTCCCCCCTTCCTGGGGGTCGAGATGTCGGGGCTCAGCCAGCCAGAGATGGAGGGCTGTCGTAATCTGCTCGGCCTAGTGGACAACGACGAGATCATGGCCCTATGCGACACCGTCACCAACCGCCTGGTGCAGCCCAAGGACCGCCAAGGTAAGAAGGGTGGACCCTTCTCCCTTCGGGGGGCCGCGCCTCCCCAGACCCCACAAAGATCCCAGGTTGCGGGAGACTGGGGGTCGAGGAGAGTTGTGGGGCCTGTGTTAGCGAGGCGTCGCCCCAGGTTGTTCCCGAACGCGCTCGAGGCCCCCCGGAATCTCCGCGCTCCGTCCGCCCCTGGCGCGGGGACCTGGAAGCCCGCTTCGGGGCTGGGCTGGAACTGACGACGCGTCGTTTCCAAGTTCTGTCCTTTAAATTTATGGGCAAACGCTTGTTGTTTCGAGGGTTGAAATTACGTGAATAATCATTTTTGAAAATTTCCAGGGAACCAGGGGATTGTCCTTTTTCAGTTTGGATCAGCTGAGGAGTGTCAGCTGCTGCTCAGAGGTCTTGTTCTTCGGAGCTTAGGGGGAGGATGTCGTAAACACTTTATCAGTCTCCTAGACAAAACCACCACTATAACCAAAAGAGCAAACAGTTTGAGTCCATGTCTCCTTTGGATCTCAAAAGTTTCTGAGATCATTTTGTGTGCTAAGAAGCCATTACTTTCTGAGCCAAGTATACACTCCGGTAGAGTGGAGACCAAAAATTATTAATATTATGTCTAATTGTAACTAACCCGTTGCCTCCAGTCGATTCCATAGCGACCCTACAGGACTGATTAGAACTGCCCCGTGGGGTCTCCAAGGAGCTGCTGGTGGATTCGAACTGCGACCTTTTGGTTAGCAACTGAGCCCTTAACCACTGCGCCACCGATTGTAACCAAATTCATATAAAAATGTGACGAGTAGCTTAAAAGTTTGTTTCGTTTTGTATATAACATGGCTAGTTTAACTTTGCTGAATTTCACTTTAAAATGTGAAAATTCTAGACTCCTATATTAGCATATAACTTAAGTACCTTCAAAAGATTCTGCCTCTTAAAACTGTTATCTCTAAGTTGGGGTTACATTTTTGCTATTTAAGAAAAAATCATTCATTTGAAACTTTGAATTAAAGAATTTAGACAGAAAATAGTTGTAGATTAATGTAGTTCTTCAGATTTTATATATTTTACATGTTAATCTAACAATCATGATGAGCGTGAATTTAAAATTGTAACACAAAAATGAAAGATATGGTTGATCTAAATGTAAATTAAAAGAGAAAACTCAGTATTAAAAATGTTTGACTTGAAGAGGCATTTCTCAGAAAGGAAAACATAACCAATAAGCACATGAAAAAATCCTTAACCTCTTTTGAAAGCAGTGAAGAGGAATTGAAAAACACAAGGTGTCTTTTCTGTGTATCAGATTGGCAAAAAAAGTAAAGGTACAAGCTTCAGATGTTGGTGATTAGGGGAAGCAACTCTTTGACAACTGCTGGAGAAGTGTCAATTATATCTACCACATTGGAAAGCAATTTTTAAATCTCCCCCCCGCCCCACCAGGTGAAGATTTGCTTACCTAGGCATATACCCTAGATCTGGGCTTTGTAAAGTTGAATGTGCCTGTGACTCTGGGGATCGTGTAAAAGTGCAGATTATGATTCGGTTCTGGATGGTCCAGAAACTTTGCATTTCTGCTAATAGCATTCTGCTTGCCTCTACGTGCACTGGTAGGCTTGCATGAGAATGTCCAAAGGAATGGTGTCTGTAATAGGACACAGTGCACAAAAGTCCTTTAACAGAAGAATAGATAAATACTTTCTGGTATAGTCAAATAATGAATTATTGTACAGCACTGAAAATGAATTAACTAAAGCTAAATATTTTTTTTAAATATATTGACATAACTGACTCTGAGAAACATTAAGTGAAAAGTTGATTATATACTGATGCATTCAATTTATAAAACATTCAGAACATAGCAAACTAAATAATAATGTTTAGGGATTCATACTTGTGTTGTGCAACTGTAAAGAAAAACCAGTGACTGATAAAAACATTGAAGATAGTAGCAGTCTGTGAGGTGAATGAGAAGAGAGGGAAGAACACAGAGGAGTGGACTGGGGCCCTAGCGTACTAGTAATTTCATGTCTTAAATTCTTAAGCTAAGCTGTGGGTATTTGGAGTTCATTTTATTGTCATTCTGTAGATCTCACACACATTAAAAATAGTCGTTGGCTTGTATTTTAATACATGACTTTTAAAAATTAAAGGAGAATACTAGTCCAGCTTCTGCCACTTCCTACAAATGTGATTATTGACGTGTATGCTCAAGTTTTTTTTTTATCTTTAGAGTGAGTAGATTGGATTTAAAAAAAATTATTGCACATCTAAAATAGTGCAATATTATCAGTTTTTAGGGGTCATGTAAGAATTTGGAATTTAGGTCCTGTTGGCTTTAATAGGGAAAAAATATTTTTTCTGGCTCAGATTTTTTTTTAAACTCACAGTACTTTGAAAGAAAATGCTAAAGTTTCAATATCTCTATGAGAAGTGAAAGAGGAATTAGGTAGGGAAGTTTCAAATAGGAAGGAATTAAAAAAAACTTATTTTTATAAACTGATAGTCGTCTCACGCAAAAGCGATAATTCCGTGATTAAGAGTTTACAAGTATTATATGCTGACCTTGGAGAAATTTACAAGTGACTCATGATTTTCGGTTAATCTTTGCAATTTCCTTTTTAGATGCCATTCGTGCAATATTAGCCTACAGTCAAAGTGTAGAAGAACTTCTGAAGCGTAAAAAAGTCCACCGAGAAATCATATTTAAGTACTTGGCAACACAGGGGGTGGTTATACCTCCAGCTACTGAAAAACATAATCTCATTCAGCATGCAAAAGATTACTGGAAAAAACAATCACAACTGAAATTGAAAGCAACACCAGAGCCAGTTACAAAGAGAGAAGACATCCGACTCTTTCAAAAAGTAAAGTACATCTTACAGTTAGCCATTGTTCTGTCTGAAATGCTTTAGATAATCCTAAATCTTGGGGGGCGTGGTTAATAATATTTTACTGGCATTTTATAACTTAAGCTTTGCTTCATTTCCTTTGCATTCTTGTAGGAGCGAAAGAACAATAAAGCAAAATCTTTCTGATGTTTAGTCATGTATATAAAATGTTCTACTCATTTGTAAGGATATTTTTTTATCCCCACCAAATAAGGAATAGTGAAACATTTTTTTAAGAGTAGATAAATGCTGGTGGTGTAGTGGTTAAGTGCTATGGCTGCTAACCAAAGGGCCGGCAGTTCAAATCCACCAGGCGCTCCTTGGAAACTCTATGGGGCGGTTCTACTCCGTCCTAAAGGGTCGTTATGAGTCGGAATCAACTCGATGGCACTGGGTTTGGGTTTGTTTGGTTTTAAACTGCAAGATTAATTTAATTTTAATTTAGACTTTCAATTTGGTGTAATTATTTTTTTCAACTGAAAAGAATACTGTCTTAAACCCTTCCTAATTTAAAAAAATTTCTTTGTTATTGCAAAAATTCTGTGGGAAAAAACCATAAACAATTTATACTATTGATTTTTTATTAACTGGAAAAAATGCTCTTATAGTAATTTCCTCCGCTTGACATTGGCTTTCCTGTTCCTTTGAATCTCCACTGAATTTGAATGTTGATAGAATGAACCGCTCCATAATTTGTAGATTTTCTTAACTACATATGACACAGCTTTAATTAATAAGGCTTTAGAATGAGGACTTTGCTTTCACAGTAGGAAAGCACCTTCTAAGGGCCTGTGCCATAAGGCTTGTTGTGAAGATAGACGGAAATAGCCCTGGAAGTGCCATTTAGGTACTAGGCTCTGGAATGCACAGGTGAATAAGATCCAGCCTGTTAGATTTTTTTGTTTAACTTTTTTTTTTATTGTGTGCTAAACGAAGGTTTACAGAGCAAACTAGCTTGTCATTAAACAATACACATATTGTTTTGTGGCATTGGTTGCCATCCCCATGACATGTCAACACTCTCCCCCTCTCTACCTTAGATTCCCCATTAACAGCTTTCCTGTCCCCTCCTGCGTTTTTTCCTTGCCCTTGGGCTGGTGTACCCATTTAGTCTCGTTTTGTTTTATGGGCCTGTCTAATGTTTGCGTGAAGGGTGAACCTCAGGAATGACTTCATTACTGAGCTAAAAGGGTGTCTGGGCCATATTCTCGGGGTTTCTCCAGTCTCTGTCAGACCAGTAAGGCTAGCCTTTTTTTTTTGTGAGTTGGAATTTTCTTCTATGTTTTTCTCCAGCTCTGTCCAGGACCCTCTAATGTTATCCCTGTCATAGCAGTTGGTGGTAGTAGGTGGGCACGATCTAGTTGTGCTGGACTCAGTCTGGTGGAGGCCGTAGTACTTGTGGTCCGTTAGTCATTTGGACTAATCTCTCCTTTGTGTCTTTGGTTTCTTCATTCTTCCTTGCTCCAGACGGGGTGAGGTCAGTATATTATCTTAGGTGGCCCCTCAGAGGCTTTTAAGACTCCAGATACTACTCAGCAAACTAGAATGTAGAACGTTTTCTTTATAAACTATGTTATGCCAATTGAGCTAGATGTTCCCCAAGATCATAGTCCCCACAGGCCTCAGCCCAATAATTTGGTCCCTTAGGGAGTTTGGATATGTCTATGGAGCTTCCATGACCTTGCCTTTGTCAAGTCGTGATGGCTTCCCCAGCATTGTGTACTGTTTTAGCCTTCACCAAAGTTATCGCTTACCTATCGTCTGCTGAATGTTTTTCCATTCCCATTTCTCCCCTCCCTCGTAACCATCAAAGATCGTTTCTTTCTATGTGTAAATCTTTTCATGAGTTTTTACAGTAGTCGTCTCATACGGTGCTTGTCCTTTTGTGATTGATTTATTTCACGCAGCATAATGCCCTCCAGATTCATCCATGTCGTGAGCTGCTTTGCAGATTCATCATTGTTCTTTATCCCTGTGTAGCATTCAATTGTGTGTATGTACCATAGTTTATTTATCCATTCATCTGTTGATGGGCATCTAGGTTGTTTCCATCTTTTTGCTATTGTAAATAATGGTGCACTGAAAATGGGTGTGCATATGTCTATTTGTGTGATGGCTCTTATTTCTCTAGAATTTATTCCTAGGAGCAGAATTGCTGGATCATATGGCGTTTCTACTTCTAGCTTTTTAGGGAAGTGCCATATTGTTTTTCAAAATGATGGTACCATTTTGCATTCCCACCAGCAATGCATAAGACTTCCAGTCTCCCAGTAGCCTTTCCAACATTTGTTATTTTCTGTTTTTGTGTGTGTGTGTGTCAGTAATATCGGGGTGAGATGGTATCTCATCGTGGTTTTGATTTGCATTTCTCTAATGGCTAGTGATCGCAAGCATTTCCTCTTGTATCTCTTAGCCACTTGAGTATCTTCTTTGGTGAAGTTCATTTCTTATGCCCATTTTTTAATTGGATTATTTGTCTTTTGGTTGTAGAGGTGTTGGATTTTCCTGTAGATTTTAGAGATTAGACCTTTGTTGGATTTGTCATAGTCAGATTTTTTTCCTAGTCTGTAGGTTCTCTTTTTACTCTTTTGGTGAAGTCTTTTGACAAGCATAAGTGTTTCATTTTTAGAAAATCCTAGTTACCTGGCTTACCTTCTGGAGTTTGTGTGTTGTTAGTTCTTATGGCTTGTATCCTGTTAATGTTGTGTATTAGGGCTTCAAGTGTTGATCCTATTTTTTTTTCTATGATCTTTGTAGTTTTTGGTTCTAGATTTAGGTCTTTGATCTATTTTGAATCAGTTTTTGTGTATGGTGTGAGGTGTGGGTCCTGTTTCATTTTTTTGCAGATGGACATGCAGTTTTGCCAGCAGCATTTGTTAAAAAGACTGTCTTTTCTCCAGTTGATGGACTTTGGGCCCTTGTTGAAGATCAGGTGACCGTAGGTGGATGGATTTACATCTGGGTTCTCAGTTCTGTTCCATTGGTCAACGTATCTGTCGTCGTTCCAGTACCAAGCTGTTTTGACTCCAGTAGCTGTGTAGTAGGCACTGAGGTCAGGTAGTGTGAGTCCTTCTACTTTGTTCTTCTTCTTTAATAGTGCTTTACTTATCCGAGGCTTCTTCCCTTTCCATATAAATTAATGATTAGTTTTTCCGTCTCTTTAAAGAGTGCTGTTGGTGTTTGGATTGAGATTGCATTGTATTTGTAGATTGCTTTGTGTGGAATTGGCATTTTCACAATTTTGAATCTACCTACCCATGAGCATGGTATGGTTTTCCATTTATGTAGGTGGGTTTTGTGTTGGTTTCTTGCAGTAGTGTTTTGTAGTTTTCTTTGTATAGGTCTTTTACATCCCCTGGTTAGATTTATTCCCAGGTGTTTTATTTTTTTAGGGGCTCTTGTAAATGATATTGTTTTCCTGATTTCCTGTTCATTGTTCTCTTTATTGGTGTATAGGAATCCAACTGATTTTTTTATGTTTACATCCTGCCGCTTTGCTGAATCTTTCTGTTTGTTCCAGTAGCTTTCTCGTGGAGTCTTTTAGGTTTTCTATGTGTAGTATCATATCTTCTGCAAATAAGGACAGTTTTACTTCATGACCAATTTGGACACCCTTTATTTCTTTTTCTTGCCTTAGGGCTCCAGCTGTCATGTATTTTTTTGTAGTAACATTTCTTTTGAAAAAGGAGAAATAATATAAAATAAATCCCAGTCATAGAAAATAACCCATTTCAAATACGTTGGAAGTATCTGTTTAAAGGCAGTGAGAATGCTTATTTTCTATTAACTTTATTGAGGTGTAATTTATATGCAATAAACTACATCCATTTTAAGGGTACCATTTGAAGAGTTTTAATGGATACATACGTGTGTGAAACTACTGCCACTGTCAAAAGAAAATTATTGACCATTTGTTCATATTCATATTTTAAGACACTTTTTTAAACCTTACTTTCTAAGCTGAATTTTTAGCTCAGTAGCTTTGCAAGCTTGGGAAGTTTGCAAGCTATTTTTCTCCTTTCCGAAAAAAGCAACTTTACTATGCATGAGAGGTTCAATGAGTTCACATGTAGGTAGTTTCAGTTTCCTCTGCTGTAATCAGTATATTAAAATTGAGCCCTGACACATGCTCAGGAGAGAAATAGATATAAAAGTTAACCTTGGTTATTTTAAATATTTATTTTATTTATTTTAACCAGCAGGAGAAAGAAGATAAAAAAGCAGAAAAGGTTGATTTTCGTCGATTAGGCAAAGAATTCTGTCGATGGTTCTTTGAGCTTCTTAATTCTCAGAATCCTCTTCTGGGACCACCTCGAGATGAATGGGGACCACAGCACTTCTGGCATGATGTCAAGCTTAGGTTTTATTACAACACGGTGGAACGAAATGTGGTAGACTACCATGGAGCAGAAATGGTGAGCCTTCGTTTGCTGTCACTAGTGAAAGAAGAATTTCTTTTTCTTAGCCCCAACCTAGATTCCCATGGACTGAAGTGTGCTTCTTCTCCCCATGGGCTAGTTATGGTTGGAGTTGCCGGGACTGTCCACAGGGGGAACACTTGTTTGGGCATTTTTGAACAAATTTTTGGACTCATCCGCTGCCCCTTTGTGGAAAATACTTGGAAAATCAAATTTATCAACCTGAGAATTGTTGGAGAGAGTTCCCTTACTCCTGGAGCATTACAGAAGCCAACGGTTACATTTGAGCCAAGTGATCTAGAGGCCTTTTATAATGTAGTCTCTTTATGTGGTCTCCAACGAGGCACGACCTAAGGGAAAGCAGACAGTGGATAGTGGGAGTGGAGACCGAGCTTTATGTGCTAGAAGTGAAGCATTGCTGAAGAAAAGAGAACTGAATTTACCGCTAAAGCACTGAGTATCATATGTCATCATAAAAAATCTTCAGAAACCCTTCCAAATACTATATCAGTAATATCTAATTGATTTCAGATGTGAGGATTGACATATTTTAGTTGAAAATACCTCTCTTGACTACGAATTGATGTGGGAATACTTGCCCCTTTCTGCGTGAGTTGCAGCAGATGTTCTGAGAGCGTAATGCAGTTCATCGGATGAGTCCCACTTTAGATGTTATAGCTAATGGTGTGCCTTAGAAGCCAGGGAGTGCTTTCGTCTTCCTCAGCGAGTATCCTAATATCTCCGGTTTTCCAGTGGGAAAGGGCTGTAGCGTTCAGGGCTTCACCTCTTAGGTTTCTCATTTACTGTTATCTAAATCTAGATAATCAGATACTTTACAAATGCATCTCACTACAGTGTTGTTAAAAAGGTTAAATATTTTAGAGAAGTTTAATGTAAACTCAAAATTCTCATTTTAGGAAACTTGGATGACATGACGTTCTTAATGCAAAAAACCCAATAATTTAGCAGGTGGAGAAAAATTTACCTGTTGAAGTATGTGAGAAACATTTTTCAAAGTTACCTGCTGTAGTTCAAGCTAAATATCTTTTATAATCTATAATATTTCTGAACTGTTTTGGACAATGATAAATGCTGTTCCCAAAACAAACCTTATTCTTACCTAGGCCCCAATTAACAGTTTTATAGAGCATTTATATTACTGCCTTGTACGAAAAAACATACTGTTGAAATTTTTAAAAAGGTGTGTCTGGTTCCTAGCTTTTAAATACACTGTTCTTCTTGGTTAAACTTGGAAGAGGTAACAAAAAAACCTACAAATTTATAACGTGTGCATACATATATGCATATGTTATACATCTGTGTCATAAACTAGAATTATTAGGAGCTTTTCACTTCTCATTTGTGTTACTGTATTTGAGTTATAAGGCTGAGTTGCCAGATTAATTTCATAATTGCTTTAAAGTTCAAAATCCTTGTCACCCAGCAACTGGCTTTAGTTGCTAATTGTAATTTACAGAAGTACCATTTGGAAAAAAAAAATTCAACTGGAAAATTGTGATAATGTACATGTTAAATTTTACATTTAACTCTGCTCGTGATCATCTAAGGAGATTGACATATGAACGTTTGACACAGGAGGAGAAAACTTATCTTTTTTTTTTTTTTAATTCCATGCCTCTTGTGAGGAGTGCAAGTTGATATGTCCTAAAGTAAGAACTTAATAAAGGAGGGAAATGCCATTTTCCTGCTCTAAGAATAGTGTATTGTTTAGTTTTAATTTACAGTTGTCTTACGCTTAGATAATAAAGTTTTAGGCAGTTAACCAAAATAAAGCTAATTTCACTACTGCTTGTTACACTGTCAGTGTGATATAATTAAGTGTAGAGAAAACAGCAGTTCACAAAATAATTACCTCTTTGTACACATTCAGGTGACAAGTCTGTCTTTGACCCATCCTGTAGCTCTCCTCAGACTGAAAGAATGAGTAACTAAAGCCAGATTGTTTCTCTTCCTTAAGCTTGAAGTATCCATCATAAAGTACAATAGGTAAATATCCTGAGTAAAGGATAAAATCGAAAACCATTCTCGCTGTTTTCTTCTTGCTATTAATGTCAGTTACTCCATATCCAGTTCATGGGCAGGGATTACTTCTAGTTATCTTCATTATTGATTTTTTGAATTTGTATAAATAAGGCCCAAATAAGACTGTAATCTGCATGTAGTTTTAGTCACCCTTAAAAATTTGAAAACTTCCTGATAGACCCAGTGTAAAGGATTGGGAGTGTTATATTTCGTGTGAATCCTCGTAGCAGGATGTACATCAGGGCTTAATGTTTGAGCGAATATGTGAATGAATGAGTAGAAGCTTACATATAGTGAAAAAGACTTTTCTGCCTGTAGATCTTGTCTTTGGTTTTTCCCCATCAGTGGTGGAGTTTGGTCACATAATTTGTTTGAATTTATTAAGTGAATTTTAAACCCTAAAACAACTTAGATTTGGGAGGAGAGCTACACTATACTTAAAAGCCTACGATCAGATCATGTTATATTTGAGGGCCCAAAGACTACCTAGGAGACCTTGTGGCGCGATGATGAAGCATTCAGCTGCTAACTGAAAGGTTGGCAGTTTGAACCTATCAGCAGCTCTGTGGGAGAAAAGACCTGGTGATGTGCTCCTGTAAAGATTACAGTCTGCTCTGTCATACAGGGTTGCTATGAGTTGGAATTGATTTGATGGCACACAAGAACAAAGACTTACATAGAAAACACTATAGAATATGAATATGGGATATGAAAAGACCATACTCTGAGGAAGAAGACCTGAAAGAATTGAAATTCATTCACGAACGTTGAAGCTTGACTGGGCCTTTGAGAAGGGCCAAAGGCACACTTAGCACAGTGCAAGAATTGAGCTCTTTTACCAGCTTTTTAGTCTGTGTTAAGCAATGGCAGGGATTCAACTTTAGGTCTCTCTTTTGCTCTGTTATATCCAGCTAGTATTTGCGAAGTCTGTGGAGTGCAGTGGTAAAGAATACAGTACTCTACATTTGTAGTAATGGGAGCACCTGGGCTTTATTTCTTGTAGGCTAATTTCTATATCCTAAAGAAGGGTATACATCATTAAGTATCCTTTTTCGTTAAGAAAAAAAGATCTTAAATAGTTAAATTAGAGTATTTTATTAGCATCTAGAATGCTGAAAAAATCTTTGGTTTCCTGTGTCTTATTAAATATGAAACTGTAGTGAAAAAGCTACCCTTAATTTATTAAGTCAACTTGCAAAAGGCAAACACAGATAGGGCAGGAAAATGTTTCTGGATTTTCAGAAAGGTAACATTTTTTTATGCTCAAGGAAAGCTAATTGCCTAGAAAGTAATTGTAAGAGACCGTAATAACACTAGAAAGGGATTTAAAGAATGGGGATTTAAAAAAGATTAAAAGCGATAATCAGAAACATTTTACTTTGACAAAATGACTCTATGACTAAGATCACAAAAATGGATGAAACCATACCTTAACATCTTCATTACCATCTCCATTTTCATGAATTTAGGTACCCTTTCGTGCACTGGTTCTTAATTTGGATTTGGTGTTGAGGGGAGGCATCGACCTTTTGGCAAATTGATGAAAGCTATAATCCTTCTCCCCGGGAAGAAAATACATTTTGCATATAGCGTTATAATTTTTGCATACTTCATCAAGTCCATGAACCTCCCTAAAGCACACGAGTCCCGTAGAGATCCTTATACTCCATGTTAAAAAGTACTGCCATAGTAGTTAACGTTTTCCGCAGACGACTACTCTCCTGTATTAAAAAAAATTGCATATGTATGTATATATACAAACACACACATACACACACACATGCATATATATATATACTTGGAAAAATTGATGGCATTGTCAGAGTTCCTAAGCTAGGGGACTAAGGGTTTCTTACAAATGAAAGGCTGGTCTCTTTAGAAAATGTCATTAGTTTATGATAATTGTTACTTGTGAATTTTGTTTTTTAAGAGATGTTAGATATGAAGGCAAAACCTACAGCAATAGTGCCATGGAATGCGGACATTAATTTAGAGTTTTGTTTTGACAAGAACAATGAATATGCTTTGGAGAAAGTGACAAAAATGTGAAAAGAAAAAAATTTTTAAATATTCTCCAGATCTTTCTTTAAAAACTTTCTTCAGAAAAGGTGTTTCCTTATTTAGTAATGATTGTATATTACTAATGTATTTTGCTGAAGATTTTTTAAAATATGAGCATTTCTTCTGCAGGGCTTATATGTGATCTTCCCACTTGAACTGCCCCCACCCCACCCCACTCCACATGCCCAGTTTGGATGCAGATGGCACAGCAGTTACAGTGAAGAAAAACAAGACTTCCTTGGCTCTCTTCTCTCTTTAGGTTCATTTGGCACATATTTATTGAGCGTCTGTTTTTTGTAAGTGCAAGATAAAATAATACATCAGTAGGCCATTTACCCGGTGATGCAATGGTTGAGAGCTCAGCTGCTAACTGAAAGGTCAGCTGTTCAAACCCACCAGCAGCTCCAAAGGGAGAAAAGACCTGGCAATCTGCTCCAGTAAAGATTACGGCCAAGGAAACCCTATGGGTTAGTTTCACTCTGTGCTGTAGCATCACTATGAGTAGGAATCAGCTCGGCAGCGCACAACAACGGGCTCTATACCTTAACCTGTTTTGACAAGTGCTATGTTTAGTTCAATGTCGAACATCTTGGTTAGATGTCTGGAAGGTGAGAACAGAACCTTTTTTTTATGCCTTTTGCAGGAGAATTGGGATAGATCCTTAACTTTTACATGATCGGAAAAAAGAAAGTTTAATTGAAATTTTAAGTAGCCAAAATGGCTCCAGCTAGCCATACAGATTTTACCTATACAGAATGTAAGATGATATTTTGACAGAACACTTCAATATATTTAGAGTTTGAAGGAAAAGTTTCATTTTATCAGAATATGCTAAATTTTTGCCTTTTTTTTCTAGTATGAAGTCTTTCAGTAAGTAGTAGTAAAATCGAGTAAGGTGTTTGCTGTGAATTATAAACCCCAGAATATAAAACCAGAAACTTCAGAACTGTGTTAATCATGAAATGTTAATAGAATTTGGGACCTCCTAAATTCTCTTCCCAGTGCTACTCCTTGTTACTCTTGTTAGTGAGTCATTTGCTGAGGATTTTTGGTTAACAATTTTTAATAGACACCCTGAATCTCAAGTGAGATTAGTTACATCTGAATTGATGAATTTAAAGATAGAAGGAAAATTACCCACTGCTAACATTGTTGCTTGTCTGATTTGATGTTTTCCGAGCAAAAAAAAAAAAAACCCAGTAACTCTTTAGGGAAGGCTTTTTTTCTTTTTGAAACATGCAGTTTCATAAGTTTACATTAGTCTTTTCCACCTCTCATCTTTTACTGTACTAATGATTAGTATCAGAGTTAAAATGTTCTCACATTGTTACGTTGAAGTTCCCTTTGCCTTCCTAAATAGATCATAAATTCCTAGTACTGGTAGTTTTTGTTGTATAGCCTTCCTTCCCCTTTGCTTTGCACAGGATTAATAACTAAATTCTGGGTGCTTATTATATATCAGTTACTTTTCTGTGTACTTTAATGTATTGACTCATTCAATCCTGTAGACAGCTAAGTAAGGTAGATACTGTTATCCCTCTCATACAGGAAAACCAGGTTGAATAACTTCCCAAGCTTTCACAGTTAATGGTAGAGCCTAGATTTGAACTCAGGTATTTGAGCTTCAGAGTCTATGTGGTAACCACGACAGTGCATTGCCTCTTTTAGATAGTAGTTTTAGATAAATCCGTCGCTATGAAGGTTTTTTTTTTTTTTTTTTTTTCTTAAAGGTTGTCATATACTGGCACTTATTTCCAAAGTAACGGTGCCTTTATTCTGTATTGTTTATCTAAATACAGAGCAGGAGCATTAATTCATCCCATACTCCACTTGTAATTGTACCTCTTGAGTTGCTTATTTAGTGATTTAAAACATGGAAAAAAGATAGAATGCTCATGAATGACAGTATTACATAAGAAAAATTAAAGGTAATTGGGTAATGTAAAATCTAATGTAAGATTTCTGGAACTCACCATCTCACCACAGCCTCTAACTCTCTTCCTTTTTCCTGTTTATGACACCATTGTACTTTCTTTTTTTTCACACGATTTCCTGCCAAGTCCAGATGGTAGTGTCTACCGTATTGCTTTGTATTTCAGCTACTGCTGTAATCAAACCCTCCTTACCTAAACTTTGACTTACTTTAAGAGTTTCTTTTCTACTGTTTCTTACATATTTGTGAAATTAAACTTTTCTTAAAAGTACAGCTTTGATTTTATCTTCCATGCTCAGAAATGTCAATGGTGATGCATTCCCTCCAAAATAAAGTCCAGATTTCATAATCTGGCATTCATCACCATTCTAAGTTTGATGCCACTCATTTTCGCTTATTATTTGGTCCAGCCAATCTTTAGTACTGAACAGTCTTTGTATTCATCCTGTGCTTACTTAGTCTTCTGCTTTTATTCACATTTATCTAAAATTGCAGGATTTAATTTTAATTTTTTTGTTTTAAGCAGTCTGATAATATATTGTGGAGAGAAAAGGACTATGATTCAAATGGAGCTTCTTCTTAGGTGCCATGGAGTCAATTCTGACTCAGCAACCTGATTGACTCATAGTAACTCAGTGTACAACAGAACGAAACACTGCCTGGTCCTGCACCACCCTCACAATCGTTGCTATGTTTGAGCCCATTGTTGCAGCCACTGTGTCCATCTTGTCGAAGGTTGTCTTCTTTTTCTGTGACCCTCTGCTTTACCAAGCATGATGTCCTTCTCCAGTGACTGGAATAACTGGAAATTTCTACAATAAGTCCAGCGTTTTTCCTCTTTAGAGTTTTGTGGACGTTGTATTATCTGTCAGGATTAATCTTTGGCGTTTTCCATGTCTGCTTCATTTTCATGGTTGAGGACTTGGCTTATATGTTGTCTCCTTTGTAAGTAGACCCTTTTAATATTCATCAGAGCACCTTGTTTGTTTCAGTCATAGCACTTTAGATATTATTTGTTAATTTAGTAGTTTATTATTTGTCTCCCCTGGATTTTAAGCTGAGAGCAGAAGCCAGAACGATTTCACTTACATTGTATTTCCTTTGCCTTGCACAGAGACTAGGTGTTTAGTAGACATTTATTTACAAATAGAAACACAGGAATGAGTGCTACTTTTTATCCAGGGCGTTATGTATTCCTAAGCCTTTGCCTGTGTATTAAAGACAATACCTAGCAAATATATTCAGTGTTCAACAAATATTTGTTTAATGAACAAAGGTAAAGTTACCTTTCTGAATAATACGTGAGCCCTAATACAATCAGCAACACTCTTTTCTAGACAGAATTAATGAAATCATATTACACTTATGTAAAAGATGAAAAACTGAGGCCCCAAAAGTTAAGTAACAGGCTAATAGCTTTGTTTTGGATATTTTTTTGTTGTTGTTGTTTTCTTTTCGTTCTGAACTCTGAAACCTATGTGTTTCCTTGCACTTTGTTTCCAATCTGACTGCTGCTAATAACTCACTTTCAAAGAGTTATGTAAATTCTAATCCTCAATTTTTTCACATGTAAAAATGAATCACTTATATTAAAAATTAGATGACTTTAAAGTTACATGGTTTTGTGATTGTATGCCTTCTCAGCAATAAAAAAAATATTTTCAAAGATATCTGTAGTTCATGGTTGAGTAAATCTAATTCTGTATTACTTCCTCATAAGTTGTAGTCATTCAAAAACACATTTTACTCTTATTTTTCTCAAACATATGTATGTATATGCTTTTAAGTGTATGTATGTGTATTTCTGTGTACAACAAGGACAAAAAACAAAAGGATGAAAATATGCTATGTGATAACTAGAATAGAAAAGGAAAAACATGAAGCTTAAGTATTTTTCTATTTTCTAATCACTGGAAATTCTGATTTTTAAAATTGCTGTTCTGTAAAACTTTTTTTTTTTTTGCCTTGTTGCATGTATTCAAAATGTATCTCCAAGTTTTGGTCAAGAAAAGTGGAAAGAGTTTTGTAGAAATCCAGTAATCCTTAGTAAAAACAAAGATGTTGATAAAATAATCAGACATAAGTGCTGCATCCTAAGAGACTAGAGCAGTAGGAGTTAGCACACATTTAAGGGTGACATTGGAAACAAGTGGCACATTTAGGATAGACTTTTTCTATCGGAAGCATGGACCTGGGTGAGTGCTGCCGCCAAAGTCATTGAGAGTTATTCCACAAAGTTTAATGTATAGCAAAGACAGGGTTTTGCTGTACTGATTGCACTGACTGGAATAGTACAGATTTGTGATAGAACCTAGAGTACAGAAACAAGACAGCAGTGGGAAATGTAAGCATGTCAAGGGTTGTAATGCTAGAACTGGCAGTTGAATGATCATAAAACCTCTGGATATCAACAGACTCCCAGGAATTAAGAAGAAATTTCAAAATAAGCCATAACTTTCATTCTGAGGGTGTACCTTACGATAGAGCAAGAGTTAGGGATTGAGAAAAAAGTTGACTTTAAATAATGCACCAGTGTTTTCATTTAAACATTCTTCTTTCTATTTGGTATACATTTATTGAGCACTTAGGTATGTGCCAGGCCCTTTACCAGAAGACACTGGGTACATACAATAACTTGCTGCTTCTACTGTCTTATGTTCTTTTTCACTTTAACTTGTGTAGAGTGATATTTACTGTTTAATAGTTTTTGTCATTCGTCATCACTTCCCTGATTTCTCGCTGATGCCCTGCCTTTTAACGACTTTAACCACTGATGTCTTTTGATGCTTCTGTAAAACGGTGATCTTGGAGTGATGGTCCACAATGCTCTGTTAGTTTGCCAGTTTTAGAGGGGAAAAAGTGCACCAAAATAGCTTTTTTTCACATTGTTCACATATATTTTGCAAATTTTAAATGTAAGATGATTTTCATAAAAAACCCATTAAGTTTTTAACAGTCTTATGTTCTTAAAGATTGTAGGTGTGTGTGTACACTACAAGGACTGTGCTGGTCAGTTTACCTCAGTCAACATAAGGTTAACAGGGTATTTTCACTAATTAATGCACTTCCCTGTTTTTTTGGTGTCCGTGGTTTTTATTGGAGTTTTATTATGTAGGCATAATTACTGGAATCATTAGTCACATTTTTTTTTTCTTTTATTGTGCTTTAGATGAAGGTGTATAGAGCAAATCAGTTTCTCACTAAACAACACACATACTGTTTTGTGACATTGGTTGCCAACCCAGCGACATGTCTACACTCTCCCCTTCTTGACCTTCGGTTCCCGTTTCCATTTGTCCAATTTTCCTGTTTCCTCATGCCTTCTTGTCCTTGCCCCTGGACTGGTGTGCCCATTTAGTCTTGTATACATGGTTGAGCTACATGTGTTATTGTTTGTTTTATGGACCTGGCTAATCTTTGGCTGAAGGGGGAACCTCAGGATTGACTTCAGTACTGAGTTAAAAGGGTGTCCAAGGGCCCCTAGCATACTTCTAATGCTTGTTAAGTTTGCATTTTATGATACTGTTGTCTTATATCCTCAATTCACAAAAACAGCTTATTGAAAAATGATGACAATATTGCCTACCATTCATACTAATGTCATAACTTAAGTAGAGGAAATAAGTGTGAATATAGAATTTGAATCTCTATGTGCTGAGCAAGAGATTCTGTAGGATGTTTTCAAAACATCAGTGAAACATATAAATGAATTAGGAAGGACAAGGATGACCATATCTGAACTTTTTTTTGGGGGGGAGCGCGATGAGGGAAGGGGCTGCAATCCATTCACCACTAGTCAGTGACACATTGCCTGCAAATATTTGCATGTCACCATCAAAGTTTTCACAGTTTTTAAAATTGTTACTGAAAATACAGCAAAACATATACCAATTCAGCCATTTCTATATTAATTTATTGACATTGATCATATCCTTCAAGTTGTGCAACCATCCTCACCCTCCTTTTCCAAGTTGTTCGTCTCCATTAACATAAACTCACTTCCCCCTAAGTTTCCTATCTAACTTTCAAGTTGCTGTTGTCAATTTTATTATGTGTAGATCTCCAAAAAAGCACAATGCTTAAGGCAGACATTCCTTACTAGAAAAAAAAAAAAAAAAAATTTTTTTTTGTTTTTTTTTAATTCCTTACTACTTAAGCTAAATTGTTTGGTTCAAAGAAGACTTCAGGGGACATTTTTGGCTTAAGGTTTAAACATCTCAGGGCAGTATTTTCAGGGGTTTATCTAGCCTCAATGTCTCCAGAAGGTCTGGGTTCCATGAGAATTTGAAATTCTGCGTTTTGGAAACCTTGGTGGCATAGTGGTTAAAAGTTTGGCTACTAACCGAAAAGTCCGCAGTTTGAATTCACTGGGTGCTCCTTAGAAACCCTATGGGGCAGTTTTACTATGTCCTATACGGACGGCACTGGATCCAGTTCGGTTTGGTATAGGGTTGCTATGAGTCAGAATCGACTCAACAGCAAGTGGTGTGTGGTGGTGTGTTCTGCATTTTTCTCTCTTTTTATCAGGATTCTTCTACAGAGTCTTATTTTTAAAGCATTCTTTTTAATAAAAGAGTTATGTAATTATATTTTTCCAGAAAAAGTATAAGGTAATACATCTCAGCATAAAATTTATCATGCAAGATGGAGAAGAGACCAATGTTAATGGATATATCACCCAAAGTCGTATTCCTTAAAACCAGGTATAAGATACTGTTGACTGAGAAATGTGTAAAAAGCAGTTTCAACATGATTAACAAATATAATCAGAGAACAAAACAAATTATTGGAAAAAGAAAATTACACAATATAGGTGACAATGTGGAAGAACAATTCCTATCGCGAGTTCTAGAAGATATTTTGTGAGCAAAACCACTCACATGCAGTGTATGAATCATTATTTGGCATATGTGTGGAATCGACTCGACGGCACTAGGTAGGATGTTAGCATACCTGAGTGAGAAGTCCTCAACAACTTGTTCTGTTTATGCCTGAAAACTCATGAATATAGAAAACAGGATTCAACTGGGAAATAAAGTTTTGTTGTAGACTGGAAAGAATGTATTAGGGTCTTTAATGATGGAACGCCACCTATGTGGACAACAGTGAAGGTGGTTTTTAGGTAAATAAAAGGGTTGTACAAAAAGCCAATCAGCACTCTTCCTTAAAAGAGAGCAGTTATTTGTCAACAGTAAGCAGTCAAGATGTTGATTCAATGTTGAAGGGAATAGAAAATACAATCAAATTTTGATTACCTAAATCTACATCTTTTCTATATTGCTGTATGAAGAACAGGAGCCCTGGTGGTGCAGTGGGTAAAGTGCTCGGCTCCCAACCAAAGGTCAGCGGTTTGAACCCACCAGCTGCTCCATGAGAGAAAGACGTGACAGTCTGCTTCAGTAAAGATTTCCAGCCTTGGACACCTTGTGGGGCAGTTCTACTCTGTCCTATAAGGCCCCTAGGAGTTGAAATCAGCTCAACAGCAGTGGTTTGGGGTTTGGTATGAAGAACTGGATAAGAAGCACGAAACTTTTTTTCCTCTGATACTGCCTGTTTAGAGGAAAGGTACTCACATGAGGTTTGAGATAAGGGCAGAGTTTAAAAACATTTCTTTGAGATATTGTTAATGTCAGTAAGGACCCTTTCCTTGAGTTTAGGTACCTCGCTCAAGTGACATATAAACCAATCCGTCCACTGTCTTGGAGAGCCATGCAGGTGTATGATGTGAATTTTAATGGTAAGAAGATCAGATAGTTTTAACTTCGTGCAAATGGCTCAGGTCTACAAAGCTTCATTTTCCCCCCACCATCTCATTTTCTTGGATTACTGCAAAAGCATACCAGTATATTTCGGAAAAAAAAAACACACATCTAAATTCTGCAACATAACACGGAAAAAATACTTTCCTGAACTGAATGCAAAAGACGGATTGGGAACCCATTTAACACCATCTCACAAGTTGAAAAACTGAACTTTCCAGGTTTGATTGTGACCTAGTGTCTGGTGGAGGACTGAAAGTAGTGAGAAGTGACTTAGTAATTTGTAAGCCCTTGTTTGATCAAACTAGAATTATTCAACAATACCATCAAACACTTGCTACCGTTCCTAAGGGGTTATAATTAGGTGTCAATGTTTTCCAATTTAGTGTAAATAAAGAGTAAAAGAAGAAAGTAAATGGATGCAACATCTATTCTATTGCTCAGTTTATTTATTGGGCACCGAATCGGAATCAACTCCACCATAGTGGGTTTGGTTTGATTTTGAGTGTACATATATTCCTTGCTGAAAGATTGCAAAGATGTCATCTATTTCATCATTTTTAATGCTGAAAATATTACGATGCTTTTCAAATCCAAGTCCAGTGCAAAGATTCAGTAATGATATAAAGAAATACTGTGTACAGTGAAACCTCTAAGAGCCGGAACTAGACGGGACTGCCTTGTTTTTCTGGGTCTTGAAAGTTTTCTGCCTTTAACAGGGTCCAGCCACTTTTCTATTGTTCTCTATTTAGTGGAAAATTTTGAGTTTTCCTTCTCTTGGAGCCCTAGTGGCACAGTGGTTAAGAACTACCCATGCCAGCCATAATATCAGCAGTTCGAATCCACCAGCTGCTCCTTGGAAACCCTATAGGGCAGTTCTACTCTATCTTATAGTGTCGCTATGAGTTGGAATCAATTTGACAGAATGTTTTTTTTTTCTTTGTTTGTTTTCTTTGACAGGTTCCTGCCTTACACAGGTTCCAGCTTTTGCAGGTTTTACTGTATATGAATAAAGCTTGGAGCATGGTCATCAAGAATTAATACTATGAATTAAATATGCGGTTTATCATTAAGTTAAAAGTTGCAGTCTTTTTTTAATACCAAAAATCTGATAGCTCTCATGTGTAGTGGATGCCTGCTAAGTAGTCCATAGGTGCAAAGTGTGAGAACATTGTTACATATGTCAAATGCCAGCTCCCCAAATATACCAATACAACCTATTGATAAGACAATGCTGAATTTATTGCTTACTGAGGTAAGGGAGAACATCATTGACAGACTTTGGAACTGTCTTGGAGGAGAAAAGGCAGGGTCAGTATATATTTAGAATTTGAAACTTGATTTAAGGCAGATGTTTCAATATGGGTTGGTGGTGGTGGAGTTTCATTACAATTGGCTAAAGATCATGAATTACAGTTTATGATTGGTAGAAACAGCAAGGCAAGAATTTTGAGTTCAGGAGAGTCTAAGGGTACAGACTGTTGACGCTTCCCAAGAAGAGTTGATGAGTCTTTTTGGAAGTTCCTGTAATAAACAGGTTATTTGCCTGAGCAAGATTCTTCTCGACTAGTCAACTTTTGCTAATGAAAACAATGGAATAGTGAAGTCATGTTAATGTAGACTGTAGGTGTATAGGGTCCACAGGGTCCTAGCTGTGTGGAGACTGATAATTCTCAAAGAACGTGTCAAGTTAAATCAACCATATTTTAATGGTAGCAAATAACACAAGTACATAGAGGGCAAGCCAAGGGATTCTCCTAATGTAGATATTTTTTCTAACATTTTGATAACATTCTAAACTAATCCTTTATTAGGTGTAGTCACTCAGCGTGGGAGAAATGACTTCTATGGTACATCAGGTTAAGAAAAACAACAACTATAGAGTACAATGATGAATGAACTACATCTCTGTTGCATGGACTCGTATCACTGAGGTTAAAAGGAAATATAAAGACCCTTAGTCATTCTTCCCCAGACTAGATTCAATTCAGTTTTAGCATGTGAGTATGATTTTGGTAAGGGTATGTTTTAATTTTCAGTTGATCATAGACCCATAATTCTATTTTGTTTGTGGCTGTGGGCTTGGCTTACAAATTTCTTATTAACCATGTCATAAATGGAGATTTCCTGATTAAATATTAAAGAAATCACTTAATGGTCGTAAAGATCTTCATCAGACCACACTAGTCTACTCATTTTCCCAATGCTCAACAAATTAATAATTATTATACATCAGTGCAATGCAATAGTGTGTGTAGTCATTAAAATGAATGAGCCAGAGAGAGGGAGAGAGAAATAGGTAGAAACAAATGTTTTACAAGATATATTGTTAACTGAAAAAAGCAAGGCCCAGACAATGTATAAAATATAATACTATTCACAATGAGGTACTACTTTACACCCACTAGAATTGATATAAAGAAAAAAATGGGAAATAAGTTTTTGCAAAGATGTGGAGAAATTGGAACACTTATACAATGCTGGTGGGAAAGTAAAATGGTTCACCTGCTGTGAAACAATTTGGCAGTTCTTCAAGAAGTTAAATATAGAATTACCATAAAAAAAAAAAAAACCCTAAAAACAAAGCCAGTTGCCCTCAAGTCAGTTCCAACTCACGGCAACATCAAATGTGTCAGAGTAGAGCTGTACTCCATAAGGTTTTCAAAGGTGAATTTTTTGGAAGTGGATCACCAGGCCTTTATTCTGAGGTACCCCGGTGCAACCGAGCCTGTTAACCATTTACACCACCCAAGGACTACTAATCTGCAGTTGCCAATATGCTTTCTGTCACTATGCATTTGCCTATTCTGGATATTTTATGTAAATGGAATCATACGATGTGTGGCCTTTTATGTCAGGCTTCTTTCACTTAGCCTGTTTTCAGAGTTCATCTGTGTTATAGCATTTGTCAGTATTTCACTCCTTCTGTATGGCTGAATAATATTCCATTGTATGAATATACCACATTTTGTTTATCCATTCATCCGTTGATGACAAAGATTGTTTCCACCTTTTAGCTATTGTGAATAGTGTTGCTATGAACATTTTTGTACAAGTTTTTGTTTGAATACCTCTTTTCATTTCTACTGGGTATATACCTAGGAATGAAATTGCAGGCTTGATCACTTAAAATTATTTCAACTTTGCTTTATATTTGAAAATTTTTATATTAAGATGCTGGAAGAAAAAAACAAAAACAATGAGAAAAATTATTATGCTCATATTTCAGGTAAAACAATATTTTTCTGGCAGGTATTGCCAGAACATTATTTTAGTTTGACTTTAATTTGTGTATAACAGAGTTAGGTTAATTAGTTAAAATGCTCTTAAATAAATAATTTGCCTGGAAACATTTATGAAACAGTGCTGTGGTCATGAAGAAAGAAGTGCAGCTAATATAATTCATAATTTGATATCTAATTTGAATAGGACTGTGCATATATTAGGAAACCCTGGTGGTGTAGTGGTTAAGTGCTACGGCTGCTAACCAAAGGGTTGACAGTTCAAATGTGCCAGGTGCTCCTTGAAACCTCTCTGGGGCAGTTCTACTCTGTCCTGTAGTGTTGCTATGAGTCAGAATCAACTCGATGGCAGTGGGTTTGGGTTTTTTTGTGCATATACTAAAAATTCAGAACCATAACTTTTACCTATAACAAGAGTAACATGCCAGTCAACAAGTTCTCAAGATAGAGTATGTATAAAACTCTTGAATAACTAAGCCATATCTAACTTTTTCAAGACTAAGTGAACTTGAATAAAAAAAACCTTGAGGTCCTGCCTTAAACTGTGTAGATGAATAAACAGAACATTTGAGAAACCATTTTAATTCTCCTGGAATCCAGATTTCTGGGTCCATGGAGTTGGGGTGACCCACCCAGGCCATTTGCACTTAGGTTTCCTTTAGAACCTTGAACCTTTAAGGAACTGGCTTTCCTTGGGGGCACCTTCAAGCCAAGCAATGGCCTAGTAAGCAGTTTAGCAGAAACCATTTTGCCTTAGGCATTGGACTCTTTTGGAGAATTATCTATTTGTAGCCAGTTTTCAGACACAGTAACTGCAGGGTCTGACTGGAAGCTCCGTTATAGGATATATGGCATGTCCTTAATGACTCTGTTTACAACTGGCTGACCCCGAAGCCCTGCACAGGCTCTGAGAAACCACATGGAAGGAATTTACAGAGACCCTCAGGAGACTACCCTGCTCCACTCGAACCACCTACATAGCCTACTTTCACTATCCGCTTTTCTCAGTGCCTTCCAGGTAGCTTCGGGTTGATGCCGCTTGATTCAAATTGTATCTACTCACAATAAATATATTCTGTTACACTAATTCCTGGTGTTTGTGTGTTTAGGTTTTTAACATTTCATTTTCTTAAGTCAATTTGTCTTAATGAATAAGTTAGTTTTGATCCACAAAAGCTATTAATTTTCCGGGAATTTTAACAAAATGGTCATTTCTATAATAGTTCAATTTTAGAACCGACTTTAAAATACTAAATTTTGATTCAATTTAAACATGTTTATTGGGTTACATTTTGCTAGAAACAAGTTTATAAAGGCCAAGATAGCATGGAATAACATTGTAAAACTACTTTGTCTTTCTTCATCTTCCTTCCTTTCACAATCATATCTTTTTCTTTTTAAAATTGAGAGAGAATCAAACCTTACTTTATCCTCCTTTTAAAACAGAACCTAAATGCTGCTAATTATTTTGAAGAACTTGCAATGGCATCTTAAAGTAGAATGTGGAATTTTAGTGACATCTTGTGGCCAAGATTTTCCCTGAGTGTTCTATGCCTGTGTTATAAAATTGACTTTGTAATAGTGGTCTTCCAACTGGGAAAAGTGTACCCCTGAGGGTACCTGAAGATTTCTGAAAAATTAAGCTGGTACGAGAACTTTTAAGGCAATCGATTTCCTGATGGCCAGTCTCCTGCGCTCTCACTAAACTGACCTGTCTGTGCTGTGGTGTAGGCACTGCCACATTTCTTCTTTCCAACCTTCCCTTTTACAGTTACCCATCTCTCACTTTACTAAACAAAGACCTACTTCTCAGCCCGCCTGAGTCTTACTATAGTGCACTGCTCTGGGGTATAATGTCTCTGGGTGCTAAACAGAGGGAATATTGGATCCTTGGCATGGACGTAGGGAAAGGGACTCACTACAATAACCATTCAACAAAAATTTTGCAAGTCAAGTGGCTTCCGAACTTTCTTTAAAATATTTGGTTTCAACAATACTAAAGAAAAACCTGATTGAGTATTCACCTGCTAGATTGTTCATTAAAAAATAGATCTGGCCTACTTTGGTGAGTAGTATCTGGGGTCTTAAAAGCTTGCGAGTGGCCATCTAAGATACATCTATTGGTCTCATTATTTCTGGAGCAAAGGAGAATGAAGAGAGACACAAGAAAGCAATTAGTCTAAAGGACTAATGGAACACATGAACCATAGCCTCTACCGGTCTGAGCCCAGAACAACTAGATGGTGCCTGGTTACCACCACCAGCAGCTCTGTCAGGCATCACAATAGAGGGTCCTGGACAGAGCAGGAGAAAAATGTAGAAAAAAATCCAAATTCACAAAAGTAGATCAGACTTAACTAGCTTGACAGATACTGGAGGAACCCCTGAGACTACGGCCCCCTGACACCTTGCTAACTCTGAACTGAAGCCGCTCCCGAAGTCTACCTTTCCGACAAAGATTGGACAGGCCTATAAAACAAACAACAACACACGTGAGGAGCGTGCTTCTTAGTTCAATCAAGTATACAAGATCAAATGGGCAACATCTGCCCAAAAGGAAAGGCAAGAAGGCAGGAAGGGGCAGGACAATTGGACGAATGGACAGGGAGAACCTGGGGTGTAAGGGGAAAGTGGGAGAATACTGACACATTGGGGGGATTGCAACCACTGTCACAAAACTATTTGTGTATCAACTTTTGAATGAGAGACTAATTTGCACTATAAACTTTCACCTGAAACACAATAAAATAAATCTTGACAGTAAGTCACTGAGATTTTTTCTTTTGATCTGAAATGTACATATACTAAAACACAAGTCTTTAAAGAAAAGTATTCAAAATATTGTGTGACATGATTTCATTCCTATCTACTTAGTAGCGTAAGCATGACTTATGCTTATATCCAAAATAAAAACCAAAAAAATAACAGAATTTATGACAAGCCCTGATTTATTAAAGCATTAAGAATATTAACCCATTTCATTAAATTATGCATTTCCAGTAAAATATGTATACAGAAATTCAGACCAGATTCAGAAGACGACATGGAACCAGGGATATCATTGCTGATGTCGGATGGATCCTGGCTGAAAGCAGAGAATACCAGAAGGATGTTTACCTGTGTTTTATTGACTATGCAAAGGCATTTAACTGTGTGGATCCTAACAAATTATGGATAACATTGTGAAGAATGGGCATTCCTGAACACTTTCTTGTGCTCATGAGGAATCTGTACATAGATCAAGAGGCAGTTGTTTGGACAGAACAAGGGGATACTATGTGGTTTAAGGTCAGGAAAGGTGTGCATCAGGGTTGTATCCTTTCACCATACCTACTCAATCTGCACGCTGAGCAAATAATCCAAGAAGCTGGACTATATGAAGAAGAACGGGGCATCAGGATTGGAGAAAGGCTCATTAACAACCTGCATTATGCAGATGATACAACCTTGCTTGCTAAAAGTGAAGAGAACTTGAAGCACTTACTAATGAAGATCAAAGATCACAGCTTTCAGTATGGGTTACACCTCAGCATAAAGAAAACAAAAATCCTCACAACTGGACCAATGAGTAGAATCATGATAAACGGAGAAAAGATTGAAGTTGTCAAGGATTTCATTTTACTTAGATCCACAATCAACAGCCATTGAGGCAGCAGTCAAGAAATCAAAAGACACATTGCATTTGGTAAATCTGTTGCAAAGAACCTCTTCAAAGTGTTGAAGAGCAAAGATGTCACCTTGAAGACTAAGGTGCACCTGACCCAAGCCATGGTATTTTCAATCACATCATATGCATGTGAAAGCTGGACAATGAATAAGGAAGACTGAAGAAGAATTGATGCCTTTGAATTGTGGTGCTGGCGAAGATTATTGAATATACCATGGACTGCCAAAATAACGAACAAATGTGTCTTGGAAGAAGTACAACCAGAATGGCGAGACTGCATCTTACATACTTTGGACATGGTGTCAGGAGGGATCAGTCCCTGGAGAAGGACATCATGCTTGGTAAACTATAGGGTTTGCAGAAAAGAGGGAGACCCTCAACAAGATGGATTGACACAGTGGCTGTAACAATGGGCTCAAGCATAACAACTACTGTGAGCACGGCCCAGGACCGGGCAGTGTTTTGTTCTGTGGTACACAGGGTTGCTAGGAGTCAGAAGTGACTCGATGGCACATAACAACAACAACAACAACATTTATGTTAATTTGATCAGCTGTGTAATAAAATTATACTCAAAATTATAATGGCTTAATCCAGAAGAAATAATTTTAGCACTTAAAATGTGGTCACAGTAAAAGAAAAACCAAAAAACTGTGTTTATATTTTTGTTGCATAGAAGTGTTATGTTGATCAATTAGTTTCTTAAAGCTGAAATATATCAAATGAGGACAAAAATCTGTGGGGCGACCAGAAGAAAAGTACAAGCTAAAGGAGTACAAATAAAACTTCTACATCTGAAGGGGAGCTTAGTTATGAAATTTATACTGTTGCTGGATCCCTGGTGGCACGGATGGTTAAGCACTGGCCGACTAGCTGGAAGGCTAGCAGTTGGAGACGCCCCCAGAGGTGCCTCCGAAGAAGGGCCTGGTGACAGCTCTGCTCTGAAACTAGATGCCAGCTCCAGCTTCGTTGGGGGTAAACTTTGTAAACATTCTTTTAGGAGCGAGGTGAGCAAATTTGGAAAGCAGAGCCAGGTATCGTTTAACGGGGGCTCAGGTCATCCACCCAGACAGAGATCCACTTTACTTGGGAAGAAACTGCTTTCACCTGGGCTTTAGATATGTGGTCATATTTTCTGAAATTAAAATTGGGACAAAACCGGAGAACTCCACAGACTATTTCAAGTCAAAACTGTACTCCTAAATCTAGGGAACAGTTGTCTCTACAGCACAAGGTAGAAATCACCGCAAAAGACAAAATTTCAGGAGAATTTTTTTGTCTTTTTCCGATTAGAATGGCCATATCCTGTATTTGTTTTATTGTAAGATTTCAGTGAGTGTAAACTGCACGATGGATGTAATTACTTTTGGGAGCTAAAAGGTAGCATCACTTTCAACAGATACATTGAATAAAAACACAATTTCCAACTTCAGGAATATTAAAACAAGAGTGTGTGCATGTGGGGGAGTGCCTGAAGATCAAAGAAATAAGCAGCATACACACAACAGGTTTCTAAATATAAGTTTAGTTTTTTTTTTTTTTAACGTGGGAAAGTTAAATATGTGTGACTTGCATTCATCAATGTTACTAACGTTTGTTGTTTGTTGCCCGAGAGTCCGTTCCAACCCATGTCGACCTTATGTATAACAGGACAAATAGTAACAGCGAAACCAATAATCTCTGTAATCAACATGACACTGTTGGGCACTGGAGTTCCACACAGGTACAGAATACAGTCAGTTTTTTATATAAACAGAAGAAAATTTAATAAAGAGAAGGTAACAGTTGGTCCAAGCAGTTTGGAAACATGAATAAGCTATGCAATTCGAAGTTTACTGGAACACAACCACTCTCATTCATTTATTGTCTGGCTGCTTTTGCAGTTTTGACAGAAACTTTATGGCCTACAAAGCCTAAGATATTTATTTTCAGATTTTTAACACAACACAAAAAGTTTGCCTCTCCCGTAATGTAGAGGAATAGTTTTATAGGCAGGGGAAAGAAAAGACGCAAAGGCTCAGTGGTAGAAATTCTGTGTGTTGAATAGGAGTAGAAGAAAAGTTGGTAGAAGCAAGTTAGGCTCTGCGGAGAAATGGAAACTTTACATGGAGGCACTGACTCAGCAATTTTAGGAGCCAGGAAATGATTTTCACAGAGCTCTTTAAAAAGGAAGGTTAATTTGGCAGCAGAGTATAACAGTATCATATAAAATAGGTAAGAAGGTGGTGTTAACAACTGCGATGGGGAAACAAGTTAGAAGATTATTAAAAAAAAAAAAAATTGCCATCGAGTCAATTTGGACGCATATTAAGTGACACTATAGGACAGAGTAGAACTGCCTCTTAGGGTTTCCAAGGAGGCTGATGGATTCAAACTGCTGACTTTTTGGTTAGCAACCAAACGCTTAACTGCTGTGCCGCTAGGGCTCCTAGAAGATTATAGCAATGATGTAATTATGAGGCAATGATATAATTATAAATATAGATATAATATAGGTGTCAGTGCCCATTTGGTAATGAAAGAAAGGGACAGATGAAAAACATTAATTTTAATATTTATTATTAACCGTCAATAGCAATATGATTTTAAGACCTTTATAATCCAGATTTTAGGGTTAGTAAACATTATTTGATCTAGATCTGTTATACAGAGCCATTTAAGTAATGACTTCATTCCAAATGTGAAACCATCAGGAAACTGAAACTAAAAAAAAAAAAAAAAACTGAACGTAATGTTAATTTAGCCTTTATGGAACCATTTCTTTACTAAGGAAGGCCCCTAGGTGGCGCAAACAATTTACACTGGATTGCCAACCTAAAAGTTGGCAGTTCGAATCTATCCAACGGTACCATAGAGGATAGTACTGGAAATCTGCTCTGTTAAGATTGTTGTTGGGTGCCGTCAAGTGGGTTCTGACTCAGTGACCCCACGTGAGAGAGAGTAAAACCGCCCCATAGGGGCAGTAATCTTTATGGAAGCTGATTGTCAGGTCTCTTCTGTAGAACCTCTGGGTGGATTTGAACCATCAGCCTTTCAGTTAGCAGCTGAGGGCTTAACTGTTGTGCCACCAGAGCTTCTTTTTGTTAAGATTATAGCCAAGAAGCCCTATGGAGCAGCTCTATGCGGTAACACATGGAGTTGCCATGCGTTGGATTCAACTTGATGGCACCAACAACATTTACTAATAATTTATTCTGTGTCTACTATGTTCTAGGCACTATTATTGGTGGTGAATGAAAGAATAGTGATCAAAGGACAAAAAAAAAAAAAGAAACTTCAGTCCTCATGGGCTTACACTCTAGTAGAGCGAGAAAGGCAATAAAAACATAAAATATAAAGTATGTCAGATGGTGATAAGAGCTGTAGGGAACAAAGTAGTAGGGAAGGGGGTAAGGTATTTTTTATGCAGGGTGAAGAGGGAAAATCTCCCTGAGAATGCAACATTTAAAGGAAGACTTGAAGGTGGTGAAGGAGTGAATAAAGGTGGTGGTTGGAAAATAAGATACCTGAAATCAATACTAAGAAGGAGATGCAGTTACAAGTAATAAAGTGTAGGGTATGCTGACAGGAATGGATGGGAACAGAGCGCGAGAACCAGATTATTGGGGTAGGGAACTACGTAGTTGGTGACTGTTGGAAGGATCTATGACATCACAGGAGCAATGTTAGAGAAGGAAACACTGAACCAGGATTTAAAAAATCCTTAAAGATGGGGAATGACTGAAGATCTGTAGATGATTGTGGGTGAGGAGGGTGTTGGCTGGCATAGTCAGATGGCATGAAATTCGGAGTATTTTTAGGAAGAAGGGAGCATGAACTATCACCTTCCTGACAACTGATGAGTGAAAAAAGCTTCTACTTGAGGGGACTGAGGAGGGAGAGAAATCCTCAAGTTAGACTGTAAGAAAGTTTGAGAGAGCATTCATTAGAGAGCTGATGGGACATTTAGGAGAAAAAAAAAAAACTATTAAGTACAAAAACCACTGGCCTCAAGAAGGGGCCATTTCAGCCTTAACTTAGAAAGTCTTGGATCTGTTTTTATAGTGATATGAAAATTGCTGTATTTTCTTACTTTTATCAAGATGTGATTTCCTGGGCACTGTGCACAATTATAATTTGAGAAAATAAGATGTTAAGTGCCATAGGAGAGTCTATTACTTAAAGAAGTACAGTGGTAAATCTCTCTGTAAAATGACGAGTCTTTATGAAATAGATTTGTCACACTCTCTTCTGACTGCCGGATTCCCCACAAGGACCGCCTATGACTGTTGAGGGGAGAATCATCGATGCCGGCAGTGACTGGCTGTGAAGGAGCACGGGGCAGATGCTAGCACTGGGAGTGATAGCTGTGCTAATAATGGCTGCAGCAAGAGGAATTTTAATCACTGCTAAGGAGGAGTCTGGGAGCACCGCTGGAACTAGACAGGGGTGAAGATGCTGAATAAGCAATTTCTTTCTTTTTTGGCACTGTTTTATCCACATTACTTTGGTTTCTCGTTTTCAAATTGATGTGGTCTGTGTTGGCCTTGCAATCGCTCTTCATTAATAGTATGGTGATGATGGATGATGCCTATCTGCTGAAAAGAAGTTCTGGAATGCTGCTCTGTCTTTTGCAAATCTGGAAAAAAAAAAAAAAAAAAACAATTTTACACACCAAAAGTAACCATTACTTTTCCAGAAGAGGAATTATTCTGGAGAAGCTGCTAAGAATTAAAAAATGTGAATGAGTAGAGATATCATAGCTCATTAAAGTGATGGAGGTGGGGTGAAAAGGTTGTACAATGAGGCAGTGAAGGGTCTACAATAGAGCTGGCAAATATGTAATTCCAAAACTCCTCCTGCCTCCTTCACCCCCAACCTATAGTAGACATTGATAATCAATCTTCTCATTCTTTCCCACTGAGCTTAAAAGAGGCCAGGCAGCTTTTAATACAATTTTCCAGGCACCATTCCTAAACAATTGGCATTAGAAAGAGAGATGAAAGCCAGCCATCATCTCAGGTTTAGATCTGTTCTGTGCCTCAAGGCAAATGCAATCTCCTTGTTCTTCCTTCAAAGACGGCCAAGTCCTTGAACCACATGTCAGTGTTTGTTAATCTGGTCAGTTATTTAATAACATTAATTTCATATTCTTGCTATGAATTTTATTGTCCCACAGCTGTGGGACTTACCTTTCGATGGTTTGTAATGTAGATTTATTTATATACACCCACACCTCACTTATTGACATGGTTAGGTTCCAAAGACCAGGTTGTTATGTGAAAATAGGCATTATTCAAAAATGTAGGATGATTAAAAAATGGAAGATGACTACATTATTACATAACTGCCTAATTACATCATTACATAACTGCCAAATTATATCACCACATAACTGCTAAACCACTGAAAATCATGGCCCAGCCAAATCAACACATAGCCTAACCATCACAGCCAGTGTTACTCTCACCTCACGCCTCAGCATTCATTACTGCCAGATGTATGTTGTTAATGTAAAAAGTAGTCAAATAGTAGATTTTTTACTATTGTCATAAATGTGAAATGTCAGATAATGAGATAATCAATAAGTGAAGATCACGTGTAGTGACTTTGGTATTGTGAGATGATGAACAATGCAGTAAATCCTCCATGGGGATTATAGTGACATATAAAATCTTGTTTAATAACTTAAGACCTGAATCTCTAGTATTGTAATGATAATATATAAATAGATTGTTTAAGTTAATGACATTGATTATATCTAATATTTACATATGAATAGATCATTAACTCTTCTAATACTTGTGATTTCAGTAACAAATTTCTCTTGGGAAGTTAATTTTAAATGTATTTAATTAAAAATTCCACTTAATATGAATAATGCATTTAATCATGTATTTATGTAGTTTAGAGTTTGGAGACATCTTAGAGATTATCTAGTCTTGCCTAAAAAGTAATGCAGAAATTTCTTCTTCAGATTTCTTACAGTTAGGAAGTTAGGCGGTGGTCACCATCTCCCTAAATAGATGATTTAATTTTGGGGCAATATAATTACTAAAGGAGCTCTGGTGGCGAAGTGGATTAGAAGTCAAGCCACTAATCTAAAAGTTGGCAGTTTGAATCCAACAATTGCTCCTTGAAAAAGCTATGGGGCAGTTCTACTCTGTCCTATAGGGTCACGATGAGTCGGAATTGACTCAACTGCACACAACGTAATTACTAAAAATGCTTTCTTTTTAAAGAAAATCCCAGAAATAGTGTTATTTCACCATTAAATACGTCATTTTTTTTTTTTCTAGTGAAGGAGGGATTTGCTGACAAAACAATGCCATTGTGACCTTAACAAAATTAAAATGGGATAATAGATGAAATAAAAGGAGATCTCATGGAACAGTGGTTAAGTCCTTGGCTGCTATCTGAAAGGTCTTGTGGTTTGAACCTACCAGCTGCTCCAGGGGAGAAAGATGTGGCAGTCTGCTTCCATAAAGATTTACAGCCTTGGAAACCCTATGGGGCAGTTCTACTCTGTCCAATAAGATTGCTATGGGTGGGAACCAACTTGACAACAATGGGATTGGTTTTGGTTTTAAAAGATGAAATAATTATCAAAACATTTTTATGGTTGTTTTAGCTGGATGGGCATTGTTATGGTCTCTCCTTTTGAGTTTTTGGACATCTTCATAATAAAAATGTTTTTAGAGTATAATTAGAAATAACCAAAAGAAAATGTATATATTTCATTAAAAAAATTAAGAACAAACACATTCTTACGTTTAATGGAAATCCACCACTTTATAATTTAAATTCATTGTTAGAAACCAGGTCTGATAGCATTCCCCCTGCTTTTTCCTTGAATGATTTTATGGTTTTAGTTTGAACATTTAAGGCCTTAATCCATTTTGAATTTGTTTTTGTGTATGGTGTGAGGTATGGATCCTGTTTCATTTTTCTGCCTGTGGAAATCCAGTTTTCCCAGTGCTATTTATTGAAGAGACTCTTCTTTCCCCATCAAATGAACTTAGCACCTTTGTCAAAAATCACTTTACCATGGATGTGTGAGTTTATTTCTGGACTCTCAGTTCTCTTCCATTAGTCTCTGTATCTATCGTTATACCAGTACCAGGCTGTTTCGACTACTGTAGCTGTATAGTAGGTTTTAAAATCACAAAGCATGAGTCCTTATATTTTGTTCTTCTCTTTCAACATTGCTTTAGCTATTTGGGGCCTCTTACCATCCCATCTAAATTTGAGGTTTTTTTTTTTTTTTTTTTTTTTTCTGTAAAGAAGGCTATTTGAATTATGATCAGGATTGTGTTGAATCTATAGGTTGTTTTGGGTAGTATTGACATCTTAACGATAATAAGGCTTCCAATCCATGAACATGGAACATCTTTCCATTTACTTAAGCCTTCTTTAATTTCTTTCAGCAGTGTTTTATAGTTTTCATTGTATATCCTTCACATCCCTGGTCAGATTTATTCCTAGGTATTTTATTCTCTTAAATGCTATTGTAAATGGAATTATTTCTCTAATTTCCCTTTCTGATTTCTCATTGCTGGTGTATAGAAACCCATCCAATTTCCATTTGTTGACCTTGTACCCTGCAACTTTGCTAAATTCCTCTATTAGCTCTAGAAGTTTTCTTTTGGACTCTTTGGGATTTTCTATATATAGGATCATACCATCTGTGAATAAAAATACTTCTTTTTTTCCAATCTAGATACTTTTTATTTCTTTTTCTTGTCTTATTGCTCTGGCTAGGACTTCTAACACAATATTGTGATTCTTTCTTGACACCACCTCATAGGGTGGCTGTGAAGGTTAAATGAATTGGTAGATATAGAATAATGCCTGACATAGAGTAAATGTTGCATTTATTATTATTATTTCCATTATTGCTTGTACTCATCATTCCATTAGACAATACAATAAGAAAAAATAATGGTATAAGGATTGGAAAGAACTAAATTGTCATTATTCATAGATTGTAGGATTGCATAGAAAACAAGAAAGTCTACATTATTAGAATTAGTGAGACTTTAGTTAATTGCATTTCTCTAAACCAATAACAAAAAAAAATTTAAATATACTTAAGAAATAGCAACTAAAAGATAAGGTATCTTGATTAAGTTGAAGAGGCATATGACCAACATGAAGAAAATTACAAAACTTTACTGAAAGAAGAGTAAAGGAAATTTATATCATCTTCATCTATAGAAAGATTCAATACATTAAAGATGCTAATGTTCCCCCAAATTAATCTAAAAATGCTATAAACTTAAAATAAAAATACCATCAGTTTTGTTTTTTTTTTAATTTTTTTTTATGGAGCTTAAAAAGTAATTCCAAAATTTATAACAGTGATGGGCCAAAGGAAACCAAGACAATTTTGAAACAAACAAGGAGTGGAGACTAATTTACCATATTTTAAGACATTATAATTATAGTAATTACTTCTGTGTGCTATTTGTGTGGGATAGACATTAGAGCAAATGGACAGAAGAGAGATCCAGCAAATTTAAAAGCTTGGTCTATGTCATAAGTTGCATTTTAGGCCCATGGGGAAAGAATAGGTGATTTAATAATAGCTCTTAGTACCACTGATGATCCATATGGAAAGAAATACCACTCCAACTTCCAAAGAAATCACTTCAATTTGGTTTAAGTGTGGAAAGCAAATCTTTCAATTTCTTAGAAGAAAATGAAGGAGCACTCATTTGACCACAGGATAAAGAAGTATTAATTAAACTAGAGACAAGAAAACAAGAGAAAGATGGTTGAATTGGCTAAATTTGCATAAAATTAATTTATGTGAAGCTTAACTAAGCACTAAATAATTATTAGGTATAATAAGCATTTTAAGTAAATTCTGTGTATCTAAAGAAAGCGTTTTAAAAACCCACAAAAATAAGCCAAGGTATATACTTTCAAAGGTATTTAAAAGTAAAAGTGAAAAAGATTAACTTACAGAATTTATAAAATCTCTTAAAATGTATGTAAGGAAATAACAACTTATTGAAAAATTGGCAAAATATATTTGCTTGTTAATATAAGACGAACCATATAAGAACCATATAAGAACTGTAAATGACTAATGAACTTGTTCAACTTCATATATAATCTTAATGTTGTTTGCTCTTGCTGTTGTTAAGTGCTGTCAAGTCAGTTCCGACTCACAGCGACTCACTGCAACGGAATGATACACTTCCCGGTCCTATGCCATCCTCACAATTGTTGCTATGTTTGAAATTCTTGTTGCGGCCACTATGATAATTCAAAGCATTGAGCGTCTTCCTCTTTTTTGCTGACCCTCTACTTCACCAAGCGTAATGCCTTCTCCATGGCCTGGGTCCTCCTGATAACATGCCCAGAGTGTGGGGGATGGAGTTTTGCCGTCTTCATTTCTAATGAGCATTCTGTCTGTATTTCTTCCTAGACAGATATTTTCCTTTGTCTGGCAGTCCATAGTACATGGTACATATGTAACCAAGCAAAGTTGTATCACCTGAATATAGCAGGTTGTTAATGAGTCTCCCTCTAATCCTGATGCCTGTTCTTCTTCATATAGTCCAGCTTCTCAGATTATTTGCTCAGCATACAGATTGAATAAGTATGAAAGGATACAGCCCTGATGCACACCTTTCCTCATTTTAAACTACGCAGCATCCCCTTTTTCTGTTCAGACGACTGCCTCTTGGTGTGGATAGTACAGATTAAATTAAAACCACAATAAAATGAAAGTCATACCTATCGAATTAACACAAATTAAAGAGATCTAAGAATACTAAGTTTGGTGAGAATGTGGAGCGATAAGAACACTTTCATGATGCTGAGAGTAAATATTGAAACAAACCCTACACCTCGGTAATTCAACTTTTAGATATATAAACCCAGAAAATCTCTAACATTTATGCACAGGGAAATTTTTTTTAGCAACGTTTTTTGCAATAGTAAAAAGAAGCAGAAGCAATTTAAATGTCTATCAATAGGAGAATGGATCAACAAATTGTATGTTAAGACAATAACATACTCAATATAGTAGAAATAAATGAGTTACGGTTACATGCAAGTCTAGATGTTAAAAAAGAAAAGAAGTCCAGGATAATATATACAGAATAACACCATGCCAATAAAGTTTAAAAAACTAAATAGTATATTAAATATTGTTTAGGGCTAATACATATATTAAAATTATAGAGAAATGCACATGAATGTAAAATACCCATTTTTTTTTTTTTATGGCCATGATTACCTGTGTGAGAGAGGTGGAAAAATTTCTTTGGGGTGGGTACACTGGGATCTTTAGCTATGTTGTTAATTCTTTATTTGTTAGTTATATTTCTTTCTATGCATTCTTGTATATATATTTTTATTGTGTTTTAGGTGAAAGTTTACACAACAAATTAGGTTCACATTTAGCAATTCTTATACAAATTGTTTGGTGACATTGGTGACAATTTTCACAATGTGTCAGCATCCTCATTATTTCCATTCTGTTTGTTCTGTTTCTGTTTATCTAGCATTCCTGTCCCTCCTTGCCTCCTCATCTTTGCTTTTGGATAAATGTTGACCATTTGATCTCATATAGTTGATTGTTTAAGGGAACACATTCCTCACGTGCAGTATTGTTTATTTTATAAGCCAATCTGTGATTTGACTGAAAGGAGACCTCCAGGAGTGGCTTCAATTCCAAGTTAAAAGGGTATCTTAGGGCGATAGTGTTGGATTTTCCTCTAGTCTCTGTTGGTCCGGTAAGTCTGTTCCTTTTTAGGAATTTGAGTTTTGTTCTACATTTTTCTCCCACTCTATCTGGAACCTTCTGTTGTGTCCTCAGTCAAAATGGTCAGTGGTGGTTCTTCTTGTATATTCGAAGTATTTCAAAATACGTTTTTTGAAGAACTCTAAGAAGATGAGTAGATAAATTGATTTTGGCTAGAGAGAACCAAAGAAGGTAACTTAAACTGATTATGAAAGAAATAAAAGTGATAAAGGGCAGAGATGGGAGTGACTCAGGCACCACAGAGTAAGAAAACACCCTGAGCTTTTGCAGTGTAGTTTGGAGCAAGCTCAGACAATGGCAGAATGTCTGGTTCCACCTGAGCATGGAGACAGGTATAGGATAGTAGGAAAAGGTTCAGGAAAAGCCTTGATCATTAGGGTTTTCTATTTAGTTCACAGACAGTGGGAAACTACTTGGAAATTTTTAACAGGGAATTGTAAAATTTGGACTGTGCTTAGAAATACTAACGTGGTCCAGTGTAAATGAAGACTTGGAATGTAGAAATGGACAGTCTAATAGGTGAAGAGTACTTAAAGAACTACTGCAGTATTACAGGAAAGAGGTAATGGAGGGGTATATGTAGCTATGACAGTGGCACTGGAAGTGAGAAAGAAAAGATGGGGGTGAGAAATAGGATTGAGGTAAGACCAACAAGGTACAGGCTTTGACTGAGCATAAGATTCATAACTTCAAGCTTTTTAGGCTAGAAGACAGAATAGTTATGCCATTCATAAAAACAAAAATATTAAGAAGATATACTGGTTTTTGAAAAGAAACATAATGAGTTCAGTTTTAAACACATTGAATTGGTTGTATTCCCTGTTGAAACCTTGAGAAACTTCCAAAAAATGTTGATCTACTGGTATTCACAGGAGAGCTGAACCATGTATTTGAATGCTATCTGCTCAATGGTGATACTAGAAGCCATGTTGTTGTGGTTCTAGCCATAGGAAACAGCTAGAGAAAATAGTAGCGGGCATAGAAGCTTCTGGAATGCCAGTTTTTATGATGCTAGACGAGAACAAGGACAGGTTGTTAAAAAAGGGATTAAGAGGTCACAGCATTATGCTGAACTGAGGTTGGGCAACTAAACTGAATTTCATGAAACATAGGTCACTGGCTCCTTTTAGGTTAGGAGTTTTAATAGAATAGCTAAAAATTTAATGTATATTTTCAAAATTCCGATGAAGTCCTGGTTATAACTTAGTTTTAAGACATAAAACTAATGCTATTTTAATTAGCTGTAACATTTGGTCGCAGTTCTTTGATTAATCGTTTACTTCCCTTTCTATTTGTTGCTTTTCAGTTCTGGGGATTTTCTCACCTCCTGGGCATTTACCAAACAATAGTTTCCAGAAATAGTTATAGAGTAAATAAAGCATAGTGAAATAGTCTAACTTCATTTTTTCCCCATTGACAGAGGCATCTTCAAAAGCCCCAAGGGTCTAAAAATGAGTTTGCTCCGGTGATTTTAGTGATAATGCCTATTATGCTTATATATTTTAATTGTTGTTGTTGTTAGGTGCTGTTGAGTCAGTTCCGGCTCACAGTGACCCTATGCACAACAGAATGAAACACTGCCTGGTTCTGAGCCATCCTTACAATCGTTGTTATGCTTGAGCTCATTGTTGCAGCTACTGTGTCAATCCACCTCGTTGAGGGTCTTCCTCTTTTCCGCTGACCTGTACTCTGCCAAGCATGATGTCCTTCTCCAGGGACTGATCCCTCCTGACAACATGTCCAAAGTATGTAAGACGCAGTCTCGCCATCCTTGCTTCTAAGGAGCATTCTGGTTGTACTTCTTCTAAGACAGATTTATTCGTTCTTCTGGCAGTCCATGGTATATTCAATATTCTTCGCCAACACCACAATTCAAAATCATCAATTCTTCTTCAATCTTCCTTATTCATCCTCCAGCTTTCACATGCATATGATGCGATTGAAGATACCATGGCTTGGGTCAGGCGCACCTTAGTCTTCAAGGTGACGTCTCTGCTCTTCAACACTTTAAAGAGGTCCTTTGCAGCAGATTTGCCCAATGCAATGCGTCTTTTGATTTCTTGACTGCTGCTTCCATGGCTGTTGATTGTGGATCCAAGTAAAATGAAATCCTGGACAATTTTAATCCCTTCTCTGTTTATCGTGATGTTGCTTATTGGTCCAGTTGTGAGGATTTTTGTTTTCTTTATGTTGAGGCGCAATCCTACTGAAGGCTGTGGTCTTCGATCTTCATCAGTCCTCTTCACTTTCAGCAAGCAAGGTTGTGTCATTTGCATAACGCAGGTTGTTAATGAGTCTTCCTCCAATCCTGATGCTCCGTTCTTCATATAGTCCAGCTTCTCGGATTATTTGCTCAGCATACAGATTGAGTAAGTATGGTGAAAGAATACAAGACTGACGCACACGTTTCCTGACTTTAAAACAATCAGTATCCCCTTGTTCTGTCCGAACAACTGCCTCTTGATCAATGTAAAGGTTCCGCATGAGCATAAGGAAGTGTTCTGGAATTCCCATTCTTTGCAATGTTATCCATAGTTTGTTATGATCCACACAGTCAAATGCCTTTGCTTAGTCAATAAAACACAAGTAAACATCCTTCTGGTATTCTCTGCTTTCAGCCAGGATCCATCTGACATCAGCAACGATATCCCTGGTTCCACATCCTCTTCTGAAACCAGCCTGAATTTCTGGCAGTTTCCTGTCAATATACTGCTGCAGCCATTTTTGAATGATCTTCAGCAAAATTTTGCTTGCGTGTGATATTAATGATATTGTTCTATAATTTCCACATTCTGTTGGATCACTTTTCTTGGGAATAGGCATAAATATGGATCTCTTCCAGTCAGTTGGCCAGAAAGCAGTCTTCCATATTTCTTGGCATAGACGAGTGAGCACCTCCAGTGCTGCATCTGTTTGTTGAAACATCTCAGTTGATATTCCATCAATTCCTGGAGCCTAGTTTTTTGCCAATGCCTTCAGAACAGCTTGGACTTGTTCCTTCAGTACCAACAGTTCCCGATCACATGCCACCTCTTGAAATGGTTGAACATCGACTAATTCTTTTTGGTATAATGAGTCTGTGTAGTCCCTCCATCTTCTTTTGATGCTTCCTGCATTGTTTAATATTTTCCCCATGGAATCCTTCACTATTGCAACTCGAGGCTTGAATTTTTTCTTCAGTTCTTTCAGCTTGAGAAATGCCGAGCATGTTCTTCCCTTTTGGTTTTCCATCTCCAGCTCTTTGCACATGTCATTATAATACTTTACTTTATCTTCTTGAGATGCCCTTTGAAATCTTTTGTTCGGTTCTTTTACTTCATCAATTCTTCCTTTTGCTTTAGCTGCTCGACATTCGAGAGCAAGTTTACTACGCTGGGAATGATGACTTGAAGAGGAATGGTTTTGCATTCATCGTCAAAAAGAACGTTTCAAGATCTATCCTGAAGTACAACGCTGTCAGTGATAGGATAATATCCATACGCCTACAAGGAAGACCAGTTAATACAACTATTATTCAAATTTACACAATAACCACCAGGGCCAAAGATGAAGATATAGAAGATTTTTACCAGCTGCTACAGTCTGAAATTGATCCAACATGCAATCAAGACTCATTGATAATTACTGGCAATTAGAATGCAAAAGTTGGAAACAAAGAAGAAGGATCAGTAGTTGGGAAATATGGCCTTGGTGATACAAACAATCCCAGAGATCGAATGATAGAATTTTGCAAGACCAACAACTTCTTCATTGCAAATACCTTCTTTCACTACCATAAATGGCGACTATACACATGGACCTCGCCAGATGGAACACACAGAAATCAAATTGACTACATCTATGGAAAGAGACGATGGAAAAGCTCAATATCATCAGTCACAACAAGGCCAGGGGCTGACTGTGGCACAGACCATCAATTGCTCATATGCAAGCTCAAGCTGAAACTGAAGAAAATCAGAGGACGTCCACAAGAGCCAAAATACTACCTTGAGTACAAAAATATTTTAGTTAGGTCCATTGAATTAATGGAAATATATATTTTTTTTAATTAGAATAATCAATCTGTCAAGCACACGACATAGCCAGTCTGTCAGCTACAACAATATTGTTTTGGTAATCCATGTGCTTTTTATCTAGAGCATTCAACTACTCTAATTTATGTCTTTGTAGACTCACAATTGCTTTCCTTTTAAAGTATTTCTCTGAAAAAAAGTCATTGTTATACTGAAAAATCCTAACCAGCATTTTGTTTAAAAATTTGTATTTATTCGATTATTATTTTTACATGCAAAATCATCATAGAATCTTAAATCTGGAAGAAACCTTAAGGAAAAATTAACCTGCTTAATTTGACACATGAGGGATTGCACTAAAACACATTGAAGTGAGTATAGACAGCAACACTAGGTTTTAGATATTCAATCCTCTGACATTTTGAAAATTTTTGTAAAAACTTGACTGGGCATTGCTCAAAATTAGATTTACTCTTTTTTGGAGAGATGTCATGATAACAAAAGGAACTTACTGATAGAATTAGAAGAAGAGAGCTATAGTACAGTTTCCCACCTTTTCTTTTATAAATAATAATGTTTGAATTTTTAAGAAATTGCTTTAAGGAAATGTGTGAAATGAAAGATAGAGAGGTATGGACCATCAGAAAAGACCATAGGAATAAGGGCCAGCATTAGATAGGCAATGGTGCTTAAAGAATAATACAATTTTGGACTAAGATTAGTGTTTAGAAATGTATTGACATTAGTGTCATCCAGTGTTGATGACAGAAACTCTGGTGCCATAGTGGTTAAGAGCTACGGCTGCTAATCAAAAGGTCGGCAGGTTGAATCCACCAGGCCCTCCTTGAAAACTCTACGGGACAGTTCTACTCTGTCCTGTAGGGTCGCTATGAGTCGGAATTGACTCCACCGCAATGGTTTTTTTTTTTTTTTTTTTAAGTGCTGATTAATTACAACTTGGAAAGCAAACGTTCGCACAGAGCAGTAAGCGATTCTGGATCTGGCCACAGTGTGGAGATGTTGCGACACAGATTCACCTGGCCTTGCCTGAGGAATGCTAAATTCTTAGGTGGAAGCATGGCTTTCTAGTGGCTGCACTGGTTTTCCTTTCAATTTTATACTTTCTTATCATAAAGTAGTGCTTCTCTTTTCCAGTGTAATTTCATAAACGTGCGTGACACTCTTTTTTTTTCCTGGACAGAATGATTTTCCTCTGTAAAAGCATTTCGGTGCATCTGATACTCTTAAACATTCAAATGTAACGTGATGCTTTTACTTGTTTGGGTCTCCGTACTACAACTAAGAATTCATGTAATGTTAAATAAATCAATTTCAATATATAGCGCTCCTGAAAGAGCCACTAGAGCATAGAAAATAAGAGCAAACACCACCCCAGTCCGTGGGTTTCATCCAAGAATGAAATGACATCTGTTGTAAATGGCATTCATGAAGTCATGTGCAAACCTAATGGTTCATTGAATCCACAAATGTGAAGTGCCTACTCTGTGCCAGGTGTGCTTCCTGGATATGCAGAGAGAGGCAAAACAGGCTTGATACCTGCCTAGTGGAACAGAGTGACATTTAAAAGGTAAACAAATACAGAATTACTCTGTGAAAGAAAAGTAACAAAGGGGAAAGAGAGAGTATAAGGAGACATTATAAGCTATTTCAGATGGGAAGAGGAGAGGGAGGGAGGTGATTAAAAGGTAAACAGGTGAAATGTGTTCCAAGGCACAGGGAACAGCATTTAGGAAGGTATTAAGGAGGAAAAGAGTTTGGTAAGGTCGAGAAACTTAAACAAGTTTACTAGGTTCACAGGACTTGGGCATGTTGAAGAGGATAAGCATGACAGGAAATGACCAGCCAGGTCAACATGTACCAGAATATTCAGGCTCCTGAGTGAAATGACAAGGGTTGCAGGTTTCCTTTTTTTCAAAGCTCAGTGAAAAGCTATTGGAGGGTTTTTAAGAAGAGCAAAAAATTAAGATTTTTGTTTCCTGTTATACTATGTAAACTCCAAACCCAAACATTAAAAAATTAAGAATTCTTTACCAGTTTTATTATTATTATTATTTTACTTCCATATTTCTTTTCCTGAAAAATACCTTAGAAATGAGAAGCTCCAAGTTTAAGGTACAGAGCTTATGAGGTTAAAAAATAAAAAAAATTCCCTTTGAAAATATGTTTGATTCTGGTGACAATATTCTGCTTTTGTATTGCAACATAATTCTCCACTAAACAAGATTGTGTAATTTGATAGTTGAAAGGAATTTAGCTTTATTTGAAAAAAAAAATTTCAAATCATTAAACTGTTGAATTATATTTTAGATATTTTCATTATATTTACTATTCAGGAAAAACAAGAGAAAAAAATTCCAAAGATGGTATTTAACACATTGAATACACAACTTGAAGGGATATAGATCCTTTGAACTGAGGATCTTTTGTCCGGCAATGAGGAAGCCTAGGTTTTTCTGTCTCAAATGAATTTTCTGTGTCACTCTGGGCAAACTATGTAGTGCTATTATGCACCCTCTGAGAATTCCAGCTTCTGCCTTACCACACAGAGCTGTGAGAATCTGGGAGAGCTGCTGTTGTGTGCTAAAGTTACCTCAGAACTGGCTACATGTTTTTTAATAAGTTAAATATCTTCCACACTCATCAGCTGCAGAGTCACCACATAAAGGGAAAACAAACAGAATGATGGAGAGTGGAGATTAAATTATAGGGATGAAATTAAGATATGGAGTTCTCTTAAATTGATTCCACTTGCAACTCTCCCTTGGGATAGAAAGTAGGAAATTTACAGGAATAGATGCCTAAGAAAGTTGTTTAAAAAATAAACAAGTTTGAAGGGATTAATTTGGTTAATTTTTTAAAGAAAAACTACATTTTAAATAAATTAAATTTGAGAAAAGAAGGCTTTTTCTTATATTCACCCACAAATTTACCATGTCTGATGTTTTTTTCCATAGTGTAGATTCAAGTTTTCATTGGGTATCATTTTTCTACTGCTTATAAAAATTCCTTTGTCCTTTTTTTTCTTTATCAGTTCTACTGGCTATCATTTCTCCCAGCTTTTTGTTTGCAAAAAAAAAACAAACTTCATTTAACTTTCTGTTTTGAAAGATACTTTGACTGGGTACGGAAAGGTTGACTTATTTACTTTTTTATTTCAGCACTTGAGAGATGTTGCCCCACTCTCTTATGTCTTGCATAAGTTCTGTCAAGAAGTCTGAAGTCATTCTTATCTTTGGTCTTCAATACATAATGTGTCTTTTTCCCCTTCTGGCTGCTTTCAAGATTTTCTCTTTGTCACTTGTTTTCAGAATTTTAGTTACGATATTTCTCAGTGTAGTTTTCTTTGTTTTTATCTTGCTTGGGATTCATTAAGCTTCTTGGAACTGTGGGCTTATAGTTTTTGCCAAATTTGGAAAAATTTCTGCTGCTATCTCTTCAAATATTTTTTCTATTTCACTTCCTCCCTCCATTTTTTTTTTTTTTTCTTTTTCTGTAACTTTAATAACATATAAGCTAGACTGCTTCATATTGCTCCACAGGACTGAGGCTGTATTCAAATTTTTTTCAGTCTTTTTTCTTCATGCTTTATTTTGGATAGTTTTTGTTGCTATGACTTACAGCTCATTTCTCTTTCCTTCTGCCGTGTCAAATCTGATAATATCCCCTTCAGTGAAATTTTCATTACATATAATGCACTTCTCATTTCTAAAAGTTTCATTTGTTTTTATATCTTCCTTTTTTCTTATTATGTTTATATTTCACTTTAAATTATGAGCATATTCATAATATTTATAGTAGCTGTTTTAAAGTCTGTGTTTAGTGATTATATAATATTTGTTATCCCTTGGTATATTTATATTGACTGATTTTTTTTTTTTTCCTTAGTTAAACTTTACATTTTCCTGCTTCTTGGCATGTATAGTATTTTTTGATTGGATGCCAGACATTGTAAATTTCTCATTCATGAGTGATAGATTTAAAAAATCTTTCAAAAAATGGACCTTGTTCTGGCAGACAGTTACATTGCTTGCAAATGAGTGTAATCCTTTTGAGATTGTTTTTAAAGTCATTTTTTGGATGAGTAATTTGTAGCCGCTACTCTAGGACTAGTTTATCCCCAGTACTAATGGGAGTCTTTTGGGGGTCTCTACTGAATGCCCAGCATTCAATGAAGTTTCTCCACTTTGGCTAGTGGGAGCATAAATGATTCCCAGCTCTGTATGAGCTGTCAATTCTTTGACTTACTGGCATTCAGTAATTGTTCTTTCCCTTGTGTGTGTGTGTGTGTGTGTGTGTGTATATATATATATATATATATATTTTTTGCCTAGGTATGTAGAGTTTCAGCCTACACATGCTCATACTGGTCTTCATCCAAAGACTTTATGAACCTCTACAAATTTCTGGAGCCCTTTCTCCTCTTTCGTGTTTTGTACCACAAATTATAGCTTTCTTGTTATCCCTGAACACCAATCTTTTTCTTCTCAACTGAGTGAGAACACCAGGCTGTCTTTGTGTTTCTCTCCCTGTGCTGCACCTGGAAATTGCTTCTAAGCAGAAAACTGATACAGACATAGAACTTGGATTTGTTCTTCTCATCTCATGTTTCACAGTTCTCTTCTGTCTATTGTCTAATGTCTAGGAGCAGTTATACATTTTATTCCATTCTCTAGTAGTTTTTGTCAGGAGGTCAAATCTCATAGCAGTCACTTCTTAATGGAATGAAGCAGACGTCCCTTTGATTTACATTTGTAAAATTAAAGTTTTATAACTATTAATTTCTTTTTTCACAAATGGATAAGAATAATATCAACAAATTTGCCTTTTAGATATATTGGTCGTACTCTGGTTCACATCACAGCCTCTAAAATCTAAAGTCAATTTCAATTAGAGTCTGACATAAAGTGCTTATCGAGTAAAGTTCAGTCTTACAAGAAATACATCATAAGGGTTGAAGTATTTTAGTGAAAAAAGATATATTCAACCATGACACTGTTGTTCTAATGGCTTTACACTTTATATTTAAAAAATGGTTCTCAAACTATGAATTCCCACAAATTCAGGGGATTTAGATGCTGCTTTTTCCCAACGTGCCAAAGCCTGTATCCCATTGCTTTCATGTCTCAGCTTGACTTCTTCTAGGAAGCATCATTGTTCCCTAAGACTGGGTTTGGTGGCTCTCCCATAAGCTCCTTTTACACTCTCATTCTAACACTTACGACATGGAGTTGTGATAACTTATTGATCTACCACCTTCTTGACAGCGGGAATTGACTTTTATTTAACATTGTGCCCCCAGTAATTAGCACAGAAAAGGTGTTCAATAAGTATTTGCTGGACAAATAAAAACCTGAATAGCCATAAGTTGTGGTTCATTTATCAGCTTGCTGATAGATTCCCTTCATTAAATATACCACATAGTAGACTCTACTTGTTCTTTAACCTCTGCATACATTCAGGCCATGGGATTTACTAGAACCAAAAGATCAGAGCAATGCCAATTAGACTGATTTCACTCTATACCCAAAATACCGAGAAGGAGGAATTTCAGTTTGTTCACTTATATTCTCAGCATCTTAAACAGTACCTGGCCTAAAGAGTTGCTCAGTAGAAGGAAAGAAGGAAGGAAAGAAGGAAGGAAAGAAGAAAGAAGGAAGAGAGGGAGGAAGGAAGGATTCCTTATAATATGATGTGGTGTCCTTTACGAATATGTTACTGACTGAAAATAAGTAGGAAAAATTTCAATAAGCTACTATGAAAAATACTTATTCTACAACCAGGCTTTGTATTAGACTCAAGAAATTAAAGATTCAGATAAAACCACAGTCTATTTCTAAGCTTATTTAGAAATGTAATTTGGGATTTGCTCTTAATTCACCTGTAGTGTTTTGCCTGCTCTTCCTTAAGTTCAACAACATATTTTGTGGTGTTGGAGGTCTGACCACACATCTTCTTGAGCTGGATGTGTGAACACACAGTCTTCCGGACAGACATAGTTCAGAAGAGAAGAAATATTTTTTCTATGCAAAATTAAGCAGCCTTTTTAGAAACTGCAAATGATTCTCTAATGGAGACTTGATGTTCTGAATTTTCTCTATCATTCAGATTTGTTGCAGATGTTGTAATTCAAGGTAGTCTACACAAGTATGCATTTTGAAGAGTAATTTTTAACTTCTCTGTCAGAAATGGATAAGATCATGAGAAGAAGTGATTTTGAATATAAACAATTGTTATATATGCATGTAAGGCCTCAGAACAGCGGTAAAAATTTTTTTTGATAAGGATAAACAAAATTAAATGTGCAGACCCTGACATTTAATGAAAGCAATTAACAAACTTTCTCTTAACCTAAGAGACAAACATAAAAAAAGAATAAATTATCTGAAACATGATACAAAATGATAAAATTTATTCTCATCAAGCTTTCTAAAATCATTTACAATCATAATTGTAGAACAGTTTGGAAAATTTCTTTGTAAAATCATACGTTTGAAAATTTAAAGTAGACTACAATGGGCATTGTCTTGCAAAACTAATTTATAACATGGCTAATAACAATGACAACAAAGATACAGAGTTATTTCAGAATAATCTCCAAGTTTTCTGAGAAATCTACTAGCCTTCTTTTCGAGAATCCAAGTACCTGAAAATTATTTGTGATTTTGTATCCCTATCTTGATTGATAAAATCTTAACACACCAAGTTGCCCAAGGTTTAAAAATCTCAGGATCATCACAAACAGAAACAGGGCACTCCACTACCGGAAATATTTCAAAGGTCGCAGGATATTTATGAATTGAAATTCCACCTTTTTTTAGTGTGATGTTAGAGCACTCCTCCCTATTGGACAGAGACTGTATGGCCCACAAAGCTTTCAGAGCTGTCTGTAAAGCTATATAAAGAAAGTTTACCAACTCCTGGATCAGGTAAAAATATTTTTAGTAAAGAGTATAAGCAGTTATGCATCATGTTTTTAATATTTATTTCATTTTGGAACTCTTCATCCTCTAATTCAAGATTTATCAGCCTTGGCACCATTGATATTTTGAGGCAAAATAATTCCTTGTTGTGTGGGCTGTCCTGTGCATTGCAGAATGCTTAGCAGCATTCCTGGCCTCCACCACTAGATGCCAGTAGCATTCCCTCCCAAGTTGTGACAACCAAAAACACCTCCAGACATTTCCAAGTCTCCCCTAGGGGACAAAATTATCCCAGCTGAGAACCATGACTGTAATGTATCCTTTGATTGACCAAACAGGAAAATAGAAAGCTCTCTGTTAAACAACAACTCCCTGGGTGGCACAAAATGTTAAGCACTCGACTACTAACCAAAAGGTTGTTGGTTCAACCCACCCAGAGGCACCTCGGAAGGCAGGCCTGGCAATCTAGTTCTGAAAGGTCACAGCCTCGAAAACCCTATGAAGCAGTTCTTCCTTGTCATGGGTCAAAATCAACTTGACGGCAACTAATAACAACAACATGTTAAACAATTACATTTCTCTCCTGTGGTGTATACATTCTATAGCAATCTCTTAACTTTTCGTACAAGTGTGTTGGGAATGCATCTGAATTTAAAAAGTTGTTGATGCACATCAAATGCTAAGAATTGCCATTCTAGGGCTCAAACTTGAGTGTATACAAGAACCATCCGGAGGCCTCGTTAAGACAGATTTCTGTGCCTGCCTCCAGAGGTTTGGATTCTTTAGGTCTGGCTGAGGCCTAAGACTTTGTTTTTCTAATGATTGCCCCGTTGATGCCGATATTGCTGGTCCTGGGACCATACTTTGAGAATCACTGTTCTATATAACATTGTTATTTTTGTTGTTTAACTCTGGCAATAGTGATTTTCCAAACAAAAGATTTTATTAATAATGTGAAAATTTGACATGATCATGTAGTATAGTATAAGAAGTATGGCAGCTAGAATTAAAGCCAAGCCAAACCAAGCCCAAAACACCTTGATTCAGGTCTTCCTCATCCTTTACTAGAAGGTCGTTTCGTATATCTGAATCTCATCCATCATCTGTAGAAAGGGACTTACAGTATATGACTAGTTACCTTGTATAACAAATTTCAATTGATTAATGAATACTCAACAATTAACACCATTTTCACTTCACCTCTTTCCTCAGACATACTTCACTGAAAAAATTATATTGACAATTATGTATGGAGTCCTTTTAACTAAAAAGTCTCTAAATTCAGGCAAAAGCTGCTGGAGGACCCTTTCATTGGGGAAATAGAACATAACTATAATAACCGTTCTTATCTTTGGGTCAATTCAGGAATAAGAGTCCACTAAGTTTTTTAAGAAGTACTGTGGGTCCTGAGCTTTGGCCGGATAGATTATATCCCAGATCTCTTTAAACCCCTTCTTGGAATACATAAATTCTAGATTTACTTTTGAATTAACCAGAATTTTTGAGATTTTAAAAGTATGAGGCAGAATGATTAATACATCTACCTTAATTATTTCAGACTGAACTGGAAATCTTTGTATCTAAGTCCTTCTTGTACTTTTTGGTTTACTTTTGGCCATTTATGAGAAATGAATATAACTTCACTTGAGAGTTTGCTTGAAAGCTTTTGCCAGCAAGATGCATCAGTCATTAGGAGGTGGCTTCTCAAGATGGACATGTTACACAACATCCTTTATTGCATTTTTCCCGCTGGAAGGGTGTGTAATGTATGTTACCACTTCTGTCATTAAGGATATGAATCTTGCTTAGCATGACATTTTGTGGGATCCTAGTTGTGTGGTGTATTTATAGGCATCTAACTGGATAAGTAACATCTGATGAGTTCAAAGCACATCCATTAATGGTAGTATGGATATCTTTTTGAATAAACTACAAAAACAAACTCAGGTTCTGTGGTAATGCTGCCATCTGTCCTATGATACTCACTATCATAGAATGTCCTACAGTGGTGGTGTCACAAACGTTACATCTCAGGGGCATCGTGTAACCTTGGGAGCAGGGAGCAGTAACGTCTGAGGAACCAAAGGAGAGTGAGGTCTGTAATTAAAAATAAGCCCCAAGAAATAGTTTCCATGTGGTTGTGAGAAGCCCTTGAGCACAGCTGGAAAATTTCAGGCTGAAATATGTTGGAACAATAGTTTACAGAGGAAAGTAGCTGGATTGTGGTTACACTTGGAAGTGAAATTTCCTTGCTTGGTCTTAATAGTGAGCTAACTATAAAGTTTGGAGGAATATTCCCTAAAGAAGGTTTTTACACCCTGAATTACAGAGAAACAGAAGATGATTTCTTAAATGAGAGTATGGGCTTATCATCACATTAATAATAGTCGTATTATGTACAAATAAAAAATAACTTTCAGGGTGAAACAACAACAACAAAAATCCAGCAGATTTATTTAATAATTAATGGTTGAGAAATCTAAAATGCTAGAGAAGAGATTAGAACTCAGTTTAAAAAGTTGTAAAATGAGGTTACATTTTAAATCTAATGGTACAAATCTCTCCTTTTAGTTTTGAATAAACATCTCAGTATACCCCAAATCAACTCATCCTTTCCTTCCAGGCTCCATTTTTTCTGTAATTACTTGTTGTTGTTACTGGCATCTTCCTCCTTGAAATCACCTAATCTTAAAACTTTAGTGTAAGAATCATTTGGAGAATCATTTGGAAATGGGAGGAGGGGGTGGCTGAGTGCTTGATTTGTGGCTGATGAAATTTTAAGGAATCAAGGTATTGAAAAGCTAGAGTAGAAATCAGTGGTAGGAATAGAAAAGCTAAACGCAGATGTGTGGCAGGCATATGTGGGCAATCATGAATAATATTTGGGATGATAGGGGTACATTTTAGAATCAGAATGTATACTTCTGCTGACAAGCAGTATTATCAAACTGTACAAAATGATTCCAAATATGAGTCTATCTGGGGTGGAAACAGAATCAATACATTCAGCTTCAACTTTCAGACATGCTATTAATAAACTGCTTAATTGTTAAAAAGATAATATTGGAGATTTTGTTCAAGGTTTTATTCATAATGATAAATTTATTATTGTTACTGAAAAGGCAGTAAAAAAACCAATGTAATCTACAGTGGTATTGATATGCATGTTTGGTCAGTGGTTTGGATATCAACATGCGATAACTTTAAGTACTTTGTTCAAGGTCTAATTCACTGGACCTAGTGAGCGACTTGATGAATGCCAGGACTGTTCCCCGTTGTACTAGTTTCCTCGTGCTGCATAACAAATTACCACACACTTAGCAACTGAAAGCAGAACCCATTTGTTATCTCAGGGTTCTGTAAGTCTGAAGCCTGGGATGAGACCGCTGGGTTCTCTGCTCAGGGTCTCACAGGGCATTAGGGGCTCGTCTGGAGCTTGGGGGTCTCCCCTTAATTCTTGTTATCAGCAGAATTCAGTTACTTGCACCCCTAGTAGTGAGATCCCTGTTTCCTTGCTGTCTGACAGCTGGTGGGCTGCTCTTACGTCCTGAAGGCCCTCTGCATTCCTTCTTAGGTAATTTTCTCCATCCTCAAAGCAACAATGGCGCATCAAGTCTTTCCCATGCTTTGGATCTCTCTGACTTCCTCTTTGCCATCAACTGGAGAAAGCTCTCTGCTTTTAGGGCTCATGTGATCAGATCAGGCTCACCTGGAAAACTTTCCTATCTTAAGACCAACTCTGCTTGTCTAACATAACATAATCTCAGGAGTGAAATCTCAACACATCCACGAGCTCGAAGGGTTAGGACGTGGCATCACTGGGGGAGGGACATTTTAAGAAATGTTACCTACCACATTTTATGATGTCAGCAATGGGATAGTGAGGTTATGGGTCACAATGTGACCCAGTAAGAAAGAGAGCCAGAATGGATTTGTTCTTCCTTCTGGGTTTGTAGGTGAAATCTTATCTCCTTTTAAGGAGATTCAGATTAAAAAAAAAAAAAAAAATTGCAGCAGAAAAGCAAAAAAAAAAAAAAAAAATTCTATTTCCAGTACAAGAATGTCCTGTGTAAAGGAGAGGTAATAATGCAGGAATTAATTCTTTCTGAAAGAATTACATTAAAATTCACTGAAGATTATCTTTAACAAACGAATATAGAGATATTTTTTATAAAATTGAAGGCACTGAAATTACCAGTGTTTTACACAACTATTCTCATGATACCAACATAATGCATGCATGTTGGCCAGAGAGCTATAAACCAGAAAACCAAACCTAATGCCTTTGAGTCAATTCTGACTCATAGCGACCCTGTAGAACAGAGTAGAACTGCACAGGGTTTCCAAGGAGTGGCTGACCTTTTGGTTAGCAGCCAAGCTCTTAACCACTGTGCCACCAGGATTCCAAAGAACTCTAGGGGGATAAAATAACTTACTATTCTTAGACATTTTTAAGAAGAAGCGTAAGAATGAAATCCAGCCTTGCCATAATTTTCTATGGTTTAGGGAAAAACGGTGAATTGGCAAACATTGCTTTCTTAAGAAAAATTTTCCTAATAAAATTTGTGTAACTTTTCTAATATTTCCTTACAAAATGTATGCCCTCCCCCACCCCCCACGTAATATTCTTATGGATGATTAAAAAACTCTCATGGGAAGAATTTTCTGCAAGAAAAAATTGGACAGATTATGGTTAATTATATAAATCAGTATAATTCAATGATTCAATATAAGGCATTCAAAGGCACACACATAAAGATTTGACCATGTGAGTGTTTCCTTTGGGAATGTTAATGGATGTTCCATTCTGAGAGGAAATATAAAATTGAATTACTAAAAATAATGAGTAAACTTGTTTCCAGACTTAATCATAAGAATCTTTAAATTTATTTTTGCTTAGCAATGGATAAACAATAATCGATTTGGAAATTTTGAAGATATTGAGCTGAAAACAAGTGACTCCCCATTTCTGTTTTCTAACAGGAAAGTCAGTAGTAAAAGGAAAGGTGACAAGTTATAAGAAGTTATGAAAGTTGGAAAGTTATGGATTATTGAAGAGCTTTATTATGTGTATCAAATGATTATAATGAAAAACAAATTTTGATGAGATTTACTTTGTTTCAAAGAAATATGGTATAAGCATGTCCTTTTTGTTTTTTTAAATTCAAAAAAGGAAACTTTCAAAATTCAACAAATCTAATTTTTTTTATCTTAGTGTATAAAACCATGAATATATTCTTACTACTGAGAAATACTGAGAATATATTCTTACTGCTGAGAAATACTGAGAATATATTCTTACTACTGAGAAATTTCTAATTTTTAAAATGCTTATCTGAATCAACTTTAATGATTTATCAGCATATATGATTTGCTTCTAGTTTAGAATAAACCATAAGTACAGAAAAATCCATTGATTAGAATGTCGTTAGTTCAAAACATATAAGTATTCAGCTTGGATTAGTTGGATTTAACTGTTGTATCATATAAAAAAATCATTAAAATGTATTTTATGGGGGGGGCCAAGATGGCGGACTAGGTGGACGCTCCCGCGGATCCCTCTTGCAACAAAGACTCGGAAAAACAAGGGAATCGATCACATACATAACAATCTATGAACTCTGAACAACAAACACAGACTTAGAGACGGAGGACGAACAAATACGGGCAGACAGCGACTGTTTTCAGAACTAGGAGCCAGCGCACCAGGCAGGTGACCTTCGGAGCTCGATCTGGGGCAGAGCCCAGGGGGGCAGACGGCACAGAAAGGGGGCCCACCCCTTCCCCCCCGAACCCATCCCGGGAGGAAGCCTAGCAGGTTGGCGCGGGCGGCGTAGGGGCGCAGCCGGAGGGAGAAACACCCGGGAGGCAGTGACTGATCTGAGAGGGGGGAGAACAGCGTCCCAGCTGGGGTGCCCTGCTGTCCGCCGGGAGTTAGGCGAGAAGCCGACGGGGCGCGCGCGGGGGGGGGGGGTCAGCTGTGTTTCCCTGGAGTGACCCCAGGGCGGGGCCCACGCGTTCGTGCGGGAGGACGCGCACCCAGTCCGCGCGTGTGGCACGGCACACCAGAGGGAGAAATCCCCGGAGGTGTCTGGTCTCAAAACAGGGAAAGCAGCATCCCAGACGGGGAGCCATTCCGCTGCGATCTGGGCACGCGCGCGCGCGCGGGCGGGGCATGAGCGTGGGGTCCATTTTTATTACCCTGAATTGACCCAGAGGGCGGGAACACCTGGTCGTGCGAGTGACGCCCTCCCAGTTAGCGAGAGAGGTGTGGCACACTGGAAGGAGAAGTCCCCGGGAGGAACTGATTGGTCCCAAAGCGCAGAAAGTAGCATCCCAGACAAAGTGCCGCCCTGCTGGGGCTTGGGCGCGCGCACGAGCGGGCCGTGAGCGCGGAGTCCATTTTTATTGCTCTGAATTGACCCAGGGGGCAGGCCCACCTGGCCATGCGGAGGAACTGATTGGTCCCAAAGCGCAGAAAGTAGCATCCCAGACAGAGTGCCGCCCTGCTGGGGCTTGGGCGCGCGCGGGCGGGGCATGAGCGTGGGGTCCATTTTTATTACCCTGAATTGACCCAGAGGGCGGGAACACCTGGTCGTGCGAGTGACGCCCTCCCAGTTAGCGAGAGAGGTGTGGCACACTGGAAGGAGAAGTCCCCGGGAGGAACTGATTGGTCCCAAAGCGCAGAAAGTAGCATCCCAGACAAAGTGCCGCCCTGCTGGGGCTTGGGCGCGCGCACGAGCGGGCCGTGAGCGCGGAGTCCATTTTTATTGCTCTGAATTGACCCAGGGGGCAGGCCCACCTGGCCATGCGGAGGAACTGATTGGTCCCGAAGCGCAGAAAGTAGCGTCCCAGACGGGGTTCCGTCCTGCTGGGGCTTGGGCGCGCGCACGAGCGGGGCGTGAGCACGGAGTCCATTTTTATTGCCCTGAATTGACCCAGGGGGTGGCCCCACCTGGCCGTGCAGGTGACGCCAACCCAGTTCGCGCGAGAGGTGTGGCGCTCCGGAAGGAGAAGTCCCGGGGAGGAAGTGACTGGTTCCCGAACAGGGAAAGCAGCGTCTCAACCCGGAAGTCATCCCGCTGGGATTTGGGCGCGCGCACAGGCGGGGCGTGACCGCGGGATCTAATTATAATCGCCTGAATAGACCCTGGGGGCGGGCCCACCCGTTCGTGCGGGAAACGCCCACCCAGTGCCCACGAGCGGTGCCGCGCACCGGAGGAAGTCCCCAGGAGGAAGGGACTGGTTTCCGAGCAAGGAAAGCAGTGTCCTAGCCAGGGACCCGTCCAGCCCGGATTTTGGCAAACGGGGGCGGAGCGTGAACGTGGTGTTCAGCTCTATATTCTGTGGTGCTACACTCCTAGCTCTCAGATCCCTCCCCCACCCTCCCCAGGCGACCCCATTAACATCCGAATACCCGGAGCCAGAGAGAGAATTCAGATAGGGATCTGACTGCATTTTTTTTTAGCTGACTACTTGGAAAATCTAGTTTCCCAGTGATGGCTCGGAGACAGCAGTCCATATCAAACCACATAAAGAAACAGACCATGACAGCTTCTCCAACCCCCCAAACAAAAGAATCAAAATCTTTCCCAAATGAAGATACAATCCTGGAATTATCAGATACAGAATATAAAAAACTAATTTACAAAATGCTTAAAGATATCACGAATGAAATTAGGATAAATGCAGAAAAAGCCAAGGAACACACTGATAAAACTGTTGAAGAACTCAAAAAGATTATTCAAGAACATAGTGGAAAAATTAACAAGTTGCAAGAATCCATAGAGAGACAGCATGTAGAAATCCAAAAGATTAACAATAAAATTACAGAATTTGACAACGCAATAGAAAGTCAGAGGAGCAGACTCGAGCAATTAGAATGTAGACTGGGACTTCTGGAGGACCAGGGAAACAACACCAACATAGCTGGAAAAAAATCAGATAAAAGAATTAAAAAAAATGAAGAAACCCTAAGAATCATGTGGGACTCTATCAAGAAGGATAACTTGCGAGTGATTGGAGTCCCAGAACAGGGAGGGGGGACAGAAAACACAGAGAAAATAGTTGAAGAACTCCTGACACAAAACTTCCCTGACATCATGAAAGAAGAAAGGATATCTATCCAAGATGCTCATCGAACCCCATTTAAGATTGATCCAAAAAGAAAAACACCAAGACATATCATCATCAAACTTGCCAAAACCAAAGACAAACAGAAAATTTTAAAAGCAGCCAGGGAGAAAAGAAAGGTTTCCTTCAAGGGAGAATCAATAAGAATAAGTTCAGACTACTCAGCAGAAACTATGCAGGCAAGAAGGGAATGGGACGACATATACAGAGCACTAAACGAGAAAAACTGCCAACCAAGGATCATATATCCAGCAAAACTCTCTCTGAAATATGAAGGAGAAATTAAGATATTTACAGATAAACACAAGTTTAGAGAATTTGCAAAAACTAAACCAAGACTGCAAGAAATGCTAAAGGAGATTGTTTGGCCTGATGACCAATAATATCAGGTACCAGCACAATACAAGGTCACAAAACAGAACGTCCTGATATCAACGCAACTCAAACAGAGAAAGCACAAAAACAAACAAATTAAGACTAATTCTAAAAAATAAATAAATAAACAAAATAATACACACAACAGGAAATCATGGAAATCAATAGCTAAACGATCAAAATAATCAAAAAGAGGGACTAAATATAGGAGGCATTGAACTGCCAGATGGAGAGCGATACAAGGCGAAATAGAAGGATACAAGTTAGGGTTTTACTTAGAAAAATAGGGGTAAATAAAAAGGTAACCACAAAAAGGAATATCAATTCCATAACTCAAGAAAAAAGCCAAGAAAAACGTAACGACTCAATAAACACAAAGTTAAACATTATGAAAATGAGGATCTCACAAGCTACTAAGAAAAACGTCTCAGCACAAAAAAGCATGTGGAAAAATGAAATGGCCAACAACACACATAAAAAGGCATCAAAATGACAGCACTAAAAACTTACTTATCTATAATTACGCTGAATGTAAATGGACTAAATGCACCAATAAAGAGACAGAGAGTCACGGACTGGATAAAAAAACACGATCCATCTATATGCTGCCTACAAGAGACACACCTTAGACTTAGAGACACAAACAAACTAAAACTCAAAGGATGGAAAAAAGTATATCAAGCAAACAATAAGCAAAATAGAAGAGGAGTAGCAATATTAATTTCTGACAAAATAGACTTTAGACTTAAATCCGCCACAAAGGATAAAGAAGGACACTATATAATGATAAAAGGGACAATTGATCAGGAAGACATAACCATATTAAATATTTACGCACCTAATGACAGGGCTGCAAGATACATAAATCAAATTTTAACAGAATTGAAAAGTGAGATAGACACCTCCACATATATAGTAGGAGACTTCAACACACCACTTTCGGAGAAGGACAGGACATCCAGTAAGAAGCTCAACAGAGACACGGAAGACCTACTTACAACAATCAACCAACTTGACCTCATTGACTTATACAGAACTCTCCACCCAACTGCTGCAAAATATACTTTTTTTTCTAGCGCACATGGAACATTCTCTAGAATAGACCACATATTAGGGCATAAAACAAATCTTTGCAGAATCCAAAACATCGAAATATTACAAAGCATCTTCTCAGACCACAAGGCAATGAAGCTAGAAATCAATAACAGAAAAACTAGGGAAAAGAAATCAAATACTTGGAAAATGAACAATACCCTCCTGAAAAAAGACTGGGTTATAGAAGACATCAAGGAGGGAATAAGGAAATTCTTAGAAAACAACGAGAATGAAAATACTTCCTATCAAAACCTCTGGGACACAGCAAAAGCAGTGCTCAGAGGCCAATTTATATCGATAAATGCACACATACAAAAAGAAGAAAGAGACAAAATCAGAGAACTGTCCCGACAACTTGAGCAAATAGAAAGTGAGCAACAAAAGAATCCATCAGGCACCCGAAGAAAACAAATAATAAAAATTAGAGCTGAACTAAATGAATTAGAGAACAGAAAAACAATTGAAAGAATTAACAAAGCCAAAAGCTGGTTCTTTGAAAAAATTAACAAAATTGATAAACCATTGGCTAGACTGACTAAAGAAAAACAGGAAAGGAAACAAATAACCCGAATAAGAAACGAGAAGGACCACATCACAACAGAACCAAATGAAATCAAAAGAATCATATCAGATTACTACATAAAATTGTACTCTAACAAATTTGAAAACCTAGAAGAAATGGATAAATTCTTGGAACAACACTGCTTACCTAAACTAACACATACAGAAGTAGAACAACTAAATAGACCCATAACAAAAAAAGAGATTGAAATGGTAATCAAAAAACTCCCAACAAAAAAAAGTCCTGGCCCAGATGGCTTCACTGCAGAGTTCTACCAAACCTTCAGAGAAGACTTAACACCATTACTATTGAAGGTATTTCAAAGTATAGAAAAAGACGGAATACTACCCAACTCATTCTATGAAGCCACCATCTCCCTGATACCAAAACCAGGTAAAGACATTACAAAAAAAGAAAATTTTAGACCTATATCCCTCATGAACATAGATGCAAAAATCCTTAATAAAATTCTAGCCAATAGAATCCAACAACACATCAAAAAAATAATTCACCCTGATCAAGTGGGATTTATACCAGGTATGCAAGGCTGGTTTAATATCAGAAAAACCATTAATGTAATCCATCACATAAATAAAACAAAAGACAAAAACCACATGATCTTATCAATTGATGCAGAAAAGGCATTTGACAAAGTCCAACACCCATTTATGATAAAAACTCTCACCAAAATAGGAATTGAAGGAAAATTCCTCAACATAATAAAGGGCATATATGCAAAGCCAACGGCCAATATCACTCTAAATGGAGAGAACCTGAAAGCATTTCCCTTGAGAACGGGAACCAGACAAGGATGCCCTTTATCACCGCTCTTATTCAACATCGTACTTGAAGTCCTAGCCAGGGCAATTAGGCTAGACAAAGAAATAAAGGGTATTCAGATTGGTAAGGAGGAAGTAAAGCTATCACTATTTGCAGATGACATGATCGTATACATGGAAAACCCTAAGAAATCCTCCAGAAAACTACTGAAACTAATAGAAGAGTTTGGAAGAGTCTCAGGATATAAAATAAACATACAAAAATCACTTGGATTCCTCTACATCAACAAAAAGAACACCGAAGAGGAAATAACCAAATCAATACCATTCACAGTAGCCCCCAAGAAGATAAAATACTTAGGAATAAATCTTACCAAGGAAGTAAAAGACCTATACAAAGAAAACTATAAAACTCTGCTACAAGAAATTCAAAAGGACACGCTTAAATGGAAAAACATACCCTGCTCATGGATAGGAAGACTCAACATAGTAAAAATGTCTGTTCTACCAAAAGCCATTTATACATACAACGCACTTCCAATCCAAATACCAATGTCATACTTTAAGGGAATAGAGAAACAAATCACTAACTTCATATGGAAAGGAAAGAATCCCCGGATAAGCAAAACATTACTGAAAAAGAAGAAGAAAGTGGGAGGCCTCACCCTACCTGATTTCAGAACCTATTATATAGCTACAGTAGTCAAAACAGCCTGGTACTGGTACAACAACAGGCACATAGACCAATGGAACAGAATTGAGAATCCAGATATAAATCCATCCACGTATGAGCAGCTGATATTTGACAAAGGACCAGTGTCAGTCAATTGGGGAAATAATAGTCTTTTTAACAAATGGTGCTGGCATACCTGGATATCCATTTGCAAAAGAATGAAACAGGACCCATACCTCACACCATGCACAAAAACTAACTCCAAGTGGATCAAAGACCTAAACATAAAGACTAAAACGATAAAAATCTTGGAAGAAAAAATAGGATCTACCCTAGGAGCCCTAATACAGGGCATAAACAGAATACAAAACATTACCAAAAATGATGAAGAGAAACCCGATAACTGGGAGCTCCTAAAAATCAAACACCTATGCTCATCTAAAGACTTCACCAAAAGAGTAAAAAGACCACCTACAGACTGGGAAAGAATATTCAGCTATGACATCTCAGACCAGCGCCTGATCTCTAAAATCTACATGATTCTATCAAAACTCAACCACAAAAAGACAAACAACCCAATCAAGAAGTGGGCAAAGGATATGAACACACATTTCACTAAAGAAGATATTCAGGCAGCCAACAGATACATGAGAAAATGCTCTCGATCATTAGTCATTAGAGAAATGCAAATTAAAACTACGATGAGATTCCATCTGACACCAACTAGACTGGCATTAATTCAAAAATCACAAAATAATAAATGTTGGAGAGGCTGCGGAGAGACTGGAACTCTCATACACTGCTGGTGGGATTGTAAAATGGTACAACCACTGTGGAAATCCATCTGGCGTTATCTTAAACAGTTAGAAATAGAACTACCATACAAACCAGAAATCCCACTCCTCGGAATATACCCTAAAAATACAAGACCCTTCACACAAACAGATATATGCACACCCATGTTTATTGCAGCTCTGTTTACAATAGCAAAAAGCTGGAAGCAACCAAGATGTCCATCAACGGACGAATGGGTAAATAAATTGTGGTATATTCACACAATGGAATACTACGCATCGATAAAGAACAGTGACGAATCTCTGAAACATTTCATAACATGGAGGAATCTGGAAGGCATTATGCTGAGCGAAATGAGTCAGTTGCAAAAGGACAAATAGTGTATAAGACCACTATTATAAGATCTTGAGGAATAGAAAAAACGGAAAAGAACACATACTTTTGTGGTTACAAAGGGGGGAGGGAGGGAGGGAGGGAGGGAGAGGGCTTTTTATTGATCAATCTGTAGATGGGAACTGCTTTGGGTGAAGGGAAAGACAACACTCAAAACAAGGAAGGTCAGCCTAATTGGACAGGATTAAAAGTAAAGAGGTTTCCGAGATAAAATGAAAGCTTCAAAGGATAGCGAAGCAGGGGCTGGGGTCTGGGGAACTTGGTTTGAGAGGACTTCTAAATCAATGGGCAAAACAATTCTATTATGAAAACACTCTGCATCCCACTTTGAATTGTGGCACCTGGGGTCCTAAATGCCAACAAGCAGCCATCTAAAATACATTAATTGGTCTCAACCCACCGGGAGCAAAGGCAAAGGAAGAACACCAAGGTCACACGACAACTAAGAACCCAAGAGACAGAAAGGGCCACTTGAACCAGAGACCTACAATATCCTGAGACCAGAAGAACAAGTTGGTGCCCGGCCACAATCGATGTCTGCCCTGTCAGGGAGCACAAGAGACAACTCCTGAGGGAGCAGGAGACCAATGGGATACAGACCCCAAATTCTCATTAAAAGACCACACCTAATGGTATGATTGCGACTAGAGGAATCCCAGAGACAATGCTCCCCAGAACTTCTGATGGCACAGGACAGGAACCAACCCCGAAGACAAATCATCAGGCATGAAAAGGACTGGTCAGTGGGGGGGAGAGAGATACTGATGAAGAGCGAGCTAATTAAATCAGGTGGACACGGGAGAGTGTGTTGGCAACTCTTGACTGGAGGGGGGATGGGAAGATAGAGAGAGATGGAAGAAGGTAAAATTGGCACGAAACAAGAGACTGTAAGGGCTGACTCAATAGGGGGAGAGCAAGTGGGAGAAGGGAGTAAGATGTATGTAAACCTACATGTGACAGACTGATTGGAATGGTAAATGTTCACTTGAAGCTTAATAAAAATTAAAAAAAAAAAAAATGTATTTTATGTTTTTATACAGAGCAGGAATTGAGGCAAGGGAAATATTTAACCTGATATACAAAGAATAATTTTTCCTTAATTCTTTCATATACTACTATCATATTTTTCAAGGATATCTGGTATGTATCATCTACATAAAATATAGAACAGCACATAGAAGTGTATTATCTTTCTGTAAAATGATTTCAGTAAACTTTTCTAATTCATTCATTCTGTCAATCATTAGGAGCCCTAGTGGTGCCGTGGTTAAGAACTTAGCTGCTAACCGGAAGGTCAGTGGTTCGAGCCCACCAGCCACCCCATGGGAAACGGATGTGGCGGTCTGCTTCCGTAAAGATTACAGCCTTGGAAACCCTATGGGGCAGTTCTCCTCTGTCCTATAGAGTCACTATAAGTCAGAATTGGCAATGGGATGACAATGAAATCAATCATTACATACCTACTGAGTACCTACTATGTTCCAGGTACTCTGTAGTGGGTAATAATAATAGAAATACCAATGAGAAACATTGATTGAGCAGCTTCTATGTGCCAATTTGCTAAGCTCTTGACATGTTTTATTTCAGAGTCCTCACCACGACCCTATGAGATAAATACTATCATTATCCACCTTTTTATAATGAAGTGACTGAAGCATAAAAGATTAAATGACTTGCCCAAGATCACATCTAGTGTTAGATCCAGGATTTAAAGCAGGTAGTCTGACCCCAGGGGTTAAAATTACCACTGTTATACTAACAATAGTGAAGGAAACAGTTAATATCCTTTCCCTCATCAAACTTATATTCTGCTTACTGGAGACAAAATTAAAGGAATAGACATACACATACGTAATTATATTTAGGAATGTGTTCTATGAAGGGAAATGGTAATTTGTCATGAGAAAGAACTATGGAGAGACATAGTTTAGGTAGAGGGCTAAGGGAAGTTGTCTCTGATGCTATGGTATTTAAGATATTTAAACTGAGACCTAGCCCGGCCACAGATGAGAGGGAGGTAAGGATGGCATGTTCAGGGGCGGATAACCCAGTAAGCAAGGTAAGCATGGGCTTGTACTTACTAATCTGTAGTGAAGAATTTCACATGCTTACCTTGCTTTTTTTTTTTTTTTTTTTTTACCTTGCTTACTGGATCATCTGCACCTGTCAAAAAAACAAACACAAAAAGACCCAAACTTGTTGCTGTTGATTCGATTCCAGCTCATAGCGACCCTATAGGACAGAGTAGAACTGCCCCATAGGGTTTCCTAGGCTGTATATCTTTACAGAAGCAGACTACCATATCTTTTTTCTGCAAAGTGGCTGGTGGGTTCGAACCTCTGACATTTTGGTTAGCAACCAAGCACTTAACCACTGTACCACCAGGATTCTTTTCCACCCCTGTCAGGGATTGTAAATTTGAAAAGAGGTTTTGATTCTGTAGGAATGTACTGTGGGGTTGGGAAAGAGATAGATGCCAGCCATACCTAGAAGCAGAATCTTTGATGTGGTAAAAAAAAGTGTGAAATTGTTCACTACAGATGATCTGGTAAGCAAAGTAAACACTGTGCTTAGCTTGCCTATTGGAAAATCTGCACCTGGGCACGGTGCATCTGGAGAGATGAGTATGGGAGAGGAACCTAAGATGGAAAGAGCTGGGTATGTTGAGGTACTGGAAGAAAGTCAGCAAAGGGGAAAATGAAGTGAAGTAAGGCAGCACTTTGTGAAATTTCATGTTTATGGAAAGGTGTTCAATCTTTAAGCCATCACTCGGCTAGCTATTTGAAAAACAGATTAGAAAAGGTAAAGGGGGCATGGGAGGAGATCAATTGGAATGTCACTGCAGGAGACCAAGAACAAGAAAGCTTGGGGTTTTATTCAGTTAGTAGCAGTAAAAATAAAGATAAATGAGTGAATTTGAGTGCTGGTTAAGATAGAAGCAACAATTGATGGGAATGTGTGTGGAGATGGTGGTGGTGATGAAAAGGGACATGGCTGGAAGACGAGGAGAAGGAAAAGTAAGTAGACCAGGGAGAAATAGCCAGAGAGACAGGAGGAAAAACTGAAGCATATGGTGTCAAAACACTTAGGGAAAGTGTTTTAAAACAGTGGTTAATTGTGTCAAAAACTCCTTAGAAATAAAAAGGATACTGAAACTTTACATTACATTACATTAGCCAACATGGAGGTTATTAATGGTTTTTGCAAGAAGAGTTTTAATAGAATAATAAGGCCAGATTAGAGGGGGTTAAGGAGTGTAGGGGGAGTCCCTGGGTGGTACAAACAGTTAACACATTTGGCTGGTAATAGAAAGTTAGAGATTTGAGTCTACCTAGAGGTGCCTTGGAAGAAAGGTCTGGTGATCTACTTCTGAAAAATCAGCTATCGAAAACTCTATGATGCACAGTTCTACTCTGACACACACGGGGTTGCCATGAGTTGGAACTGACTTGAAAGGAACCTGAAGAGGAAGAAGGAAGAGGAGGAGGAGGAAGAGAAGGAGAAGGAGAAGCAACAGCAGCAGTAACAGCAGCAGTGGAAGCAGGGGAAGGGGAAAGGGAAGGAGTGAATGGAGATAGCTTGAATGAACAATTCTTTGGAAGAACATTAGCTGTAAGGGGGGGTAGAAAGATAGGGCAGATTAAAAGACACAAATCATTTCTTCCTTCTCCCATTGAGAAGTGTTTCCTAATTTTTTGCCCCCTGATTTTGGGCTACCCTTAGTGATTTACTGACCATTAGAATGTGGCAGAAATAATATTCTAGGACTTCTGAGGGTAAATCTTTAAAAACCTTATAGCTTCAGATTAGATCTCTTGGAACACTCACTTGTGGAGCCACGAATCACCATGTAAGGGTGTAAGTACCAAGAGGGCCATGCTGTAAGGTAGCCTCAGCAACCACGGGGAAAGGCCACATGGAGAGAGAGATACCTGGACAGTTCTATCTGTTCCAGCCATCTCAGTGCAGGCAACAGGCCATCTTGAACTTGCCAGCCTCAGCAGATTTGATGTGGAGAACTGAGAAACCCAGCCTATAGCCAGAAAAAAGCCTCCAGATAAATGGCCCCAGCTGAGGTGTCTCAACCATCTCCAGTTATTTGAGCCACTCCAGCTGAGACTGCCATTATTATTAAAGAAAGACAAAACATCACCTCTGTGCCCTGCCCAAATTCCTGAGCCACAACATCGTGAGCATAATGAAATACAGGTAGTCCCCAGCTTACGAGGTATTTGAGTTACAATGACCCACACTTACAACCATCCTTTTTTTGGTACATCTTACCATTAGTACTATGTACTACTTACGGTGTCGCAGCAGCACATAATTTGCTGATGTTATCATCCGTATGCCAACCCCCAAAGACAAATAAAGATCAGATTTATAAAGATAATGATAATAAAAGGCAATAATAATAAAAACTTAAAAAAAAATGAGGCATTCGACCTACGTCGGAACTGACGTAGGACAGAGTTGTTGGAACAAAACCCTGTTATAAATCAGGGACTACATACAGATGCTGTTTGTGACATCAAATATTGGGAAGGCTTGTTAAGTAATAGTAGACAACTGGCACAATCTTACACATACTAGTTGTTCAACAAATATTAATTTAACCGAATTCTATATTTACACACACTATGGTTTATGAATACTGTGATTGGATTTATTAAAAAATTCCCAGAAGCACATGCTTAAAGTTGAAAACAGCTCTAATTGTGTGTAAAGTAATTTGTTTTAAAAATAATGTTGTTGTTAGGTGCCGTTGAGTTGGTTCCGACTCATAGCGACCCTATGCACAACAGAATGAAACACTGCCTGGTTCTGAGCCATTCTTACAATCGTTGTTATACTTGAGCTCATTGTTGCAGCTAATGTGTCAATCTCTCAATGTGTTGAGGGTCTTCCTCTTTTCCGCTGACCCTGTACTGTGCCAAGCATGATGTCCTTCTCCAGGGACTGATCCCTCCTGACAACATGTCCAAAGTATGTAGGATGCAGTTTCTCCATCCTTGCCTCTAAGAAGCATTCTGGCCACACTTCTTCCAAGACAGATTTGTTCGTTCTTTCGGCAGTCCATGGTATATTCAATATTCTTCGCCAACACCACAATTCAGAGGCGTCAACTCTTCTTCGGTCTTCCTTATTCATTGTCCTGCTTTCACATGCATATGATGCGATTGAAAATACCATGGCTTGGGTCAGGCGCACCTTAGTCTTCAGGGTGACAGACATCTTTGCTCTTCACCACTTTGAAGAGGCCCTTTGCAGCAGATTTGCCCAATGCAATACGTCTTTTGATTTCTTGACTGCTGCTTCCACGGCTGTTGATTGAAGTATAATATATATATATATATATAATATATACTTCAATATTTCAATCATCGAATTAGTCATGTATCCTACTAATCAAAATTAGTGAAAAATTTTATACTTATAAATTATTTCCACTCAAATTATTTAAACTTTGTGGATATTTAAGGCAATTTTTTTGATCCAAAAGTTTTGAAAAAAGGTTTATTCTCAGGGCTTCGAGCACATTAAATCATTTAACATAAGAACAACTGTTTTTATCTGCACTTTACAGAAGAGAAAACTGAAGCACAGAGAAGTTAAGCAGTATTATCAAGGTTGCACAGCTAATACATGACTCAACAGAGATTTGAATCCAGGCAGTCAGGCCTCACAGCTTGTCCTCTTAAGTACTCTGCTATAAAATTGGGGCTACCCTGATTTCCCTAAAGCAGTGACAACCTGGCATAACATTTATTTTATTGTCCATCGAGGAGATGTAATACTCAGAAATTCAATTGTGAGGGGCTAGTTTGTGAATGTGGGGCGAAGTCCCATGCCATCTGCTAGAATAGTCTGGGCAATATCACCTCTTACCTAACTGCAGATTTGGATGGTTTCAAAAGTGTCCTAGCTCCCCCGGTTCTCTAGTCTCCCCAACTGACCATTTGCGTGTCTGAATAGGTTAGAAGCAGTAAAAATAAAGATAAATGAGTGAATTTGAGTGCTAGTTGAGATAGAAGTACCAATTGATAGGAATGTGTGTGGGGATGGTGGTGGTGATGAAGAGCGACATGGCTGGAAGAATAGGAAGAAATAGCCAGAGAGGTAGGAGGAAAACTGGAGAGTATGAGCTCAAAAAGCTTAGGGAAGAGCACGTTTTAGAAAAGTGGCTAATTGTGTCAAAAACTCCTTAGAAATAAAGAAAAAAAAGATACTGAAGATATTCTATTAGCTAACATGGAGGTCATTAATGGTTTTTGCAAGAAGAGTGTTAATGGAATAATAAAGCCAGAAGGAGTGTATGGGGAGTCCCTGGGTGATACAAAGAGTTAACGCATTTGGCTGATAACAAAGTTAGTGGTTTGAGTCCACATAGAGTTGCCTTGGAAGAAAGATATGTCTGTGGCAAATACTATTGAAATGCAAATAAGTAAGAAAGGATAAATATATGATGGTAATAGTCAATTGCTCATATATATATACACACATATGCGAACACACACATGTATATACAGTAAAAACCTACAAAACCAGGAATCTGTGTAAGGCAGAAACCTGTCAGAGAAGGGAAACAAGTATTTTCCACTAATACGGAGTGATAGGAAAGTGATAAGACTGCGCTCTGCCAAAGGCGGAAAACTTGCAAGACCAGGAAAAACAGAACAGTCCCTTCACATTTGGGCTGTCACAGGTTTCACTGTATGTGTAATTTAGGTTCTTTCCTCTCAACATCTGGTTGAGAAAGAATATATCGATTGGAGGGAAGGAAGTAAGATGGAGGAAAGTAACGGAACATTTTGGAACTGGGGCACTTTCCAGTTTAGGGATAATGGTGAGGACTAATGCAAGCCTAAGGGAAACAAGGCATTTGCTCAGAGGGTTGAACACAAGGCCCTTTCCCCTTTTATCTTTCAGCCTAAGTCTGATGTTCATCCGCTCCTGTACCTAGCTGAGTCAGGGTCTACGTTTAAGATTTCAGATCTGCTCCAAAATAAAATCTTGGACTCCAATTTTCCTTAGAGCTTCCTGGGCATTTGACTATGTAATGAGAGGTTTGAATGTTAAGTCTAACATCCCAATACAACTTAATTGTTAAGCTTTGCAGTCTCACATATACCCAATTCAGCATTCACGTCCAAGTTTATGAACACATACAAACCTCCTTCTCCCAAAGTAGGCATAATCTTGAAATACGGGTGCTATACTCATCTCCGGGAGGTGTTGGCAGCTTTTGAATATTCCTCAGCAACATATCCCACATCAACCTTGGAGGAAATGACACCGAACAGCTACCAAAGCTTTTGTTATATGTTACCCAGAAATATGGCTCTCAGCAGTGACTTCTTATAACTTTATCTAAATGGATTAGTCCCACCAGGAGAAGCATTATACGTTAGAGGTGACTACCGATTGAGTTGGCAGGAGATAACTCTTTAGCAGGAAACGCAACTTGAAATTTTTTATGTAAGGTCGGCTTTATCTCATTGAAAGTGATAGTATATAAAATTAAAAAACCTTTGCAAAGAATGAAATTTTATGAGGAATACTATACTTGTTCTTCCAGACATATATTTATTTTCACAATGAAGAATGCCTACTTACCAAAGAGTATTTTTAAATAATGTTTCAGATTAAGCAGATATAATTTCTAGAATAACATTACTTGTGATCAACCACACCCTTGCCATCAAGCATACTTTGGGGCAACTTCCTTTGAAGGGAGACAGAATTTAGCACTCTAAATGTATATGTAGGCACACGTGAATTTATCATAGGAGGAAACAGGGCAATGAAGAAAAAGATGAGGCTAATCAAGACAGGCACTGGGGCGGGTGTGCTGTAGGGGAATAGAAGAGCTGCAACAGAGCAGAGGAGATCAGCAAGTAATAACAAAGAAAACCAGGCATCAGAGGGTCAGGATGATGATGATTAGGTAGAGTTTCTGGAATCATCTAGAAGTGAGGATTAGAGAAATTTTTATTGATGGATACTTGAATTTTTCTCCCACTCTTTCCATATCAAGTGAAGATGAGCATATTTTCTTCTTATAAGACACCTTTAGTTTCTAGAGAATAATAATTTTCACATCATGAAAAATTTAGTCTGCTCACTCACCTCTTAAGCTTCAATATTTTAAGGTTCTACCCTCCAGTATGTATCTGCTTTCAGATACTTTTGCTATACTCCTCATGTTTCAGAGAACATTTTCTTACTTTTCAGGAAAAGATGGCCTCTGGTTTCTGCCATTCACACTCTGACTGTGGGTATACCAAACCATTCAAACAGAAGGCTTGGGGTGGCACACACTGTTGCTTGTCCGCCCATGTCCATTCTCACTCTTCTTCCTGGGTGCAGAGCCCTGGTTGGCTTTGTGTGGCCATGATCTCTGGAATGAGAGCTCTTTTTCAGCCCGAGGGGGTAATTCCTGATTGTTCTAAGCCAATTATGGTGATTAGTTCCTATACTCTTGCCAGTTGTTGGCATAGGCCTGTGCATGTGATACACTCTTGCCAATGATACGTGACGGAAAGTCATCCTGAGCTGTGTCTGTTCTCAGCTCTGAATGCACCATTCCATATATGCTCTGTGATAAATGATGGGAATCCTTTAAGTGTTTCCCCTTTAATGTGAGTATGATAAGATTTCTTAGTAGCGGGCACAGGAGAGAGACATTAGGAAGAAGAGCTTCCTGCAGTTTCCAATCTGGGTAGAGGGCTGGCTGTGTGGGTGCGAAAACATCCGGTGGAGCCTGCCTGAGCCACAGAATTGGATCCCTCTGTGACCTTGCAGGATCAGCCTGACAATAACCTCTCAGCAGCCCCCTTGTTATGAAGCCAAAGCCCTACATAGCCCACATACAGCATGCGGCTGCCTGTGACCTAGGTGGGTAGGGTGGGAGTGGGTATGAGGGGATCACAGAGGACAGCAGCTCTCTCTGCAAGCCCCTCTCCCCCAGTCCACACACTCTGAAGGCTTTCAGCCTCACTGGAAGCTCAAACTTCCATTGTACTGGTTGCTGGTCCCCTACTGTCCCACCTGCACTGGTGGTGAGGAGGCCCTGTTGTTGCATACATCTTCTAGAGACTAATAGTCTGCATGCTTTCTCCTGGAGCTACGTAGGCAGTCTGCTACTACTAAGCTTCACCACTGCCCTACTCACAGGAAAGGAAGGTTCAGACCTTTTTAATGTGGCAAATTAACTGTTTGGCATTTGCCTCAAAAGAAAAAGAACTCAAGACTCAGATTAAGATTTGAGAGGCAGGTGAGGAGTAGGAGAAAAATAGGGCTTCTATTTCCCACTTTCTGTTTCCTTTCCCTGCAATGCTCAAGGTTACCTGTTAGTTTAAAAAAATGAAGGCAAGTCTCTGGTTATCTAGTGAGATGAGAGAGGAAAGAACCCCTTGACATGCAGTTGTGAACCCCAGAAACCAAAACCATCAACGAGATACCCCACCATTGGTATCGTCTGCTACGTTTATATCCCCAAATTTAAAATGTAAAACTGCTATAACTAATGAGCTTCTGGTCAGAAAATGTCTTTGCTATGTCATTCTTAAAAATCAGAAAATAAATGTCAGTGACTATACTTCTTTGAAAGCCATTGTTTTTGATGTAGGTTGCTTCAACTCAGGGCCACCTCATGTGTAACAACAAAACTTTGCCCAGTCCTGCGCCTTCTTCAAGATAGCTGGTATGCATTGCTGTGGCCACTGTGTATTTTGAGTACCTTTCAAACTAGGGGCTGATATTGGACAATGTTCTGTCATGACCTAGAGAGTTTTCATTGGCTAATTTTCCGAAGTAGGTGACCTGAGCTTTCTTCATCATCCGTCTTAGTCTAGAAGTTCCACTGAAACCTGTCCACCATGGGCGATCCTGCTGGTATTTGAAATATCAGGGACGTAGCTTACAGATTCACAGTGCAACAACTGACAGACAAATGACAGTTGAAAGACACAGAAGCTTCCAAAGATGAAACACTAAGGCCAAGAGTCTAGTCTGAGAAGCTATCCATTTGTAATTGGTGCAAGGAGCCTAAACATTAACCATAAAAGGTGTAACACTCTTTTGTTGATTTATTGAAAACCCTGTGTTATGGATTGAATTGTGTTCCCCACAAATATGTGGTAAAGTCTTGTTTGGAAATAGGGTCCTTGAAGATGTTGTCATTTGAGTTAGAATGAGGTCATACTGGAGTGTGGTGAGTCCTAATCCTATATGAATAAACCAAACCAAACCCGTTGCTCTTGAGTTGATTCTGGCTCGTAGGACCCTATAGGGCAGAGTAGCACTGCCTCATAGGATTTCCAAGGAGCGGCTGGTGGCAGTTCAAATCCACCAGCTACTCCTTGGCAACCCTATGGGGTAGTTCTACTGTGTCCTGTACAGTTGCTATGAGTCGGAATCAACTCGACAGCAATGGGTTTGGTTTGGTTTATTCATACAGGATTAGGACCCACTATACTCCAGTATGACCTCATGTTAACTCATATGATAGCATCTTTAAAGACCCTGTTTCCATAGTGTCCTTATAAAAGAGGAGAGGAGACACGCAGAAGGAAGGTGGCCTTATGAAGACGGTGGCAGAGATGAAATTATGCCGCAGCTGCAAACCAAAGAATGCCTGGGACTACCGGAAGCTGGGAGAGACAAGAAAGGGCTTTCCTATCAAGCCTTCTGAGAGAGCACGGCCATGCTGACACTCAGAATTCAGACTCCTAGCCTCCAGGACTGTGAGACAATAAATTTCTGTTGTTCTAAGCCACCCATTTTGTGATACTTTGTTCTAGCAGCCCTCACAACCCAATATAGTTAATCGACATTATTGAAGAGTCCTTGCTTGTCTTTCTCTGTGTTACTTTCTTCTTTGGAAGGAAATGAATAACTTCTAAAAGAAACATTAAAGATTAATCTCTGCCTCATTTCCATACTTCCATCTAAAACTGAATGATTACGAATGAAGTGACAGCTGCTATTGTCTGGTATCCAGGCACTCTGCAAGCCATCTTGACTTCTCGCACCTCAGTCGGGTCAATCCTGAACACACCACTTTGTTCAGGTGAACTTTAATCATAAAATCATTAAGGTCAAGATAGGAGAATCTGCCTCTCCACCCTAGGCTTCCTCATTTCCCACGTCCCTTTTTAGAAGGAACAATATAACTTTATCCTAATCGTGCTTCAGGTCCTTAGTATTTAAAATAGCGTGCTACTTGTCCATTCTTGTAAAAAGTCTTAAAATTTTGCATGGCATTCTATTTTTTTATGTCTTGAAATTTGGCCTAATAAAGGTAATAAATTATGAATGTATATAAAATTTAGCTACAGGATATTAATTATAACATTAAAAAATTCGAATTTTCAACTTTATGGGATTGGCAACACAAGTGCTCATGAGCGCAAATACACTCATACAGAGAGAAAGAGAGCAGTTCTTAATCATGCTTTTTGAAAGATATTTAATAACCTAAGAAAATATTTATATTTAAGTGTCAAATGAAATTCAAAATAATAAGAATAGTATGTTATAGCTACATCATCTTACATCACTTGTGTCTACATATTCCATTATCTGTATCCACATCTGTATTGGCTACATTATTTATTAGCCCTATCACCAACCCCATCTGTCTCTTCTTCCCTCCATCATCTCCTCCCTCACTCCTCTACCCTCCACTCCTCTTCTTCCACCCACTATAACCTTAAGAATGTTAACCTTACGAATACTAATAATCTTAAGCATGAAGGTTATGGCTGGTTTATATTTTCCTATTTCTACTTGCTTGTATTTTGTAATTTCCTATAATAATTACATATAATGTGGTTGGCTCTATGACTTCCTTAATGACACGATTAGAACTTCAGAAGCCTCAGAAATATTCTTAGCCATAAAAATTACAGTAAGAAAGGTCATTTTTCCTTGAATTATTACTGGTTTCATAGAGTTTGCCTTGTTCTCAGTTTACATGGGCTCCAAGAGCTGGGACAAACTTTGAGGTTATCCAAACCACTCCCTCAGCTAAAAGAGAACAAACTGAAACCCAGAAAGGGTGACATTCAATCAAGGCAACATAAGAAGTCACAGATTTGGTGGTGCATCCAAGCTTCTTAACATACGATGACTTACCGCTACAACATGAACTTGTTTGAAATTCCATTACTTTAATTCAGTGGCTGTTGGGAAACATACATATGGAACACATCACTACATGCTTAATAGTGACGACAGAGTTGGCACCTCTGTATTAGAATATTTATAATGGAAGAACAAGTTATAATCCCAATATGTGTGATAAACTTAGGTATTATGCTGTGTTCAAAATAGCTTCCAATTATGAGTTTAATGTTCCTGCCTTTTGAAAGGGGAGCTCATCAAAAGTGTCTCTCGTAAAAAGGGAACCTTTTCAAAGGTACTACGCTAATGGAAGTCAAGCTGCAACTTTTACCCCCTAAGAACCGAATGTCAGTAATTCTTTTCAGCAATTGTTATATTTCAGATAAAATTTATTGTAAAACTCAAACGTAAGGTTAAAATAATTCTCAAGCTTTTTTTACGGAGATGCAGGTGAAAAGAATTGTTGCCATGGGTGAAATACGGTAGTAGCTTTATCTTGCCTGAGCTATGTTTTCTGTGTTTGAAAAGAGAATCTCTGAGCAGCCTGTCTCCTGTCCCAAAAACACACAAATTGACAATCTAGACCAGACCATGCTCTGTAAAATAGCACCAGAGAAATTTGCAAAGATCCCTGTGATACATTTGAGCTCCTGCTTCACTGCTTCCCTGTTATTTGATCTAGTTCGGTCTGGCGTGCTGTTCTTATTTATACAGTGTAATAGGACATCTGCCGCCCACCAGAACCCATCACCATCTATGGCACTTTGCAGCTGACTGCCGTCCTGTTTATATTAATTGAATTCAGTGTATTCTGCATACACTGCTGATGACTTTCATTTATTTCAGCTCCGAAAGGCCCAGGATTTCTCTGCTTGCCCTTGTAACATCGTTCTACTCATTTGGCTCCAATTAGCCTCAGCTAACAAAAATAGATTACAACAAACCTCTGGTTAGCCATTGCTGTTTCAAATGACATACTTTGTGAATATTTAGCTCTCGAAAGTAAAGACATTGAGAATTAAGTTATAGTATCTTCTGTGGGGCTGAGAAATATTAATTGCAGGCTTCTGGGCTCATTTCCTTAAAGAAGATTCGTGATTTCTGTTTCACTAATAAATGTTAACATAATTGGAGAGCTGTCGGCTCCATATGTTGAACTTTCTGAAGGATTTCTGATCATGCCCTTGTTCACCTGAGTGAGGGAATGCTTTGACATTAACACTGTATCTTGGTTTATTTGCAGTTAATATTTCATAATTATGCTGAATGCTTAAAGCACTGATCCAAGAGTACCTTAAAAAAAAAAAAACCTTTAGAACTTATTAAATATGAAAATTTATCCACAAATTATAAAGATGTGTCAATTTAGTGTATGGCATACACATTCGTAACTTAAATTTTGCTTCTCAGTGAAGTGTTTTCCCATTCTAGTGTCTGGCTTTGGCTCCAGAGTGTGAGTTCAGACTGTAAATAGCTTATACTTTAAAGATAACAGTCTTGGTAATGATGTTTTTGAATAATGACGGTTACTTGAAAGAATCTTTTTAGATGTAATCTACACACTTGAAGAAAAAACAAAGGAATCAAATTAATAAAGGATCAAAATAGAAACTACAACAAATGGAATTATCTTATTCCTTATTAATAAGAATGTTATAACCAAGAAGTTCAGCAATTTCCTCGTTATTTAGACTAGGTGTTTGCGTATTATACAACTGTCCTTCATGGTACAATATATGGATTTTTATCTGTTTTGATATATAATCAATTATCATATATGAGTCTGAAGAAATTTCATTGCTAACTTATAACCTCAAGCAAAAAGTCTTTCCACTAATCACTCCTTCGAAAGTTTTAGTTATTTAATGTTATTCTTACTGCATTTTATGTTTTTTTTCCCCCTCCATCCCAAACTTGAAAAGACAGGGCCAATCATAGTCAAATACCGGAAAAGCTGTGCTCCCATGGTTTTTATGTAAAGTTAATAAAATAAATAAGAGACAGCTGTGCATTTCAGGAACTCACTCCATTGAGGAGTACTGGGAATACTATAACCACAAGTGTGAAGCTGGAGTCACCAAAAGCCCTCAATGGAATTACAGCTCAATAAATCAAAACTTTCTCCTTTTTACCTTTCCAATATAATTCTGCATCCTATGCGGTGCCTATGCTTTCCAGCATTCCCACTGCTATCCTTTTAATTGTCATGGAACTTCTTGCTTCCTGTTTCATTAGGTTTGGTTTTTTTTTTTTTTTGAGAACTTTTGCTATGTAGTTGGATGCTATGGGTCTTAAACATTTTGGGCCTAGGGCCTATGGCATGGTAATAAATCCCTCTCACTGCCACCACCAAATAAGAGAGAAAGAAAAAGTGAGTACAAAGTAGTAAGACATTTTGATAGCATTTCATGAAGGTATCTAATAAATACATCCATACGAGATTATAATATCATACATATCGGTAGTTCCATAGACTGACAGGTGGGACACCTAGAAGCCCCTGCAGACTGATAGACTCAAAGTTACTATTTTTGACAATCACCTCAATGTGGTTGCCATTGTTTAGCTTATGTATTCCTTGGTGACGAACCTGGTGAACTCCCCCCACTCCGTCCCACCCACAGGACTTCTAGTTCTCTTAGGTCCTCTCCACCCTCATTTTCTTTTAAAGAAATTAAAAAAAAAAAACAAAAAAACCCTCAGGTTCTTTAATGGAGAAAACATTACACGCATTTTTCTAGTTAAGTAGATCCAAGGCCAGAAAAATATGCATCAATACTAGAGCCTGGGTTCAAGTTCTTGTCTCCAACATTTGTTTACTTTATAATTGTGGGTAAGTTACTTAACCTTTTTGTGCCTCAAATTTTCCATAAAATAGCAAAAATTTAGTGCCCACCTTGTAAGATTGTGTTGTTGTTGACTCTGTTCCGACATATAGTGACCCTATATACACCAGAATGAAACACTACCTGGTCCTGTGCCATCCTCACAATCGTATGCTTGAGCCCACTGCTGCAGCTGCTGTGTCAATCCATCTTGCTGAGAATCTTCTTCTTTTGCACTAACCCTCTACTGTACCAAGCATGATGTCCTTCTCCAGGGACTGATCCTTCCTGATAACATGTCCAAAGTATGTGAAACGAAGTCTCACCATCCTTGCCTCTAAGGAGCGTTCTGGCTGTACTTCTTCCAAGACAGATTTGTTTGCTCTTTTGGCAGTCCGTGGTATATTCAGTATTCTTCGCTAACACCACAATTCAAAGGTGTCAATTCTTCTTCCGTCTTCCTTGTTCATTCTCCAGCTTTCACATGTCTATGAGGTGATTGAAAACACCGTGAATTGGGTCAGGCTCACCTTTGTTTCCAAGGTGACGTCTTTGCTTTTTAACATTTTAAAGAGATCTCTTAACAGCAGATTTGCCCAATGCAGTGTGTCGTTTGATTTCTTGACTGCTGCTTCCATGAGTGTTGATTGTGGATCCAAGGAAAATGAAATCCTTGACAACTTCAATCTTTTCTCCATTTATCATGATGTTGCTTATTGGTCCAGTTGTGAGGATTTTTGTGAGGTTTATTGTAGTGAGGTTTATTATCAGTAAGCTTCTACAGTGTAACAACCTACCAACATCTTAGTATTTAACAAATAAACATTTATTATTTCTTACAATCTTATATATTCACTGCGAGATTATTCTCTTCTGGATGGCTTGACTGACAATGCATGATTTAAAAAAAAAAAGATTTTTTTTTTTAGGCTGGTTTTATTTACATGTCTGTGGTTGGCAGGCTATTTGGACTGGGGAGACCTCACGGTCATGTCTGCCAGATGGCCAGGTATTATCTGTGGTAATGGCAATGTGTCTCTCACCACCCAACAGGCTAGCCCGTGCTTCTTCACATGGCCTCAGGGCAGTTTCAGCTTGCATCATGTTTGCTAGTGTTCCATTGACTAAAGCAAGTCACATGGTCAAGCCTAGATTCCAGGGGTGGAGAAATAGACTCTACCCCTTGGTAGAAGCGAAAATTCACGTTGCAAAGGAACATACCTTCAAGGATGGATGGAATTTGTGGTTCTTTTTGCAATTTGCCATGCAAGGGTGAGTTAGTAGTGCTAAGTGTAAAGTGGTTAGAATTACTGACTGGCCCATGCCAAAACCAAACCAAATCCTTTGCCGTCGAGTTGATTCTGACTCATAGTGACCCTATAGGACAGAGTAGAACTGCCCCACAGTTCTACTTCTTTACAGAAGCAGACTGCCACATCTTTCTCCCATGGAGCAGCTGGTGGGTTTGAACCTCTGACTCATCGGTTAGCAGCCAAGCATTTAACCATGGTGCCACCAGGGCTCCTTACTGGCCCATATTAAAAAAGCAAATGAATGTTATTTGTTGTCATCTTAATGATATTACTATTCTGCATCATCCTCAAACTAAGCTCTTGTTAGTGAAGGTTTTACGTGATTATCTCTTTTACAGGTAAATCAGAAATTATACCAAATTGGTAGCTCTTGAAATTCTGATCTTCAGTTTCTGAGTCTGTTGCAAGATCCTTCTAGGTGAACTACCTTTAAGAAGGTAACATGGTCATTACAAAAAACAAAACAAAATAAAACTAAAAAACAAAACCAAAAACAGTTTTTTTGCATATGCATTTCCTCTTGCCTAGAATGTTCTGCAGTCACACCTAGAGAATTGTCCCTTTTTCAACATGTGTGTTTTTATAAGTCCAGCCCTCACATAACCTGCAGAGATAAGGATTCCCTTTTCGGAGTTCCCAGTGCACGCTGTACATGCTGATAACCTAACTCGTGTATCATTCTGTCAGAAAATCCTTTTCAACACGAAACTCCTAGTAGCCAGCGCTATTTAACTGTTAAAAACATGAATTTACAATCTAAAGCTGGATTACTATTACAAACCTTTTCTTTCTTTCTTCTGAGGGCTTGCTGGGCTCACTGTTACACAAGAACATAAGCCAAAATGTTGGTATAAAGTGAGGGGATCACGTCTTAGTGGTGAGAAAAGGCAAGCTAAGGGCATCGGGAGAAAAATTCAGTGAAATTAAGGGATATGAGGGATCGATTCAAACAATCCGAGGGAAGAACTGTCTTTCAGAATAGACGGAAAACTACCATAACTACCATCTATATGTTCCACTGTGTGAGACCAGGGTCTATTAAAGAAAGGCAGGAGGATGAAGGTTAGCTAAAGTGATGCTGAAAGGAAACCAAACTGGAATAGTTCACCAGTTGACTATTACTACCTTATGACCATATAATTATGGCTATCCTATAGTGATGACAGTTCATGTTTCTCTTTCTCTTTGTGTGTGTGTATATGTGTCTGTACATGTATTTGGCGTATTGTACAGCACAAAAACCAAACCAACCCACGGCTGTCGAGTCGATTCTGACTCCTAGAGATCCTGTAGGGCAGAGTAGAACTGCCCATAGGGTCCCCGAGGCTGTAAATCTTGACAGGGCACACTGCCACATATTTCTTCCGTGGCGTGGCTGGTGGATTTGAACTGCTGACCTTTTGGTTAGCAGCTGAGCGTTTTAACCACCCATACCTGTTGCTGTCAAGGGCACCTAAAAAATTGTCAATAACTGTATCTGTGGGTTGAATGAAAAGAGTCATAATATACTCCTCAGTTTTTGGCCATAGAATGAGTACACATTTCTTGAAACTAGAATGCACATTAACACAAAGTGTGAGAACAACTTCTGGCCTGGAGGATAGCTTTTATGAGAAGATAGGAGTGAATTTATCGTCATCAGTAGTCTCTAAACTCTCCTGGGGTCTACCGATTCTTTTGGAGGCAGGGATTTGGAACCAGATCATCTTCCTAGAGCCTGTTCAAACAATTGGAGCTAGTAGAAGATACAATAGGATCCTCGAGGAACCATTCAGGCCAGACAAGTGGCTCGTCCCTGTTGAAAATTCTCTGTTGTAGGATTTATTTCAAGTTAGTCCTTATAAATGAAACATTGTTAAAGGGTATGATCTGACTTCTCATCTGAGATAATCTTGGTATTACTCTTTCTTTAGAGCTGTGGTTCTCAACTGGGGGTGTGACATTTCTGGTTGTCACACCTGGTGGGGAGGTATTACTATCTAGTGGGTAGAAACCAGAGGTGCTGTTAAATATCCTACAATGCACAGGACAACCCCCGTAACAAAGAATTATCGGCCCAAAATGTTAATATTGCTGGTGTTGATAAACCCTGCCTTAGAGTAGATCCAGTATTGGCCTGGCTCAGATCTTTGGGTTTCCATTCCTTTATAGGGTTATGTCTAAATAATGATGTATAATTCTTTAATATGTTTTAGAATGACAATTTTATTAGTATAGCCTTGATCATCTTTTCTTGAAAGTAAAATATTTAAGGAGTTAAAATTAAATGGTTTTGAAGGGATTTTATTTTAAATGAAACAGAGACCAATTGAACTTAAAATGGCTTTGAAATACACTAAACTGACTCCTGTAAACTGGAATCTCTAACTGATACTAGCTGGGTCTCAGCTCAAAGCAGTACTCACAACCTGGACCTTCTGAATATGAAATGGAATGCTTGAGGCTGACACAGTAGATGAACTCATACTGGTTTGGATTTCATTATGCTTAATAACTATGATAAATGCTAGTCATGGATTCTTGCAAATTCAATCTTGGGAAAGTTTCCATAAAGATGAGACTCAGGTAAAACAAGTATATTTTAAGAATCTAATCTACACCGCACAATTTGTCCTGTCCCTGAGGAATGAAACAATAATTTAAAACACATGTTTGGGTAACTGGGGAGTAAAGGAAATATGAGGATTGTCATAGTAGCTTGTTTAAGGAAACAGTATTCATGTGTAGTCTCTCCAACAGTATTCTACTCAGTTATTAAAAATAATGCAGTCTCTGTTAAATTTGCTAATAATATAAAGAGAAGACACTAATGAAAATTGCCGTAATGGACTGACACAAATCTATGAATCCAGTCAGAGATGTATGGTAGGATGAGAAATGAGAAATTACAGTTGGATCTACAGTTGCTTGGGAGGCTACACTGAGGGAAAGTAGACCATCTTAAGCTCAGATGTAAAAATTCATTTGTTCATTTATACATGACAGTCTTCCTGTTAATCAGTTCATAAATCTACATTAAATGTTTCATGTGAATGTGATAACATGTTAATCTCTGAAGGGCAGAATTTGCAAACTCAAAGGCCTGCAGGATTGGGCAGTAAGCAGATTAATGAAGCTGACCGATTATAATACAATAATGGCTGGGGCTTGGTTAAATAGAAAGCACCGGTCCCGCCTAAATGGGCAGCCACTACTCAGCTCCTGTTAGGTCCAATATTCCCAGGTTTTCTGATTTGTGAAAAGGATACAAATTTTCAGACTGCTGTGTGTCTGTGTAAATTTTTGTTTTGTTTTGTTTTAGAACTCTGTGTCATTCTATTTAACAATAGCCTTGTACTGGAGATTCTAGCCAGAACAATTAGGTAAGGAAAAGAATAAAAAATATCTGTATTGAAAAGGGAGGAAGTAAAACTGTCTGTATTTGAAGATGACACGTTCTTGTATATAAAAAACTTTAAGGATGCCATTAAAAAAATGAAACAAACTATTAGACATAATAAATGAGCTCAGCAAGATTGCAGAATGCAATATCAATACACAAAAATCAATTGTATTTTCATACATTTGTAATGAACAATCCAAAAAAGAAATTAAAAAAAAAATTTCATTTACAATAGCATCAAAAGAATAGAATACTTAGGAGTAAATTTAACAAAAGGAGTGTACGACTTGTATACTGAAAACTACAAAACGTCATTGAAAGAAATTAAAGAAGACCTAAGGAGGAAACCCTGGTGGTGTAGCGTTTAAGTGCTACTAACCAAAAGATTGAGCCCTGGTAGTACAGTGGTTAAGAGCTCAAGCTGCTAACAAAAATGGTTGGCAGCTGAAATCCACCAGCCAGTCGCTCCTTAGAAACCCTGTGGGGCAGCTCTACTCTGTCCTATACGGTTGCTACGAGTCAGAATTGACTCCATGGCAATGCTTTAACCAAAAGGTCCATAGTTCGAATCCACCAGGCGCTCCTTGGAAACTTCATGGGGCAGTTCTAATTTGTCCTGTAGGATCACTATGAGTCAAAATTGACTCAATGGCAATGGGGTTTTTTTTTCAAGTAAATGGGAAGATGTTATTTTTGTGTTGTCAACTTTGTTCTGACTCATAGCCATTCTATGTACAACAGAACTAAACACTGACTGGTCCTGCACCATCCTCCCAATCTTTGTTATGCTTGAGCGCATTGTTACAGCCACTGTGTCAGTCCATCTTGTTGAGGGCCTTCCTCTTTTTCTCTGATCCTCCACCTTACCAAGCCTGATGTCCTTCTCCAGGGACTGGTCCCACCTGATAACACATCCAAAGATGAAGTCTCGCCATTCATGCTTCCGAGGAGCACAGTGGCTGTACTTCTTGCAAGACAGATTTGTTTGTTCTTCTGGTAGTTCGTGGTATATTCAATATTCTTCACCAACAGCATAATTCAAAGGCATCAATTCTTCTTCGGTCTTCTTTATTCTTTGTCAAGCTTTCAGATGCATATGAGGAGATTGAAAACACCATGGTTTGGGTCAGGCGCACCTTAGGCCTCAAAGAGATCTTTTGTAGTAGATTTGACCAATGCAATGTGTTGCTTGATTTCTTGACTGCTGCTTCCATGGGCATTGATTGTGGATCCAAGTAAAATGAAATCCTTCACAACTTCAATATTTTTCCCATTTATCATGATGTTGCTTATTGGCTCAGTTGTGAGAATTTTTGTTTTCTTTATGTTGAGGTGTAGTCCATACTGAAGAATGCGGTCTTTGATCTTCATTAGTAAGCGCTTCAAGTCCTCTTCACTTTCAGCAAACAAGGTTGTGTTATCTGCATATTGCAGGTTGTAAATGAGTCTTCCTCCAATCCTGATGCCTAGTTCTTCTTCATATAGTCCAGCTTCTCGGATTAATTGCTCAGTATACATGTTGAATAAGAATGGTGAAAGGATACAATGCTGACTCACACCTTTCTTGACTTCAAACTCCACAGTATCCCCTTGTTCTGTTCGAATGACTGCCTCTTGGTCTAACCACATGTTCCTCACAGGCCTAATTAAATGTTCTGGAATCCCCATTCTTCAAAATGTTATCCGTAATTTGTTATGATCCACACTGTCAAATGCCTTTGCATAATCTGCAACACAAAGGTAAACCTCTTTCTGGTTTCAGCCCAGGACCCATCTGACATCACCAATGATTTCCCTCGTTTTATGTCCTCTTCTGAATCCGGCTTGAACTTCTGGCTGTTTCATGTTGATGTACTGCTGCAACCCCTTTTGAATGATCTTCAGCAAAATTTTACTTGCATGTGATATTGATGATATTGTTCGATAATTTATGCATTCTCTTGGATCACCTTTCTTTGAAATGGGTACAGATATGGATCTCTTTCAGTGTGTTGGCCAGGTAGCTGTCTTCCAAATTTCTTAGCATAGTTAAGTGAGTGCTTCCATCACTGTATCCATTTGTTGGAACATCTCAATTGGTATTTCATCAATTCCTGCAGCCTTGTTTTTCGCCAATGCCTTTAGTGCAGCTTGGATCTCTTCCTTCAGTACCATTGGTTCTTGATCATACGCTACCTCATGAAATGGTTGAACCTCTACAAATGCTTTATGGTACAGTGACTCTGTGTATTCCCTCCATCTTATTTTGATGCATCCTGCATTGTTTAATATCTTCACCATAGAATCCTTCAATATTGGAACCTAAAGCTTGAATTTTTTTCTTCAGTTCATTCAGCTTAACACATGCTGCACTTGTTCTTCCCTTTGGTTTTCTATCTCCAGGTCTTTGCATGTTTCATTATAATACTTCACTTCGTCTTCTAGAGCTTCTGTTCTAGAAGCTCTTTTAAGTCATCATTTCTTCCTTTCACTGTAACTACTCTGCTGTCAAAAATAAGTTTCAGAGTCTCTTCTGACATGCATTTTGGTCTTTTCTTTCTTTCCTATCTTTTTAATGACCTTTTACATTCTTTATGTATGATGTCCTTTGATGTCATTCCACAACTTTTCTGGTCGTCAGTTATTTGTGTTCAATATGTCAAATCTATTCTTGAGATGGTCTCTAAATTCAGGTGAGATATACTCAAGGTTGTACTCGTTCTTATTTTTTTCAACTTGAACTTAAACTTGCATACGAGCAATTGATGGCCTATTCCACAGTAGGCCCCTGGCCTTATTCTGACTGGAGATGTTGAGCTTTTCCATTGTCTTTTTCCACAGAAGTAGTCAATTTGATTCCTGTGTATTCCATCTGGCGAGGTCCAAGTATTTACTCACTATTTATGTATATGAAAGAAGGTATTTGCAATGAAGAAGCCATTGGTCCTGCAAAATTCTATCATGTGCTCTCTGGCATTGTTTCTATCACCAAGGCCATATTTTCCAACTACCAATCCTTCTTGATCTCAACTTTCTCAGTCCAATCACCAGTAATTATCAATACATGTTTGATCAGTTTCAGACTTCAGAAGATGGTAAAAATCTTCAGTTTCTTCATCTTTGGCCTTTGTGGTCGGTGCATAAATTTGAATAATAGTCATATTAACTGGACTTCCTTGTTTCTTTTTTTTTTTTTTCCTAGTGCCAGGCATATGTATATTATTCTATCACTGAAAGCATTGTACTTCAGAATGGATCTTGAAATATTCTTTTTTACATTGAACATGACCCCATTTCTCTTCCATTTGTCATTCCCGGTGTAGCAGACTGTATGATTGTCTGATTCAGACTGGCCAAGACCAATCCATTTCAGCTCACTAATGCCTAGGATATTGATGTTTATGCATTCCATTTTTTTTTAAATTGTGCTTTAAGTGACAGTCTACAGCGCAAGTTAGTCTCTCAAGCAAAAATCCACACACACAGTGCTATGTGACCCCAGCTGCTCTCCCTTCAATGTAACAGTACATTCCTCCTTTCCATCCTGTATTTCCCGTGTCTATTCAACCAGCTCCTGTCCCTTTCTGCCTTCTCATCTTCCCCCTAGACAGGAACTGCCCATTTAGTCTCATGTATCTACTTGAGCTAAGAAGCACACTCTTCACAAATATCATTTTATATCTTATAGTCCAGTCTGAACTTTGTCTGAAGAGTTGGCTTCTGGAACAGTTTTAGCTTTGGGCTAACAGAGGCCATGTCGTCAGGGATCCCTCCCGTCTCAGTCAGACCATAAGTCTCGTCTTTTTACCATAATTTGAGTTCTGCACCCCACTTTTCTCCTGCTCCATCAGGGACTCTCTGTTGTGTTCCCTGTCAGGGCAGTCATTGGTGGTAGCCAGGTACCATCTAGTTCTTCTGGTCTCAGGCTGACGAAGTCTCTGGTTTATGTGGCCATTTCTGTCTCTAGGACTTATAATTTCCTTGTGTCTTTGGTGTTCTTTATTTTCCTTTGCTCTGGGTGGGTTGGGACCAATTAATGCATCTTAGATGAGCGCTTGCTAGCTTTTAAGACCCCAGACACCACTCACCAAAGTGGGATGCAGAACATTTTATTAATAAACTTTTTATGCCAATTGATCTAGGTGGACCCTAAAACTATGGTCTCTAGACCCCACACTTGCTACTCTGTCCCTCGAAGTGTTTGGTTGTATTCAGGAAATTTCTTAGCTTTTGGTTTAGTCCAGTTGCGCTGACTTCCCCTGTGTTGTGTGTTGTCCTTCCCTTTACCTAAGATAATTCTTGTCTACTATTTAGTTAGTGAATATCCCTCTCCCTCCCTCTCCACACTCATAACCATCAAAGAATGTTTTCTTCTGTGTTCCTAAAATAGTGATCTCATACAATGTTTGTCCTTTTGCCACTGGTTAATTTCACTCAGCATAATGCCTTCCAGATTCTTCAATGTTATGAGGTGTTTCTTGGGTTCATTGTTGTTCTTTGTTGTTTCATGGTATTCCATTGTGAGAAAATGCCATAAATTTGTTTATCCATTCATCCCTTAACGGGCACCTAGGTTGTTTCCATCTTTTCGCTATTGTGAACAGTGCTGCAGTGAACATGGGTGAGCATATATCTATTCATGTGATGGCTCTTATTTCTCTAGGATATATTCCAAGGAGTGGGATTGCTGGATCATGTGGTTATTTTATTTCTAGCTTTTTAAGGAAGCACCGAATCTATTTCCAAAGCGATTGTGCCATTTTACCTTCCCAGGAGTAGTGTGTAAGTATTCCAGGGTCTCCACAACCTCTCCAACATTTATTATTTTGTGTTTTTTTTGATTAATGCTAGCCTTGTTGGGATGAGATGGTATCTCATTATAGTTTGATTTGCATTTCTCTAATGGCTAATGATTGTGAGCATTTCTTCATTATCAGTTAGCCACCTGAATGTCTTCTTTGGTGAAATGCCTGTTCATATCCTTTGCCATTTTTTAAAATTATGTTGTCTTTTTGTTGTCGAGGTTTCCAGTATCTTGTAGACTTTAGAGATTAAATGCTGATCGGATTTGCCATAGTGAAAAATTTTTTTCCCAGTCTGTAGGTTATCTTTTTAATCTCAATGAAATCTTTTGATGAGCATAAGTGTTTGATTTTTAGGAGCTCCCAATGTTATTTAGTTTCCCTTCTGGTGTTTGTACATTGTTAGTAATGTTTTGTATACTGTTTATGCCATGTATTAGGACTCCTAGCATTGTCCCTATTTTTATTTCCATGCTCTTTATCGTTTTAAATTTTATGTTTAGGTCTTTGATATATTTCAAGTTAGTTTTTGTGCGTGGTGTGAGGTATAGGTCTTGTTTCATTTTTTGCAGATGGATATCCAGTTATGCCAGCACCATTTGTTAAAGAGACTGTCTTTTCTGCAAGTAACAGACTTTGGTCCTTTTTCAGATATAAGCTGGATGAATTTATGTCTCGGTTCTCAATTCTGCTCCATTGGTCTATGGATCTGTTGTACCAGTACCAGACTGTTTTGACTACTGTGGTGGTATGTTGTTATTGTTGATAGGTGCCATCAAGTCAGTTCCTACTCATAGCGACCCTATGCACAACAGACCAAAGCACTGCCCGGTCATGAGCCATCCTTACAATCGCTGTTATGCTTGAGCTTATTGTCACAACAACTGTGTCAATCCACCTCGTTGAGGGTCTTCCTCTTTTCTGCTGACCCTGTACTCTGCCAAGCATGATGTCCTTCTCCAGGGACTGATCCCTCCTGACAACATGTCCAAAGTGTGTAAGACACGGTCTCGCCATCCTTGCTTCTATGGAGCATTCTGGTTGTACTTCTTCTAAGACAGATTTGTTCCTTCTTTTGACAGCCCACGGTATTTTCAATATTCTTTGCCAACACCACAATTCAAAGGCATCAATTCTTCTTCAGTCTTCCTTATGCATTGTCCAGCTTTCACATGCCTATGATGTGATTGAAAATACCATGGCTTGGGTCAGATGCACCTTAGTCTTCAAGGTGACATCTTTGCTCTTCAACACTTAAAAGAGGTCCTTTGCAGCAGATTTGTGCAATGCAATGTGTCTTTTGATTTCTTGGCTGCTGCTTCCATGGCTGTTGATTGTGGATCCGAGTAAAATGAAATCCTGGACAACTTCAATCTTTTCTCTGTTTATCATGATGTTGCTCATTGGTCCAGTTGTGAAGATTTTTGTTTTCATTCTGTTGAGGTGCAATCCATACTGAAGGCTGTCGTCTTTGATCTTCATTAGTAAGTGCTTCAAGTCCTCTTCACTTTCAGCAAGCAAGGTTGTGTCATATGCATAAGGCAGATTGTTAGTGAGTCTTCCTCCAATCCTGATGCCCTGTTCTTCTTCATATAGTCCAGCTTCTCGGATTATTTGCTCAGCATACAGATTGAATAGGTATGGTAAAAGAATACAACCCTGACGCACACCTTTCCTGACTTTAAAACAATCAGTATCCCCTTGTTCTGTCTGAACAACTGCCTCTTGATCTATGTAAAGGTTCGTCATAAGCACAATTAAGTGTTCAGGAATTCCCATTCCTAGCAATGTTATCCACAGTTTGTTATGATCCACACAGTCAAATGCCTTTGCACAGTCAATAAAACACAGGTAAACATCCTTCTGGTGTTCTCTGCATTTAGCCAGGATCCATTTGACATCAGCAATGATACCCCTGGTTCCACGTCCTCTTCTGAAACTGCCCTGTATTTCCGGCAGTTCCCTGTCGATATACTGCTGCAGCCATTTTTGAATGATCTTCAGCAAAATTTTGCTTGCATGTGATATTAATGATATTATTCTATAATTTCCACATTCGGTTGGATCACCTTTCTTGGGAATAGACATAAATATGGATCTCTTCCAGTCAGTTGGCCAGAAAGCTGTCTTCCATATTTCTTGGCATAGACAAGTGAGCACCTCCAGCGCTGCATCTGTTTGTTGAAACATCTCAACTGATATTCCATCAATTCCTGGAGCCTTGTTTTTTGCCAGTGCCTTCTTTTTTTTTTTCAGAGCAGCTTGGACTTCTTCCCTTCAGTACCATCAGTTCCTGATCATATGCCACCTCTTGATATGGTTGAATATCGACTAATTCTTTTTGGTATAATTACTCTGTGTATTCCTTCCCTCTTCTTTTGATGCTTCCTGCGTCATTTCATATTTTTCCCATAGAATCCTTCACTATTGCAACTTGAGGCTTGAATTTTTCTTCAGTTCTTTCAGCTTGAGAAACGCCGAGCGTGTTCTTCCCTTTTGGTTTTCCATCTCTAGCTCTTTGCACATGTCATTATAATGCTTTACTTTGTCTTCTCGAGAGGCCCTTTGAAATCTTCTGTTCAGTTGTTTTACTTCATCAGTTCTCCCTTTTGCTTTACCTGCTCGACGTTCGAGAGCAAGTTTCAGTCTCCTCTGACATCCATCTTGGTCTTTTCTTTCTTTCCCGTCTTTTCAATGACCTCTTGATTTCTTCATGGATGATATCCTTGATGTCATTCCACAACTCATCTGGTCCTCGGTCACTAGTGTTCAATGCATCAAATCTATTCTTGGTCTCTAAATTCAGGTGGGATATACTCAAGGTCATATTTTGGCTCTGGTGGACTTGCTCTGATTTTCTTCAGTTTCAGCTTGAACTTGCATATGAGCAATTGACGGTCTGTTCCACAGTCAGTCCCTGGCCTTGTTCTGACTGATGATATTGAGCTTTTCCATCATTTCTTTCCACAGATGTAGTCAATTTGATTTCTGTGTGTTCCGTCTGGTGAGGTCCATGTGTATAGTCACCGTTTATGTTGGTGAAAGAAGGTATTTGCAATGAAGAAGTCGTTGGTCTTGCAAAATTCTATCTTTTGATCTCCAGCATTGTTTCTGTCACCAAAGCTATATTTTCCAACTACTGATCCTTCTTCTTTGTTTCCAACTTTCGCATTCCAATCGCCAGTAATTATCAATGAATCTTGATTGCATGTTTGATCAATTTGGGACTGCAGCAGCTGATAAAAATCTTCTCTTTCTTCATCTTTGGCTCTAGTGGTGGGACATAAATTTGAATAATAGTTGTATTAACTGATCTTCCTTATAGGAGTATGGATATTACCCTATCACTGACAGTGTTGTACTTCAGGATAGATCTTGAAATGTTCTTTTTGATGATGAATGCAACACCATTCCTCTTCAAGTTGTCATTCCCACCATAGTAGACTATAAGACTGTCTGACTCAAAATGTCCAATACTAGTCCATTTCAGCTCATTAATGCCTAGAATATTGATGTTTATGCATTCCATTTCATTTTTGATAATTTCCAGTTTTCCTAGATTCATACTTCTTACATTCCAGGTTCTGATTATTAATGGATGTTTGCAGCTGTTTCTTCTCATTTTGAGTCGTGCCACATCGGTGAATAAAGGTCCTGAAAACTTTACTCCATTTACGTCATTAAAGTCAACTCTACTTTGAGGTAGCTCTTCTCCAGTCATCTTCTGAGGGCCTTCCGACCTGGGGGGCTCATCTTCCAGCACTACATCAGACAATGTTCCACCGCTATTCATAAGGTTTTCACTGGCTAATTCTTTTCAGAAGTAGACTGCCGGGTCTTTGTTCCTAGTCTGTCTTAGTCTAGAAGCTCAGCTGAAACTCGTCCTCCATGGGTGACCCTGCTGGTACCTGAATACCGGTGGCATAGCTTCCAGCATCACAGCAACATGCAAGCCCCCACAGTATGACAAACTGACAGACACGTGGGGCTGTGGTGGTATAATAGGTTCTAAAATTAGGTAGTGTGAGGCCTCCCATCTTGTTCTTCTTTCTCAGCAATGCTTTACTTATCTGGGGCCTCTTCCCTTTCCATATGAAGTTGGAGATCTGTTTCTCCATCTCATTAAAAAATGCCATTGGAGTTTGGATCGGGATTGCTTTGTATCTGTAGATTGCTTTGTATCTGTAGATTGCTTTGTGTAGAATTGACATTTTCACAATGTTGCCTCTTCCTATCCACGAGGAAGGTATGTTTTGCCAATTATGTGGGCCTCTTTTGGTTTCTTGCAGTAGTGTCCTGTAGTTTTCTTTGTTCAGGTCTTTTATGTCTCTGGTAAGATTTGTTCCTAAGTTTTTTATCTTCTTGGGGGCTACAGTAAATGGTAATGATTTGATGATTTCCTCTTTGATTTTCTTTTTTTTTTTTCCTTCATGGCTTTTATATATGTCATCCTTTTGCCTTCTTGCCTGCATGGTGTCTGCTGAGTTGTCTGAACTTATTCTTATTGACTCTACTTTGTAGATGACTTTTCATCTCTCCCTCACTGCTCTTCAAATTCTCTCTTTATCTTTGGTTTTGGCAGTTTTGATTATAACATGTCTTGGTGATTTTGTTTGGGTTCTACCTTGTGTGGGTTTGATGAGCATCTTGTATAGATATCTTCTCATCTTTCATGATATCAGGGAAGTTATCTGCCAACAAATCTTCAACAATTTTCTCTGTATTTCCTGTTATCTCTCCTCCCCCCGCCCTTCCCCCCGTTCTAGTACTCAAATCACTCATAGGTTTATCCTTTAGATTTCTTCATTTTTTAGATTTCTTTTATCTGATTTTTTTCTCAAATAAGTTGGTGTCAAGTGCTTTATCTTCAGTCTCACTAAGGCTTACTTCCATTGCCTCAGTTCTGATCCTATGACTTTGTATTGAGTTGTCTAATTCTGAAATTTTATTTTTAATCTTCTGGATTTGCTGTCTTTCTATGGATTCTTGCAGCCTGTTAAATTAGTCATTATACTCTTGTCTAACCTTCTTCAGTTCCTCTATTGCTTTGTCTGTGTGTTCCTTGGTTTGTTCTGCACTTTGCCTGACCTCCTTCCTGATCTCTTTAAGAGTTCTGTAAATTAATCTTTTATAGTCTACCTCAGGTAATTTTCAGAACTTATCTTCCTTTGGAAGATTTCTTGATTCTTTTTTTTGGGGAACTTGCTGAAGACATCGTGGGCTGCCCCTTTATGTGACTTGATATTGACTGTTGTCTCCAAGCCATCAATAAGTTATTATATTTATTTATTTTATATTTGCTTACTGTGCCCTAGCCTCTTATTTTGTCTTGTTTTGATATGCCCAAATAGTCTGCTCATGTGAGCTAGTTTGATTATTGGTTCCTTTGAAGCTTTAATGTCCTGTCACCAGGTGGTTAGATCTGTTACTAGGTATGTGAGTCCGGAGTCCATTTACTTTTCTTGTGTGGACTCAGCTACGGTGTCCAAGTCATCAGTCACCGAGTGTGTGGTGCAGGCTCTCACCTACAGTGCTGGAAAGGCAGAGTTGATTGGTGTAGGCACAGACATCCAGCTACAGTAGGGGGTCATGCACTGAGCAAGGCAGTGAGCTGACAGCTGCCCCTGAGTGTCTGGGAGGAAAATGTGTCCCTGTTCCCTCGAGTGTACTGTTGGGTGGCTTTTGCAGCCAAACTATGGGCACACAGTGCTGTTGCCTGTAAGAACTGGAAGGCACCACTTATTCTGGGACCCCTGTTATAGGTAGCTAGGTGATGTGTGTGGAGCTACCAGCTCTCAGGCCCCTGATATGGGTAAGTGAGGACCCTGCTTAATAGGCAGAATGGTGTCAAATGTCACAAACCTCCCACTCCACGATATAGCTGATACAGTTGAAGTTAGGCTTTAGGTAAATACCCTGTTGTATTGTGCTAATGAGGGTCCATGCTGCTGAAATGGGCCCATCCAAGTCTATGCAGCAGTGAGAGGCATTCAAAGTTCATGGACCCCTTATGCCTGTGCCTAGGCAAAAGAGCTGTGCCTGCCCTGAGTTCTTGGTTTAGGGGAGCTGGCAGATTATTTTTTACTGTTTGTTAATTTGCTCCCTCTCCAGGAGAATGGGTCAGAGCACGTGAAGTGTCCTACTTCCAGCCCAGGGGACACTGCAATCTCTGAAGGCGGCCTGGGACCCTGTGCAGAGCAGGAAGGGGGCAGATCAATGGAAGAGAGGTTTTTCCCAAAGGGGTGTTTTTTGATCTGTGTGGTAGGTTAGATGCATGTACTTATCTTTTGCTGATTGAGTGTTGCTTTTCACTGGTTCTGGAGGCTTGAGTAGGCTTTCTGCCACTCTGTCTCTCCTTATGTGGAAAGTGTGTCCTGAGTGTCACTGCTTGCCTTACTGCTCGCACCAGCAGATCCGGCCTGCAGAGTGCCAGTTCCTGCCAGATCAGGTCTGGCAACTCCTCGCTGCTTCTGAATCATTTTTTCCTCTCCTTGCCACTCAATCTGATTTCTCAACTTTGTCTTTGATGGTCAGGGCTCCTAGATTATCATGTATAACTGATTCACTTGTTTTTTCAGGTCTTTGTTGTAAGAGGGACCACAGGAACCATCTGACTACTCTGCCATCTTGAGCCCACCTCTCCATTTTATTTTTGATGACTTCCAATTTTCCTAGAACATTCCACGTTCTGAATATTAATGGATGATTACAGCTGTTTCTTCACATTTTGAGTTGTGCCACATTAGCAAATGAAGGTCTTGAAAGCTTGACTCCAACCACATCATTAAGGTTGACTACTTTGAGGAGGTAGCTCTTCCCAGTCATTTTTTGAGTGCCTTACAACCCGAGGGGCACTACATCAGACAATGTTCTGCTGCTATTCATAAGATTTTCACTGACCAATTTTTTCAGAAGTAGACTGCTACGTTCTTCTTCCTAGTCTGTCTTAGCCTTGAAGCTCCACTAAAACCTGTCCACCAAGGGTGACCCTGCTGATATTTGAAAAACTGGTGGCAAAACTTCCAGTATCACAGCAACATGCAAGCCACCACAGTATGGCAGACAGACAGATGGTGGAAGGGAAAGATCATATGTTAATGTACTTAATTTTGTAAAGATGGCAGTGTTCCCCAAATTGATCTACAAATTTACCCCAACCCATATGAAAATTTTAGTTGGCTTTTGTGAAGTCAGGTTGACTCTAGCATACCCTGTCAACTATGCCGATTGTACAAAGTAGTCCAAGTAGAGTAAGATCACCCACTTCTGATGCCAAATTTTGGTGTGGAAAACAAATCCCACTCTACACACTAGCTGCATCTTATTGAAATCCCAGCTCTTGCCTGTTCAGTTCAGACCTCAATTCCCCAAATATTTCTTCTCTGTCTCATCCCCAACCAGTGAGAGCTGGGTCAGCAGGTACCAGTTGCAAGCCTTAGAGTTTACAGTGTTCCCTTCACTTTATACCAGTTGGCTCTTTCTCTCTCATCCCTAGCCATCTGAGTCAGTGGGTACCAGCTGCTAACTTGGCAGTCCACGTAACTCCTTACACTTCAGACCAGCTGCCCACAAACCTGGAGTTTTCTTCTACCCCCTCAGGGTACCAACTACAAGCCCAGGGGTCCATATGACTCCCTCTACTTCAGGTTGACCAGCACCCCTCCTGCTCTTTTGGGTCCAGTAATTTGCTGGATGACTCACAGAGCCCATGGGAGACATTATACCTGTAATAATAGCTTTAATATAACAGAAAATAATACAAATGAAGAGAAGCATACAGTGAGTTCTGGGAGGGAGCCAGTGCAAAACGTCCATGTCCCAAGGAGACTCACTACCCTCCTGAGAGCAGATGTTTCCACTTACCAACCAGGAAGCTCTCTAAACCTCCATCTTCCAAAGCCTTTATTAGCATCACCATGTGCCCATGATAGATTACATTATGCCTCATGAGGCTTAACCAGTATCAAGCCCCCAGATGGTCGTTCCTGGGCTGGTCATTAGGTCAGGTGTTGGTCCTGCTCTCAGGAACCAAGATTAAAGGCCAAATGATTTTCTGCAAGGTGATTCCACAACTCACAGCTTTTTTTTTTTGGTAGAAATTGACAGGCTGATCCTAAAATTTCTATGAAATGCCAGGGACCCAGAATAGAACAAATTATCTTGAAAAAAAAAAAAGAAAGAGTCACACTTCTGGTTTCAAAACTTACTACAAATCTACAGTACCCAAGGCAGTGTGGTACAGGCATAGGATAAACATATAGATAAATGAATAGAACTAAGAATCTGGAAATAAAGCTTAACATTTACGATTAATTGTTTTTTGACAAGGGTGGCAAGATAACTCAATGAAAAAAGAACAGTCTTTCAACAAATGGTGCTAAACCACTGTATATTTACACACAAGAGAATGCATTTCTTTATCTTACACTGTACACAAAAATTAACTCCAAATGGGTCATTGACCTAAATGAGGAGTTAAAACTTTAAAACTCTTGGAAGAAAATGTAGGTGTAAATCTTTGTAGCCTTGTGTTATACAGTACATTCTTAAATATGATGACAAAGCACAAGCAACAAAAGAAAAAACAGACTTCTTCAAAATTAAAACTTTTGTGTTACAAACAATACCATCAAGAAAGTGAAAAGATAACCTATGGAATGGGAGGAAATACTTGCAAATTGTGTCTGATAAGGGATTTCATCCAGAATATATAAAGAAATCTTACAACTTAATACTAAAAAGACAAACAATCCAATTAAAAATTGGACGAAGGATCGGGAGAGACATTTCTCCAAAGAAGAAATATAAATGGCCAATAAGCATGTGAAAATATGCTCAATGTTACTAGTCATCAGGGAAATGAAAATCAAAAGCACATCACTGTAATAAAAAAAAGATAAAAAATGCCGAGTGTTGACAAGGATGAAGAAAAATTGGAACCTTCACATACTATTGGTGAGAATGTAAAATGGTATAGCCATTTTGGAAAATAGTCTAGCAGTTTCTCACAAAGCTAAATATAGAGTTATCATATTACATCACTGTTCCACTTCTAGGTACACACCCAAGAGAAATGAAAACATATATCCACAAAAATATTTGCATAGAAAAATTCATAGAAGCAGTATTCATAATGGTAAAAAAGTAAAAAAAAATAAATGTCCACAATTGATAAATAGATCAAAAATGTGGTCCAACCATAAATGGATTATCATTTTTTAATATAAGGTATGAAGTACTGATATATGATACAACATAGATGAACCTTGAAAACAATATGGTAAGTGAAAGAAGCCCATAACAGATGAACCCATATTGTAGGGTTCCATTACATGAAGTGGCCAGAATAGCCAAATCTACAGAGACAGAAAGTAGAATAGTTGTTGCCTAGATCTGACGGGGGAGTGGTAGACAGTGTCCATTAATGGGTAGAGGATTTCTTTTTGGGGTGATAAAATTGCTCTAAAATTAGATTGTGGTGGTGGTTGCACAATTCTGTGAATATACTTTTAAAAACCAAATGGGAAACACACACACACACACACACTCCCAAACTCATTATGCCAACCAAACCAAATGTATTTGCAGGGTGAACATGCCACACAGGTCTCTGGTCCATTCTTCTGGGAGTGGAAAAAAGACAAAAACAAATGTGCTTGCCATTAAAACACCTTCAGGCTAGTCAGAGAGATGAGAAGATATACGGAAGGGATTATAGCAAAAGAGAGCATTCTGAAGGTAGGAATTCTGCTTGTATGATTGCAGGGACTATATCATGAAGGTGGTGGCCTTGAAATGTGGGGGTCCCTAGGTGGAGTGAACAGTTCCTAGTAGCCAAAAGCTTGGCAGTTCGAACGCAACCAGAGGCGCCTTGAAAGATAGGCCTGGCAATCTGCTTCTGAAAGGTCACAGCCGTGAAAACCCTGTGGGGCAGTTCACCTCCGCACATGTGAGTCACCATGAGTTTTGAATAGACTCAATAGCAGCTAAAACACACACACACACACACACCCCCTGAAAAGCAATTTTTGTCAAATGTTGAATGATGGACTGATAAGATCAATATTTTCTCAAAGTCAAGGCTAAAGTCAAATATCACCATAAGAGAATGAACTTGTGAAATATAAGTCTGGATCTGAATTTTATTTAAAAACTGTTTATTATTACAATTATTCATTACAACTTAGGCAAGTCAAATTTTGCAAGCTTGACATTGTGGGCTAAAATAGTAATTTCTCCAACCTCTCAGCTGCTGAATGACTCATTCAGTCACTGTGGCAGCATGTTTGAGCTAACAAATGCATGCTTGCTTTCAACTGGCCTATTTATAACATCATTAATCCTTTTGTATCAAAAATATAATTCGATAAAATGCTTTTTTATTACATGTTTTGTAAAATGACCAAAAAACCAAACCAAACCCATGGCTGTCAAGTCAAATGCAACACTTAGTGACCCTATAGAACAGAGTAGAACTGCCCCATAGGGTTTCCAAGGCTGTTTTGGGTTTTTAATCTTTACCGAAGCAGACTGCCACATCTTTCCTCCTCAGAGCGGCCGGTAGGTTTGAACCGCTGACCTTTTAGTTAGCAGCTGAGCACTTAACCACTGTGCCACCAGGGTTTCTTTTGTAAAATGCACTTAAGGCAGCTATTTAAAAATCTATCATCTTTAATAATTAAAACTAGCTGTTAACGTATAGCAATCACCTAAAATTATTTTTGTCTGAATTTTTAACCCATAGGCTCAAATCCAAAAGGGTATGTCTTAAAAGATTCTTATAAAGTGGTTATTTCAAGTTTGACTAGTGAGAACGAAAAGTAACTTGAGAAGCTTACTTTTCTTTAGCATTTCTTATTTTGAGTATACTTTGTTTAGCTAGAAGATGTTTATTATGAAACTTTTTATACATGGTTTTGGATTTTTTCCTACTTGCGAAGTGTTGCCATGACACTCTGATTTTAACTCAGCCTCGTAAACTATGAAAATTCTTCAAGAGAATCTTTTTTTTTTTTTTGAACACTTGACGGATTTAGGTAATGATAATTAAATACAGTTCTTAAAAATTATTTTCTCCCATGTGATAGCTGTTAGTACAACAAGCACGTCTCCAGTGCCGAGAGTTACGGTAGTTGTGTGTTGTTTGGTGGCCATTTGACCCCACCACCCTCCCTTGTAAGACTGAGGACTGTGTTTTTCAGAATCGTCTTTGCTGTATGGTTCTGGTTAGAGTTTACTCTTGAGGGGAATTTGCGTGAGTTTTCGAAGACAGAAGTAAAGTGTAAGCCATGTTCTTAAGAAATCCTGGCAGTCAGACGTGGCGGCTTCTACAGCCCGCGCTGTGTGCTCTGACGTCACGGTCCGGAAGTTTCTGAAATTTTCTTGCAACTGGCAGCTTCTCCACACTTCAGTGCTTCAGGCTGAAGCTTTTAAAGCACTGTTGGCCGATTTCTCGGCTTCATCATCCCAGACCTGTACTCCCCAGCTCCTGTCACAATTATGTAAGCCCCAATTTCTAGATTAAAAAAAAAAAAAGCCGCCAAGTTGATTCTGACTCATGGCAACCCTGTGTGTGTCAGAGTAGAAATGTGTTCCATAGGGTTTTCAACGGAAGATTTTTGGGAAGTAGATTGCCAGGCCTTTCTTCCGAGGCACCTCTGGGTTGACTTGAACTTCCAACCTCTCGGTTAGCAGTGGAACACATTAGCCATTTGCATCTAAGGGCTCCAATTCTTGCATTACATCCCTTATATTCGTAATTCTTGTAGTGCCTCTGTTGTTATGATCAAGTGCAGACTGATCAGCTTTGGCCTAATCTCTATTAATAAAACTTGTATTATTATTTATATTTTTATAACTATTTCTTGTTTCCAATGTTTGTGTTTTCCTGACACTTGTCTAGTTAATGTATTCCCTCATAACATTAACTGTTAATCATGCTTCTAGTTCGCCACTGGAAATTTCTTAACTGGTTTTTACCTGTTTTGTCAGCTTTTACATTTATGAGATGCCAGAGATGATTTGTTTTTGTTTTTAGTTTTGTTCATCATCTCTACGCAACTCTCCTGTAGATACCCAGAGATGAAGTATACTCATTTGGCAATGCAACTATTGTCTACAACACCCTTATGACATTATCGTGGAACTCGATAAATAAAAGTTATCTGAGTTAGAAGGGCACAATCATGCATGGAGGGTTGTATCAAAATTGTAAAAGCTTTTTATCAAAGCCTAAGAGAAAAACCTGTTGATCTGCAGCATTCCAGGATGTACTGAAGATACCAAGAATAACATTCTTTGGCTTTGTCTGCTACACATGGGTCTAGTAGGTGACAACTGATGTGCTCGGTAATAGAACACATAGTCAACACAATTATTTATGGGAATGTTCATCCCTTGTCATTCTGGGGACATCAGGGGTCTCCTATCAAGATTTTTTTTTCCTCTCAAGGACCCAAGTAGTAATCAAAATTAGTCCAGACACATTAATCAAAAAGAAAAGTTTTTAAGGAGTTTAATTTTGAGGTTTATTGTCACTGTTCTTAGTGAATTGATAATCTTAATTGAATATATTTGGAATTGATCCAAAAACTTATTTAGAAATTGAATTGTTTTAGTGATTAAACAAAGTAACTGAGGTCACCGCCCTATTCAATAATATATCTTTGACATGTAATTAATTATAATCTAATTGTAAATCCTTTTGATTTAAAGATTAATGTTGATTCTTTGCTTGGATTGTGCTATTTGTTTGCTTTTTAATTAAAATTAAAGTAAAAGAGAGACCACATCTAGAACTTCTTTGAGATGTTGAAATTTATTAATTTAAAAGGACTTTTTTATTTTTGGGTCAAAAACAATGGAATAATTTCATTGATTCTCTTGTATTGTATAGGGAAGATGCATAGGGGTTACGTAGTTTGTCACAATTCTTTTCACTTATAAATGCTGGTTCTATTGTTTCAATTTAAAAAATATGGTCAATTCTTCTAGCTTTTTTTCAAACATTTATGAGCCTTTCATTCATTTTCTTAGTCATACTTTCTTTTTACACACACACACACAATTAAAAATAAACTATTTTTAACAAGAATGGTTGATTTTCTTATTCCTCATTGAGGAGTCATTGCAAACTTATCCATGGTAATTCAAATTAACTGAAAAGAGTGATTTTACATATTTTCTCACACACAGAGTTACTATCCTAACAGATTGCAACTCTTATTCAATGTTTTTTTTTTTCCGTAAACATTAAGAGGGATAACATTAGAAATTAAAGTTATATATAAATGTGCACAATATGTTATATTGTCATATATGGATATTATAGATTTCATGTTTTATCTATTTGCTAAATATGGAACTCCTATAAGACATATTACTAATTTTAACATTTCCATGTATAGAATGAATAAAAACATGGCATGTAATAAAACCATTTGGTCTTAGAGTTAGAAATTACATAGTTAAAATGCAAAAGAGATGCTGGTTTTCTGAAGCAGAGTATAAAATATCGTGCATGTCTAAAAACAATAGCCTTGAGGTTATTTCAATATCATGTAGTCATAAGATAGCCTGCCTTCTACGAAATGGGTAGAGTGGAGATCAAGTTATGCTGAAGGTGAGCTTGAAGGCACTGGTAGATGAGAGGCCATAAGTATAATTTGTCCCCTGTGCCTTGCAATGGACAGTTTAATTTCAGCCAATAAAGACTGAAGAGGAAGACCCTGAAATGACTGGCAGAGATAAAGTTGGCTCAGGAAACTAAAGGGGGAAGACATGCCAAACCACCAGGTAGGAAGTAGAAAGTAAAATTTGGGAATTAGTTGGGCTTCTGAGTTTATGGTCAGAATTGAGTCCATGGCAACTTTTTTTTTTTTGTGGTTTAAGAGAACAAGTGTTGAATTTGAGGATGAGGCCAGACCATCAGGGTGTTGAAGCTCCAGAGGCTGGAGGGGTCCATGCCCCCCACCTTCCTGTTGTTATATAATGCTTCCCTGACCCCCAAGATCAAAGCAGCAATGTGAGATTCCCTTGCCTCCACCGCTAGGTTGAGCTCTGCCTTATTTTCTTTTTCTCACAAGGTACTGGTTCAAGTCTAATGATGTAAATGGACTTAAAAAAAGTATAATTTATCACAGAGGTAATAGCATTTCATTAGGGGGTTTATGAAGGTGAATCCTAAATGTGGAAAGAGGAAGACAGAATATTTCAAGACCACCCTAAACTATTTAAACTGTTGGATCCATTCTGTGGCATCACTTTTCTTTGGAATAGGCATAAATATGGATCTCTTCCAGCCAGTTGGCCAGGTAGCTGTCTTCCAATTTTTTTTGTGAGAGTTATTCCAAATAACTTTGAGAACCAGAGTGTGACATTAATACAAATAACTTTGTGAGAGCTCCAAAATAGCCTAAACGGAATGTGAAATTGCCGCTTTCACATTACAGTGTCTATTCCATCTTTCCCACACAGAGAAATTTTCCAGAGCAGTGCCTCGGGGGGAACTAGATCACAAAAGCTAGCTATTCCAGCGTTGGAGATAACCTCCACATTTGGGTGAGACATGAGAAGTGTTTTTCCTTTTGAGAAGGATCTTTGGAGTCTTATACAGTGCTATAACCCTCCTTAGAGCCTGGAGGGTCACACAATTTGTACAAATGTTGATTATGTGAAATAAACTCATATCCCTAACTTTGCATTCTTGTTGTTGTTAGGTGCCGTTGAGTTGGTTCTGACTCATAGCCACCCTATGTACCACAGAACCAAACACTGCCCAGTCCTGCACCATGCTCACAATCATGGTTATGCTTGAGCCCATTTTGGCAGCCACTGTGTCAATCCATCTCGCTGAGGATTGTCCTCTTTTTTGTTGACCTTGTACTTTACCAAGCATGATGTCCTTCTCCAGGGACTGATTCCTCGTGACAACATGTCCAAAGTATATAAGAAGCACTCTTGCCGTCCTTGCTTCTAAGGATCATTCTGGTTGTACTTCTTCTAAGACAAATTCATTCGTTCCTTTGGCAGTCCATGGTGTATTCAGTATTCTTCACCAAAACCACAATTCAAAAGCGTTAATTCCTTGTCGGTCTTCCCTATTTGTTGTCCAGCTTTAACATGCATATGATGCAACTGAAAACACCATGGCTTGGGTTGGGTGCACCTTAGTCCTCAAGGCGACATCTTTGCTTTTCAACACTTTAAAGAGGTCCGTTGCAGCAAATTTGCCCAATGCAATGCATCTTTTGATTTCTTGGCTGCTGCTTCCATGGGTGTTGATTGTGGATCCAAGTAAAATGAAATCCTGGACAATTTTAATCCCTTCTCTGTTTATCACGATGTTGCTTATTGGTCCAGTTGTGAGGATTTTTGTTTTCTTTATGTTGAGGTGTAATCCATACTGAAGGCTGTGGTCTTTGATCTTCATTAGTAAGCGCTTCAAGTTCTCTTCACTTTCAGCAAGCAGTGTTGTGTTATCTGCATATTGCACATTATTAATGAGCCTTCCTCCAATCCTGATGCCCCATTCTTCCTCATATAGTCCAGCTTCTCGGATTATTTGCTTGACATACAGATTGAATAAGTATGGTGAAAGGATGCAACCCTGGCACACACCTTTCTTGACTTTAAACCACACTGTATCCCCTTGTTCTGTATGGAGTACTGCCTCTTGATCTATGTACAGGTTCCTCATGAGCACAAGTAAGTGTTCTGGAATTCCCATTCTTCGCAATGTTATTCATAATTTGTTATGATTCACACAGTCTAATGCCTTTGCATCATCAATAAAATACAGGGAAACACCTTTCTGGTAGTCTCTGCTTTTAGCCAGGAGTCATCTGACATCAGTAATGACATCCTTCGTTCTATGTTCCCTTCTGAATCTGGCTTGAATTTCTGGCAGTTTCCTGTTGACATACTGCCGCAACCCCTTTTGAATGATCTTCAGCATAATTTTACTTGTGTGTGATATTAATGGTATTATTTGATAATTTCCCCATTCTGTTGGATCACTTTTCTTTGCAATAGGCATAAATATGGATCTCTTCCAGCTGGATGGAATTTTTTTTTGTGAGAGTTATTCCAAATAACTTTGTGAGAGCTCCAAAATAGCCTAAATGGAATGTGAAATTGCCACTTTCACATCACAGTGTCTATTCCATCTTCCCCACACAGAGAAATTTTCCAGAGAAGTGCCTCAGGTTGGAACTAGATCACGAAACTTACTTTTAATCTTAGGTCTCAGGGCAAACTTTATAATTTACTCCCTCAATCTTAAATCTTCTGCTTCAATGGTATATCAAAAATGAAACTAAACAGAAAAAGATTTAAATATAAAGAAATACTACAACTTGTAACGTATATTGTTCCACTAGAACATAAAGGCTCTTTAAATCAGATTGTATCTGATGAAGTAAGATTAAAAGAAATGTTTTCTGTGTCCCTTTTTCTTTGAGTTAAATTCTACAGTTGTTGCTATCTAGGCAAGGTACTGAAATCGTAAATACAATATTAAAACTAATAACTTTATGTGCTGTTTCTAAATCAGTAATCTACTTATCTTGTGCAATGGCCACTAAGGTTACCACAACATTCACAAGGGTCTTATTTTTAATGAGAACTGAAGCAGAAAAGAGCCTCACACTCACCACAAAGGTATTTTCTCTGGTAACCAATGTTCTGAAGTTACTTCAGGATAATTGGCGTCCTGAGTGTGGCCCAAATAAATCTGTCTTACCAGTTCTCTGGTTATCTAACTGGAGTCTGTCTCCTAGTGAAACTGAATTTTCTATTTCTTTACTGCACAGTCTCATGACAGAATCAACCAGAATGTATCACTAATCTTCCTCAGATGGATAGGATCTTTCCTTCTTCCCAAAGGTAAGATATTTTCCATTAATAGTATTCATTTAGGAAACTGCTTAATTTGCCTCATGATTTTCTAAGCCATGGTCTACATTTCTCGTTTTGTCAAGCACTTGACTGATAATTAAAAGAATATAATACAAAGTAAGGTGTAAGTAGGATCAGAGATCATAACCTCAGATAGTTAATCTGTATAAGCCATTGATTTGAGGCATCAAATCCAAATTTCCTTATGGAAAATATATCATTTTCACTATTTTCTACTAGTAGTCAAAAAGATCAATTAATTTTAAGAGTGAAATATGATTTATCAAGTTTTTTGTTTTATTCTCAGGGTTTTTTAAATTGTGGTAATAAAATACTTAAAACATTTGCCGATTCAGCATTTTTTACATGTACATTTGAATAATATTGGTTACATTCATCATGTTGTACAACCATCACCAGTATCCACTGCCAGATTTTTCATCATCATTAACAGATTCTCAGTGCTTCCTAACAATGTTTCCTCAAGTTTTTGAAAAACATTTTATCAGGGATGGAAATGATTAGCCTCAACATTCCATCATCCATGTATCCATCCACACACACTGGGATATAATTTATGGCATTTATGGAAGACCTACAGTGTGACATACTCTGTACCATGGTCTGGAAATATGATAGTGAATTAGACAAGTGCTTGCTCTCAAGATGATTAGAGTCTACATCCTAGGTCATATTCTGAGTAACAGATAATATCTGATTGCCTCTACAGCATTCAGTTTTCTCTTCCCTTTTCTTAATTTTTGTTTGGAAAGCAATGATGTTTTGGGGGAAACTGGTTTGAAATTAACCGTCACATTCCATCTCTCTGGTTTAGTTGTGGTCATGAAACCTAAGCCGGTTTAATCAGAGTAAATCTCTGGACTTTTGCTTGGAATTTAGTTTATGCTACTATCTCTCCAATTACAATCCTCTATGACACAGAATTACAGGGTAGAAGAACAGATGGAACAGAGGTGACATCCAGCCAATGACTGGGCCAGATCTTCTGGTATATTTGGTACCTCTATGATGAAGTTGCAACCCTGGTTTCTCAGTGGTTAAGACCTGGCTGCTAATCAAAAGGTAGACAGTTTGAATCCACCAGCTACTTCTTGGAAACTCTATGGGGCAAATCTCCATCCTATAGGATTGCTATGAGCTGCGATTGACTTGACAGCAACTGATTTGGTTTGGTTTTTTGGATGATGAAATCACTCAATAAAATGTGTATTAGGTATTCTGGAACTTACTTTGTTAAAAGGAGAGAGAGTAGAAGTTACATGTTTCTTGTAAAAGAAACATGCTTTGGGAAAAATAACATAAAACAAAATTTCCCTAGGCATTGTCATTGACAAAATCTCAGGCACCAATTTGTGTAACATCACGGATTACACCAGGACAGAAATTTATACCTTTGTAAGTAAACAGAAAGATTAAATAAAAATAAAAATCCCCTCTAACCAAATAAGAGGTTTAACTCCCTGGGAAAAAAATCGGAAACAAAAGAAGTAGAGGATAAGGACCCAGGTAATATGGAATAGGTGGTTGAATGAGTAAGTGAAAACTATCATAAGACCCAAGAGTCACTTAGAATTAAAAGACGTTTAACTGATTTTTTTCTTTTGAAGAATAAAATGATTAATCCCCTTGCACTTGATGATACGATTATATTTCAGGGCTAGAGCTACAACTTCATTTTACTGAAATTGTTCCTGCTGCTAATACATAGGACTTGGAATGTACACCATTCCTCTTGTTGGTAACTGAACAACTTACCACATGTTTGGTAAGCTGGTTTGCAGCTGTGTGGGACAGCCTGAGCAACACTGATCAGCTATTTGGAGGTGGACTATATGGGGAGATCAGGATTGGACTCCAATAGTTCATAGCATCGAATCAGACATTGAACTGTATCTGTGGATGGACGCTAGGCCATAAGGGATGGCACTCATCTTTGGCAGGGCTCATACTGGAGAAATTTATCAATAGGCTGAAACAAACGCTAATGATAATTTGAAAGACACAAGGCAGACTCTAGGTATTTGGTACTTCAGCAGAGTTAAAAAGTGTGCTAGAACAGGGCTTCTCAAAACATATGTGGTGAAGAACCAAGTTTTTCCTTTTTTAATTTTTATGTTCATTCTGTCACAGACTGATACTTGTAAAACATGACACAAATGAATTACTAGAAAATTTAATACGAATCCCTATTTAAAAAATTAGAGTCTACAGAAATAACATAACTTTATCAAATTGCTCTTGAAGTTTCTAAATGTTGGGACTTAGATTTGATGTATATCTCATTGTGGACTGGCATACTTTGGAGAGCATTTTACTAGATCTCATTTTGTAATTCTAAAACATAAATTAAATGTTTTTATTAACAAGGCAAAATAGTCCTAAGTGATAGTACTACCCTGAAAGATAGAGGCTTCAAAGAAAATTTTTAGTTCTGGGACCATATACCTGCTTAAGAAAATGGGAATACTATTTGGAGTAGAGAACATTCATTTAAGACTTTTTAGGGGAAATACCAGGAAGAATCTCTTTGTCTACTTCTTTTAATGTAGGGCAAAAGGGGGTGATGGCTTTTCAGATTTTTGAAATAATTTAAGAAAAGAAAAAATAGTTTTTACTCAGTAGTTTTTCTTTCCTTAAATTATTTCTGAGAAAGCATAAACATAAAACCTGAATATTACTTAAGGCTATCTTTAATAGAAAATAAAAGAGGCTTTTCTATTTTCAACAAAAGAAAAAGACTTTTTACCGATACATGCATTCTAAAATTTTGCTAATAAACTGAATCAATCGATTAGTTTAGAGACTGAAAAAATAAAGAAGTCACACCTGTCTTTGGCCACAAATTTCTCTATGATAGCGCGTCATGAATCTGCATAAGTATCAGAGGTAAGGTAGACCAGGTGGCTGTTGTTAAAATGCAGATGAAGCAGACCTGAGCTAAGGCAGCGGGAGTGGGGCTGGAGCGAATGAGCAGATTTAGATTCTTCACATAGCACAATCAGTACTTACCGGTGAGTGATTGCATGAGGTGGTAGGGGAAAGGTGAAATCCAGGGAATGGCCGGTGTCCTCTTTTGGTCATGTGTGAGTGGTGGTACATTTCGTAGAGATGAGAATACAGGAGAAAGAGTAGAGATAAGGAGGGAAGGAGGGAAGGGATTGATTTAATTTCAGCCGTGATTAATTTGAGATTATTGTGGACTCTGGAGCTAATCAGGAATGAATTGGCAAAGAGATACTTCTTTTGACTTTTGGGGTGTTGGAACTAGGGAAATCATAATTATTAACAAATTTTGAGACATTTGGTTTATTAAAATTGAAAAGTAAGCTTTACAACAAAGTTCAATGTGCTCCTACAAAGGCGCTTTATGTAATAGACATGTTTCACAATCAGAAAGAATTAGGAGGCTCAATGAGATAATACTGATGTTAGACTCAGTTCATATTTAAAACATAGAAGAAAAAAATTAAATATATCAAATTTAACTTTCTCTCAAGTTTCTATATTAGAATCAAAGAGACATATGTGATTACTGTTTAATTATTAACTTTGATGATTTTTGGATATTTTAAATGTGCACGCTATATTCAAAGAGGAATGTGAAAAGTTAACATTACTAAACAAATAATAAAAATGATTATAGGAAAGTGAATATGGGATCCATAGTGAAATTCATAAGCAGAACTGATGCCTTTAAATTGTGGTGTTGGCAAAGAATGTTGAATATACTATGGACTGCCAGAAGAAGGAATAAATCTGTCTTGGAAGAAGTACAGCCAGAATGTTCCTTAAAGGAAAAATGGCGAGACTTGTCTCACATACTTTGGACTCGTTATCAGGAGGGATCAGTCCCTGGAGAGGGACATCATGCTTGGTAAAGTAGAGGTCAGTGAAAAAGAAGAAGACCCTCAATGAAGTGGATTGACATAGTGGCTGCAACAATGGGTTCAAGCATAACAGCAATTGTGAGCATGGCATAGGACCAGGCAGTGTTTCGATCTGTGGTATGTAGAATCCCTGAGTCAGAATCGACTTGATGGCACCTAACAACAATGACAACGATGACTTCTAAAGAAGTTAGGGTCATCTTAGATAGATATTATGAAGGGATGCATTCTGGACTAAGCCTGTTTTGTCACCTACTGGCTCTGAGACTATCATTTATATGGGCTTTTAGTTGATTGTTCATCAAATACATATCTAGTGCCTATTGTATACCAGGTTCTGAAAATACCATGATGAATAAGATGTTCGGGGTTAACTGGGGGAGACAGACTGTTACACCATTACAGTGCAGTGTGATGAATGTTATAGAGTTAACCTGATGTGGAAAGATAGCCCAACCCTCCCAGGGCCATGGGTGAGGGGCCTGTGAGTGAGCAGACTTCAGATTCAATCAGAAAAAGCACGGAGTAAGTATTCATTTTCTAGGGCTGCGCTCACAAATTATTACAACCTGATGACTTAAGACAACAAAAACTTCTTCTCTGACAGTTCACGAGGTTAGAAGTCCAAATACCGGGTGTCAGGAGAACCAAGCTCCCTCTTAAAATTCTGTGGACTAATTCCTCCTTGCCTCTTCCCTAGCTTCTGGTGGTTGCAGGCAATCCTTGGCATCCCTTGACTTGTAGCTGCATTACTCCAGTCTCTGCATCCAAATTCACATAGCCACCTTCCCTCTGCCTGTGTCCCTTTGTCTCCAAATCTTCCTTTCGTTATAATGACACCTATCATTGGCTTTAGGGGTCATCCTAATTCAGTATGGCCTCACCTTAAATTGATTACATATGCAAGGCTTTATTTTCAAAAGAGGTCACATTCACAGGTAAGGGGGTTAGGATTTCAGCATATCTCTTAAGGGATCAAATTCAACCTACTACAGAGTAGGTTTGTGTTTTCATTCCGGTCATAATAAGTGGCTCATTGTTTGTGTCATTTAGTAAAGATACTAGGCTTGGCCCTAAAAGTTCTGCATTTTTGGAAAAGAAAAGAAAAAAAGTAAATATTTGCAACATAGGCCTGAGAAAAATTTAAGATAGATTAAACAGTGATTGATAATAGGTGAAACTTAAAAAGACCAATTTTCTATTCTGAATACAAGTGATTCCATTTAATTTGAACAATGTCAATACTTAAGTATTTGTGCTGTTATTAAATTTTCACATTTTCAAAGGAAAAAAAAATGAACAGAAAAGTTGTAGAAATATGTATCACCAAGGTTCTAATGAAAACATTGGTAGGATAGAATCCTGATGTTTGTGATCTAACTACACATGGCTTACATGTGAGGGAAGGAAGAGGGGATGTACGTTTTTAGATGGGCCTCCACAAGTGACCGATTGGATAATTTCATTTGAAGGAACATAACTTTGCCTACTCTTTCTTAGAACAGGGATTTATCAAGTAAGAATTTTTATCTACTTTACAAATAACCAAATAATTTACTTTCAATATTTTGCGAAGAGATATTAGTTGAGGAATCAACTTGAAAGCAATGTTTTTAAAATTTTATTTTGTTAATTCAAGTAGGGAAATATTTAAAAGGAATTAAATTTTAAACAAATTAAATAACTATAGACAGGCGATTGGTTAAACAGTTTTTTTTGTGGACTATGATGCTTTTATGATGCAGCTGTTGAAATGATGTTGGTGATCCCTAATTATGACAATGACCTGTTTGGAATCGACTTGAGGGCACTGGGTTTTTTGGGTTGTTGCCATCGAGTCAATTTCGACTCATAGTGACCCTATAAGACAGAGTAGAACTGCCCCCATAGAGTCTCCAAGGAGTGCCTGGTGGATGTGAACTGCCGACCTTTTGGTTAGCAGCCATAGCTCTTAAGCACTATGACACCATGGTTTCCAATAATGACATGACACGAGATGCTGTTAAATCTATCTACATATGAAATTAACATGTATAACTAATTCATACTAGCTAAAGGAACTGCCTTTGCCTGTGAAAACACTTAAGGCAGAAGGTGAGAAGCTGGTGGCGTGAAAGGAAGGAACTGAAGACTTAAAAGAGCTATTCCATCTGATGGGCTTGTGTTGGGTTACAACCCAGCGGCACCTGAGCCCAAGGTCAGCCGCATCCCCAAGAGACCGAAGAAAGACTCTGGAACCAGCGATCATGACATATGTATGGTATATTTGGGAAGCTTACTTACAGGACAGTGGCCCAGGGCAGCGGCTGGACCAGTGTAGCTCTCAGCAACCACCTAGCAAGGGACGCAAGCTTATATACCATTCCGCCTGGAACCAAGGCTCATTTTTTTTCTCCCACATCCTTAGGCAGTCAGTGTTCCCAGGGACTTCATGTCCAGGCCCAGATGGTTTCCCCCCTGTTGCTAAGGCATTCCCCGGCCTTGGCTGCTGGCCTAATCATGCCACTCCCAGCCTTGTACCTTAGCCTGAGACCATCCCGAATTCATCCCCAGCATGCTTCCGGGAAGAGCAAAGCTGACTCCGTGAGGATGGGATGCATATAGCCGAATAGCATTACCCTACAGCTTGACACCTGGGGAGAAGAGGAGAAAGCAGGGAGTGGGAGGACAGAGGTCCAATGAGATGTTGTGCGAAAGGGGTTGCCTACAATTAAAGGCCCGTGCCAATTCCTCAGCAGTGTGTTACCAAAGGTTCTTTAGGAATATGGATGTCTGCTGCTTGATCTACATGTTGATGTTGCTCTGATGTGTACTTGTCTTTGTCTTCCTGCTAAATCTTCAGCAAAGTTTATTCTATTCCCCGATGCTTTGTGCAAAGTGGGCCTTTTTGTGGAGATCAAAGAAAGGGCTGAATTTGATATTGGATGTGGAAGGAAACGTAGAGAGTAAACCTTGATTCCTGGAGGCAGAGGTATTCAGGAGAACAACTGGGAACTTTGGGGAGGGCTTTGCATTTTCACAGGGTGTGGATTTAGCGTCTGAGCCAATTTTACTCAGTTTGTAAGAGCCAAAGAGGCATTAACTGCACTACCTGACGTGTGATATATAGTGATATGTATGTGTGGGCATATAGTACTTTTTATAGAAGTTTGAGGCTCTTCTCAAACATGCACATGCATAGGTACACACTCGCAAAGATTAAACCATTGTACCCCAAAATGTAAACAGTGTTTGCGTCTTTATATTTTCCTTTGTTTTATAATTTTTTATGCAATGAGCATTTCTTGCTTCTGAATTAGAAAACAACAAACATATTTACGTTTAAAAAAAAAAAAAAGAATCTCGTTTTGCTTCTAAAACAAAATTTAACTTTGCAGTGTCCGAGCTTTGTAGATTTTTGCAAGGATAGAGAGATATCACGGGGCCCCCTTCTGCACCCTTTGTAAATGCTATGTGATATTTGGTATGTATTAGAATGGTATGTACACTTTAACCTCTTTTTCTTTTCTCTTGTTGCTTGGCCTTAGGTAAATTACAACTTTAGGAGGTTTTACAAGAGGCCTTATATCATCTTCTTTCAAGCTGTGCTTTTGCTTGTGGTTTCTGTCCACTATTTCTAGGTTGTCCTTCTTCTTCCCCATCCTTCCTATTGCACTTTGAATGTCACTTCCTTCTTGGTTAAGCTGTGTTCTATACTCATGGTTCCTTATATTTATCTGAAACAAGGTCCTTATTACATTATTGTGTGCTTATTCACATACATGGCTCTTTTCTCCAACTGACCATTAATTTCACAAATTGCCATTTCACTCTTTGTGGAAAGACTACTGGTCTGCCCAAGGTTTCTGTGAATTCTCAAGTTCGCTCTGGAGCCAACTCCCTGCCCATACTGAGTGTGACGAACGATCACCTTGCCCTCTCACGTGTGCCCTACTGAACTACATAGGACACAGCCATCTGTCTATATCCTCTGTCCTTAGTGCCTAGCATAGAACAGTTTTTCCATTTGTGTTCCATCGATAGTAAGTGCTGGGGTCAAGTGCTTAGGGTGCCTTACCTTTACTCAATTCAGTCATATCTATAAGGCTGTTCCCTTGTATGAATCCACAAAACAGGTTTAGAGTAAGCTTAAGTATAAGCAAATCACTAAGAACACTTTACATCCTGGATGCTTTAAAAGTCTATGTGTTATATCATCCCCCCAAACATTAATATTTGCAAAAAATTTTATAGTTTCTCTCATCTCCCTAATGTGATATTTACTTTGCAATACGTTTAGGATTCGCCCATCTGTATTAAGTTTAACTTCAAAAATATTTGGTATCTGCTCTGTATCTCACTCTGAGAGAAAGCTGTTCTGTCCTTCTACTATCATCTATCATTAGGTTTTCTGCAGTGCATTATACCATGTGTAACGAATATTTCACAATTACAGAGAAGCATCTGCTTCTGTTTTAATGTCTTGATAAAAGTGTTGTAAATATGGTAGCAGCATGAGATTCCTTTCCTTCAAGAGTCTGTTGCGTTCCACCTGGAAACTCTCTTCACGCATAAATCCTTCATCCAGATACTTCGTCTAGCAGACGAAGTGCGTAGCTTTTAATCAACTTCTTTGTTAATTAGGAATGGAAACTATGCAGCTTTCTATTTTCAAGAAGGGGTATTAAAATTCCAAGGTAAACAAGGAGCCAAAGATACAACATTTACCCCTGTAACATACAATTAACCTTTTACAGCGTAGTGTTCCTAATCATTTAATTACTCAAAGCCTGAAAATTATACTTAGAATGCAGAAATAACTGTAAGAGCTGGTTAGGGCCACAAGAGAGTACTGTCCATTTAGCCATGTGACTTTATTCAGGGAGCTCTCTCATTTGGAGAGGCACTCTCCTTGTTATTGACTCCTGGTGCCCCCTTCACTCAGTGATAATCACGTTAAACAAGCTTATGGTGGCAGCTGGAAGGCTGCCCTGTCTCCATTAAGACATACATCCCAGTGGGAGCAGGGAGCAGTTAAGACTGTAGCAATAAACTCAAGTTGGGCCACATTCAGCTTGTTGCTTTAGGTAGGGGGTAAAGGGGCAGAGATCAATTTACTGTGCTCTTTCCTGGAAAACCTTAGTTTCACAGAATGCTAGAGTGGAAATTGGCCCTAGATATCTAGTTCAATAACCTTCTTTCGCGGGTAAAAAAAAAAATTAAACATGTGACCCCAGGGAGAAATCATGTCATCCTGGATGTTCAGATCTGCATAAGATTGACACAAAGTATCGTTTTACCATTTGTGGAAAGACTACTGGTGTGCCCAAGGTTTCTGAGAATTCTCCGGTTCAGCCTTGGCCCCAGCTCCCCGCCCACGCTAAATCTGATGGACATCACTTTGCCTCCTCTGGTGTGCGCTCTTGAGTCATACAGGATCTAATCCTTCTTGGTTTCTCAACCAGACAGCCTCCTGCCATACAACTCAGCCTTGCTCTTTTCTTTGTTCCAAAATCCCTATTTGATTTTTCATCACAGTACTTTATTTCTTCTTTTACTCATCTTCCTCTTCAAAAGGCTTATTTTATATACATATATGTATTTTTTTTTGTATAAACAAAGTTCCTTCATTTCAATAATTCTTGTGCCAACTATTATATATTGTTATGGGTTGAATTGTCTCCCCCCAAAAACTTATGTGTTAGTTCTAACCTCTAGTACCTGTGAAAGCAAGCTTGTTTGGAAATAGGGTCTTTGAAGATATTATAGGTTAAGTTAACATGAGGTCATTCTGGAGTAGGGCAGATCCTTATCCAATCTGAGTGGTGTCCTATAAAAAAGAAGAGACACAGACAGACAAACAGAGGAAGACGGCCATGTGAAAATGCACCTACGTGCCAAGGAACACCTGAGGCTGCCAGAAGTTGAGAGGAGAGACTCTTTCTCTAGAGCCTTCAGAGAGAACACAACCCTGCCAATACCCTGAATATGGACTTCTAGCCTTCAGAACCGTGAAGCACCTGTAAGGCAGCTAGTCGGTGGTCTGTTCTCTTCTTTTAGATGTATCTTTTACTATCTGGCCTTTTGGAGGCAATATTCTGGCCTCTGCCATTGGCCTCTGACCTCTGATCTCCAAGGCCCCGCACTCAGGTGTCTATGTTCTACCCCTGAGTCTCTGCTGGTCCATTGACCTCTTGGACCCCCCACATCCCAACCCTGGGGCTCTCATCTGTGTTTCCCACAGGCAAAGGGGAACCAGGAACTTTGCCTTGGCTGTATCTCTCTATCATCTATCTAGCAGCCTTTTTATTTGAAATCCCACCCCTGCTACCCCACTTGACAATATGCCTGAGCACAGGGCTTCTCCCTAGAGGCTGGCACCCCAACCCCAAGACTGAAATTTTGCCAGTTTTCCTACTGGCCATTGATATTGCTTATCTTGACCCTTGGGGTCTTGCTTGTCTTTCAGGAGACAGTACCCACTCTCCATGGAGTTTAGTATGATAGGAGAAATGACCATGCAAATGTTACTATCCTTCCTCTATTTTTCTCCACAAAGCCTAGCTTTCAACACGGATGAGCCTCTCACTTAAGAGTTCAAGAAAGTCAGCTTCCTGACCCCAAGCCGATTGATATCAATCTCTTTTAGGAAACTTTTTCAGTTTTTTTCTTTAACTCTAAGACTTGTGTCTTACTCTCAGAGGCAGGTTATAAGATGATGGAAATAAAAATACACTGGTTTAATATTCATAAAATATTATTCTTATTATACCCTTTGCTCATCCCAATACTGCCAAGCACAGTGTTTGGTAGCCAAAGTGAGTTCTGTATTAACTGTTGCTTAATTGATTGAAGACTGCAATTCCTTTCATTTATTACCAAAACAGGGGATAGATAGGGAACGTGGGAGAAACACCGCATTATTTTTTTTACCTGGCTCACTGGCACATTTAATATATGTATTTTAATAAATGTTTATTATTGAGTGACTGTATACACAATCTTAGAATTATTCCTTTTCATTTAAGGGCAACTTCTGATTACACCTGGACTCTTTATCCCTCTCTTCATCTGTGGTACTTGTTCTGGCTGAAGCCTACCCTCTGGATTTTCAATGCTTGCCCATGAGTAGTTGAATGTGCTTATCAGTACCCAACCATGCTGAGTGACTTCACATTAACTCATGATTTACGTGGGCCACTGGCACCACCTGCAGCTGGACTTCATTTCTTAGTCATTCACTCTCCCTGTCTCTGAGATGGCTATTTCACACTTTCTCCTCTCTCCTTAAACCTCAGATACCTCCCCCCTCTTGTTCTCTTGGATACTGGTTCTACTTCCTATTTTACTGAGAAAATAGAATCAAGTTGAAGAAAACGTCCTCATCCCCATGTCACTCAATCAGCCAACCTTTGTGGATTCATACCAATAAACTCTACCATTTCTCCTGTTGATATGGGTGAATGCTCTGTGGTTCGAGCCTAAGACCAGCCTTTCCACTTGTGCACTGTTTTATCCCAGTGCTTAGTGCTGTGTGCAGTAAATAAAATGAGTGACTGAATGGCTCCCTTTCCTTAATTGACATAGATTCCAGGGTTTCTAATGAGTAAAAGGCTTAGGCCTTAACAGTGTGATCTGGGTTAAGTCCTACAGCTGCCAACCAAAGGGTCGGCAGTTCGAATCTGCCAGGCGCTCCTTGGAAACTCTGTGGGGCAGTTCTACTCAGTCCTATAGGGTCGCTATGAGTCGGAATCGACTTGACGGCACTGGGTTTTGGGTGGGACTTTTGTACTTCCTCTCTGAGTTCTGGTTGGATGGGGCTGCCATGTAACTGAATTTTCATTTGTTGTAACAAAAGGTTCAAAGGCTGCAGTAGGGGATCACATCAAATGGAAAACACGATAATATCCTTGCTATCCAGGTCTTTTCGTTCTAGTGAACTGAAGTGTTATTTTAACTTAAAATCTAGTTGATGAGTTTTGAGATATTTTTAAGTCTTTACCTAAGTTTGTTAGTTAATTTAAGAATATGAAATTAAAGTAATATAGATGGATATTTTCCCTCTCTACTTGTCTAATTGTCTTTTTCTTTATAGCTTATTTAGTTTGATGAGCATTGTTTCTCTTTACAATGTTTTTGTTTCTCTTCTACCTGAACCCTGACCTCTGTGACTGCTTCCTTGTTGTTCTTTACCCCATGATGTGTAATTAAGCTGCCCATTTTCCTGTGATTAAAAAGGTTAAGGAATTGATTGTAATCATCACTCTCTGAGGAAAAGCAGCAGGAATACAATTACAGATGATAATTTTTTTTTTTTAAATCCAGCATGTTTAATATATGTTTATTTCAAGCTGATTTCAGGATTTATAGAACAATAGACCATATTACCCATCTTAATGCTTTAGGCAGAGTTGCAAACTATCTTACTCAGATAGATAGTTATTCTCTTAAATTGTTCTAAAAGATGAGATTCTTTTTGTCTCTCTCATGATTTTGTTTTATAAATTTACACCCTTATAAAATTCTTTCTTATATCTTACTTGACTTTTTCCGAAGAAACTTAAGCTCAATTCTTCATAAAATGTCAGTTGATCCTCAATTATTTCATCCGTCTGACTTCTTTTTGTTACATGGTCATGAAAAATGATGGATCATCAGGATTTGACTGTGTGTTGAATTACGTGTTATAGTGTGTTAGAGAAGCTCACAGGAAGAAAGGATTAGTGTGAGCTGGAATAACTGGGAAAATAATCAAGTTGCTGGTAGGAGTTTGGGCCTAGGAGAATGACTAGGATTTGCTTGAGAAGAGAGAAAGATAGCAAAGGAAACTCATGAATGGAGACAAGGGGCCCTGAATAAACGGGCCTATGAGAATACATGGAGATTTGACTAGTGTTTTCTGAGAAGGATGGGGTTACTCTCAGAAAAAGAAATGTTCAGGTTCTTAAAAAAAAAAAAAAAAAAAAAAACCAATACCTTTTCTGATTATTACATGGACAATGAAGAACTCTGAGAGCAAAACACTTGAACAGTTGTTTACACTTCCGTTGTTCATTCATGGCTCCTTTCTACCCATCCATCCTCACCCAGCCCTAAATGGTGTATTTCAATATGTTTATTCCTCTGGATATAGTAATATTCATAACAAAAATAATAACAGCTATCATTCCTCAAGTACTTACAATGTGCTAGGAATTGTTTTAAGTATACTCAGTCTTTTAACACAGTCTGACAACATAAGTACTGCTGTTGTGTCTGTCTTACCGAAACAGCAAGTGAAGCACAAAGCAGATACAGGAGCTGTTGCTCAAAAGTACAGACTTGCATCAGCAGAGCTGGGACATGAACACTTTTTGTCTAACACCAAAGCTTGTGCTGTTAATCTTATTCGGGGTCTGTGCCCTAAAATTAGTCACTTAGGCATTTTTGTTGAGCATATACTAAGCCCCGGTGGCACAGTGGTTAAGAGCTCGGCTGCTAACCCAAAGGTCGGCAGTTCAAATCTATCAGCTGCTCCTTGGAAACCCAAATGAGCAGTTCTACTCTGTCCCATATGGTTGCTATGAGTTGGAATTGACTTGACAGCAATGGATTTGGGTTTTGGTTTTATCTGTTAAGTGCTGTACACTATTGAGTCAAAATAAATGTACATATATTTTAAAAGTAAAAATCAATTATAAGGAACTGATTTATAAGCTTAAGGTGTTGAGAAGAGAGATGATTAATGAGATCAGGAGGCCTCAAGGAGGTCTGCATTGAGGGTCAGAGAGGGGTTGGATGAATCAGGTGGGATAGAAGAGAAGATTTAGGGAGAGCACCCACGAGAGTGCATATACAGAGGTGGTAGCAAGAATGGAGCTTTTGTGTGATGCTTTAGGTACCATGTTCTTTGAGAAAAGGAAGCAAACAGGAGAATAGTGGGGAATAAGGTTGGATGAGCTCCATGGACTGAAATTACTAAGGACTTCAGAGGCTGATCATCGTGGTTTAGATCATATGCACTATGGAATTGGGGGTAGTTTTTGAGCAGGAACAAGATCAAGCCTGATACAACACATATACGGAAGACTTCTTAGCTAGGGCACAGTGGATTTGGCGAGATCAAATTGGAGACTACTGTGTTAATCTGCATATAATACTTGGACTTGAGGTGTGACAGGAAAAACGAAAAAAAAACGGAAAAAAAATTGAACCTACATGGTTTGGTTTTTAACCAAATATTGCTAAGATTTTGAGCCTGAGTGACTTGGAAAAGCAAGGTGGGGAACTTGGGCAGATCTTTTGGGCTAGAAAATGTGAGCTTTTAAACCACTTGAGTTTGAAGTAAGCAGGACATCCTAGTAGAAATGTGCAGTAGGTAGTCAAAACACAGGATTGCAGGTGTACATGAAAGCCAGCAATGATGGCAGTCAGACCAAAGTTTAACGAGTGTTTAGTATGTAGCTGGCATTGTGCTAAGTGTTACGAATTTGTAATTTTAGTTTCTCCCGCTTATAACTTTCTTATGAAGTAGGTGTGATTGTTGTCTCCATTTACCAGACAAAATAACTGAAGTTTAGAGAGTGATCTAGTTTGTTTATCATTGATCACAAAGCTAGGAAGTGTAAGGGCCAGAATTTGAATACTGATGGCCTGACTCCAATAAGGATGTCATGACAGTAAGTACATTTTATGAGGGAAGGGCTTAAATAAGGAGTGCCCGGAAATATTGAAATGGGGATTAGAAAGATATTAACCTCCTGCCTCAGAAGAACACCTGTTTTTTTTTTTTTTTTTTTTTTTTTTATGGGATACAGTGAATTTACAAGTAAACCCAGTGGTAATCCTGGCACTGTGATTTGTAAAACCTTCAATTATCAAGTGATTTCCTATTCTAAATGACAAAGTTATTGGAAATTAATCTTTGTAGTGTAGAAATTACTCAATTACATAATTTTTGTTAACTGATTTATATTAACTTCCTTTTGAATTCTCATTAATTTTATGACACTTGATTTAATAATTTGTTTTAAGAAGAAATAATAAAAAGCAAATCATCATATTAAATGATCACTTAAAGAAAAAAAAAAAAGGAACATTTATCCATGTATTTTTATGACACTTTCTTCTTTGGTATAACCAACCACGGTTGTATATTAAATTTTTCCTCCTGCAGAGCCTCAAATTCTTTTGCATCACTTCTGCAATCAGCAGTAATTAAGCCCAAAACAACCAGTAGCCATCGAGTTGATTCTGACTCACGGCGACCTCATGTGTGTCGGAGTAGAACTGTGCTTCGCTGGGTTTTCAGTGACTGGTTTTCTGGAAGTAGGTTACCAGGCCTCTCTTCTGAGGTGCCTCCGAATGGACTTGGACCTCCAACCTTTCAGTTAACAGCCAAGTGTGTTAACCATTTGTGCAAACCAGGGATTCCTCATCATTGATTAGTATCATGGAAATGTTGATTTCTGTGACCCTTGATTGTGGCTTTGAGCTTTTTGGGAAGCTTAAGATTGGTAATTTTTTTTTTTTAAGATTGATAATATAATTTCAAGGCATTTTGAAGAATAGCTCAGTGTTATCTGCATTTCCTGTTTAGTTAAACTTCTGGTTTTTGTTCTTCTCAATTGAATTTTCAATTACTGGAAGTATTGAAAGTTGGCTGGAAGCTTTTGACAGGCTGATGCTCAGTGCTGGGATGTAGTCCTGACAATCCTTTCCAGCGCTTGCTCTGGTTCACTAATCTCTTTGGCAAATCTTAATCTAATTGGAGAGATACTACATTTTGTACTGAGTATAACTGCATTTGGAAACCCTGGTAGCACAGTGGTTAAGTGCTACGGCTGCTAATCAAAGGGCCGGCAGTTCAAATCCGCCAGGCGCTCCTTGGAAACTCTATGGGGCAGTTCTGCTCTGTTCTATAGGCTCGCTATGAGTCGGAATCGACTCGATGGCACTGGATTTGGTTTTTTGTTTTTTTATAATTGCATTGTATGGCATATGTCTAGCATCATTTTTGCATATGATGGTTGTGACTAAGAGCGCCCCTGTGAACAGCAGAACAAAACACTCTCAGGTCCTGTGCAATTATTGCTATGTTCGAGCCTATTTTTGCAGCCACTGTGTCAATCTGTCTCATTGATGGTCTTCCTCTTTTTCGCTGAAACTGTACTTTAACAAGCATGATGTCCTTCTCCAGGGACTGGTCCCTTCTGATAACATGTCTAAAGTACATGAGATGAAGTCCAACCATCCTCTCTTCTAAGGAGCATTCTGTCTGTATCTCTTCTAAGACAGATTTGTTCGTTCTGGTAATCCATGCTATATTCAATATTCTTTGCCAACAGCACAATTCAAAGGCATCCATTCTTCTTCAGTCTTCCTATTCATTGTCCAGCTTTCACATGCATATGAAGTGATTGAAAATACCACGGCTTGGGTCAGGTGCACCTTAGTCTTCAAGGTGACATCTTTGCTTTTCAACACTTTAAAGAGGCCTTTTGCAGCTTTTTTTTTTTTTTTTTGCAGCAGATTTGCCTAATGCAATGTGTCTTTTGATTTCTTGATGGCTGCTTCCATAGATGTTGATTGTGGATCCAGATAAAATGAAATCCTTGACAACTTCAATCTTTTCTCCATTTATTATGATGTGGTTCATTGGTCCAGTTGTGAGGATTTTTGTTTTCTTTATGTTGAGGTGTAATCCATACTGAAGGCTGTGGTCTTTGATCTTCATCAGTAAGTGCTTCAAGACCTCTTCACTTTCACCAAGCAAGGTTGTGTCATCTGCATGACACAGGTTGTTAATGAGTCTTCCCTTTAATCCTGATGTCCCGTTCTTCATGTAGTCTAGCTTCTTGGATAGTGTTATTTGGGTAACACTATCCAAATGATGATTTATTTCCCAAGTGATTAATTTAGTTCTCAGAATCCTAGGAACCAAAAAGATGTTTACCTATGTTTTATTGTCTAAACAAAGGCATTTGACTGTGTGGATCTTAACAAACTATGGAGAACATTATGAAGAAAGAGAATTCTAGAACACTTAATTATGCTAATATGGAACACATACATAAACCAAGAGGCAGTCGTTTGAATAGAACAAGTGGATACTGTGTGTTTTAAAATTGGGAAAGGTGTGCATCAGGGTTATCCTTTCACCAAACAGTTAGATTTTATGTTATTTATATAAATATCTGATCTATTTGTAATACATTGTTAAATGTAATATTTTAAAAAGTAAATTTGTCAACTTCTGCTAAGGGATGGTGTCATAAGTCGTATTAGTGGGGGCATAACATCACTATACTTTTCTTTTATTCCTGCAAATATTCACAGGAGGTGAAAGGGTGGGCACAGTTCCTTAATATAACTCTGGGCATACAAAAGGTCTCTCTTTGCTGAGTTTGTGTACAGGGACTGGCCAGAGCTGAATTACTCTGTATAAGAAATAGGAGAACTTTATTTGTTTATTAACAGTTGGGAGAAGATAAGAGCAGATAGTGGAATGCAAGAGAGAAGAGAGGGGCTGAGCCGTATGATGGGGTACATGAAGGGCTCTTAGAAATATTAATCTAATATTGAATTTTGAGACTCTTGGTGCTGCAAGGGATAACTTCTCCCCCTCTCCAGACTTTCATTAAAGTCTACAACCTTTTCTGTCTGTGTGTAAATTCAGGAGAAGGGCTGAAGGTGGACTAATAGTTATTTTAATTTGAAATTAATTTTCTTGTCCTTTTTTTCAATTAAAATTAAGCTAGTCTAGCTTTTTACCTCTTAAAATTTAAAATAATCACTATTTCTATATTATTGCCAAATATGAAACTATGATAGTAAGTCATTTTCAAGTGACATAAGTGCCATTTTAAGGTCTCCAAGGAATACATGGCAATGGCAATATAGTGGATCTGATTGTGGTATTCATGTCGCTGGTCATCATCACTCCACATGGCGGTGTGTGTCAGAGCCCAGAGTGGTGTTAACAGCGCTGAGTGCACATTTACACAACACTGTAATGACAGAAGTATGATCCATTGGCAATTCGGGAGCTGAGTTTATGACACCAAGGAGTTGCAGGCTGACTTATAGTGTATACAATTATCCTGTGTCACAGAATAGAGAGGTCAGGCATCCATATGGATATAGGGGCTATGCAACCATTAGACACCTCATTAAGCATTTAAAAAGAAAAGAGGATTTCAAATGATATTAATGGCATTAGTGGTATATTAGGTCACACAAACTGTTCTTTTATTTGTTTTTAGTGTTCTGACCAAAAATAGTAAAATCTCTACTGAAATTGGGGCTAGGTTGTAGTCAGGTCAACGTGCTTCCTTCATATAATGTTGCATGAAGTTCATTTCAATTGCTTTCGTCATGCAGAATCCCTGAATTTTTACTCCACTTCAAAATGCAAATCTCAGGGGATTAGAGTTAAAGACTATGTCATTGACCTAATTTCTCTGACGGTTTAAACTCATTCATGTTTTCATCAGCTGAATTTTATGTTTGCAATTGTGAGCACATGCAACGTGCCCTCTATTTGAGTTCATGTCACCTTTGCTCCATAAACTCCCATTAAGTGACCTTGTGGGGTGTTTGAATAATGGGAGAATTAGTTTTATGAATGCCTACATGGCAAAAGCATCCATATATAAAATGGATAAAGCTAAATGTCAGTTTTTATTAACATTACATTGAATGGCTTCATGGATCAATTTTGTGCTATTAAATGAAATACATGATGGTCATATCATGTTGTTGCTGGGTGTTGTTGAGTTGGTTCCGACTCAAAGCACCCTATGTACGATAGAATGTAACACTGCCTGGTCTGCACGATCCACACAATCATTGCTATGCTTGAGCCCATCGTTGCAGCCACTGTGTCAATTCATCTCTTTGAGGATCTTCCTCTTTTTCCTACCCTCTACTTTACCCAGCATGATGTCCTTCTCCAGGGACTGGTTCCTTCTGATAATATCTCCAAAGTTCGTGAGACAAAGCATTCTGGCTGTATTTCTTCCAAGACAGACCTGTTGTTCTTCTGGCAGTCCGTGGTATATTCAATATTTCTTACCAACAGCGTAATTCAAAGGCATCAATTCTTCTTATGTCTTCTTTATTCATTGTCCAGCTTTTGCATACATATGAGGCAGTTGAAAATACCATGGCTTGGGTCAGGCGAACCTTAGTTCTCAAAGTGACATCTTTGCTTTTTAACAATTTAAAGAGGTCTTTGGTCATATCATGGCTTCAGAAAATTAAAAATATTTTTAGGACTTTTGTAAGAAGAGAGTACAAGTACAAGAATTCTTTAGAATAAAACACCTCTGCTTTATTATACCATTTAAAAAATAAAAAATGATACTATCTATAAAATCATTTAGGCAATTAAAGACATCTACCCTGGTGGCGTAGTGGTTAAGTGCTACGGCTGCTAACCAAAGGGTCGGCAGTTCAAATCTGCCAGGTGCTCCTTGGAAACCCTATGGGGCAGTTCTACTCTGTCCTATAGGGTCGCTATGAGTCAGAATCGACTTGATGGCACTGGGTTTGGTTGGTTTGGTTACAGCATAAATTATTGGATAACTTATTTCCATTTATTGGTAATCAAATTCCAATGTTATGATTTCGAAGTTATATGTTACTTATTATTTCTAAAACTAAAGACTTCCTTTCTATTAAAAAACTGTGGTACTTTTGTTGATAATAAGATTGTACTACTTAATCTTTTTATTGCTATAATTTCATTTTGGGAAGAGGTGACTAGGGAGAATTATAAACTGTTGAAAGAAACAAATATTTACATTATGATGTAAAAATTACACTGATATTAACTCAGTAGGAATTCACACAAAAAGTGATATATTTGGTGTTCAGTACACGCGCTTGTACATTCATGAAGAAGACTCACCATGGAAAGATCTCTGAGATACTCCTTTCTTCTGACCAAACATTTTCCTCCCCCTCCAGATGCCCCATTTCTGATGCTCCATTGCTATTTCTCGTTTTAAATATGTTAGCTGACAGATAGCATAAATGAGCTAAACCGGTATTAGTCTGAATAAAAAAACCTATTTATTATTTGGTTAAATATTATGTAAATATTATAAAACAAAGAAGAGCACATCTGTATTGTTCTTGAACTTTTCACTGGTTTTAAACACATTCTTCATTAAAAAAATATATATATCAGTGCCAACTTAGTTTGCTGGTGAACACATTTCTATTTCAAACGCTCTTCTTCTTATATGTCCACTGCATAACAGAAAAAATTAATTTCTAATTTGCCCAATCTTGTTGTGATTAAGGATGACCGTGGGACACAGTGCCCTGGAGGTGCAGTGGTTTAAGTGATGGCCTGCTAACCGAAATTTCGGCAGTACAAAACCACTGGCTGCTCCATGAGAGAAAGATGTGTCATTCTGCTTCTGTGGGGTTTTACAGCCTTGGAAATCCTATGTGGTTGCTATGAGTTGAAATTGACTGAATGGCAGTGGTTTTTTTTAATGGAACATATAAAGCCAAATAACAAAGTAGAGGTCTTCTGGGAAAGATTTTACTGATGTTGTTTCCTTCCCTGTACTTATTTTCCATATCAATATCATGTCTGGGGCTTTGCTAGTCATCTTGTAAACCTGAGGTGGTTAACATGAGGGGAAGGCCCAGAGAATTCGGAAACCAACCCTAGCAGCCATTCCCCCTACCTGTGTGGCCCAATATGGTAGTTACTTGCCACATCTGGCTATGGAGCCCTTGGAATGTGGCTAGCCTGAATATGTACTGTAAATGTAAAATACATGCATCCTGATTGCATGTTCCATCAGTTTCGGACTGCAGAAGCTGATAAAAATCTTCAATTTCTTCATCTTTGGCCTTAGTGGTTGGTGCATAAATTTGAACAATAGTCGTATTAACTGGTCTTCCTTGTAGGCGTAAGGGCGTTATCCTATCACTGACAGCATTGTACCTCAGGATAGATCTTGAAATGTTCTTTTTGTTGATGAATGCAACACCATTCCTCTTCAAGCTGTCATTCCTGGCATAGTAGACTATATGATTGTCCAATTCAAAATGGCCAATAACCGTCCATTTCAACTCACTAAATCCTAGGATATTGATGTTTATGTGTTCCATTTCATTTTTGACGATTTCCAAGTTTCCTAGATTCATAGTTTGTACATTCCAGGTTCCAATTATTAACTGATGTTTGCAGCTGTTTCTTCGCATTTTGAGTTGTGCCACATCAGCAAATGAAGGTCCCAAAAGCTTTTACTCTGTTTACGTCATTAAGGTTGACTCTACTTTGAGGAAGCAGCTCTTCCCCAGTTGTCTTTTGAGTGCCTTCCAACGTGGGGGGCTCATCTTCTAGCACTATATCAGACAATGTTCTGCTGCTATTCATAAGGTTCTTAACTGGCTAATTCATTTCAGAAGTAGACTTCCAGGTCCTTCTTCCTAGTCTGTTTTAGTCTGGAAGCTCAGCTGAAACCTGTCCTTCATGGGTGATCCTGCTGGTATCTGAATACCGTTGGCATAGCTTCCAGCATCACAGCAACATGCAAGTCTCCACAGTACAACAAACTGACAGACACATGAGGGCAATATAGAGACCCTCAATGAAACGGATTGACACATTGACTCAATAATGAGCTCAAATATAGCAAAGATTGTAAGGATGGCATAGGACTGAGCATTGTTTTGTTCTGTTATACATAAGGTTGCTATGAGAAGGAGCCCACTGTAGGGGACCCTAACATCAACAACAGCCAGGAAAGAAAAAGCAGTGTGATTATGATTTTTTTTTTTTTAAATATGCTTGTTTGAAACAACACAATTTGAATGGCACGTTTTGTTTATTTGTTTCTACAGTTTGTCTATGCTGGCAAATGTCTTTAGGAAGATATTTCTTTTATTATATTAAATGTCTTCAAAGAAAAAGGAAAGATAAGAAAAGTGAGAGCAATCTTTTGTTGTTGTTAGCTGCCATTGAGTTGGCCCTTGACTCATGGTGACCCCATGCAAAATGGAAGGAAACACTGCCTCGCCCTGTGCCATCCCCATGAACGGTTGCAGATCAGATTGTCGTGATCTGTAGGATTCTTGTCAGTTGATTTTTGGAAGTAGATCGCTAAGTATATCTGCCAAGTTTATCTGAGTCTGGAGACTTGGCTGAAACCTGTTCAGCATCATAGCAACATGCAAGCCTCCACTGAAAGATGGATGGTAGCTGTGCTTGAGATGCATTGGCCCAGAACTGAACCAGGGTCTCCTACGTAGAAGGTGAGAATTCTACCTGGAAAGGATGGTAGTAGGTACTGTTGATGCTCATATGGAAGAGAGGTGGATCTGTGGCAGACACATGTAAAGAAAGAAAAAGGAATCCACAGAAATACACTCATACTCTTATAAACGCATTCTCCCCATCCCACCACACATTCTCAGTGCAGTCTGAAAAACATCCAAATGGGTAGCAGTAGCATTACCGAGATATTTGATTTAATCAGAGAGTCAGTGCTATTGCAGTCCATATTTCAAATGGGACATTTTAAGAAGAGCACAATTGGGAGACAGAATGGCTTAAAATGGATTAAAATTTAAACAATTCCCAATCAAATGGAAACATTCTGGGAATAGTGCCAGACAGTATTGTTGAATTGGTTTTAATAAAAGCATTCTAAATTTAACCAGCTGGAATTATTTGCAATTTTTTTGAAATTATATACATGGATATATTGTATGGATATTTAAGATACAGTATTTATTCTTATTAAAATATCTAATCCTGTTCTTGGTAGTTGAGGCATAAAAATATATACACCTACTCCTCACTTATTGACTATCTCATTATGCAACATCTTACATTTATGACAATAATAAAAAATCTACTATCCTACTATTTTGTGCATTAACGACATACGTTTGGCAGTAACAAATGCCAAGGTATGAGGTGAGAGTAACTCTGGCTGTTATGTGTCAGCTTGGCTGGGCCATGATTCTCAGTGTTTTTGCAGTTATGAAATGATGTAATTTGGCAGTTATGTAATGACATAATTGACAGTTATGTAAGAATGTAGTCATCTTCCATTTTGTGACCTGATATGGTCATGCTCCATTTTCGTATAACACCAATTTTCTCATAATGACCTGGTATTTGGAAGCTAACCATGTTGGTATGTAAGGAGTGGGTTTATTATGTTTAGAATACAGAATCACTGAATTTTAAGATGACAGAATTTTAGAGGTCAGTGAATACAATTCTGTTTTTTTATTTTTCAAAATTTTATTTATTTTGTTGCTGTTGAGAATATGCACAGCAAAACATACACCAATTTCTACATATACAATTTAGTGACATTGATTGCATTCTTTGAGTTGTGCAACCATTCTTACCTTCCTTTTCTGAGTTGTTCCTCCCTCATTAACATAAACTCACTGCCACCTAAGGTTCCTATCTAATCTTTTGATTTGCTGTTGTCAATTTGAACCCATGTAGGTAGTCCTTAAAAGAGTATAATGCTCATGGCAGACCTTTTTTTAGTTAGTTAAGCTAAACTGTTGTTTGGTTTTAAGATGACTTCAGGGGCAATTCTGTTTCTTGATGGTAAGGAAATGAATCTAGGGAAACTGAGGCTTATAATCAGCAAGTGAGCAGGTGAAACAGGACTGGAACCCAGCTCTGCTATGCCCCAGTCTGGGTCCTTTTAACTATACCTGCACCCTTTCCAGTAAACACTGTGACATACTGCCACAGGTCTGCTCTCTGGACCAACAAATGGGCTCTTTTGTTTGGTTTCCTGAGTAACATATATGTGTTTTAACAAGGGCCCAGGACCCAAAGATTAATCTAAAGTTATGACAAGCATGGAAGACACTGAAAACATTGTCATGGAATGCTGAGGCCAGTTGGCTTTTTCTATAACACAAGGGTTGTCTCTGTGACAATAGAATGAGGCCTATACAACATGTCAAGTTCACTGCATGTGCTGTCTTGGCAGATGACCATTTGAGTAATAGTTTAAAAAATTAAAAATAATCCACTGTCCACTGCCCAGGATCTTGAGTGTCGTCATCCCATAATGGTTGAATTAAACACACACACACACAACACAGGCATTTCTTCTCCCCCAACTCCTTTTCTATAAAGAAAAACTTGGATTGCACACTAAGGGATATAGTACGGCAGGAATACGATCTATCTTAGCTCTAGGTGAAGAATTCTATGTGTCTGGTGGTGCTCCTGGGTTCATGACACTTCTTTTCTGCCCCTGTTTTACAACCACCTCTGAGCCTGATTGTCACCTACCCTCCAGATTTCACTAGAGAAGGAAACCAGAGGTCATTTGTCTGCTGGGATCTCAGACCACCCATTGGTTTACTTACAGAGAACTTGTAATGTCTTACTTTGTAGTTGCTGGGAGCTGTCCCTCCTCTACCCTGAACTTTGAATCGCTTTACTGATAGTGTCAAGTGCGATGGCAGAAGGTGAATTCTTGCGGTGGGTGAACGGGCAGCACCCAGAGCAGGGAAGGATTGATTTTGGTTGTTGCTGAAAACTAGCAGTGGTAACATTGAGGACAAATTACAAATGGGTTAAGGGAGCAGGGTATAAAAAATTAGAGGTCACTATTGGCTAATCTGAATGGCAAGTCTTTTGGATTGAATTGTTTCCCCAAAGAAGGTAAGCTGAAGTCCTAACCCCTATGAATGTGACCTTGCTTGGGTAAATAGAGTTTTTCTTTGCAGATATTAACAGATAAATTAAGGAAGTCATACCAGAGTAGGATGCATCCTAATCCAGATCCCTTTGAATGATGTTTTATAAAAGAGGACAGACAAAGAAGAAGAGTCGTATATGGAGGGGATGGACAGGCAGCATTTGAGGATCTGTCTATAAGCCAAGGAATACCAAAAAACTTCTGGAGCTACCAGAAACTGAAAGAGATAAGGAAGGGTCCTCTTTTAGAGCTGATAGCATAATACAACACCCTGAATTTGAAGTTCTAGTCTCCAGAACCGTGAGAAAATAAATTTATGTTCTTTAAAGACACCCACTATGTGGTATTTTGTTATGGCAGCCATAGGAAACCAGGACAGCAAGTAAACTTTGAAAGTCTAGCAAAATATTTGAGGAGACAGGAAACAAGAATATAAATTACAGACTTCATTTCTAACCTCAGGTGGCCAGATTGCTTTTTACTCTTGTTCTGGAAAATTAAGCCTTCTTTCCTGACTACCAGAACTGGTTGTTTATAAGGACTGAAGTTGGGTGTGTGTGAGTGAGTATGTTGTGTGTGAGGGTGTGTTAGTGAGTGAGTGTGTGTGTGTGTGATTATATATGTGCCACTGAAGAGGGCTCAGTAAAAAAAAGTGCTGACTCTCCTCAAACAGTGCATGTGCTGAGTTCATATGCTGGGACTCTCCAGAGTGGCTTTTCCTTAAAAACAAAACGTAAACAAGACATAAGACAGGAGCCAAAATAAGAAGAAAAGGTAGTTGTTGATGGTCCATGACTAAAGTTAACAATAACAAGACTTTCACCCTCCTGTATTCTTTCACCCTCCTGTATTCTTTCACCCTCCTGTATTATATTGACTTTGTATTTATCTTCGAACATAGGGATGGTCTTTAGTTTGCATTTGTATCTTTGATAGTGGTGCTTTTGTTTAAATACTTGGTCAAATAAATTAAATACATTCTTTTTCATTACTATCTCCTCGTATTTTGAAAGCCCACAGTTATAGGACCTGATGTTGGCCTTTTATTTTCCTCATTAAGTTGGTCATTAGGTGGGCCCTTTCAATTTGGAAACTCAAGTTCTTCCATTCCTGAAAGTTCTTGGAATCATTTTTTGAATCTCATTTTCTCCATTCATTGTTTTTTCTTTCGGAAATGCTAAATCCTTAGTATTGGTATTCTATTATTTGTAACTCCTTTTCTTTATTTCCATCACTTCTGCTGTATTTTCTGGGAGATTTTTTACACACATCCTTTCAAACATTTCATTTCTACCTTCCTATTTTTTCTTTATCAGAATTATTTTTCTCTTAATTTTATTCATATTTTCTCTGAAATGTTTTATTTATATTTTCTCATTTCAGGGATTTCTATTCATTCTCTGAAGGTATTAATTATAGTTTTTTTTTTCTGCTTTCTGTGTTGTCTTCAATTTCTTATTTTTTCCACTTTTTAGAGGCTTTTCTCTAATGCAGGTTTTTGCTCTCTGCTCTTATTTAAGAGATAGGCAGTGATAAAACTTACTGGAAGCTGTGTGTGTGTGTGTGTGCATGAACACATGTATGTTGGGCTGAGGGGATAGTTTACTAAGTAATGGGCTTCACTTTATGTGCTCACCCTGGACAGTTTACCTGAATGGTTTCTTTATCAGAACATTATGAATTAAATTGTGTCCCCCCAAAATATGTGTTGGAATCCTAACTTTTATGCCTGTGGATGCAATCTTGTTTGGAAATAGGATTTTCTTTGTTATGTTAATTAGACAATACATGAACAAAAACAACAAAAAACAAACTTGTTGCTGTTGAGTCAATTCTGACTCATAGCAACCCTATATGACAGAGTAGAGCTGCCCCGGAGTAAAACCACTTTTCAAGGAGCAGCTGGTGGATTCGAACTGCGGACCTTTTGGTTAGCAGCCGATCTCTCAATCACTGCGGTACCAGGGCTCCTATCTGAGTAAGGTGGGCTAAACGTAATCAATTCTGAGTTATAAAGAGAGCAGTTTAGACACAGAGATGTGTACACTGGTGGGGAGGGGTGGTGAAGGAGTGGACAGACAGCTGCCATGTGAGGATCAAGGACAGTCTACAAGCCCAGGAACCTAGAAATACCCAGGACTATCTCCAAGGAAGAAATTGGCACAGCCGAGACCCTGATTTAGACTTTTAGCCTCCAGAACTATGAGAAAATATGTTTCTGTTCTTTAAATCTACCCACTTGATTTCATTCCTTTTTTTTTTCCCTTAGGTTCTTAAGGTAAAAGCTGATTTCATTGCTTCTAGACCATTCTTTTTGAATAGTCATTTAGTGCTGAAAAATTTCCCCAAAGTACTGCTTAGGGAATATCTCACAAATTTTAAATACAACTTCCCACTTCACTATTTTTAAACATTTAAATTCCTTAGGCAGTTCATAGCACATTAATATCTTGAGTTTGTCTAACACTTTATACTTCCCAGGATCTTGTACAGTATGCTTTACCTTGTTTTATTCTTAGAATAAGCTAAAACAGGCATTCTTATATTCCCAGCCAATCATCAATCGGCAAATATTTATTGAATGCTCTACTTTGTGCCAAACACTGAGAATAAACTAGCAACAAAACGATGTCCCCTCTGTCAAGAAGTTTACTTATTTTTTAGTGGAATAAGCATTTTATAGATGAGTTATAGAGACAAAGCAAAATTAAATGACTCACCAAAGACTACAGAGCTACACATGCTAAACCCCTATCTCTTTACTCCAATTTCAGTGTCCCTTTCATTAAATATAAAAAATAAGGATATTAAAAAATATATGTACATTATTAAAGAATCATATAAAGAACCTTCAGTGAAACTACAGACTGTTGTTTGCTTCTGCTGATGTGAGGTTAACTAATTCTTTCATTATGCATTCAATGAGAAAGAGGAGTGTAGTCCAGTGTTTATGTAACCTGACTGAGGAGAAGGGAACTATTCAATAACACATAGTCACCTTGGGTAAGTAGCTAAACTTTTCCTGTTCTCAGTTGCCACTTTAAAAAAAAAAAAAGAGAGAGATTAGATTAAATGATCTTTCACATTCCTTTTAACTTTTAGATGCTACAATTTTAAATATTTATTAAACTTTCACTATGGTACTGTATAGGTCCCTGGGTGGTGCAAGTGGTTTGCAATTGGCTGCCAACCTAAATATTGGTAGTTCAAACCCACCAGCTGCTCTGTGGGAGAAAGGCCTGGAGAACTACTTCTGTAAAAATTAGAGCCAAGAAAACCCTATGGAGCAGCTCTACTCTGTAACACATGGGGTCGCCATGAGTCGGAATCGACTTGATGGCAATTGGTTTGGTTGTTTTTTTGGATGGTGCTCTACTGAGAATTCAAAAGTAAGGTAATACACTAAATACAATCTAGCTATGGAGGCAAGACATATGCACGGGAAATATTTAAAAATACCAGTATGAGTGATGTAGAACAGTGGTCTCACCCAGGAATGATTTTGCCCACACCCCGCCTCCCCCCAGGACGTTTGACAATGTCTAGAGACATTTTTGGCTGTCACTGATGGAGAGGGGTGGTGGCTGCTACTGGCATCCAGTGGGTTGAGGCCAAGGATGCTGCTAAACATTTTGCAATGCACATGATAGACGACCACACAAGAAATTACCTGGACCAATATGTCAATAATATTGAGGTTGGGAAACCCTGCTCTGGAAATTCAGAAGAAAAATCATTGTGGGAAGGCAAGATCAAGAAAGTTACATCAAGGAGCTGTGTTTTTCCATGAACCTCTAGCATGGTTACATCTGGAAGAAACACAGGATAAACAAGGTTGTAGAGAAGGGACTCATCAGCATTGTTTATTTGGGGAACAGTGAGAAACCCAGGACATTTGGAGTGGATGGCTCACATATCAGATACATTGGTACCATATTGTGGAGGACCTCAAATACCAGGATAAAGGCTCTTTACTTTATTTATTAGACAATGGGGAGCCATTGAAAGGCATACTTTATAGTAAATCCTGTTTTAGTTAAATTAGCCTGGCAATATAGCCTGAGGATCTATTGAAGTGGAGAGGCTGGGAGAAAATCAGGAGGTTATATCAATCCAGGCTTGAGGTATTAATTCAAGCAGAACTTGAGTTAACCATTATGTTTGTACCATATATCCTTGTCTAAATGCAATTACAGATTGGAGTAAAGCCATTCAGCAGTAGCGGCACCAAATCATGTTTTCACACAAGTACATGAACATTAAATCCTAGTTTATAAGTGACAGGGGTTATTCAAGCTGTACAATTTTGCTCATGTGTTCATATCAAGTGTGTTCGATAGATTTTAAAAACTGTGATTTTATTTCAAAAACTAAAGTAATGATAAACTCTTATTTGCAAACATGTTAGTTTTTAGAACTTTATTTCCAAGTCCTTTTTCACTGGTCCTTGTCTCCTTTCTAGGGCAATGTTCCTTAAATACTGTGTTTCATGGTTCATAGTGGCAGATACATTCTGTCTTAGGCTGGGTTCTCTAGAGATGCAAAATCAGTGTGTAGATAGATAGATAGGTGAGAGAGAAAGAGAAAGAGATTTATCTCAAAGAAATGGCCTCTGCAGCAATTATAGTTACTAGCAGCTATATTATAGTTACTATGGTTGTAGAGGCTGGTAAGTCCAAGCCTGTGGTTCAGGCATCAGTCTGGAGGCTTCTCCTGACTCAAGTAGCTGCAGGGGCTGCTGATCACAAGATCAGTAGGTTAGATGGCAGGCTGCTAGCTTGAAGACTGTGGAGGCCAACAAATCTCAAAATTGGCAGGGAAGCTACTAGCTCAAGTCCCAAGATCCGGAGGTCAGAAGATGACAAGTTGGATGCAGGATCCAGAGCAAGAGCCTTGCTGGAACATCCATTTATACTGGAGCCAAGCCACATCTCTAAAGAAACTTGCTTTCAACTGATTGGCTGCTCAGCATGGAGTTGATTACATCATCATATAACAGCCAAATTATAACTGCCAAACTACTGAGATTCATGGTCCAGCCAAGTTGACACACAACATTAACCATCACACATTGCTTTATAGATTTGCTGCCATACTTGTTTCCAGTTTCCGAGGCAAAAATAAACCACCACCAAAAAGTTCAGTCTTATGGCTCTCAGTAGGAGGCGAGGTGAAAATATTAAAAAGTTGATTCAATGCTTAAAAGTTTCATTATTGACTGTATATTAGAATGTCAGTGCAAGCAACAACTTCTTCTCTTTCATTCCTTGTTTCCCACTGCCATGACTGCATAACTAATTCCAGTTACATCAAAGTAATTAATGCCTTCTAAATGAAATGTACACAATATGATATGGAAAAAGTCTCTAAACTAATTTCTGGTTTTGTCAACTATTAGCTTTTAGAAAAAATAGAGATTAAAAAAATAGAAAGAACAAAGAAAACATTGTTCTTTTTTATAGGTATTAGAAAAGACTTTCTGGAAAATCTTAATTTAGAAAATCAGCTGCTTTCAAACACTGGTGTTTGGCAAAATGCATGACTGATTTAGTTTCAATAAAAGCCTAATCACAGAAGAAAATTGATAATAACTGACAGTCTTTGGAATTGAATTTTTCTTTAATGGTAAATGTGCCCTTTGGAAGATTAAATAAACTGTAAATTAACCCTGGTGGTGTCGTGGTTAAGAGCACGGCTGCTAACCAAAAGGTCAGCAGTTCAAAGCCACCAGCCTTTCCTTGGAAACCTTATGGGGCAGCTCTACTCTGTCCTGTAGGGTCCCTAGAGTCGGAATCAACTCAACAGCTATGGTTTTGGTTAGTTTGGTGTGAAGAAAAGTATTGGTATGGTATTTACAACTGCACAGCATGTACTTGGTCTGTAGTTCAAGTAAAACTTCCTCCAGTGGTCATTCTACTGATAAAAATAAAAAAAAAAAAACAATCCAATAGATCATTCTATTGATGAAAACACTATCTGACCCTGTGACAGGCATTGTACCAACGAGGGAGAAGATGACCTTTCACCAACAACATAAGGTAAGATAAGGGAGGAGACCCAAATGTCAATGCTTACATAAAATGTAATATCACCATTAGAGCTTACTCATTTTAAGATACTACTCAAAATACTCCGTTATTTGGTTTCCATGTACATGGAATACTGGGAATTAATTTAGAGACTACTCATGTAGAGGTAAACTGAACAAACTGATAATTCCCATAGTAATAAGAAGGAGATGAAAACACTCTCAGAAAGCACTTGTCAGTATCCAGTCATCGCTGGCCTTGCCTCAAGAAGAGGCCATCTTATTTTAAGGTTATATTGTAGACTTTTAATAAAAAAGCTACCTCAAAATTTCAGAAATGGAGAAAACTTTTAAATCAAACTATTGGCTTTCTTTTTTAATAGACTTATCTTTTAGGACAGTTTTACGTTTACATAAAAATTTTGCAAAAAGTAGAGAGTTCCCATATATCCTCTCTCCCTCCTGCACACTGTTTCTGCTATTATTAACATCTTGCATTCCTGTCATATATTTGTTACAGTTGATGAGCCAATATTGATACATTATTATTAACTAAAGTCCAAAGTTTACATTAAGGTTCACTCTTTGTGTTGTATACTTGTATGGGTTTTGACAAATGCAGTGTCACGTGTCTACCATTATAGTGTCATATGGAATAGTTTCATTGCCCTAAAAATGCCCTGAGCTCCAGCTATTTGCTCTCTTCTTTCCTCCTTTGTATCCATGGCAATTACCAATCTTTTTACTGTCTCTATAGTTTCACCTTTTCCAGAATATCTACTAGTGGGAAGCATATAGTATATAGCTTTTTTAGACTGGCTTCTTCCACTGGTGGAGTAGTGGTTAAGTGCTACAGCTGCTAACCAAAGGGTCAGCAGTTTGAATCCGCCAGGTGCTCCTTGGAAACTCTATGGAGCAGTTCTACTCTGTCCTATAGGATTGCTATGAGTAGGAATCGACTCGACAGCACTGGGCTTGGTTTTTTGGTTTTCTTCCACTTAGAATCTGAATTTAAGGTTATTCCGTGTATTTTTGTACCTTCATCGCTCATTCTTTTTATTGCTGAATAATATTCCATTGTATGGATGTGGCACAGTTTGTTTATCCATTCACCTGTTGAAGGACATTTTGGTTACTTTCAATTTTTGGCAGTTAGGAATAAAAATGCTATAAATACTTGTGTGGAAATTTTCATGTGGACATATACTGTTCAACTCATTTTGGTAAAATCAAGGAGCATGACTGCTGGATTGCATGATAAGCTGATGTTTAGCTTTGTAAGGAAGACTGTTTTTCAAAGCTGTACCGTTTTACATTCCCACCAGCAATCAGTGAGGGCTCCTGTTGTTTCACATCCTCGCCAACACTTGATGTTGTCAGTGCTTTTAATATTAGCCATTCTAAAAGGTGTGTGGAAACCCTGGTGTCGTAGTGGTTAAGAGCTATGGCTGCTAATCAAAAGGTGTGCTGTTTGAACCCACCAGCTGCTCCTTGGAAACCCTATGGGGCCACTCTACTCTGTCCTTTAGGTTTGCTATGACTTGCAATTGACTTGAGCACAGTGGATTTTTTTAATAGGTGTGTGGGGGTCCCTAGGTGGTGCCAACAGTTAACATACACTGAAAAATCAACCAGTGAAAACCCTATGGAGCACAGTTCTACTCTAACACACGTGAGGTCACCAAGAATCTGAACAGACTCAATGACAATTGCTAGTGGTACTGGTAATAAGTGTATCTCATTATTTCAATTTGCAATTCCATACTGACATATGATGTTGAGATTCTTTTCCTATGTTTATTGAAACATATGTTATCATCTACGTATCTTCTTTGGTGAGGTGTTTGCTCAGCTCTTTTGCCCATTTTGTAATTGAACTGTTTGTATTCTGTATTATCAAGTACTATTGACTTTTAAAATTATCTAAGGCATTCTTTTTGTATTATGGTCCTTCATGAAGGACCTGATTCAAGAGGCACAGTTGTAAACAGACCAGCTAAGGAATTTTGAAAGAAAAATGATGTTTAAGTATTCTACTTAAAATTAATTCTTATTAGGTTTTGTGCCATAATCTCCCTATGTATTCACATACTTTTACAAAAATAGACACACTAATCTTGTGTTAACAGACTAATGGTGCTCTTGGGAATGTAGGAAGGCTCCATCTTCATTCAAACAGTGGAGACAGGACAACAACTATGGTGATCAAGACAGTGGGATGGGAGATTGATTCTCAATCTAGGAATAAAAATTTGGAGCTAGAGTCAATAGTCTAAGGAGTATTGTAGAAGTGCTGGGGTTCCCAAGGTAGTGTGTTCATGGGTGCTCCCAATATTTTACACTGATATTAAAGGGAAGGAAGACTCTTAAATAGTAGGTTTAGGGCTCTGGATATATTAGAAACAAGCCCAAGGGGAAAGAGGAGAAGGGAAAGGGAAAAAGTGGACTAACAATGTTTTGGAAACCCTGGTGGCATCGTGGTTAAGAGCTATGGCTGCTAACCAAAAGGTCAGCAGTTTGAATCCACCAAGCGCTCTTTGAAAACTGTATGGGACAGCTCTACTCTGTCCTATAGGGTTGCTATAAGTCGGAATCGAATGGACGGCAATGGGTATAAAAACATTTTGGTCTTGTCTCTTATCTCCTCAAACATTTAATGTAGGTTAAATATCAAACATAAGCAATGATCATGAAAATGGCACAGGACCCGGCAATATTTTGTTCTGTTATACTTAAGGTTGGCTCCAGTTGGAGCCAACTCAATAAAAAAAAAAAAAACTCAATAGCAACTAACAAAAACAACAACAACAAAATCAGAGTAACCCTTTTCAAGGCACAGCTTTGAAAAGAAAATGCAAAAAAAGCAGCATTTATTCTGAGGACAAACTCATGCCAGTTAAAAGCAGAATGGGCCTGTGGACTCGATCCCCACCAAAGACTTTAACTAACAATTTAGGCTTTTATTTAGCACCATCTGGCAAAGCCATATCTTCTCCCTCAAGGCATGGGACTTTTCTCAATCTTCTAGTTTTACTGCTCCCCTAGGGACGTCTCTGAGTGGAATGGTCCCTGACCATAATGATGCTCTTGACGGCCTTCCAAGCACAGAGGTGAAGGTTTAGAGATGAAGCCACACACAAGAGGAATCATTGGCCTGTGGTCCAGAGGGAGAGAACATCCCTATGGGGTTAGGTGTCTAGGAAATATAAAAGATAATCTGCAAAGATGTCCTCGGTGTTTCTAACAGTAAGTGGAATTTGAGAGGAAATCTTAAAAAATGTATTATATTATCCATCTTAATCCACCTTAATGAGGCCCAGCCTTCAAGAATATACTTGACGATATGATCAGCCTTTAGAAGATGAACTTTATCCTGGGAGGAAAACAAACTTGCAGCTAGGTTTTAGTTTCCTCATCTGTGAAATAAAGAGATTGGAATAAATGATTTCCTAATGCTTCCATTTCAAAGATTTTATGACTTGATAAGGTTCATTACACAGAATTCATTAACATTAATAATACTAATTCTGCTACAGATTCTAGTGATACGAGGAGTTTAAGACTGATCGTTGTCTTGAAGAATCTTCAAAATAGTTGAAAAACCAAATAGTGAGTAATTTAAAAATCCCATTCCATGAACTCAGCTTTACAAAAAATATATCATCTTTTTATTTTCTAATAAGCAGCTTAATTTAGTATGAAAAAAATTGATTTCAGTTGCTTTGAGGGGTTTCCTATTCTTCTCTAGAGTTGTGCCGCATGTAGCTGTGGGGTGTCACACTCTGGTAGTTAGGGTGGTGCAAGTGGTTTATGATTAAGTGCTGACCTAAAGTTTGTCAGTTCGAACCCACCCAGCAACTCCACAGAAGAAAGGGCCTAGTGATCTGCTTCTTGAAAAGATTACTGCCAAGAAAACCCTATGGAGCACAGGTCTACTCTGTCACATATGGGGTCACCAGAATTCGGGGAACAACTTGACAGCAACTATCAACGACGCCAAGACACAGTAAACTCTGGTATGCAGTTACCAGCTCACATAAGTTAAAAAACCTGTTGCTGTGGAGTCGATTCTGACTCATAGTGACCCCAATTGGGTCCGAGTAGAACGGATTTTCAATGGCTGATTTTTTGAAAGTGAACTGTCAGCCTCTCCTCTGAGGTTCTTCAGGATGGATTAGAACCATCAACCTCTCAGTGAGCAGCCAAGTGTATAAACTGTTTGCACCACCCAAGGGCTCCCTCACATAAGCTAATATGGAGGAATGCGGTGTGTGATGCTGTATGTCCTCCTTGAACCAGGAGATGATCTGCTGCTTCCTTGCCATGCGTGGGACAAGACCCCTGGGAGACCTACTATACAGCCCAAACTCTCTGGGACCTTGAAGTCTTGCTGGATGCTTTCAGAGACCTGTGTGCTCTGAAGAACTGCAAACTTTGCTGCTTCTCACTCCCTGCCCAGAGATATCTTTAGTCTGGGGTGAATCATTTTCCCAACATATTTCTTCAAAGCTATTCTGTTTTTGCCGTGTCCTCCCTAAGTTCTCCATTGAGTTGCAGTTTTTGAAATACAAAAAAAAAAAAAAAAAGAAAGACTCATAAGATACTTCTTGGTCTGCTTTCCCAAGGCAGTGAATCACAGAAGCTGCTGCCTTCTTTAATTAAATGCAGGGAAAAGAAAACAGGAAAAACATGGAGGAAAAAGTTAATACCGCAAAAATCTTGTAGAAATAAAATTGATTAAATCAAGAGAAAGCATAAGAGAATGACTTTATTTTACTGAATACATTTATTTATTTATTTTTTTATGATAAGTCCATTTTAAACTGTGTAATTGTATTGTCTAGAATTTTGCAAGGTTACTCCTCTGGAGGAGGCCACTTGGAGGAGCTGAGAAATCAGGAAGTATTGCCGACCTTTTCTGAGATGGGTTGTTGTTCTTGCTGCTGGGTGTCTTCTAGTTGATTTGGACCCGCAGTAACCCCACGTGACAGAATAGAACTGCCCACAGGGTTTTCCTGGCTGTAATCTTTACGGGAGCAGATTGCCAGGTGTTTTTTCTGCAGAGCTGCTGTGTGGGTTTGAACTGCCAACTTTCTGGTTAGCAGCCAAGCACTTAACCATTGTGCAACCGGGGTTACGGGGTGTCATTCTTTTCTGCTGTACAAATCAACAGGAAATTAAGAGTATTCTTTCCAGGGAGGAACTCAATGGTGTGCCAAATGAGGGGAGTGGCTTCTGAAATGGAGAAGGTAGAAACTCTTGCCATTGCTGTCAAATGAAGGACAGAAGATGCAGGGGAGAAGCAGGCAGAGCTTCACAGAGGGACTTCTGGGACATGGTATTTCTCATCTGAAACCACGAGGTCACAGGCCCTATGAGTTTGAACATGAGCTTCTAGGGTGTGTGTGTGCGCCTTAAGAGAGCTTGCAATAGTCTTTTGGTTTCGGTTTCCTTTAGAATCTGGCTAGTGAATTTGTTGCAATTTTGGGAGGGAGGCGGGCGATGAGTGTGAACAGAGGTAAAGGTAGTGCCTAAAAGGTTAAAGCATTTTTCTCAAGGCACAAAAAGCCAGAACTTGGGTTCTGTTGCTGAGGTAGATGTCCAGATGCAGGACAGGGCACTCTGAAGTGAAAGGAAACGTCTATATAGCTCAATACCCAGACAGAGGACCAGCAAAAAGGCTCCAGTGTGAATAATTCTTCAGATTAGGTTTGTGGCATCTGAGACAGAGTTCAGTGAAGGCAAGAACCAAGGACCTTTATACTCAGAAAGCAAACCAGTCAAGCCTGTCTGTGGTTAGACCAAATTTATGTTATGATTAAAAAATGTGCACTGTAAATAGGACTGTTTCTATGATCTTGTTACTGTGCTTCTCCTTTATTTTGTTTTTTCTTTAAGATTTTAGGAGAGACCTTTTGAAAATTCCAGTTTGTCTCAAATAAACTAAATCTGCTGCCTTTGAATTGATTCCAATTCATAGCGACCCTATAGGACAGATTAGAACTGCCCCATAAGGTTTCCAAGGAGTGGCTAGTGGATTCAAACTGCCGACCTTTTTGTTAGTAGCCGTAGCTCTCTTAACCACTGCACCACCAGGACTCCAATAAACTAAGGATTTTAAAAAAAAATCCCAGGCCCCCTCCACCTAAACTTGGAGAACGAAAGGGAGCTGAGTGTCCTAGGTGTCAGTGCAGGGGTCGCAGCTGCTTATGCCCAGCAGACAGTACTAAGTAGAAGTGGTTGAACGAACGGCACACTTGTGGTGTGCCTGAACTAAGACAGGGCATGCTAAATGCTGAACCTGCGGTTGTTAGCTGAGAACCGCAGAATGTCCTAGTAGGGAGCAATAGCTGTGGTTGGGTCTGTTGGGAAAGAAGTATGGAATAGTTTTGATTTGCACTGTTGTTGTTGTTAGGTGCCGCTGAGTTGGTTCCAACTCATAGCGACCCTGTGCACAACAGAAGGAAACACTGCCCGGTCCTGCGCCATCCTTGCAATCGTTGTTATACTTGAGCTTATTGTTGCAGTCACTGTGTCATTCCACTCTGTTGAGACTCTTCCTCTTTTCCGCTGCTTTGTACTTTGCCAGGCATGATGTCCTTTTCCAGGAATTGATCTCTCCTGACAACATGTCCAAAGTATGTAAGGTGCAGTCTCGCTATCCTTGCCTGTAAGGAGCAGTCTGGTTGTGCTTCCTCCAACAGATTTGTTCATTCTTTTGGCAGTCCATGGCATATTCAATATTCTTCGCCAACACCACAATTCAAAGGTGTCAATTCTTCTCTGGTCTTCCTTATCCATTGCCCAGCTTTCATATGCATAGGATGCGATTGAAAACACCATGGCTTGGGTCAGGTGCACCTTAGTCTTCAAGGTGACAGCTTTGCTTTTTAACACTTTAAAGAGGTCCTTTAAAACAGATTTGCCCAATGCAGTGCATCTTTTGATTTCTTGACTGCTGCTTCCATGGCTGTTGATTGTGGATCCAAGTGAAATGAAATCCTTGACAACTTCAATCTTTTCTCCGTTTATCATGATGTTGCTCATTGGCCCAGTTGTAAGGATTTTTGTTTTCTATTTTTTTTTTTTTATATGTTGAGGTGTAATCCATACTGAAGGCTGTGGTCTTTGATCTTCATTAGTAAGTGCTTCAAGTCCTCTTCACTTTTAGCAAGCAAGGTTGTGTCATCTGCATAACGCAAGTTGTTTATGAGTTTTCATCCAATCTTGATGCCCTGTTCTTCTTCATTTAGTCCAGCTTCTCGGATTATTTGCCCAGCACACAGATTGAATAGGTACAGTGAAAGGATACAACCCTGACACACACCTTTCCTGACTTTAAAACAATCAGTATCCCCTTGTTCTGTCTGAACAACTGCCTCTTGATCTATGAAATGTTCCTCATGAGCACAATTAAGTGTTCTGGAATTCCTGTTCTTCACAACGTTATCCATAATTTGTTATGATCCACAGAGTCTGTCAGTATGTCATACTGTCGGGGCTTGCATGTTGCTATAATGCTGGAAGCTAAGCCACTGGTATTCAGATAGCAGCAGGGTCACCCATGGAAGACAGGTTTCAGCTGATCTTCCAGAATAAGACAGACTAGGAAGAAGGACCTGGCAGTCTACTTCTGCAAAACATTAGCCAGTGAGAACCTTATGAATAGCAGCGGAACATTGTCTGATATAGTGCTGGAAGGAGAGCCCCCCAGGTTGGAAGGCACTCAAAAAATGACTGGGGAAGAGCTGCCTCCTCAAAGTAGGGTCGACCTTAATGATGTGGATGGAGTAAAACTTCCGGGACCTTCATTTGCTGATGTGGCACGACTCAAAATGAGAAGAAACAGCTGCAAACATCCATTGATTTGCACTAGGCCTTGAAATATGGGTAAGAACTCAAAGACATGACTTAGGTAAGAGTATGCCTTATCTAAGGACCCCTGGTTTAGCAATGGTTAAGTGCCCAGCTACCAATTGAAAGGTTGGTGGTTCAAACCCACCAGCAGCTCCATAGGAGAAAAGACCCAGTGATCTGCCCCCGTAAGGATTTACAGCCTAGGAAATCAGATGGGGCAGTTCTATTCTGTCCTATAGGGTCGCTATGAGTCAGAATTGACTCAACAGCAAACAACAACTCAACAACGTACCTTATTTATATATAATGGTCTCAACACTTAATTCACTAAACATAGCATGTTCCAGAAGCAACCTTTAAATTCATGTTTTTCACATCTTGTGTTCTCTGGCTTGGCTGTGTGTGAATGAGGGAGGAGGGCAGGTTACTTTGGAAGTTATCACTATAAAGTTAATTGATAGTGGAGTAAATGAAGATACGTGGAACAGTCTACAGAAACTTGTAATTTTTGGGAAATCTGAAAGCTTGGATGAATAATGGTTTTAATATCTTGTTTTATGAGTTAGGAGATAGAAGACAAATATTAACAGGCAGCAAATTACTGTGCTTTAGCCTTTGGGTAACAGAACTCTGACCCCATCTTCCATAACTTCATGGGCAGTAGGGCAAGGAAAGAAGATAATTTGATTAGTTTTTGAAGCATATGTATATTTCTGCAGGATTTTGACTGGGAAATTTATCATTGGACTATAGATCTAATAATTTTTACATGATTTCTTTGGGGAGAGACACTTTTACTTCAGAAAGAATGTCTTCTAGATCTTGTTATGTCAGTAACTAGCACGGTGATCTTGGGCAAGATGCTCAATCTCTCAGTATTTCATCATTTTGAGAGTTAGATTATGTTAGGGTCCCCAAACTGTGTCTGATAGGAGTTTCTTTCTTGTAAGATTTGAGATCTGGTAAGGAATTCTAAATGCTAATTTGGTTGTGAAAGAAGTTTAAAAAGGAATTGTTATTAACTTGAAATCATAACTTTATGAGGTCTCTGGATGGCTCAAAAATTTGCACTCATGTACTATCCTGAAGGTTGGTGGTTCAAAGCCACCCAGTGAAATCCTGGAAGAAAGGCCTGGTGATCTGCTTGCATAAAGATTTCAGCCAAGAAAACCCTACGGGGCAGTCTTACTCTGTAACACACGAAGTTGCCATGAGTTGGAATGGACTCAGTGGTAATGGTTTGTTTGTTGGTTTGTCTTGAAGCTTAATTTACTGGCCTGCAGCATATTTATTCTGGACCAGGGAATTCAGCTTACTTCTCCATCTTCTTTAAAGACTCTACAGTTGACTTTAATCTGCAGATGAAATAGATTGCCTCCCCCCTCACCCCCATCTGTTTCCTAGTTTTTCTGGAACTGAATTTCTTTTTTATTATAGGGTGTTTACAACATCACTATCGGAATAGGCTCTCTTAAAAATCTCTTAAAGCACCAGACATGGCTTGTGCTGCCTGTGGGTCCTGTTTCCTTGGCTAAGGGTTCTGCAGCTCTTTTTTCAGATATTTCTGGATTGTAGACTTGGGATGTGCAGGCTCATGAATAACTTTCCTCTTCTCCCCAGCCCTAATGTAGGTTGTACCTTCTGACTTCCCTGAGTAAGGGGCACTTTCTATCTGTTCTGAATGATTCATAATTTTTTTTTTTTTTTATGTTTTGTTTTGTGTTTAATACTGTTCCTGGGTATTTCCTTGCCACCAGTCCCAGAATTTCTACTGCCATTCTGACTTCTTGGTTCTGGCCTGGGCAGCCAGTAAACCAAACTAAATCCATTGCTGTCAAGTCGATTCCAACTCATAGGAACCCTATAGGACAGAATGAAATTGTCCCATAGCGTTTCTGAGGAGCAGCTGGTGGATTTGAACTGCAGACCTTTTGGATAGCAGCCGAGCTCTTAATCACCACGCCACCTGGGCTCCAGTAGGCAAAGCTAATTCTCTCATCATGAGCTGCCTAACTATACTAAAGCTATGAGTCAGAATTGACTCGACGGTGGTGGGTTTGATTTTTGGTTTTTATACTAAAGCTGTTGGTGGCCTACTGGTTAAGCGCTATAGCTGCTAACCGAAGGGTCAGCAGTTCGGATCTGCCAGGCGCTCCTTGGAAGCTCTATGGGGCAGTTCTACTCTGTCCTGTAGGGTCACTATGAGTCGGAATCAACTCGACAGCACTGGATTTGGTTTTTTTGTTTTATACTAAAGATCTACCACTCTCTGAAGTTTATATGGTCAGATTTCAGATAAGTGCCCCCCCAAAGCTAATTTGTCCTATTTCTTTTCTCTGTTACAAGCCCAGGGAAATGAGGCTTTTATTGGTTCAGGAAAATCCCTTTTCTTGTGGGAATTTTGACTAAGTTCCTGCTTTCTGAAATTTTGGACCTTTTGTGTGCAGTGCATTTATTTGTAGAGTGAATTGACAGGCAGACATTTTGATGAATGGAGGACAATCCTTTCTCGGGTATCAGCTGAGCCCTGAGCCTCTGGTTTTCTGGGATGACTCATTACAGTTGTTCTGCTCATCTGTATTCCACCTCCCCCCATCAATTCCCTTTCAAGAAAGTTGTTTTTTGGAGCATAGTAAATATATGTATATATATTTTTTTACCACCACATGTAGCTTATTTTAAATCATGCTATACATATTAAAATTACAATTATTTTGCATCACATGTTATTAAATATTACAAACGCACAAAGGCACTTGTCAGGTCTTTCCAACTTTACTCTCCTTGCTGCCAACCTCAGATTTGATTTTGTGGCTTCCGGGTAATGCCCTTTGTTAATACTCTTGAATTCTGTCAATGAAAGAAGGAGGGACTTTCTATTAGGTCATTTCTCTTCTTTTCAGTCTTATCAGCATGAAACTGGTAGGTAGAAATCTGTGCAGAGAAGGGAACTGGGAGGCAGTGTCTGACATGGAGGTCCACCATGTGTTCCCAATCTGTTGGTCTAGGCTAGTCCAAGGACCTTTCTAGAATTAAAATGTTAAGAGATTCTATATGAAGGTTTAGAAATATTAATGCTCCCTTTTCATAATTAAGGACACCCTGGTGGTGTAATGGTTAAGAGTTCAGCTGTTAACCAAAAGGATGGCAGTTCGAATCCACCAAGCGCTCCTTGGAAAACCAAGGGGGAGTTCTGCTCTGTCCTACAGGATCACTGTGAGTTAGAATAGACTCCACAGCGATGGGTTTTGTTTTTCACAATTAATGTCTTAATATCTGAGCTACAATGGGAACATAAAGTGATACAAGAAGGGGAACAAGATCCAGTATCTCTCATAAAGAGAGTTGCAGCTCACTTTGCTTGATGACACTAAGCACCAAAGGGTCAGGTTTCTACGTATGAGTTTTACTATCAACATAGAATTCTAGAGGAGTGTCAACATTTGTGAATAGAGGTAGGAGCTCTCATCTTTTCTCCATCTCACCTTCATTCATTATCACTTCTTCAGGGATGTTGTAAAGTCCCGACTACACACATCTCTGGGCATGATACTTGCTGACAGAGCAGTCAGTGCTTGCATTATGCGAAAGGAATTTGGTGGGCTGTATTAAATGGTACTGAGTGACAAGGAAGTTCTGGGGTTTTTGCATGGGTGGGATCTTAGGTTGTTTGCTTGATGTTTCTACCACAAAAAAAAAAAAAAAAAACACTTCGCTGTCCACTCATTTAAAAAGATTAGGTGTAGATAGAAACACAACCTAAACTTTTTTATGAAAGTGAACTTCTGTCACATTCTTCTAATTTTCTACCTTACTTTATAAAGCCTGCGGATTAGCTCTAAAAAAAAAGGTGCATAGAAATCATTATACTTGCCCCATTTCACCTCCAGCCTCTGAAATGATTGATTCCTCAATATAGTGACAATTCGTAATGCTGATTATATTTGTAACAAATGAAGGCATATGGTCATTCCAGAATTACTACATATTTATAGTGTACAGATTATATGATATTTATAGTTCTAATTTAATAGCAAATACACAGTTTCCATGCTGCAAATGGCCATTAAAATCAAGGGAACTATGGAAATTAGATTTATTCAGGCTTCTGTGGCTGCCTGAATTTCACAAGATAAATTCCAGATTATCTTTTTATTGCCAGACCCCATAGTTAAAGAAACCATGAAAAACTCAGAATTTCCTAAATAACTGTCAAAAAGATACAGTTCAATTTAAACTCTTAAAATGCATTATTTTGCAGTTCCCTCTTCCTCCAGCCAACTCTGCCATGACTTCCTCTTCCTCCTGCCATGCTACTCATATTTTATTACCTCCACATTCAGCATAAGTTTGAAAATTTTATGACTATCAGTTATTAGTTTAACTATTAAGTCAAAAGTTGTAGCTAAATTTTATCATCTTCATATTCTTTTATTGTCTGGGCTAGATTCTTAAGGGAAAATTTCAAGCTGCATCTATCAATAATTACTTATGAATCATCTGTTATGAGTTCAAAATTGTCCTTGAATTGGCAGGCATATAATAAGCTCTCAGTCATTATTCCTATATCTTCAATGGGTTTAGAGTGGCAATCATGATAAACTGTTTAGAATAATGGTTGAGGTTAAAAAATTACTGTTAGGAGACTATTGTGGCTATATGAGCTTTAGGTAATAAAGTTTCCTATTAGTGAATATGGTGGCACAGTGGTTAAGAGTTCAGGCTGCTAATCAAAAGGTTGACAGTTCAAATCTACCAGCCACTCCTTGGAAACCCTGTGAGACAGTTTTACTCTGTCCTATAGGGTCGCTATGAGTTGGAATCAACTCAACGGCAACAGGTTTGGTTTTAGTTTTTATTAGTAAATGTATTGATAAGAAGAATACAGACCAAGGGATCAGAGATGTACTGATTACGTCTAGTGAGTTGTGAAACTTAACAGAAGCCAAAGGAGACAGAGATGACTCTGGGATTAAGAGCTCAAATTACAGACATAGGTTTATCTGAATAGCATCTTTATGAGTAGATTTGACTATCTCATTGAGAATGAAAGGTTTACACCATATCTCTTGGCAATCATCTGTAAATGTGTAAGTTGTATTATGTGTGTACATACATATAAGATAGATAGGGTGTGTGTAGATATACAAATCGACTCGACGGCACTGGGTTTTTTGTATATATATGTGTGTATGTGTGTGTTTATATAGCTATATGAGTCCCTGAATGACTGGTGGCTGGGTGGCACAGATGTTAAGCACTCAGCTACTAACTGAAAGGTTGATGGTTTGAATCCTCCTGGAGGCACCTTGGAAGAAAGGCCCGATGATCTATTTCTGAAGAAACGTAGCCATTGTAAACCCTGTGAAGCGCAGTTCTACTCAGGAGCACGTGGGGTTATCACGAGTTGGAATGAACAGCAACTGATTTTATACATTTACATCAATAGGTACAGTGAGATCTAGATATAGAGGGCGATCCTGACCTATCTGTATCTCTCTATATCTACACATATACATACATATATACGCACTCCATTAAATAGTTATATTGACCCTAAAGTTTAAAAAATATCTGGGGGTATTTCTAAAGAAATACATCTATTAATCCTCCTTATTTTTCAGCTTGCTGCCCATTTGGATGTGGGACTCCTTTTACCCTAAAGATTTCCGATCTATCCGTGTTATCTATTTCTACGGAATGCGTTATGTATGTCGACCTCATTTACACGTTCTGTACATCATCAGCAAGAAGCCATAACCCATATTCACTTCTCTTTTATAATCTCTGAATTTATGATTAATTTTTGGCACTGGGGAGTTTCTTCAGAGAATCTTAGATTTTACTCCGTAAATGTGTGGTAGAATCAAGTCTCTGCCTTTCTCCTCACTGCTATATTATTTCCAAACGATGGAGTTTCAGGACATGTAAATATTAATTATGGTTGACCACTTTTCTAAGGTCATATGCTTCTGCTTCAATTAATATTACACTTGAATATTTGCATATCCCATAGTATCTTTGGATTAAATAGAAAACATATGATTAATTCCATTGCTAGCCACGTCACTGCTCGAGATACCTGATTAACATATAAATGATTCAGTTGGAATATATTCCCACTACATTTAGTCAGAATGTGGTAGAAGCCACCTCGTTAGTGATATTTCCCGTGCATCTCTTTATTCCTTTAACATCCCCACTCTGTTTTTTTCTGTTAACTTTTCTCGAAAGATCCTTAATGATGGTTTCTTCCCTGCTCTCAAAATTATGCCTTTTACTTTTCCATTAAGTTTTATAATAAAATATATAAAAGCTTATTTAAGTATTAGCATGGCTTTTTCTTTAAGGAAACCAAAGTCTAACCAGTTGATCCTACCCCCTCCCCCTGCAATTGTCATTAGTGTGAATTTCAGGAAAGGTGTGGATTTTGATGGCTTGTGTTAGCTATGAAATGAAGAAACTGCACAGAAAGTCAAGAGTTTAATTCAGAGCAAATGCTGGTTATGCTGTGTGTACTCCGGCCTAGACTTGGGGGGCCGGGAGCATCTGGAAGGCTTCTTAGAGAAACTTCTAAGTTGAGACTTGAAGGGCCAAAGTTAGCTGTAGAAAGTGGAATGTAGGAAATTGTAAGTACAGAGAGCAAAAAATGTGTAGAAAGAAATTGAAAGTTAGGAAGTATGGCAAAGTAGCGTAAATGAAAATGTTCTGGTAAGGCTGGGGCATAGAGCTGAGGTGACAACGAGGGAGAAGCCTGGATGGGTAAACAGAGCCAGCTTCTAACAATCTTTAAAACTAGCTAAGAGCTACCAAAGTGAAATAACCCATCAACATACCTCTACGCCTAAATAAAAATGCTATTTTAGTCTCAATGATATGAGTGCAAAGCTGTACCTTCTTTGAATGGTAAAATGACTGCTTAACAAAATTTAGAAAGCCTACCAATCAACATGATCCATTAATACATTAATCAGCCAATTATCAATCAACCAAATACAGTATCTTTAAAGTAAAGCGTGCCTCTAAGGAAATAAATGACTTTATTTTGGCTTTTCTTAAAATCTCTAACATAGCTCGGGATCATTTCCCTGCTTCTAAACAATATTTAGGTTAGTTCTGAGGATATTACTGATTCTTGTTAACTGAAATGATATTTCTGATGAATTCATACAAAAAAAAAAAAACACATCTCTTAGGAATATTTTCTTCTGATTGATATTGTTGTTGTTAGGTGCCATCAAGCCAGTTCCAACTCATAACCACCCTATGCCCCACAGAACAAAAGATTGTCCAATCCTGTGCCATGCTCAAAGTCGTTGCAAATAATACAATTAAGGGAAAGGCATTTTCCTTAAGTAGTTTTATATTTTATGCTTTGATATGAAACATCAATATGCAGGATAATATCATAGAAACATTTACAAAAGAGAGAGAAAGAGAAATCTTAATTATCTAGGGAAAAAGTTAGGAAACACTTTACAGGCCCTGGAGGAAAGCATACATTTACATTATTATAAGGGGCAAGAAATTAGTTACTGTAGACAGGGTCCCTCAGGTGTTTGGCTTAAATAATCAAAAGGCAGAAATAATTTGAAAAATAAGGCACGGTGAATGAACACGAACCAACATTACCAAAAAAGTTGCTAATGCGAAAACTACAGGAGGAAAAATAAACAGCAGTTTAGCTTTCAAAATCAAGTTTTGCAGATGAAGGTGAAGACGTATGAGAACTTTTTAAAATATAAAGAGGAAAATAAAAATAAAAAAAAATGTGGCAGAGGAAGCAAAGAAACTGACAGACAAGAAAAATGGCAGCTAAGATTAGTATCAGTGATAGCTACTGTGAGAAACAACAAAGGATAAAAAAAGCTGTCCACGTGTGAAAAGAAGGAAGAAACACTGACGAGAAAAATGCTGCATTTAGTAGAAGAGAAAAATCATACTTACCTCAATAATTTTGAGTATGTTACTTTGTCACCTCTGATTGCTTCAGCAGTATTCCATCTGTCTAGGGGCAAATTAAAAATACTCTCAATACATGAAAATATCTTACATCTACCGAATAGTCCTTACTCAGTAAGGGAAGTTCAGTATATTCAGCTTCTTTAAATACAATAATAAGGAAAAATGTAACATATTTTAAAAATGTTGTCATAAAATGATTAAAATGAAGGTTCTAGAATTTGAAGGATGAAATCTCCATTTGTCTGAAACTTAATTTCTTCAAATAACCCTTTTCTAAGCTCTATCCACTCCACCATAGCATTTACCTCCATATAAATCAAAATCTGTTGGTTTGAATTATTCAGCTAATTTTATTTTCTCATTTTACCCATCTGCTTCATTGTATTTGGGTAGAAACTGCTTGATTTTAGTTCTTAATACTAAATGACTTCTTTTTTTTTATTTTGGTATAACTAACTGATTTAATAGAAGGTCATTTAAAAAATTGTTTTAGGGAGTGATATAATCACTTGCTTTCTCAACCATTAAAAATTAGAAATCAAGGTTTAAATAATACGTTTGGGCCCAGTTGGAATCTAGAACGTTCAATGTTAATGAAAATTATAATAGTAGTCCCCTGTGCATTCAGGTACTGCCTGACGGGGAAAAAAAATGAGACAAAATGCAAATGTTGAGACTTTTCTTCAGTCACAGGGTTTGGACATTTTCCATTTTTATCTGCTCAAACCACACTGCCAAGGGCTGCCTGAATTTCCTTATCTTTACTTTCATACCAGAGTTGGATGCAGTTAGTTGTTTTTTCCATTTTAAATGTGTGATTCAATTTTGAGAATTCTTAAAAATGGTCGAGGGATTGTAAAAATCCTTGGAGTAGAGCCATATTTTCCTGAATTAATATGCCTTCTTCTCTACCCTCAGTTACACATGATTGCCGTTGACATTTTTTGTGTACCTCTTCGTACCCATTACTAACGTGCCATTGTACATTTACGAGTACCTCTCCAAATGAGCTTTAAGCAAACAGAAATGCTCTTCATTTCATATGCTGTGATCTTAAAAAGGGCTATGTGGTCAGAATCCAGTACAATAAATTGAAAGTGGTGCAATATCAAATTTAAAAAGGTCAGCAGCTTCTTATGGTCACACACATTTTTGCATTGCTATCGAGTAAGATTTGTGTGTATATTAGCAGGAATTTTCTGTCTCATCTTTAATTCCTCTTTTTGTTTGTAATCTAGAAGAAAAAATTGTTTTTGTTGCTGAATTTTCACTCCAGTGCTCAATGCTATTCATTTTAGGAAATATTTTGAATAGTTGTTTATTACAATGTACTAAATCTGAAAAGATACTAAAATATGGTTGAACGATAATTTCCATTTGCTTAGTTTGTCTATCTGTGTGTGGATGGGTATGTATAAATGTTGCATGAATATTAATAAATGTCTATCCAAAATAATGTGTTCACGGGCTACGAACCTTTAAAATGTGTCTAAAATAAATGCCTAGAATATGATGCTAAAACATTTATTCAGCCCCAAGCACCCAGGAAAGATGATGAAAACTCACACAGAAGGCATGGCCTTACGATGCCTCCAGAATGTTTTTTGACCAACCATTTATTTAATGTATGGTGAAGTTATTGGGAACCAAACACCAGATATGACACATAGGATTACTCCACCTCAACAACACCAACAAAAAGTAATAGTTGGATAAGTTTCAAAAGTAAATATTTTTAAGAAATATTCTCAATATTGACCGGGGACCTGATGTCTCTTCCGATTATATTAATGTGTATAGTTCTAGATATTGAAACACAGGAGTCTTCTGTTTGATACGCTTAGAAGTTTCCTCAGGAAGAACTGTTGCATTACAACTACTGTTACTATGTAACTGCACTAGAACCTACTAAAGTACCTGGTGTTGCTTTGCATACGTAACCATTTGGTAGTTACATATATTTCAGGCAAAGAAGGCTCCGAAATATGTCCAGTCAAGGGGCCATTTCCCTCTCAATGTAGAGCTATGCGTTCACTGGAGTAGGAGAGTAATCAGATATGAAATAGAAGCATATCTCCAGATAAGCTATTTTTTTGACAAGGAGATTGTGTTTATGTTTTAGTAGAAACTGGCAATGTTCCACCAAGATTCCTCCCATGCCAGAGGACATCACCCAGCTGCCATGAGTGTTGGCTACTGGAGACTCACAGCTACTCTCGTCTATAGGGAATTTCCCTCCCTGGGCTGACGTTAACTGCTGGCCTGGAGATGCTTGACGAGGTTATGCTTTCCACCATCACTGTCCTTCAATCTTTAGTAGAGTGCAACTGATGTCTGACACAGAGATCCTAAAGCCTGGCCCCCTGGCTCAAAGGGAGACAACTCTGTGATGCCACGTAGGATCCAGAGGTTAAGCTTCATCTAAAATCAAGTCTTTGTTTAACTTCGCTCTCTACCATGTCCTGTTTTCCTCTCTTTACTACAGATTTTTTCTGAGAGCACGCCTTCAATGAATCCCTTTCATGGGAGTCCTTTCAAGGAAACCAGACCTAAGACAGCATTGATTTCACTCCTTCAGTTCAAGAATTCTTGTTTAACAGACAGCTTTTGCAGACGTTGAACATTCACGTATAAAACTGAGTAAGGGAGAATCCCTGCTCTTCAGGCAGTCAGAGTCTGGTGAGCGAGAGAACACGTGGTGGGTAACTACAAAGTGATATGCATCGTGATAGAAGAAACAGCAAGAATTTCTGGTTGGCTTGGGTATGAGGTTTGGTCAGGAGGCTTCAAAGAGAAGGGGACATTTAAGCTGTATATAGATTAGTAGGAACTCGTTAAGCAATAAAAAAGGAAAAACAGAAGAAATTCTTTTTTCAAAGGTACAAAAGTGTGATATCTTTATAAAACTATGGTAAGCTCAATGTGTTTAGAAGGTGCACATGGAAAGGCAATATGAGATGAGATTGAATGAGGGAAGGGGCAGACAATATAGGGCACCAATGCAAGGGAATTAGGTTTTGTCCTGTAGATTAGGGACTTTTGAGAAATGCTAAACAACAAAATGACATGGTCTTATTTGAAATTAAAAAAAAAAAAAAGGCTAATTCTAGAGGAAGGATGGAGAGCAATAAGAAAAAGGAGAAATATTATCAACTTAGTCAGCGGCAGCAAGAATTTTTTGAGGTGCAGGAAATGAGAGGTAGATGAAAGAGATTTTGAAGGACTTGATGATTTATTAAATGTAGGGATGGGGGCCTGTGATCTGCTGCAGTAAAGATTATAGCCAAGAAACTCTGTGGAGCAGTTCTACTCTGTAACATGTGGGGTTGCTGTGTGTAGGAGCTGACTTGTGGACCCAAGGCAACAACAACAAGGATGAAGGGGAGGAAGAGTCCAGCATGAATTCTGAGAATCTGCTTTTAATGACTAAGTAGCTAATGATTCCAGGAGGAAAACAAGGGAGATCTGTTGATTCTAACTCCAAACATTTTTTTACTTACATCTTCTTGCAAATTTCTAATGCTTACTTTATAGGCAAATTCATTGCTGGTTGGTAGATACAGGAGGAAAGATACATTGATTTTTCCTTTTGAAAACCATTACTAATGCCCCTCTATGAAGTTGCCCATGTCCTAGTTGGCAAATTTAACCTTTTTTCTCACTCTCTTTATCCAACTCAACCTCTCTGTGTCAGTTGAAAAATTGTACAAACCCCATTTTCTGGAAAACTTTGTCCTATTTTTTTTTCAAAATCTTGAGGCAGTTCTTAAAAACTACAAATTCTATTTCTGCTTCCTTTCCAAATATTGCTTTGCTTAGGATCCTTTTTGTAAAAATAATATCCTTTCATAGCCTTCAACATACTATTAGTTCAAATGGTTTTGATTGAAGATGCTAAAGCAGTGGTTTCCATTAGAATTTTCCCAGAGGTTCTTCAAGTAGATGTAATAGAAGATTAATGTGCATATTTCTATGAGGTTTATATAGTACTTGTAACCCATAAGGGCAGTTGAAAATGAGGTAATACAAATATCCCAAGTGATTGCCTATAGTAGGAGCCTGTGTTAAGACATCATAGGCACAGAAACCAGAGCCCCATACTGAGAAGGACAGATGCCATCAATAGAAACATAAACATAATATAAACACAAATATTCCTGAAAATAAATAATTTCAGTTTGACTTTAATTGATCCCTTACTTTGTCTTTCTTTAGTACATTATCAAACTAGATATCTATAAACAAGTATTTACTGAGAATGTGGTAGGTTTAAGACTTTATATAGTAATTACATCCTGGGAGGCTAGGTACAGTTCCCTAAGTTCTGGTATATACTGATGCCATTATGATGCTTTAATTACCAAGCTTTCTATTTATATAAGCTAGTGTAGGCTTCAAATAGATTTTGATAGTTTACTAGTTAGTGGAATGAATATATTCTTTCTAGGAATAATTTCATCTCAACACTGGTTGATGACAAAGATCACCCTTAGGTCCATAAAGGCATTTAGAATATACCCAGTGCCATCAATATATGATGTTTAAATTCTGAGATTATACAATAGTTACCTATTTGGAAAAGAAATAGAATGCTGAAGACAATCAAAGATTCAATAATGTTTGATTTTGGTGAATTTTGTTACTATTTGTATTTAGTGAAGAACTGGATAGCATGGGGGAATTATTTTTAAACCAAAACACTAAGTAAATGAAGATTTTTGCTCCTATGTCACTTTACAAAGGGCGTTTCTGCTTCACCACAATCAACTTTGCCAACCTATTGAGGCCTTTGACCCTGATTTGAGAACCTTTTACTTGAACTTGGCCTCCCAAATAAGATAAATATGATTGTGGTTGTGGTTTGTGGAGGGTAAAGAACAGCCAGCCTGGGTTTACCCAATTGACACTAAGCGCAATGTTATGGCATAGAGGAGAAAATGTGCCAACTCAAAGATGAAAGAATTTCCTGTGTTTTACTCCTCAAAGCATTCAGAATTATTGAGTTGGCCTCTGATGTACAGAAAATTATTCTAAACTGGAAAGTAATTTGTTTGAAAGGATTTTCTCCCATGGTGAAAACTCATGAAAATAACTTCTATGTATTATAATATATAAGGTGAAAGTTGATATCCTTTATATCTCTAAGTAATATTTTCCTTACGTGAGGGAAGTCTCTGGAGTCTTGATAATTAAAACTACCCCATAATACTGGCAAAGTGAATGTAGGTTGAGATTTTTCCACCACATAAGTACTGGTTAAGTTTTATTGCCTGAAAAAAAAAAAAAAAGTACTTTTTCATTAATGAGTTTTTCTATATTATTGTGTGCCAATTTGAACATTTATTTTGTTTTACACAAGTTTTGATTTTTCCTCATATAATTAAATTCAGATTTTTATTGGCTACAGTTGGTTTCTTGGAAAATTTTGTCTTCAAAATGATTTCTGCAAATAATTCCCTACAGTCTCATTTTTGCATTGAAGGAAAGGTACAACTTAGATGAAGAGGAAAGATGAGAAGGGAATACAGCTGACAAGTAAATATCACTTTCATCATGTTGTTCCCATACTTATGAACCTAGAGTGTCTTAAAGCTAATCTCAAAAATTATTAACTCATTAATTTGCTGTTCATGTTGTCCAATTTTATTTCTTTCATTGCCTATCTCCCTACCAATACTTTCCCAAGTTTATCTTTTCCCCTCTGAAATTTGCACGTGGTCAGGCTTCTGTCTAAAAAACGTTCTTTTCTGCTTTCTACATATCCAAATCTTACACTTTCTTCAAGGTGTTGTTGAAACAGACCTCCTAGATGAAGATTTCATAGGCAAACCCTGGCCAAGAAGGTTCTCTGCATACCTTCTTTGCATTAAATGTTTTAATCATATATATGTAATAATGCCATAGCTCCACAGTGCTATAGCTTTATAGCTCTGCATCTGTCTGTCTCTATCATGTATCTATCTAGCTTAGCAATAAAGCCTAGACTTTGGAGCATTACTGCCTATATTAGAATTTTAGGATTTAAGCTTAGTCTGCAATACTAATTAGAGAGGAAATTTATGCAGAAATTCAGGTTCAAAAACAAAGGTTATTTTATTTCTTTGGTTGCTTTTGTAATTCAATATTTTTCTTGGGAAAGCCTCTATAGAAACAAGGTTTGAACTATCGGAGCCTTGAAGTGCAGTTGGATACCTGATAAAAAGAGAATGCACCCACTCTTCATGTATCAACATGGTTAGGTTCCAAAGACCAGGTTGTTATTTGAAAATTGGTGTTACGCAAAAATGGAGGATGACCATGTCAGATCCCAAGATGGAGGATAATTACATCATTACATAACTGTCAAACCACTGAGAATCATGGGCCAGCCAAGTTGACACATAAGCTTAGCCATCACAGACAGCGTTACTCTTGCCTTACACCTCAGCATTTGTTACTGCCAGGCGCATGTTGTTAATGGGGAGAATAGTTGGAGAGTAGGTTTTATACTATCGCCGTAAATGTGAAATGTTGGATAATGAGATAGTTGGTAAGTGAGGAGTAGGTGTATTGTAAGCAAAAAGTAACAAGTGAAAAGTTGTGATGGCAAGAAACACAAGAATAGCAGATTAGAGAAGATGGCCCAAGACCAGGGCTTAGTCACACACTCCATGCTTTCTCTCCTTAGCAAAGAACCAAGAAACCAAGTGAAACAGATACCGGTGACAATCTGGGAACCCAGAACAGCAAACAGAAAGGTGAAAAATTAGATCAAACACTGAAGGGACCAAGAAACTGAATGAAAACAGCAAACAGGGAGACTTACCAACTATAGGTGCCCTACCCGCCAGCCTGGCACAACATGGCCCTTTTGAGACAAAGTGACCAGTGTTCCTGGGTGCAGAGCACGGGGAGGCAACTTCAGAGAATCGTCAATAGGAGACCGGGATCCTGTGTAGACAAACCTGGAGTGAAGCTAGGTGAGCAGAACAGGAACTGGATCTATGCAGGAATGTGACCATAGAGCAGGGAGGGAGCCAAAAATAGGGACAGAACTACTCACCAGTGGCAGTCCTTTTTCATTTGTACAGGTGTCACTGACAGAGTGAAAGATCATTGGAGTGGTGATTCTACACATGACCAGACTCTGAACAGCACCGCCTCCTTGTGTTCGGTTGGGGCTGGGTCCTGACTGCAGGTTGCGCTCTGCGAAGAGTGCGCCTGCACCCAAACCAGAGACTGAGGGAACACGCTCCCCTCTTCTCCCATCCCCTCATGCCCAGCTGTCAGTGGCATACACTCCCACATTGTCAGACCTGTCACTGAAGGCTGGCACCAAATAACAAAATGGGAAATTGCTCTACATAATTCAGGGCAAACATGGAAATCCTGGTGGCGTAGTGGTTAAGTGCTACGGCTGCTAACCAAAGGGTCGGCAGTTTGAATCTGCCAGGCGCTTCTAGGAAACTCTATGGGGCAGTTCTACTCTGTCCTATAGGGTGGCTATAAGTCAGAATCGACTCAACGGCCCTTTTTTTTTTTTTTCAATGCAATACCAGAAGCCAACATTATTCTCAATGAAGAAAGATTGAGCGCACTCCCCGAAGATGGGACCCAGACAAGGATGCCCAACATCAGCACTCTTTTTCAATATTGTACTGGCAGTCCTAGCTAGCGCAAAAAGGAAATTAAAGGGTATCCAAATTAGAAAGGAGGAAGTAAAACTATTTGAAAATGACATGATCCTGTACATAGAAAATCCTAGATATGCCACAAGAAAGTTACTGGAACTAATAGCAGGATTCAGCAAAGTGGTAGGGTAAAAGATCAACACACAAAAATCTGTTGGATTCCTCTATACTAACAAGGAGGACTCTGAAAAGGAAATCAAGAAAACAATGACATTTACAATAGTTCTCCAAAATAAAATACATAGGAATAAACCTAACTTCTTGTTGTTGTTCAGTGCCATCGAGTCAGTTCTGACTCAAAGCAACCCTATGCACAACAGAACAAAACACTGTCTTGTCCTGTGCCATCCTCACATCCCTAACTAGGGATGTAAAAGAGTCATGCAAGGAAAACCATAAAACACTACTGGAAGAAATTGAAAGACACCTACATAAATGGAACAATATTCCATGCTCATGGATTAGAAGACTTAATATTGTGAAAATGTCAATACTACCAAAAGGGATCTATAAATATAATGCAATCCCAATCCAAATCTCAACAACATTCTTTAATGAAATGGAAAAATTAATCTCCAACTTTATATGGAAAGGAAGGGGGCTTGAATAGCTAAAGCAATATTGAAGAAGAATAAAATAGGAGGCCTCACATGTCTCAATCTCAAAACTTTCTATACAGCCACAGTAATCAAAAGAGCCTGGTACTGTTTCAATGTCAGGCACAGAGACCAATGCAATACAACTGAGAACACCGAAGTAAATCCAAACATCTATGGGCAGCTGAGGTTCAACAAATAGTCAAAGTTCATTAAACGGGGAAAAACAATTTCTTTAATAAATGGTGCTGTGGACCCACTTGCAGAAAAATGAACCAGGATCCATACCTCATACCATGTACAACAAACAACTAAAAATGGATCAAAGACCTAGATGTTAAAGCTAAAACTATAAAGTTCCTAGAAGATAAAGCAGGGTCAAATCTAGGGGACCTAATTTTCAGCATAAATAACCTATCAAACGAGACTAAAAATGCACACTATGGAAGATAAATTAGATAATATGAACCTCCTAAAAATTAAATACTTACACTCATCAAAATACTAAGAGAGTAAAAACAGAACCTACAGACTGGAAAAAAAATCTTTGGCATAGACCTATCTGATAAAGGTCTAATCTCTGAAATATTTAGAAAACTTCTAGACTCAACAACAAAAAGACAAACAATCAATTAAAAAAAAATGGGCAAAGGACATGAACAGACACTTTACCAAAGAGGACATTCGGGTGGCCAACAATTACGTGAAGAGATGTTCACAATCATTAGCCATTACAGAGATGCAAATCAAAACTGCAGAGTATCATCTCACCTTTGCAAAAATGGCAATGATTAAAAAACAAACAAACAAACAAACAAGCAAGCAAACAAACAGAAAGCAACAAGTACTGGTGAGGTTGTGGGTGGAGGAGAGGATTGGAACTCTTATACATTGCTGTTGAGATTTTAAAATGGTACAACCATTTTGGAAAAGAATATGGCAGTTCTTCAAAAAGCTGGAAATAGAAATACCTTATGATCCAGCAAACCCATTCCTAGGTACATATCCTATAGATATAAGAGTGGTAACACAAATAGACATATGCACACCTATGTTCATTGCAACATTATTCACAATGCCAAAGAGGTGGAAACAACCTAACTTCATCAATGGATGAATGGATAAACAAATTGGGGTACTTGCATACCATGGAATATCACAAAACCATAAATAATAATTAGGAGCGTGTGAAACATCTTATAACATGGATGAACCTGGAGAGCATTGTGCTGAGTGAAATAAGTCGATCACAAAAGACAAATATTATATAGTTCCACTGTTATAATAATTACATTATTGTAGTTGTTCATACAGACCAAGGGGATACTGCATAGTTTAAAATCAGGACAGGTGTGTTTCAGGGTTGTATCCTTTTACCATACTTATTCAGTCTGTATGTTGAGCAAAAAATCCAAGAAGCTGGGCTATATGAAGAAGAACATGGCATCAGGATTGAGGGAAGACTCATTAACAACCCTCGATATGCAGGTGACACAACTTTGCTTGCTAAAAGCAAAGATGACTTGATGCAGTTACTGATGAAGATCAAAGTTTACAGCCTTCAGTATGGATTTCTTCTCAACATAAAACAAAAATCCTCACAACTGGACCAATGAGCAACATCATGATAAATGGAGAAAAGATTGAAGTTGTCAAAGATTTCATTTTAATTGGATCCACAATCAGTGCCCACGGAAGCAGCAGTCAAGAAATCAAATGATGTATCGCATTGGGCAAATCTGCCGCCAAAGACCTCTTTAAAGTGTTCAAAAGCAAATAGGTCATTTTGAGGGCTGAGGTGCACCTGACCAAAGCCATGGTGTTTTCAGTCACCTCATATACATGGGAAAGCTGGACAATGGATAAGGAAGACAAAAGAAGAATTGATGTCTTTGAATTATGGTGTTGGCAAAGAATATTGAATATACCAAAGACTGCCAGAATAAGGAACGAGTCTGTCCTGGAAGAAGTACAGCCACAATACTTCTTGGAAGCAAGAATGACAATGCTTTGTCTCATGATCTTTGAACATGTTATCAGGTGAAATCAGTCCCTGGTGAAGGACATCATGGTGGAGGGTCAGAGAAAAAGATGAAGACTGTCAATGAGATGGGCTGATGCAGTGGCTGCAAAAATGGGCTCAAATGCAGCAAACATTGTGAGGATGGTGCAGGAACAGGCAGTGTTTTACTCTGTTGTACATAGTGTTGCTGTGAGTCGGAACTGACTTGATTGCACATAACAACAACAAAAATAACATACAATTTTGCAACAACAGTAAAAACAACCAAAAAATACGTGAGTGGTTACATAGGTAGATCTGGATGAATATGTGTGGATAGGAAGGCAAATGGTAGGAAATGCACTTGCATGTATAGGTGTATCTGTAGGAATACATATAAACATGTTTGTGTGTACTGCACACATATTCACACATATAGCAAACCACGTAGGGGGCAGAGTTACAGAGGCTTCCTAGCCAAACAATCTGAGGGACTGGTTTAGGGGATTGAAAGGCTTAGGACCATAGTCTCCGGGGACAACTTAGTCAATTGGCATAACATAGTTCACAAAGACAATGTTCTACATCCTAGTGTGACGAGAATCATCTGAGGTCTTTAAAAGACTATAAGCGCCCACCTAAGATACAGCTATTGATCTCTACTTGTATGGAGCAAAAGAAAATGAAGGAATTCAAAGGCTCAAAGAAGAAACTAGTCCATGGAGCTACAAGCCCACATAAACCACAGCCTCTTCTAACCTGAGACCAGAAGCAGCAGATGGTGCCCGGCTACCACTGCCAAACGTTCTGACCAGGGACACAAAAGAAGGTCCTAGATAGACTAGGAGAGAAATGTAGAACAAAACTCAAATTCTTTAAAAAGCCAGAAGTAGTGGACTGAGAGACACTATAAGAACCCTAGATAGACTCTAGACTATTGATGTAATGTACTCTTAAGTTGGAACTGAAACCAACCCTGAAGGTCTCCTTTCAGCCTAAAAAAAGATTGGCTTATAAAATAAACAATATCACCCATAAGTAATGTACACCCTTAAATGATTAAGTATTTGAGGCCAAACCAGCAGTATTTATCCAAAAGCAAAGATGAGAAGGCAAGGAGGGGAAGGGAAGCTAGAACGACAGAAACAGAACAAACAGAATGGAAATAAGGAGAAAGCTGACACATTGTAAAAATTGTAACCAATGTCACAAAACAATTTGTATAAGAATTTTTAAAGGGGAACCTAATTTACTGCGTAAGCTTTCACTAAAATAAAATAACACATTAATTAAAAAAGAATAGCAGATTAATAGAATATAATCTATGGAATTGAAAGTCATTTAGCTTGCTGGTACCTAACAGCCCTGTTATTCTGTACATGATTCCTTTGCTTCCAGCCTTCTTCAGTTTTAATTACTGGACCCAACATTTGGGAGAAGATGGAAAGTTTTTAAAATAAATGTTTGTATGAAATAATTAAAACGTAGTAGAGATAATATACATAGCACAATACATTTCACCAAAACTATTTCAAGAACTGTGAGCAAGCAGATGATCGTTTTGGCTTAAAGACTCTGGTTCATAGTATTAAATTCCTTCGGCACTTCAGCAATTATTTGCATAGCATATTGAGTTTCGTGTTTAATAGATTATTAATTACACACAAGTATAGACATATATATTATATAGACATATATAGCACATATGTGGGAAACCCTGGCAGCATAGTGGCTAAGTGCTATGGCTGCTAACCAAAGGGTCGGCAGTTCGAATCACCAGGTGCTCCTTGGAAACTCTGTGGGGGAGTTCCGCTGTGTCCTATAGGGTCACTATGAGTCGGAATCAACTCTACGGCAATGGGTTTGGTTTTGGTTTGGATCATATATATGCATGTGTGTGTGTATATATATATATACCTTAGTTTTTTGTGTATATATATACCTTAGTTTTTTGTGTATATATATACCTTAGTTTTTTGTGTATATATATACCTTAGTTTTTTGTGTATATATATACCTTAGTTTTTTGTGTATATATATACCTTAGTTTTTTGTGTATATATATACCTTAGTTTTTTGTGTATATATATACCTTAGTTTTTTGTGTATATATATACCTTAGTTTTTTGTGTATATATATACCTTAGTTTTTTGTGTATATATATACCTTAGTTTTTTGTGTATATATATACCTTAGTTTTTTGTGTATATATATACCTTAGTTTTTTGTGTATATATATACCTTAGTTTTTTGTGTATATATATACCTTAGTTTTTTGTGTATATATATACCTTAGTTTTTTGTGTATATATATACCTTAGTTTTTTGTGTATATATATACCTTAGTTTTTTGTGTATATATATACCTTAGTTTTTTGTGTATATATATACCTTAGTTTTTTGTGTATATATATACCTTAGTTTTTTGTGTATATATATACCTTAGTTTTTTGTGTATATATATACCTTAGTTTTTTGTGTATATATATACCTTAGTTTTTTGTGTATATATATACCTTAGTTTTTTGTGTATATATATACCTTAGTTTTTTGTGTATATATATACCTTAGTTTTTGTGTATATATATACCTTAGTTTTTTGTGTATATATATACCTTAGTTTTTTGTGTATATATATACCTTAGTTTTTTGTGTATATATATACCTTAGTTTTAGTTTTTTGTGTATATATATACCTTAGTTTTTTGTGTATATATATACCTTAGTTTTTTGTGTATATATATACCTTAGTTTTTTGTGTATATATATACCTTAGTTTTTTGTGTATATATATACCTTAGTTTTTTGTGTATATATATACCTTAGTTTTTTGTGTATATATATACCTTAGTTGTTTTTTGTGTATATATATACCTTAGTTGTTTTTTGTGTATATATATACCTTAGTTGTTTTTTGTGTATATATATACCTTAGTTTTTTGTGTATATATATACCTTAGTTTTTTGTGTATATATATACCTTAGTTTTTTGTGTATATATATACCTTAGTTGTTTTTTGTGTATATATATACCTTAGTTGTTTTTTGTGTATATATATACCTTAGTTGTTTTTTGTGTATATATATACCTTAGTTTTTTGTGTATATATATACCTTAGTTTTTTGTGTATATATACACCTTAGTTTTTTGTGTATATATACACCTTAGTTTTTTGTGTATATATACACCTTAGTTTTTTGTGTATATATACACCTTAGTTTTTTGTGTATATATACACCTTAGTTTTTTGTGTATATATACACCTTAGTTTTTTGTGTATATATACACCTTAGTTTTTTGTGTATATATACACCTTAGTTTTTTGTGTATATATACACCTTAGTTTTTTGTGTATATATACACCTTAGTTTTTTGTGTATATATACACCTTAGTTTTTTGTGTATATATACACCTTAGTTTTTTGTGTATATATACACCTTAGTTTTTTGTGTATATATACACCTTAGTTTTTTGTGTATATATACACCTTAGTTTTTTGTGTATATATACACCTTAGTTTTTTGTGTATATATACACCTTAGTTTTATGTGTATATATACACCTTAGTTTTTTGTGTATATATACACCTTAGTTTTTTGTGTATATATACACCTTAGTTTTTTGTGTATATATACACCTTAGTTTTTTGTGTATATATACACCTTAGTTTTTTGTGTATATATACACCTTAGTTTTTTGTGTATATATACACCTTAGTTTTTTGTGTATATATACACCTTAGTTTTTTGTGTATATATACACCTTAGTTTTTTGTGTATATATACACCTTAGTTTTTTGTGTATATATACACCTTAGTTTTTTGTGTATATATACACCTTAGTTTTTTGTGTATATATATACACCTTAGTTTTTTGTGTATATATACACCTTAGTTTTTTGTGTATATATACACCTTAGTTTTTTGTGTATATATACACCTTAGTTTTTTGTGTATATATATATACCTTAGTTTTTTGTGTATATATATACCTTAGTTTTTTGTGTATATATATACACCTTAGTTTTTTGTGTATATATATACACCTTAGTTTTTTGTGTATATATACACCTTAGTTTTTTGTGTATATATACACCTTAGTTTTTTGTGTATATATATACCTTAGTTTTTTGTGTATATATACACCTTAGTTTTTTGTGTATATATATACACCTTAGTTTTTTGTGTATATATACACCTTAGTTTTTTGTGTATATATACACCTTAGTTTTTTGTGTATATATACACCTTAGTTTTTTGTGTATATATATACCTTAGTTTTTTGTGTATATATACACCTTAGTTTTTTGTGTATATATACACCTTAGTTTTTTGTGTATATATACACCTTAGTTTTTTGTGTATATATACACCTTAGTTTTTTGTGTATATATATACCTTAGTTTTTTGTGTATATATATACACCTTAGTTTTTTGTGTATATATACACCTTAGTTTTTTGTGTATATATACACCTTAGTTTTTTGTGTATATATACACCTTAGTTTTTTGTGTATATATACACCTTAGTTTTTTGTGTATATATACACCTTAGTTTTTTGTGTATATATACACCTTAGTTTTTTGTGTATATATACACCTTAGTTTTTTGTGTATATATACACCTTAGTTTTTTGTGTATATATACACCTTAGTTTTTTGTGTATATATATACCTTAGTTTTTTGTGTATATATATACCTTAGTTTTTTGTGTATATATACACCTTAGTTTTTTGTGTATATATACACCTTAGTTTTTTGTGTATATATACACCTTAGTTTTTTGTGTATATATACACCTTAGTTTTTTGTGTATATATACACCTTAGTTTTTTGTGTATATATACACCTTAGTTTTTTGTGTATATATACACCTTAGTTTTTTGTGTATATATACACCTTAGTTTTTTGTGTATATATACACCTTAGTTTTTTGTGTATATATACACCTTAGTTTTTTGTGTATATATACACCTTAGTTTTTTGTGTATATATATACACCTTAGTTTTTTGTGTATATATACACCTTAGTTTTTTGTGTATATATATACACCTTAGTTTTTTGTGTATATATACACCTTAGTTTTTTGTGTATATATATACCTTAGTTTTTTGTGTATATATATACCTTAGTTTTTTGTGTATATATATACACCTTAGTTTTTTGTGTATATATATACCTTAGTTTTTTGTGTATATATATACACCTTAGTTTTTTGTGTATATATATACACCTTAGTTTTTTGTGTATATATATACCTTAGTTTTTTGTGTATATATACACCTTAGTTTTTTGTGTATATATATACCTTAGTTTTTTGTGTATATATACACCTTAGTTTTTTGTGTATATATATACCTTAGTTTTTTGTGTATATATATACCTTAGTTTTTTGTGTATATATATACACCTTAGTTTTTTGTGTATATATATACACCTTAGTTTTTTGTGTATATATATACCTTAGTTTTTTGTGTATATATACACCTTAGTTTTTTGTGTATATATACACCTTAGTTTTTTGTGTATATATATACCTTAGTTTTTTGTGTATATATACACCTTAGTTTTTTGTGTATATATATACCTTAGTTTTTTGTGTATATATACACCTTAGTTTTTTGTGTATATATATACCTTAGTTTTTTGTGTATATATACACCTTAGTTTTTTGTGTATATATACACCTTAGTTTTTTGTGTATATATACACCTTAGTTTTTTGTGTATATATATACCTTAGTTTTTTGTGTATATATACACCTTAGTTTTTTGTGTATATATATACCTTAGTTTTTTGTGTATATATATACCTTAGTTTTTTGTGTATATATATACACCTTAGTTTTTTGTGTATATATATACCTTAGTTTTTTGTGTATATATAGACCTTAGTTTTTTGTGTATATATACACCTTAGTTTTTTGTGTATATATACACCTTAGTTTTTTGTGTATATATATACCTTAGTTTTTTGTGTATATATACACCTTAGTTTTTTGTGTATATATATACCTTAGTTTTTTGTGTATATATATACCTTAGTTTTTTGTGTATATATATACACCTTAGTTTTTTGTGTATATATATACCTTAGTTTTTTGTGTATATATATACCTTAGTTTTTTGTGTATATATACACCTTAGTTTTTTGTGTATATATATACCTTAGTTTTTTGTGTATATATATACCTTAGTTTTTTGTGTATATATACACCTTAGTTTTTTGTGTATATATATACACCTTAGTTTTTTGTGTATATATACACCTTAGTTTTTTGTGTATATATACACCTTAGTTTTTTGTGTATATATACACCTTAGTTTTTTGTGTATATATATACCTTAGTTTTTTGTGTATATATACACCTTAGTTTTTTGTGTATATATACACCTTAGTTTTTTGTGTATATATATACACCTTAGTTTTTTGTGTATATATATACCTTAGTTTTTTGTGTATATATATACCTTAGTTTTTTGTGTATATATATACCTTAGTTTTTTGTGTATATATACACCTTAGTTTTTTGTGTATATATATACCTTAGTTTTTTGTGTATATATACACCTTAGTTTTTTGTGTATATATATACCTTAGTTTTTTGTGTATATATATACACCTTAGTTTTTTGTGTATATATATACCTTAGTTTTTTGTGTATATATATACCTTAGTTTTTTGTGTATATATATACCTTAGTTTTTTGTGTATATATATACCTTAGTTTTTTGTGTATATATATACCTTAGTTTTTTGTGTATATATACACCTTAGTTTTTTGTGTATATATATACACCTTAGTTTTTTGTGTATATATATACCTTAGTTTTTTGTGTATATATATACCTTAGTTTTTTGTGTATATATACACCTTAGTTTTTTGTGTATATATACACCTTAGTTTTTTGTGTATATATACACCTTAGTTTTTTGTGTATATATATACCTTAGTTTTTTGTGTATATATACACCTTAGTTTTTTGTGTAGATATACACCTTAGTTTTTTGTGTATATATACACCTTAGTTTTTTGTGTATATATACACCTTAGTTTTTTGTGTATATATACACCTTAGTTTTTTGTGTATATATACACCTTAGTTTTTTGTGTATATATATACCTTAGTTTTTTGTGTATATATATACCTTAGTTTTTTGTGTATATATATACACCTTAGTTTTTTGTGTATATATATACCTTAGTTTTTTGTGTATATATATACCTTAGTTTTTTGTGTATATATACACCTTAGTTTTTTGTGTATATATACACCTTAGTTTTTTGTGTATATATATACCTTAGTTTTTTGTGTATATATACACCTTAGTTTTTTGTGTATATATATACCTTAGTTTTTTGTGTATATATATACCTTAGTTTTTTGTGTATATATATACACCTTAGTTTTTTGTGTATATATATACCTTAGTTTTTTGTGTATATATATACCTTAGTTTTTTGTGTATATATACACCTTAGTTTTTTGTGTATATATATACCTTAGTTTTTTGTGTATATATACACCTTAGTTTTTTGTGTATATATATACCTTAGTTTTTTGTGTATATATACACCTTAGTTTTTTGTGTATATATATACCTTAGTTTTTTGTGTATATATACACCTTAGTTTTTTGTGTATATATATACCTTAGTTTTTTGTGTATATATATACCTTAGTTTTTTGTGTATATATACACCTTAGTTTTTTGTGTATATATATACACCTTAGTTTTTTGTGTATATATACACCTTAGTTTTTTGTGTATATATATACCTTAGTTTTTTGTGTATATATATACCTTAGTTTTTTGTGTATATATATACCTTAGTTTTTTGTGTATATATATACACCTTAGTTTTTTGTGTATATATACACCTTAGTTTTTTGTGTATATATATACCTTAGTTTTTTGTGTATATATATACCTTAGTTTTTTGTGTATATATATACCTTAGTTTTTTGTGTATATATATACCTTAGTTTTTTGTGTATATATACACCTTAGTTTTTTGTGTATATATATACACCTTAGTTTTTTGTGTATATATATACCTTAGTTTTTTGTGTATATATATACCTTAGTTTTTTGTGTATATATATACACCTTAGTTTTTTGTGTATATATATACCTTAGTTTTTTGTGTATATATATACCTTAGTTTTTTGTGTATATATACACCTTAGTTTTTTGTGTATATATATACACCTTAGTTTTTTGTGTATATATATACCTTAGTTTTTTGTGTATATATATACCTTAGTTTTTTGTGTATATATATACCTTAGTTTTTCTAAATTTTATCATAAGTGCTGGAGAGCAGTGGCAGCTGCAGCAGTGGTGGCGGCCGGGGCAGCGCTGCCTGGGAAGGGCCACTGAGGCAGTATCATCACTAAGGTTGGTGTCACTTGTCACCCAGTGTGGTAACTCATCACAACCATCACATCCCACACCTCCCACTTACCCACTAGTCGCTAGGGTTGGCGTCACCCAATGTTGTAACTTGTCACCACCTCCATCAGGAGACAGGCAGCAAGGATGTAGCACCTACCATTGGGTGGAGAGGGGAGTCTCTGCCTTGCACCACTGGGCGGAGAGGAGAGTCTCTGCCGTGTCCAGTGGGACGGGGAAGAGCTGTAGGGAGCTAAGGGGAGCATGGCCAGAATGGGCAGGGCTGTGCAGCACTCTGGCCCTGTGTGGGAGTGCGGGTGGGGCTGGGCCACCCCACCTACCAGGGAGGAGTTTGCTCAGCAGCCCCACCGACAGGGAGGATGTGACACCATGTGTTATAGTACTGGGTAACGCCAACCCTAGTGATGCCACTGTTGGATAGAGGGCATGTTATTCAACCTACCATAAATATTCTATGAAGTTTCACTCTATACAGATGACGGGGCATCTACTAAAACCTGTGTTTGACATGAGGACTTCTACTCTAAATCTATACATTTTAACTACTCTATTGTTTCAGGTTAATATTTTACTTCCAACATTATCCATAGTCAAACAATGGATTTGAGAGTATTAAAGTAGTGTTGATTCCAGATAATTCTCATTATTTATTATTGTTTTATTAAAAAAATATTCATTGAGTAACCACTATATATGCTAGGCATTGTTCTAAACACTTGTGATAGATTGGTGTACCAAACAGACAAGTGAACTTATCATTGGGGAGCTTACATCTAGTGGTTGTACATGATGAAAAAGAATATATTATAATGATTAAAGGCTATGGGAATTAAATGAGATAATGCTTTTGAAGAGAATAATGCTAACAATGTTCTGGGATATATTAAAGGTAGTTTATGGCACAGAAAATTTTAGGATACTATTATTTGATTAAAAGGTAAATAATGTGCCAACTTTATAAGTTTGTGTTGACATTATTGATATTTTATAAAGTCTGCAAAATTGGAAAAGTAGCCCATTGTAGATTATGGCCATTATTCTAAAGGTAGTTTTGGTTTACCAGAGCCTTAATTGCTCTTTGGTTACAAAACAGTCAAAAGTTATGGGACTTTTTCATGTATGCATGATATCATTTATTAATTGACTGCTTTAATACACTAAATGGCATCTCATCATGATAATGTTGCTTATTGGTCCAGTTGTGAGGATTTTTGTTTTCTTTATTTTGTGATAAAGGTTTAATCAATACTGAAGGCTGTGGTCTTTGATCTTCTCCTGTAAGTGCTTCAAGTCCTCTTTACTTTCAGCAAGGAAAATGAATAAGGAAGACCAAGACTGAAGAAGCATTGGTGACTTTCAATTGTGGTGTTTGTGAAGAATAGTGAATATACCACGCACTGTCAAAAGAATGAAAAAATCTGTTTTGGAAGAAATACAACCAGAAGGCTCCTTAGAGGCAAGGATGGTGATATTATGTCTCACGTACTTTGGAGATGTTATCAGAAGGGATCGGTCCTTGGAGAAGGACATCATGCTTGGTAAAACAGAGGGTCAATGAAAAAGTGGAAGAGCCTCAGCAAGATGGATTGACACAGTGGCTGCAACAGTGTGCTGAAGCATAACAACGATTGTGAGAGTGGTGCAGGACTGGGCAATATTTCCTTCTGTTGTACATAGCGTCACTATGTGTCAGAGCTGACTCGATGATACCTAACAGCAACAACAAATGGCATCTCACTGTTCTGAAAGAACTTTCCAAAGTGTCTAGTATCTCCCCAGAGAGTTACCTGGCTAATCACTCCTCTAACAACTTAACTCTGTCCTTCACTATTCTGTTTTATTTCTTTTTTCAAATTAGGTTACTCTTGATTCAAACAATAACATTTACCTGAACAAGCTGTTCATCTGAATTTATGGCAGCTAAATGGACATGGTTCATTTATTTATTCATTCATTCTTTTACTCATTCATTTGCTAATTCACGCATTCATTAGATTTTTTTATATTACTATACTAAAATCTTTTTTAAGATATGGATGGAATAGAACTTCCAAGACCTTCATTTGCTGATGTGGCATGGCTCAAAATATGTAGAAACAGCTGGAAACATCCATTAGTAATAGGAAAGTGGAGTGTATGAAGTATGACTCTAAGAAAATTGGAAGTAGTCAAAAATGAAATGGAATACATAAAGATCGATGTACCAGGCATTCAAAACCCACTGCCGTTGAGTTGATTCCGACTCATAACTAGGCATTACTGAGCTCAAATGGACTGCTATTGGCCATTTTGAATCAGACAATTATGTGGTCTACTATGCTGGGAATGACAAATTGAAGAGAAATGGCATTACATTCATTGTCAAAAAGAACATCTCAAGAGCTATCCTGAAGTACAATGCTGTCAGTGATAAGATAATAATACAGGATCCCTGGTGGCACAGTGGTTCAGAGCTCTGCTGCTAATCAAAAGGTTGGTAGTTCGAATCTACCAGACAGTCCTTGGAAACTCTGTAAGGCAGTTCTACAGAATTGACTCAAGGATAATGGGTTTGCTTTTTTTTTTTTTTTAAATAAGGAAGACTAGTTAATATGACTATTAATCAAATTAACAGGCAAGCTACTAATACCAAAGAAGAAGAAAAAAAAAAAAAAAGACTTTTACCAACTGTGGCCTGAAATTGATCAAATATCCAATCAAAATGCATCAAAATTACTGGTTATTGGAATGCAAAAATAGGAAAAAAAAGAAGAAGGATCTGTAGTTGGAAAATGCGGCCTTGGTGATAGAAATGACATCAGAGATGGAATGATAGAATTTTGCAAGACAAATGAATTTTTCATTGCAAATACGTTTTTTCGACAACATAAATGGCAACTATACATGTGGACCTCACAAGATGGGATACACAGGAATAAAACCGATTGCATCTGTGGAAAGAGATGATGGAGAAGCTCAATATCATCAGTCAGAAAAAGGCCAGGGGCTGACTGCAGAACAGATCTTTAATTGCTTATATGCAAGTTCAAGTTCAAGCTGAAGAAAATTAAAATAAGTCCACAAAAGCCAAAGTACGAGCTTGAGTATATCCCACCTGAATTTAGAGACCATCTCAAGAACAGATTTGTTGCAGGGAACACTAATGACTAAAGACCAGGAGAGTTGTGGGATGACATCAAGACCATTGTACATACAGAAAACAAAAAGCCGTTAAAAAGACAGGAAAGAAAGAAAAGATCAAAATGGAGGTCAGACAAGACTTTGAAACTTGCTCTTCAAAGTAGCTAAAGAAAATGGAAGAAATGACGAAGTAAAAGAGCTTAACAGTAGATTTCAAAGGATAGCTGGAGAAGACAAAGTATTACAATGGAATGTGCTAGGTCCTGGAGTTAGGAAATCAAAGGGGAAGAAAGCACTCTGCATTTTTCAAGCTGAAAGAACTGAAGAAAAAATTCAAGTCTTGAGGTGCAATACTGAAGGCTTCTATGGACAAAATACTGAATGACACAGGAACCATCAAAAGAAGATGAAAGGCACGCAGAAAGTCCTGTGCCAAAAAGAACTGGTTGATGTGCATCCATTTCATGAGGTAGCATATAATCAGGAACCGATGGTACCGAAGGAAGAAGTTGCACTAAAGGCATTGGTGAGAAGCATGGCTCCAGGAATTGATGGAATACCAACTGAGATGTTTCAACAAACAGGTACAGCTCTGGAATTGCTCACTTATCTATGCCAAGAAATTTGGAAGATAGCTACCTGGCCAACCAACTGGAAAAGACCCACATTTGTGCCTATTTCAAAGAAAGGTGATCTAACAGAATGCAGAAATTATCAAATGATATCACTAATATCACAGGCAAGGAAAATTTTGCTAAAGATCATTCAAAAATGTTTGTAGCAGTACATTGACAAGGAATTCAAGCCAGATTCAGAAAAGGACATGGAACAAGGGATATCACTGCTGATGTGAGATGGATCTTGGCTGAAAGCAGAGAATACCAGAAATTTGTTTACCTGTGTTTTATTGACTATGAAAACGCATTTGACTCTGAGGATCATAGAAAATTATGGATAACATTGCAAAGAATGGGAATTTTAGAACACTAAATTGTGCTCATGTGCAACCTGTACATAGGCCAAGAGGTGGTTGTTTGAACAGAACTAGGGGGTACTGCCTGGGTTTAAAACCTGATAAGCTGGACTGTATGAAGAACGCAGCATTAGGATTGGAGGAAGACTCATTAACAACCTGTGATGTGCAGATGACACAACCTTGCATGATGAAAGTGAAGAGGACTTGAAGCGTGTACTGTTAAAGAACAAAGACTACAACCTTCAATATGGATTTCTTCTCAACATAAAGAAAACAAAAATCCTCACAACTGAACCAATAAACAACATCATGATAAAAGGAGAAAATACTGAAGTTGTCAAGGATTTCATTTTACTTGGATCCACAATCAAAGCCCATAGAAATGAGGTACTGCATTGGGCAAACCTCTTTAAACTGTTCAAAAGCAAAGATGTCACTTTCAGGACTAAGGTGTGCCTGACCAAAGCCGTGATATTTTTCAATTGCCTTATATGCATGCAAAAGCTGCACAATGAATGAAGAAGACCGGAGAAGAATTGATACCTTTGAATTATGGTGCTCGTGAAGAATATTGACTATACCATGGACTGACAGAAGAAGGAAAAAATCTGTCTTGGAAGAAGTACAGCCAGAATGCTCTTTAGAAACAAGATGGTAAGACTTCATCTCAAGTACTTAAAACATGTGATTGGGAGGAACCAGTCCCTGGAGAAGGACATCTTGCCTAGTAAAGTAGTGGGTCATTGGAAAAGAGGACCCTCAATGAGATAGATTGACACAGTGGCTGCAACCATGGCCTCAAACATAGCAATGATTATGAGGACCAGGCAGTATTTTGTTCTGTTGTACGTAGGGTCGCTATGAGTTGGGACTGACTTGACGGCAACTAACAAAAAACATACTAAAATTTATGAGCCCCTAGGTGGCACAAATGGCTACGTGGTTGGCTTCTAACTGAAATGTTTGTGATTTGAACCCCTCTGAGGAGCCCTAGAAGAAATGCCTGGAGATCACTTCTGATAGATCACAGCCATGAAAATACTATGGAACGCAGTTCTACTCTGCAATACATGGGATCCTCATAAGTTGGAATTCATTTGGTGGCAACTTGTTGGTTGGTTGTACTAAAATCTGTAAAAGAAGTAGAAGGCAATCTTACCTCCTGAGACTCTTACTTGGGGAGAGATGTAATGAACAGAGTTGCTATGATGTTGGAATCGTCTCGACAGCAGTGGGTTTCGTTTGGCAATGAATAAAGTAAGTAGAAAATAAGGCTGGAGTATCTGTGCAATTTTGACAATTTCCAAATCGTCAAAAATGAAATGGAACACATAAACATTGCAGCAGTCAAGAAATGAAAAGATGCATTGCATTGGGTAAATCTGCTGCAAAGGACCTCTTTCAAGTGTTAAAGAGCAAAGATGTCACCTTGAAGACTAAGGTGTGCCTGACCCAAGCCATGGTATTTTCAATCCCATCGTAGGCATGCAAAAGCTGGACAATGAATAAGGAAGACCAGAGAAGAATTGACGCCTTTGAATTGTGGTGTTGGCAAAGAATACTGAATATACCACGGACTGCCAAAAGAGGGAACAAATCTGTCTTGGAAGAAGTACAACCAGAACCCTCCTTAGAAGCAAGGATGGTGAGACTGCATCTTACATACTTTGGACATGTTGTCAGGAGGGATCAGTCCCTGGAGAAGGACACCATGCTTGGCAGAGTACAGGGTCAGCGGAAAAGAGGAAGACCCTCAACAGAGTGGACTGACACAGTGGCTGCAACAATGAGCTCAAGCATAACAACGATTGTCAGGATGGCAGAGGACCGGGCAGTGTTTCGTTCTGTTGTGCACAGGGTCGCCATGAGTCGGAACCGACTAGATGGCACCTAACAACAACAATCTGCACAATGAAACAAGAGCAAATAATTTATGGTTGTCAGGGTAGGCTTCTTGGGAGTCAACGTTGAACTAAGTGAACAGTATGCATTGGCTAAGAAGCAGCAGATATTAAAGGGAGGGTGCATAACTAATCTTTCATATTGGGATATTTTATAGTAAGGCAATTTTATGTCCTTTTGGAACAACACACCCTTCAGGCAATGGCAAATAAAGCTTGCTTGTTAAGCTTTCTCTCTAATCTTTCAAAGCTGGGGGTAAGTTGTCTTTATACATTAAAATTTGCACTAGTTAAAATTTTTCCTTTCCTTCACATTCTTTCTTTTTTTTTTTACCCTTACCAATTGGAAAGTACGTAAGGACTAAGACACATTCCCATTCCCATACACACTGGAAACCGCCTGAGCAGGGATGCACAATTTTCCCCCAATTGGTGCGGCTTTCAAAATGAATATGTGAGGGAAGAAACTAGCCTATATAAAAATGTCTCTGATTCTTGGGTGGCTTGTGGTTAGCGTTATTGTTTTTAACAACTGCTTTTGGCTTCTGTGGTATGTTGACCTGTGTATGGAATCTCAAAGTAAACGTTTTCCACTCTGTGGGACTTTAGGTCAAAGACGAATGTTTTCTCCCTTTCCAGTAACAATTCCTTTTCTCAGTATTTACATGATAATTTAAAGCCTGTTTCTTTATCTGAGACAAACTTTCTGAGAACAAGCATTCTGTAACTTGGGAAGTCAAAGTTGAAGTCTTCATCACTACAGCCAAGGGAGAAGGCAGATGAATCCATCGTCTATTTGGTATAATTTCAAGGTGTAGAGGGTTTGCATTCCACATACAAAGAACTGGTTTTCCCAGCATTAGCCCTTTACATTTTGCTTAGGCCATGTTTCTCCAGGAGATTGCTACTAAAGTTCCTGTGAGTTAAGCCATCATCAGCTTAAATAAAGATTAAAAAATGAAAATAAAAAATACAGTGGCTGTCAAGTCGATTCCAACTCATGGCAATGGCAATGTGAGTAAAACTGTGATCCAGAAGGTTTTCGAAAGCTGATTTTTTGAAAGTAGATAACCGGGACTTTCTTTCAAGGTGTCTCTGGGTGGACACAAACCTCCAACCTTTTGGTTAGCAGCCGAACACCATCTGGACTATTCAGGGGCTTCAAACACCGTAGATTAGTTTATCAAATGAATGAGAAAATCTATGAAGAATGGTCAGTGAATATATACACTTTTACAGGGGAGACAGAAATGGCAAATAAGGAGTGTGGTGTATTGTCCAGTTTAGATGATGATAATAGTGAGGCAGCTGAATGGTGCCTTATGATGGAGGAGAGACTGAAAGTGAGTAAAGAGGATGGTGAGAAAAGTTGTTGTTGGTGGTGCCCTTGAGTCAATTCCGTCTAATAATGACCCCATATGACAGAGCAGAACTGCCCCATAGAATTTTCTTGGCTCTAATCTTTACGGAAGCAGATCACCAGGTCTTCCTCCTGTGGAACTGATAGTGGATATGAACTTTCAACATTTTGGTTAGCAACAGGATGCTTAACCATTGGTCCACCAGGGCTCCTTAGTGAGGGCCCAAAAAACTAACTGCTGATAGAACAATTTTGTTTGAGATTTCCTCCGATTATAGTGAGACTGTCTGGGATTTCTGACATTACAGTGAGCTCACTCATTGAGACATTCAGCCTGTGAGAGAGCTACCCCAGAAATTTTGAGAGTTAAGATGTGACATGAGGGTTACATTATAGGAAGCTGGAGTAGGGTAAATGATTCAGGATTGAAATATTCCCTAAAAGAAAATTTGGGATAATTTTCAAAGTGTCAGAAGGGCTGGGTCTTCTTCAAAGTGAGCCCTTCAGACACAGTCTGGTGTATGTTGCACTAAGTTAAATGCCAGGCCTTTGTCACATTGTTCTCCCAGATGGAGGATGCTAGACCCATGTGCTGGTCTTCAACTTCAGGTTTCATATGCTCCTTGCCTCGTATGCCCAGCTTTTTTCCTCCCCAAACACTTCCCACATGTGTCTCCACTGATGTCCCCCATCTCTGCTCTTGTTTCTTGCTCCTCTTCGCTATAATTTCTGAGCAGGCAGATCAACGGTAGCTTCAGCCTCCTGTCTGTGAGAGTTTGAATTAAGTAATATTCTTAGGCTAGCCAAGACTGTAGCCAAGACTGACTTGATCTCTCACTATGAAGACTCTTTTTACCCCTGACTAGAACCCCAATTTTTCTTAACCAGGTGGCCCCACAATTTATCCAGTTGCAGGTGCTATTTATTTATGACACTTTGGTATAACTCATCTGCTACCTTCAATCCATTAGGGATTTCTGCTCACTTATCTCTTCCATTAGACAACAACAGGTTTCATTGGTTTGGACCTCTTGAATTAATTTCTTCCTCTCCATCCTCACTGAGACCACCAGAGGCACAGGCACCACCATCTTTTATCTAGATTCTACAATACCCTCTTAATAGGTGTACCAGCTTCCATAATGACTTTCCCCATGCAAAGCTGGAGTTTTTAAATGTGAATTGAGTTCATACCATCACCAAGATCAAAGGCTTTCAATGTCTTCCTGTTGAACTTAACATGAAATCTTACCAAGGCCTTCAAGGCCCACTGTGACCTTGCCCTGTCCATTTCTCCAACCTCATTTTGTATCAGTCTTTCCCTTGCTCACTTTTTACTATGCTTCAGACATTTCAGCCTGTTGGTCACATCAGACTCTTGCATCTTGGAACATCTGCCGGAAATGACCTTCCTTATATTTCTTCCATGACTGGATCTTTCTATTTCTCAGGGCTTTGACTTGTGGTATTTCATATTTCAAACCTTAGTTTTATTTTTTGTTTCTAAAACTTAACACAACTTTCAGTTAATTAATTTGTCTATTTACAGATTTGTTCTATCTCTTGTATTTATATGTGGTTTCCGATGTCATAGGCTGCTCAGTATATTTATTCTTATATATTATGGTTATAGCATAGCACCTGACACGTAGTAACTCTCACCACTTGCCATCAAGTCAATTCTGACTCATGGTGACCCCATGCATATCAGGGTAGAATTGTGCTCCATAAAGTTTTCTAAGGCTGATTTTTTGGAAGTAGTTTGCCAGGCCTTTCTTCTAAGGTATCTCTCTGTGGGTGGACTTGAATCTCCAACAGAATGTGCTAACCATTTTCACCACCCAGAACTCCTGACATATAGTAGGTGCTCAAAAAATTTTGATATACAAATGGTCAATAACAACTCTTGTTCCCACTACCTCTGCTAAAGGCCAAGGATCACTGGCTTATTCAAGACTGCTGGTCAAATCATGCCTCTGATTCTACATAATTATCAAAGCACAGATTAAATCTGCATCTGAATGAGTTGGATTTAGACCTCTCCGAAACTGTCGTACTTCTATCTATTCCGCTCTAAATACACTACGAAACGGGATTTAGCTGCCCTGAATCTGAACAGCTATCTTTGCCAGCATTTTAGGTTGTGAAATATAATGACCAGCTAATAAAAAAACCATGAATACAACTGATTTTATCAAGTTTCCCCAAGCAAGACATGCATGTCGTAAACCTTTTGAGATTTTGCTTGAGGTTACTTCTCTAGTCATGTGCACCTTTTGGTTTTGCCACCTCCTGGTGTCTCTTCTCTGAGAGAGCTGATTGCAAAAAGTTCACAGATGTAACTGCATTGAAACATCAGAAGAAGCCATTCTTTTGAAGTCACACTGAATATCTGACTACAGTTGTTAGCTCTAAGGTATACCTGACCCCATGCCATTTAATAGCATATATCTCATCAGGATATTGTGTAAAAGGCTTGACTCCAATTCAGGGGTTTAAATTTTGCTCACTGTAGATTTACTTTTCAGTAATGTTAATTAGCTAATTTGTGAGACACAAATAAGCTATAATTAGCATGGTGCTTTGATATTTTATTTCTAACAACAGGAAGATGATTACCTTCAAAAATAATAAAAGATTTAAATCTAAATAAGGATCTAAATTACAGTCTTGAGTTGTGCAGAAAAGTGAATTCAGTTAATCCCCATTTGCATGTGCCAATTAGTTAAGTATTAATCAATTTCCTATATAAATGGAAATGAGGGTACCAGGGTTCTTTGGTAAGATAATGTTTCTCATTAACACAAACACAACCTCCTGACATTTCATGAATTAAAAAAGTCTTCCTTTCCATTCTTCCTCCAAATTTCTATTCATTTATTTTCCCACAGTTATGGACTCTGGGCATCCTAACAAATCTCCCTTAGAATCTAATAATATAGAATATAAAATAATTATTGAACAGAGCTTGTAGTATGGATTAATTTTTTCCTTTATTTAAAAAAATCTTAATTGGATATTCTAAGGTATAGGAAAACAAAGTAAGGAAGAGCTGAACAATTTTGCATGAACTATGTTGTGTATGTTTTAAAATCTTCAAAAGCAAAGATGTCATTTTGATGACAAAGGTGAGTCTGACCCAATACATGGTCTTTTCAATCACCTCATAAGCATGCAAGCTTTGGACAATGAAAAAGGAAGACCAAAGAAGAATTGGCACATTTGAATTATGGACCGCTGGAAGAGCGAACAAATGTGTCTTGGAAGAAGTACAGCCAGAATGTTCCTTAGAAGCAAAGATAGCAAGACTTCATCTTGACTGCTTTGGGTGTGTTATCAGGAGGGACCAACCTCTGGAGAAGGACGTCATGCTTGGTAAAGCAGAGGGTCAACAAAAAAGAGGAAGACCCTCAATGACATGGATAGATAACAGTGGGTTCAAACATAGCTACTGTTGTGAGGTTGGTATAGGACTGCGCAACGTTTTGTTCTCTTGTACATACGGTCACTATGATTTGGAACCGACTCCATGGTACTAAACAACAACAAGCTCGGGTGAATCTCTTATCTATCCCATCTAGATATGTAATATACACATTTTTGCTTGTTCAAAACAATTTATATTTAAAACAAATACTGCAGTTGATAAATCAATTAAGTGGGCTATATTTTTGGTATTTGAAAAGCTATTTGGTATTTGAAGAATAAAGTCACAGAACTCCAAAGTGACTATGAAATAAATGAACCATTTTAGAAAGTGTCGTTGCAGAACTTTTAGCTTTGGAGATCAATTTCCCACACTCCAGGACTGATATAGACATGAAATTCACAGAAACATGACTATGTCAAAGTTTTTCTACCTTTTAGAGTTAGTCATCTGGGGTATATTTGATCGATGGCAACTGGGCACAGCATCATCATATTGACGTACTCCTAAAATTCAATTAAAAAATGATTACTGCATGAAGTGAAAAAATAAAACCAGGGTGGGCTTTTGAAATGTGGTTAATGTCGGAAATATTGAAATAAGACAAATCAAATAGTGGTCAATCTTTCTATAAAATGGTTATTCAGCAGAGCTTAGAGTATGCATTATATGAAGTTTATATTATTATAAATTTTAGTTTTAGGTGCTTCAAAGTATAAACTAGCAGACAGAATCCAGAATTACTCTTTCTTGATTCCCCAGTAGATTATTTTTTCTTCACCATTTATAAAAGGCAATATTGATCAGTGGGATTATTTAGAAAATTTTTGACAGAATCACGTATTTATAAAGATAATGCTAAAGCCTGTTTTTCTTTCATTTATTTATTTTAAAAAATGAAAAAAGAATTACCCAAAATTTTAAGACTTAAAGTATTAAGTAGATGGCTTCCTCTCGCCACTTCTGTTCTTAAAATCCAAGTCCTCAGAGATAACTAAGTTAATATTTTAGTGCTTATTTGTAAAAGTTGTTCTTGGTTTCATTAAAAAATCCACAAATACACTACACACATATATAATATATACATACATTTCAAAAATAGAATCATAGCACTTGTTCATTTTTCCTTTTCAGGCCTGTATATAGATAGAGATCTACAGCATTCTTTGACGTTTACATGGGTATAGTATAACTTATTCAACCATTTCCTTGTTGGTATACAATTCGTATTTTTGTTTGTGTTTTATTTTTCCCATTACAAGCAATGCTTCAGTTAGAATCTTAGTACATACATTTATGTCCTAGTAGATTTCTTCTTTTGCTTGTTTGTTTTTATTGCTGTTTAAAAGGTTGGGCCTTTTAGTTTCATGTTTCATAAACAGTCTGAGAGAGTTCATTTCCTCATGCCTGCATTACTTTTGATTGTTATCATTATTAATTTTTGCCAACCTTATGGTCATGTTATTTTATATTTTCTTAAACACTAATGAGACAGAACTTCATTCAAATGTTTGCATATCATCCATCCAAAAGATTGTAAAATAATGTAGTAATGGTATGAAGTGATCAGTCGTTTAGTGATCAATGTGAAGCCCCCCAATTCAGAATAAGACTTCAGTCCAGACTTTTCCTCAGTCTTATGATAAAAAAAAAATACTTCTTTTGTCCTCCTCTTTGGCTTTAACACCTAAGTTTGTTCTTCACTTGTCTAGGATATGGAACCAATTGATCCACAAATCTACAAAAGTAAGTATTTGAAAAATCTTCCCATATGAATTGATGAAGGGCATATTTTGTAATTGAACTTCTGGCTAAATGCCTCTCTTAGAACACATCAAACGGATACCCTGACTTAACAGTTCGCTCGCAGCCCACAGACTAAGGCTATTCAATGGGTGTACAAAAAGGCAGTCACGCAAAATGTAATTTGCCCCAAAGATATGCTGATTGCAGCTGTGTAAATGGAAGTCAGTCTACACACACACGCACACACACACACACACGCACACACATATCTATGTGTGTGTACATGTGTGTATATATTGATGTATGTATGTGTATAATATATATATTTATATATTTTTCCTAAAATGTGTGCCTCTTATTTCTTGTACAAAATGTTATTTCAGGAATGTCTCTGTTTTAGTGATTAGCCATAGTGGCTATGAGCAACATTTTAAATCGGGTCTGGATCATTCTTTTTCATAGTTAAAAAGAATCTATGAAAATCAAGTTTCTAACTCTCCTAACTTTGATTTCAGCACTGAGAAGTGTTTTTAGAAATTCTCATTTAAATTTTTTTACTATCTTATATATCTCTGTTCAGATATGTTTTCAAATGAAAAGCAGCATGCAACTAAATTCCTTTGTGGCTCTCTAATTTATCCAAAAGTGATGATGCAGAACTGAATTATTTCTGGGGATCAATAGGTGTATTGATAATGAAGTGGATAATGCCATGAATTTTCAGCACCATAAAAGTATGCTTTCTGTGAGTAACTTCTCCTCCACTCATGTCCTTGTCAATTAGTGTACCCTCTATTTTGAAATTATTTATGTACATGAAAAGCACTCAGAAAAGGTTAGTGGCCGTTGTTATTATCTGTCTTTGGATGGTTTCTCTAGAGAAGCAAAACCAGTAAAGTGTATACACATACATATATATTTAGAGAGAGAGAGATTTATATCAAGGAAATGGCTCACACGGTTGTAGAGGGTGGAATGTCCCACATCTGTGGGTCAGGATAGAGGCTTCTCCTGATTCATGTAGCTGCAGGGGCTGGCAAAGCCAAGATCGGCAGGTCACACAGCAGGGCTCTTGCTCACTGGTTGCAAAGATCAGTGAATCCCAAAATCAGCAGGCAAGATGGCAGGTAAGGTGCTAGCTCAAGTCCCAAGAACTGGAGGTCAGGCAAACAGGAGCCAGCTGCAGGATCCAGAGTGAGCAAAAGCCCTTGAACCTTGCCACAAAGTTCACTTATATTTGATGAAGGCTAGACCCCCAAGGAAACTCCTTTTCAACTGATTGGCTACTCACAGCAGATCCCATCATGAAGGTGATCACATTATATCAAAGACTGCCAAACTACATCATAACTACCAAACCACTGAGGATCATGGCCCAGCCAAGTTGACACACAACGTTAACAATTATATTACCATTATCATTTTTCTTGAACATAAGTCTTGATGTCAAGAATACTGCCTTCCCTTTCCCTTCATTTACCTTCACAGGGCAGTCTTACTCATTGGGCCTTTTGAAAGAGGGGTTTGAAAAGCAAAGCTTTTGTTTTATTATGCATATTTTCTTAAAGGAAAAGATTAGGACAAAAAGGTAATTGTATAACAAACACGAAGACCTTTGAGGATATAAATTTGACTAGATAATACAAAAAGTGTTACATATACCTGAAAGAAATTAACCAATTCTTACCTCTTTTTTGCAAGTTTGAGCTAGAAGTGGGTACAAACAGAGTTAGAAATCAAGGTTTTTGAAAGTTTAGAAAATGAGTCAAATCAAATTTATATGTAGATATTCTAGATCAAGAAAAATTTTAAAATCAGTATTTTTAATGAAGTATTTTTTGGTTGAATGAATGAGTAAATGAATAGATTTATGTGAAGACTGACACATCTAACTCTGTCTTGGAGGGTTCACATCGTAAGATCATTTGGAAACCGGGCCCCCAAGTCAGTTCCCCACAACCTGCCAGGTCACAGACTATCAGACAATGGTGTATAATCACTTCAGCCAACACAGCTAATTGTCTACCCATATCCACTGTGTGCTGCTTCTTCAATGCCCCATTTTGTGGGCATTGATATTTTGCCCAGTTGAAGAGCTACATTTCCCAGTCTCCATCATGGATCAATGTAGCCATGTGACATAGTTCGAGAAATAACACTGGAAGTCATAGTGTAGGGCTTTTCTAGAAAAGCCCTACACTATGGGACACAGATTCAGCTGGCATATGCCTCCTGCTAAGCACCACAAATAGTCCAAAAATATCTCTGCAATAGGATCTCATTCTCCTGCAGTATGTTTTGAACGAAGGTGTAAATATCTTCAAAATATTCTCAAAAATTATGCTGCAGAAGGCCTATGAAAAGAATACATCTCTCGTTTCTGAAAATTTGATAATTTTGTATTTAGTTAACCATTCATGCCAATAATATTTGAGTAATTTTAATGTTCTGGTGTTGTTTAAGCAACCTGGGTAGTTTATACAGTTCCTCCTTCATTTTGCAAGGGTGAAGAAAGACAGTTACATTGATATAATAATATGTTTGTCATGCTTCATAAGTCCCACTTGGTAAGTTTTCTGAGAAAATTTTACTCTAATTTGAAGCTGTTTTAAAAATTGAATGAGAGAAATTCAATTCTGTTAACCTTTGCTTTACTTCTAAAACTTCTAATTTTGGATAATTTTAAAACATGCAGAAGTAGAACAGTGTCATGAACCACCACATACCCAGCACCTAGCTTCAACAGCTATCCGCACACGGCCAGTCTTAGTTCAGCTGGACCGTCTGCTTTCCCTGACCACTTACCGGTTGCCGTCAAGTCGCTTTGGACTCATGGCGACCCTGTGTGCTGCCGAGTAGAGCGGTGCTTCAAAGGGTTTCAGGACTGTGACCCACGAGCAACAGGCCTTTCTTCTGAAGCACCTCTAGGTGGGTTTGAACCACCAACTTTTCAGTTAGTGGTCAAGATGAAAATTAATAATGGAGACAAATTAAAATGCTGAATAAATAAATCAGTATTACTTTCTGATCCCTGCTGCATCACAATATATAATATTGTAATATAATATATATCATGAGAATGTATCAAAATATATTACATATATGAATATATCAGAATATTTTATAGACTATATTATCAGCATATATCAGAATATAATTATATCTGGTATAATTATAAAACATATAAGAATATAATATATCATCATCAGCATATATCAGAATATATAATATATCCCATAAGATAGGAATAATATAATTTACCCCATATTATTTTGAATCAAGTCCCAGATATTACATTATTTCATCTGGAAATTTCATGATGAATATCTAAAATAGTAGTTCTTAACCAGGGGGAATTTCACCTCTCCCTGGGGACATTTGGCAATGTTTGGAGATAATTTTTTTTTTTTTTAAATTAACTTTTATTAAGCTTCAAGTGAACATTTACAAATCCAGTCTGTCACATATAAGTTTACATACATCTTACTCCATACTCCCACTTGCTCTTCCCCTAGAGTCAGCCCTTTCAGTCTCTCCTTTCGTGACAATTTTGCCAGCTTCCCTCTCTCTCTATCCTCCCATCCCCCCTCCAGACAAGAGTTGCCAACACACTCTCAAGTGTCCACCTGATATAATTAGCTCACTCTTCATCAGCATCTCTCTCCCCTCCGCTGACCAGTCCCTTTCATGTCTGATGGAGATAATTTTGATTGTCACAATTCAGGGGGTACCACCGGTATCTAGTGAGTAGAGGCCAGGGATATTGCTAAAAAATGCACAGGACAGCTCTCGCCAACAAAGGATTATCTGGTCAAATGTCCATAGTACCACTGTCGAGAAATCCTAGTCTAAACCCTAAATAAGCACAGCACCATTTCATACCTAAAATTAATAATTCATTTATATTCTCAAATAGTTAATATTTAGGTTTTCTCAATTGTCTCACGTTATTATTATTTATTTACTGTTTATTTGAAGTAAGAATCAAAAGAAATCAATTTTTTAAATCTATTGGTACCTTTTCCAATTCTTTATAAAAATGCTCACAGCAGCACCATTTATAATAGCTCTAAACTGGAGAGACACAAATGTTCATCAACAGTAGAATGAATCAATTGTGGTATGTGTGTATGTGTGTACACACACACACACACAGACATGTATGTAATACTGTTGTTGTTGTTGTTAGTTGTCATCCAGTCTATTCCTACTCATGGCAACCCCACGTGTGCAGGGTAGAGCTGTTCGGTAGGGTTTTCAAGGCTGTGATCTTTCGTAAGCAAATCACCAGGCCTGTCTTCTCAGGCACCTCTGGGTGGGCTTGAACTGCCAATGTTTCATTTAGTAGTCAAGCATTTAACTGTTGGCACCATCCAGGGACCTATATAATACCATAAGGCAGTGAAAATGAACAAATTACTGCCACATGAAACAACATAGATGATTCTCACCAATATAATTTTGAAAGAGAAAAGTTACAAAATACTAAGAAATAGTACCTACTTATTGCCGTCGAGTCAATTCCAACTCAGAGCAACCCTACAGGACAGAGTAGAAGTGTCCCACAGGAGCAGACTGCCACATGTTCCTCACATGTAGTGGCTGGTGGGTTCTAACTGCCAACCTTTTGGTTATAACATCAAGTTTAAAAATAGGAACAGTGGTGATAGAAGCCGTAGTAGAGGTTACCTTTAGGAGGCAGTGACTAGGTGGGGACACATGGGTCACATCTGGGGTTCTATTTCTTGATCTGCATGGTTGGTAGTTACACAGTGTGTATACTTTGAGAAAATTTATTAAATTCTATAACTCGTGCTTCTTTCTGTATCTATGTCATACTTCAACAAAACATTTACACACCTTTGAAGTCTCTGTAGCATAAACCTTAATGTAATTTGGGTGAGTAACATTGCATCACGTGACATATACAATTTTTCAATAACGTTCAAAATGATAGCTGAATGGCATTTCTGTAAGAAATTAAACATTTCATTGATAGCATTTTAGACAATCAATATTTAAAAAATAGTCCTTCTAGCTTAGGAATGACTTCGACTTCTTAGTTAATATTGACATTTTTAAAATACTTTGATTTTATTTTTTAATTTTATTGTACTTTAGATGAAGATTTATAGAACAAACTAGTTTCTCATTAAACAGTTAGTACACATATTGTTTTATGACATTTACTACATGTCAGCACCCTCCCTTCTCAACCTTGGGATCCCTGTCACCAGCTTTCCTGTTCCCTCCTGCCTTCTAGTCCTTGCCCCTGGGCCGATGAGCCCCTTTAGTCTCGTTTTGTCTTATGGGCCTGTCTAAACTCTGGCTGAGGGGTGAACCTCAGGAGTGACCTTATTACTGAGCTGAGAGGGTGTCTGGGGGCCATACTCTCAGGTTTTCTCCAGCCTCTGTCAGGCTAGCAAGTCTGATCTATCTTTTTGAGTTAGAATTTTGTTCTACATTTTTCTCCAGCTCTTTTTTTTTTATCCGGCACCCTCTATTGTGATCCCTGTCAGAGCAGTGAGTGGTGGTAGTCAGGCACCATCTAGTTGTACTGGACTAAGTCTGATAGAGGCCATGGTAGATGTGGTCCATTAGCCCTTTGGAGTAATCTTCCCCTTGAAAATACTTTGATTTTTTTAAAACAATTTCCAGTAGTTGATGTTTCTTCTCAAGTATGATTAATAATGGAAAATCTAAAAATTCTTCTCAAGTACGATTAATAATGGACAATCTAAAAATTCCTGAACAGGATTTTTTTTTTTTTCATTGACAGAGAGTTTTAATTATAAAAAGTTATATTTCTAAAATACTAACCCTAGGCTAATTAACTATATAATAGCTCTTTGAAACCAGTAATGGTTACTAAGGAAGTAACCTCCCTTCATAAATGCTTGACAATGGCTATATTTTCTTCCCAAGCATTACAGTAGACAGGTGACTGTGATCATAATTTGATACTGTCACTGCATTCTTTATATCACGTAACACACAATCTGCTCACTAGTCGCTTAGTGGGAACTTTCTGGAGGTAAGGATATTTATACTTTCTCGATTTCATTGTCAGAAGCCACTTTATTAATTCCTTCATCTCAGAAATGGGAATTCTACCACCTTCCTGACATTACAGTGACATCATGATTTATTAGTTAATGTTTGTAAAGTGCTTTGAGGATGCAAAGTGCTAAATAAATGCTAAGCACTGTTAAGTATCGTGTTCAATCACCATAATGATTCCTTGTACAGAAGACTCACGTGTTACTTCAAATGCAATATACTAATTTAGTTAATGTGAGAGTTCTTACCAAATTAGAACTATGTTACAAAATTAGCAGAAATTCTACAAATGATAAAGATGCCGCAGGGATCAAAAAGGAAAAATGATTTATTTAGTTAGAGTTTTAGTCTGAATCCTTTATTAATTTTCATCTTTAATCCAAAACAAGACAAATTTCTCCTCTCAACTTTCCAGCATAATTTTATGTATGAAAAATACTTATAAAATAATCTATGCCAGAGATTCCTTAAAAAAAAACCCAGATTCCTTAACTCTCCACAATTCTAAATACAGTGTTGCATTTCCAAAAGTGTTATTGCTTTCTTTTAATCTGGGGGCTGGGCTACAATTAATTTATCCTTGTACCTTTTGAGTTAATAAAAGTAAATTTCAAGACTATTTTTTTTTAATGTAGATGCTTAAGTAATATAAGAAAAGAATATATATCTAATAAGGGTCATCTAAGTTTAACTAAAAGAGACTTGATATATTCGAGCTACACGGACTCCAAGGCCAGATGTGCAGAATAATGAAGAAGGTAAGAAACGTAAATTCTTTTTCATTTTTTTAAATCCCAGAGGTCATTCATATTCTTTTCATAGGAGTGAAGAGTTAAAATCAAGTTCATTTATGCATACTTAGTATAGAAATGGCAAATGATAACTAGAAAAATTTTCTTGTTATTAAAAATAGGTAATAATAGATTCTTAGAAAATACTGAAAGCAGTTTTAAGTACGTGAAAATATATTGTACAATTTGTTGCATTATATAATTTCACTCTTTTGGGGGAAAGTTTAAGAAATATAATAACCAGAATGCGAGAGCACAGACACAGTTTATGTACCCTAGACAGCTTTCTCTTGCCTTTGTAGACTTAAGAAATTCCTTCTCTGTATAGACGTCAGTACTTGCGTGAAGATAATCTGAGAACAGCAAAGGATTTAATTACAGAACTGACTTTGCAAAAACAAACCACACTTTAAAAAACATACAGATCCCAGAATCCACACTCATTCTGGGAAAATATTATCCTGAGTTCCTAAAGATCATCTAGTGTAACTGTAGAGACAAAACACTGAGCTTTTTAAACACATTCTTATAACTTGTCACGGGTCACAGGGTTTAAAGCAGTGCTCAGTCAGGTGCTCTCTGGTCACTTTTCCACTTTTTTCTGGGGTGAGGGATTAAGCATAGGTTTTGGAATTAGGCAGAGGCAGACTAGGCCTGGGCCCAACTTCTGCCTTGGTCTGTGTGACTCTGAGCACATCATTTCTCTGAACCCCATTTCAGTATCTTATAAAATCGAGAAATAACGCCTGTTTATCAATTGCAGATACTATATTGTTTAGCACCCAGTGCTGTGCCTGATACACACTCAGGAACACAATAATTGGTGGCCACATAATTCAATTAGCCTGTAGTTCCGTTACACACTCTTATCTGGATTAGGAAATGATAATTGTTACATTACTTATGGAGCCCTGGTGCCGAAGTGGTTAAGAGATATGGTTGCTAATCAGAAGGTTGGCAGTTCAAATATACCAGCTGTTCCTCGGAAACCCTATGGGGTAGCTCTTCTCTGTCCTATAGGGTAGCTAGGAGTCAGAGTCAACTCTATAACAACTTTTTTTTTTTTTAACATTACATTAATTTTATTAATATAGCATCTTACACTAAACACCTCTACATTTGTTCATTTAATTTCACAACAAATCTGTTGAACTGGTGTTCTATTTCCATTTTACAAATGAGAAAGCTGAGACTGAGGAAGATTGATGTTTTTTTGTAACGCAATTGGGACTCATGGAGATTAAGTACCCAACCCAAGGCCACACAGCTTGTGCCCAGGGAGTTGGAGCTCCGTAAATTGGCCCATCTCCCTCTGCACCTCAACCACAGCTGCCTGCCTGGGTGACTCACTACTTTTCCCCTGTAGCAGGGATCCTAAGTATAAGCAGGAGAAAGCCCCCACAAAAGCGAGAGTATGAAAAAATGAGGCCAGAAAAATTGGAGAAAGAAATGAGTAGAAAACTTCAAAATGTGGTAGGTGGTGTTCTTAAATAAATCAATGCCATGGATACAGACATTTATGTTAATTGCAGGGTTTAAAAAAAGATACCCTTTTTCTGGTACTCTGTTACAAAGTCTAATCTCAGAATAGTTTGAACTTTTTTCTCAGTCCTGTACTACTCTTAGTTAAGGAGGTCGGTTTACATTATATCCACTTTTTGCCACTGATTTTCCAGGCTAAAATAAACTCTATCTACTATCTGTTACTGACACGGCATTCATTTGTCTCTGGTGAATGCGCGTTCTGTCTTCCGCTGTGGCAGTGACTTTATCCATGGCTCCTTGGGGAGCCGGAGGATATCACTTAACATCGCTCAGTGAGCTCATAAAGCTATTTATAATGTGTAACGCAACCATTAATGGTTTAAATATTTATAACCATATTTAATAGCTATATATCACTGGTGTACCAACAAAAAATACATATGGAAGCAAAGTGCTTTCTTTCTCAAAGGTGAAACTTTTCTTTGCATTTATGTGCCCTTAGGAGTAAAACTAGATTAGCATTTGCATAAAACTAGGAATGGCTACTAAGAAGAAATGTGGTCTAGGATTTCTGGAAGCATATTTATATAGTTTCTTCATGTGTGTACTTTCCTGACCATCCTGTGTCTAGCTAATTCAGGTTGGCTCTATATGCACTTGGGAGCAAAACTAGATTAGCATTTGCATAAAACTGGAAATACTAGTTTGTCTAGTCAACCAGACCAAACCCACTGCCATCGAGTCGATTCCGACTCATAGCGACTAGTAGACATCTCAAACTCTCCCAAACCTGTTCCACTTGAAGTCATCCCTTTGCCAACAACTGAAGGCATCTTCATCCTTTCAGCTGTTCAGGCTGCAAACCTTGGAGTCATCCTTCCCTTCTTTCTCTCTCTCTCTATGGGTCTTCTTGTTAGAAATATCTTCATCAACATAAAATTTCTTACAGTTTCAAAAAGTTCACAGGTCTCCTGAAGCCTATTAACTCTACAGGATTGAGGTTTACCCCTATCCTGTGCCCCTTTCAGGTTTATAATCACATTGTGCTTTACATTGAAGTTTTTGCTGTAAAATGATATGAAACAAAATATGATTCTTCATTTTCCAACAAATAACTGATACTTTAATGGTTGGTTCTTTTAATCAATAGAAAATAATACCTTAACTGACACTTCTCATTTTCTCCTTAAATGTTGGTAGTGAGAAAGTCTTACTTGGAAGATTAGTCATGAGGGAGCTTAAGGGTCAGGTAAGGAATCTCACATCTGCCTTGCTCAATTTAAGGGAACTCAGAGATTTCACAATGAATTTGCCTCTTCTAGATACCTCATGTAAGTGGAAAAATACAGTGTTTATCTTTTTTGTGCCCAGCTTATTTCACTTAGCAGAATGTCTGCCAGGTTCATCCATGTCATAGCATGTCTATGAACCTCATTCCTTTTTTATGGCTGCATACTATTTCATTGTACACATATACCACATTTTGTTTATCCATTCATTTATTGATAGACATCTGGGTTGTTTCTACCTTTTGGATATTGTGAATAATGCTGTAATAAACAATGATGTACAAGTCTGTTTGAGTCTCTGCTTTCAAGTGTTTTGGGTGTAAACTTAGCAGTAGAATTTTTATGGTAATTCTATGTTTAAGTTTTTGAGGAACTGCCAAACTGTTTTCCATAATCCCTGCACCATTTTCAGTTCCCACTAGCAATGCACAATGGTTCCAATTTCTCTACTTCTGAACAGGGTAGAGTGCATACATAAAAAAAGGCCATACTTAACACCATGTTCAATGCTGAAAGACTGAAAGCTTTTCCCCTTAGATCAGGAACAAGACAAGGATGCCCACTTTCACTACTTTTATTAAACATAGTGCTGGAAGTTCTAGCCAGAGCAATTGGGCAAGAATAAATAAATAAAAGGAATCCAGATGGGAAAGGAAAATAATCTGTTTGCAGATGACATGATCTCACATGTAGCAGATCCAAAAGAATTAACATGTACACACACTAAAAACTGTTAGAACTAATTCATAAATTCAGCAAGATTGCAGGATACGAAGTTGACACACAAAAATCATTTATAGTTCTATACACCAGCAATGAGAAATCCAGAAAGGAGATTAAGAAAACAATTTCATTTACAAAAGCTTCTAAGAAGTTTTTAACCCTAGAATTATGACACTGTCTATTTGCTATGCTGGAATTCTGCTTATCATTTTAATTTAAGAGCTGAATTTAAGTTTTAAGGAGATGCTCTTTAGTCAATCTTGTTTCTATTCCCTTTCAAATATTCTAATTTCTTAAGAAATTCCATCTTTTAATTTTAATTTTTTTTAACACTCTTTCATAAGTGAGTAATTCAGCTCTTAATGCCTCCTGACTTAAAACAATAACAATTAAAACACCCCTGGTGGTGCAGCGGTTAAGAGCTTCACTGCTAATCAAAAGATCGGCAGTTTGAATCCACTAGCCTCCTTTGAAACCCTATGGCACAGTTCTACTCTGTCCTATAGGGTTGTTATGAGTTGGAATCGACTTGATGGCAATGGGTTTTGTTTTGGTTTAACTAAAATATTGTCAGGCTATCAAACTTCTCTAACAACAGAAGTTGAACCCGCTAGCAACTCTGCAAGAGAAAATCCCTAGCTAACATTCTGCTCCCATAAAGATTGCAGCCTAGGAAACCCTATGGAGAAGTTCTACTCTGTCTTATAGGGTCACTAGGAGTCAGAATCAACTTGATGTCACACAACAACAAACAGGAGTCCCTAGGTGATGCACTAGCTAAGCCCCTGACTACTAACTGAAAGGATGGCAGGTAGAACTCACCCAAAACCACCTCTGAAGAAAGACCTGGTGATGTGCTTCCAAAAGGCCACAACCTTGAAAATCCTACTGCACCCACATAAGGCGGCCAAAGATCAAAATCAGCTGGATGGCAATGGGTTTTGATTTTGGTTTTCGGTGTCATGTATTCTTTCAGCAGAGTTCTGAAGTAAGTTCTGAAGCTTATTTTAGTAACATTAGCATAATTTTGGAATATAGCTAACACATTTGGAAGAGGAGTCCACTTAACGTTTTGCCAGCTAAAAAGTTGGTGGTGGATCCACTCAGAGGTACCTTGGAAGAAAATCTGTTGATTCACTTCTCAAAAACCAGCCATTGAAAACCCTATGGAGCAAAATTCTACTCTGACACACGTGGAGTCGCCAGCAGTTGGAATCGAATGGACGGCAACTGCTTAACTGGTTAAGCGTGTTCTGGTGGCACAGCGGTCCAGAGCTCGGCTACTCACCAAAAGATCAGCAGTTCGAATCCACCAGTTGCTCCTTGGAAACCCTGTGGGGCAGTTCTACTCTGTCCTATAGGGTCACTATGAGTTGGAATGGACTCAACTGCAATAAGTTTGGTTTGGTGGCATGGTGGTTAGGCACTTGGCTGCTAACCAAAAGGTTGGTGGTTCAAACCCATCAGCCACTCCGTGGGAGAAAGATGTGGCAGTCTGCTTCAGTGCCGATTATAACCTTGGTCACCCCGTGGGGCAGTTCTACTCTGTCATACAGGGTCACTATGTGTCAGAATTGACTTGATGGTAACAGGTTTTGGATGGCTTAACTAGTTAATGGTTTAAGAGAAAAATATATTTTTAAAAGTCCTATTGAGGTAGGAATGTTTAAGAAGATAAAAACACATATGTGCGTGTAAAGCATCATTTTGAAACATGGGTAGCAAAGTCAGAATCTGAGAGATTATAAAATAAATACAATACAATAACATCATGGTACTGTAGTAAGGGGAGAAATGTTTCTCCTTACTTAAAATAACATTGCATAAGTGGATCTTATAGAACCATAAACATTTGTGGACAGAAGGGACTTAGTGTTGATTTCATTGTAAGTTAGGTGCTTAGGAGTACTCGTTATTAGAGTAGAAATATATAAATATTTTTCGTCATTGGCTCTGCGAAGAACTATGAAGTGGGAAAGGAACATATGATTCTGTTTTATTGCCATCATTATCTCATGATAATCAAGATGATAAATAAATATCTTGCAGTTGTGCTATTCCTCCCTTCTCTCCATAATTGGCAGTCATTACTGGTAACTGCATACATCTGCTAAAATCTGGGCGTGCCCTTGTCATCTTCTCATTACGTGGCTTTAAGTAGTCACTTCCAATTGTTCTGAGTTGGCTAATACATGAAACTTATTTGCATTCTCTCCCCACGGTATACCAACCTCCAAATAGCTTAGGATCTTGTCATTCTTGTTGGGAAGATTTGACAATATATTGTACAACCTTTTCTCAGGGATTGTCCGATGCACTACTGTGGAATGTTCCAATTTTCTCCTTAAACTGGCCTATGTCTTTTGAACAAACCCCAGACTGCATCTTTCACATTCGAAAGAAGTAAATGCTATCCCAACTTAACACATTTCAGGAAGCCGAACAAATGATCAGAAATTCTAAAATTTTGATTATAAGTAACCTAATTCTTGAAACAACGCTGAATAATGACATTAAAAATATTAAAGAACTACAGTACTTTTAGATATAATTTTGATACCCAACATCCATGCTGAATAAGATGTATTTTTCCCTTATCCTTACTTAAGTCACTTATAATTCCCCTCCAAAACATCAACATGCTGTTAAAAAAAAAAAAAAAAATCCAAGAATAAATAGCATGCCTACCCTCAGTGTAACATTCTTTTGCTTTCCTTAACTTGAAGCATAAAAGCCTTTCAGTAACTGTTAAGTTCTTAAAATAGACTGCCTTATCTTCAACCATATTATCTATTCCCATATGTCATAAAATGACGACGTTTCTAGCAGAATACCAGGAAATACACAAAGGGAGTCAGTAAGTGGTAGCCTTTTTCTAATGCCTTCTGGAAGAGACGCTAAATTTGATTCTGATTTTTTAATGTAACATAATAATATAAACCAAAAAACCAAGCCTGTTGCGATTGAGTCGATTCTGACTCATAGCAACCCTAGAAGAAAAATATATTTATATATTTTAGTTGTTACAAGCATTGTGAGTTAGGTTATACCGTGTTAAATTTTCTATGATTTCAAACACTGTATAGAAATGTGGAATGATGCCATGTTTCCACTCCTATTCGTTCATTCACTGAACAAATATTTATTGAGTCCTGGGGCCCGGTGGCATAATGATTAAGAGTTTGGCTGCTAACCAAAAGGTTGGCAGTTCGAATCCACCAGCTGCTCCTTGGAAAATCTATGAAGCAGTTCTATTCTGTCCTATAGGGTCACTGTGAGCAGAAAAGACGACAATGGATTTTTGCTTTTGTTTTTTAGGTACTAGTTGTTCTAGATTACAGAGATGAAAACAAAAACTAATCTGCTGTGGTAGACTGAATTTAAGATGGTCTCTAATGTCTTTGTCTCCTAGTTTTCACACCCTTCTGTAATCCCTCTCCTGAGTATGGGTGGTACCCAATGACTCATATCTAATGAACACTCCTTGACCTTGCGTGGATTCCGACTTATAGCAGCCCTATAGGACAGAGTAGAACTGCCCCAAAGTGTTTCCAACGCGGTCAGCCTTTATGGAAGCAGACTACCACATCTTTCTCCCTTGAAGTTGCTGGTAGGTTCAAACTGCCGACTTTTCAGTTAGAGGCCAAGCACTTAACCACTGCTCCACCAGGGATAGATTATGGCAAAATTGATTGGACATCAATACTGAGATTAGGTTACAAAATGACTCTAACTTCCATCTTGCTTTACCTCTCTTCTCTGTTGCCTGGAGTCCTCATTCTTGGGAAAGCATGCGGCCAATGTTTTGAACCTCCCCACGGAGAGGCCAATGTATTAAGGAGCTGATGACTTCCACCACACCCAGGGAGGACCTGAAGCCTGCCATCAGCCATGTGAGTAAACTTGGAAGTGCATCTTCTGAGCCTTGCTAAATAGCTATACAGTGAGCTTCTAGGAGTAACCTTCCCCCTTTGAGCCTTGAGATGACTGTAACCCCTGCCAACAACTTGACTGCAGCCTTATGGAAGATCCTCAAGTAAGGAATCCAGCAAAGCTGTGCCTGGAACCCTGAGCCACAGAAACTGCGAAATAGTAAATGTTTTGTTTTAAGCTGCAAAGTTTTGAAGTAATTTGTTACAAGGCAAGAGATAACCAGTACACTTGCCCTCATAGTTTATATTCAAATGGGTATTCCAACCTGAGGAGAAAAGGTCTGAGAGTATGGTGGATATAAAATGTAATGTTTTCATCTCACTCCCTTGCTTTCCCTAAGCTCAGATATTGCAGCTAATTGAGTAAATTTTGAAGTTTGAATGGATTACTAGAGTAGTCAAGGTCCAAAGTGACTGCTCTTGGTGGTGGTTGGAGGCATTGGACATTTTTTTCCATCCCACAGAGAATCAAGAACGGTGGGAGTTCCTTAAAGGCACCAGGTAATGATAAAATCATGTTCAGCAGAAAAAGAGTAACGCCATCAAAGGCAAAGGTAAAGGAGTTCCGAGCCAGTGCGCACCTTGTGGACGTCAGAGAGGATGAGCTGGGGTTGTGAGATTCCATAGATTCTTCAAACTTTTTTGTTTCCCCTAGACCACACTCTGGGAGGAGCTTATGCAGGTAGGGTTTCCAGGGCTAGGCATATTATGGTACTTCGTAGAAGACTGAAGCCATTCTATGATCTTGCTAAGAAAGAGACAGGTGGAATGAAAGGTAAGGGTTTGGCGCCAGACTGAGAGAATGTATTCAGTCAGAGAACATGTGCAGACATATTTCTGAGTACGTGTCTAAAGCCCTTGCCTCTGTACCTACGGTTAAGATTTAGAAGACAAAGGTAACCAAAAACGAGTATTAGGCTAACTGTACAAACTCCCTACTGGGTTGGCCTTTTGCATGGAAAGCCAGATTAGGGAATTAATGAATGGGATCACACTCTAGACAACTCTCTAAGCCTGGAGACGACAGTCTCCAAGTTCTGGTGCCACTTTCTAGTCTTGGGCTTCATTGACTTCTTCAACATTTCAATAACGTGTAAATAGGACTTCATTCAATTAAAGGTTTATATCATGATTAATTTCTCAGGATCTCTGGTGGTATGAGTTGTCTCACTTATTATTGTCTGAAGCAGGCAATAGACAACATGGTCACGGAACACAGGAAGAGCCTTAAACAGGGCTCTCACTGGCAGCTCAGTGGGGGCTCAAAAAACAAGCAGTTGCTGCCAAGTCAACTCCGACTTATGGTGGTCCCACGTGTGTCAGAGTAGAACTGTGCTCCATAACGTTTTCAATGATCGATATTTCTGAAACAGGTGGCCAGGCCTTTCTTCCCTGCAGCTCTGGGTGAACTCTAACCTTTAACCTTTCAGTTAGCAGCCACTGTAGTAAATGTTTGCAGCACTCAAGAACTTCAGTGGGTGCCCAGAAGCACTTAAAAACAGAGCATTACACTGTTCTGAGGGATAAGAAGGAAGAAAAAAAATAAAGCGAGAGATTGCAGCGAATGTCCAATTAAAGGAAAGGAGAATTATCGTGCCCTTCCTGTCCATGGCCTCCCTCCTTTTGCCATTTCTGTTTCACGTTTGGATGTTATCCAAATCCTGGATGCTATCAGCAAATACTGACACATCAATTATTAGTAAATGTTTGATTGAGACCATATCACATATGATTCTTTTAACGTGAATCATATATTTTCTATCTTTATGCATGCAGTCTGCAGTAAATCAGGAGGAAATACGTTTGTCTTGCAACATGTTTGGTAGGATTATAGAAATATAAAGGGAACAGGGAAGGGGGAGTGCTTGTGGGATTAGAGAAGCCTTTTTAGGAAAATTGATGGTAAAGCAATCTTGAAAAGGAAGGTTCTAGCCCATGAAGAAGCAAGAGAAAGCGAGAGAGTGAAATGGCCAGGCCCATGTTTGAATGCTGCTGTTGCACTGGATATGGATGGGAGAAGAAGCGGGTAGAAGGGAGACAGGGGTAGAAGCCAGACCTTGCTGGGCCTTGTATGCCCTGCCCTGTGTCCCTGTGGGCAATGGGGCGCTAGTGCTAGAAGTGAGATGATCAAATTTGTATATCTTTGGAGGAATTGCTCAAGCACCATTATAAGTGGTATTACTTATATGAATTAAGTGGACTTTCTCTTTTTACTTTCTCTGTCTCTACTCCACTTTTTTTAAGGTTAACTATAATTTTTTACATGTAGTTTATTCCCACCCCTTTTACTGTTTGCCTACCTCAGGAGATAATACGGAATTATGGATGAACTAAAGGCAGAATCCATAATTTGTTATGATCCACACAGTAGAATGCCTTTGCATAGTTAATAAAACACAGGTAGACATCTTTCAGGTATTCTCTGCTTTCAGTCAGAATCTACCCGACATCAGCAATGATATCCCTTGTTCCACATTCTCTTCTGAATCAAGCTTGAATTTATGGGAGTTCCCTGTTGATGTACTGTTGCAGACACTTTTGAATAATCTTCAGCAAAATTTTCCTTGCAAAGAATGGGAATTCCAGAACACTTAATTGTGCTCATGAGGAACCGGTACATAGATCAAGAGGCAGTCCATTGGAACAGAATAAGGGAATTCTGCATAGTTTAAAGTCAGGAAAGGTGTGTATCAGTGTTGTAGCCTTTCTCTACTCTTATTCAGTCTGTATGCTGAGCAAATAATCCAAGAAACTGGACTTTATGAAGAAGAACAGGGCACCAGGATTAGAGGAAGAGTCTTTAACCTGCATTACGCAGATGACGCAACTATGATGACTATCAAAGACCACAGTTTTCAGAACGTATTACACCTCAACATAAAGAAAACAAAAATCCTCACAGTTGGGCCAATAAACAACATCATGATAAATGGAGAAAAGATTGAAGTTATCAAGGATTTCATTCTACTCAGATCCACAGTCAATACCCATGGAAGCAGCAGTTAAGAAGTCAAAAGACACGTTGCATTGGGCAAATCTGCTGCAAAAGACTTCTTTAAAGTGTTAAAAAGCAAAGACGTGCACTTGACCCAAGCCATGGTGTTTCCTTCACCCCATATGCATGCAAAAGCTGGACGATACGTAAGGAAGATGGAAGAATCGATGCCTCTGAATTGTGGTGTTGGTGAGGAATGTTGACTATACCATGGACTGCCAAAAGAATGAACAAATCTGTCTTGGAAGAAGTACAACCAGAATGCTCCTTAGAAGCAAGGATGGCAAGACTATGTCTCACATTCTTTGGACATGTTTTCAGGAGGATCAGTCCCCAGAAAAGGATGTTGTGCTTAGTAAAGTAGAGGGTCAGTAAAAAAAGAGGAAGCCCCTCAATGAGATGGATTGACACAGTGTCTGCAACAATGGGCTCAAGCATAACAAAGATTGTGAGGGTGGCACAGGACCGAGCACCTAACAACAACATAGGTAGAAAGGTTAAAAAAAAGGTGACTTATCTGTAAAAATTTACTTAATATTAATGATATTCCTAAAATATCATTTTTTGGAGATCTTTTATCTGGAAGATAAAGTTCCTAGGGTTCCTATATTTCTAAACCATAAGAAAGTTAAAAATGCATTCATTCTTTTTCTCAGAATTTAAAATTATCTCTTTTCTTCTGTTATATTCTTCCTTCTTCCTACCACATATGCTGTTGTTTTTTTTCAATTATTTTTGAAATATTATCAAATTATAATGAATGTTTTATTAAACAAAGGATAACCACAAAATAAATATAAGAATAGTATTTAATAGACACTGCAAAAAATAAAATAAAATTTTGCCGCCTTGGATTACTTTCTTAAGAGTATCTTTAGGCAAGCTAGAATTGGTCCCACTAACTGTATATTATCTATTTTTTAATATTTATTTTATTTTTGTTGGGTATATATATGTCTGGGAAACCCTGGTGGTGTAGTGGTTAAGTGCTAAGGCTGCTAACCAAAAGGTCGGCAGTTTGAATCTGCCAGGCGCTCCTTGGAAACTTTATGGGGCAGTTCTACTCTGTCCTATACGGTCGCTATGAGTCGGAATCAACTTGATGGCACTGGGTTTGGTTTTGGCACTGGGATATATATACCCATACATCCATTCAACTATTTCTACACGTACAATTCAGTGACATTGGTTATGTTCTTCATGTTGTGTCATCATTCTGGCTATCTCTACCCAAATTATTTCATTTCCATCAACTTAGACTCATTGCCCCTAAACTTCTCCTCTATGCTTTAGAGTTACTGCTTTTACATAGATAATCCTTTAAAGAAGTGTAATGCTCAAGTAAACATATTTTTACTAAATGAGCTAAAATGTTATTTGATTTAAAGGTGACTTCAGTGAATAGTTTTGGTTCAAGGCTTAAAGATTCTCTCAGGGCAATTGATTTCGGGGCTCCTCCATTCTCAATGGGTCCAGTAAGTCTGATTTCATAGGAATTTGAAATCCTGTTCTACGTTTTCTCCCTTTTGACCAGGACCCATCTATTAAGAACTTGATCAAAATGTTCAGTAATGATAGCTAGGCCCCATCCAGTTCTTCTGGTCTCAAGGCTAAGGAAGCAGTAGTTCATGGAGGCAATTAGGCCTGAGGTTCAGTTTCTTTATAGATTCTTGGGTCTCCTTTCTTTGCTGCTCCAGGCAAATAGAGATCAATTATTTTATCTTGGATGTCCACTCACAAGCTTTTAAGACCCCAGGCACTATTCACTGAACTAGGAGGTAGAACAGAAACACTAAGAACTTTATAAGGATAATTGACTAAATTGTCCCACAAAGTCATGATCCTAATCCATGAGGCATTTTGTGTACCTAAGTGGTATCAGGAAACCCTGGTGGAATAGTGGTTAAGTGCTACGGCTGCCAACGAAAGGGTCGGCAGTTCGAATCCGCCAGGCGCTCCTTGGAAACTCTATGGGGCAGCTCTACTCTGTCCTACAGGGTCGCTAAGAGTTGGAATCGACTCAATGGCGTTGGGTTTGGTTTTTGGGTTTAAGTAGTATCAGTGGCTGTACTTTCTTTTCTTCTGTTTTTTAGGTGTGGCTGTTGCTGTAAAATTATATGTAATATAACCTTTGATGTTTTGCCCTTTTTCTGTGATATCATTTACATTAGTCAAGTTGTGTAACCATTGTCCTTAATTAATGTCAATTTTCCCATCACCATAAACAAAAACTCACTCTTTCCCAGAGAGTGATCCCCCCTCTCCCTCTCCCTTCCCATTCCCCGTAACCACTAATAACCGCTGGTCTCCATATATTTACCTACCTATTCTTGTCATTTCAGTAAGTGAGATTAAATAATATTTGTTCTTTTGTGATTAACTTATTTCACTCAGCATAATGTCTTCAAGGTTCATTCATGCATATTATCTACTGAATTATGACAAAACTAAGGTACTTGCATAATAAAATGAAACATAAGATAAACAATTACCCTACTATGAAAATTCTTTACTATACATGTAAAGGAAAACCTGGTGGCATAGTGGTTAAGACCTACAGCTGCTAACCAAAAGGTTAGCAGTTCAAATCCACCAGGCACTCCTTGGAAACTCTGGGGGGCAGTTCTACTCTGTCCTATAGGGTCGGTATGAGTCAGAATCGACTCGATTGCAGTGGGTTGGGTTAGTTTTGGTTTTATACATGTAAAAGCAATCTAATGACCAAGGTAAAAATAGCTTGAAATCTTATAAGGATTCATTTCATGATGAGCTGGAGACAGATTAGTTGTAGGTAAACACTTTGAATGATTTGATAGGGCTTTCTGTTCTTCTTACTTTGGAATTGATTCCAAAGAATAAGGAGAGTGGAAAATGAATTTGAAGAAAACATTGAAAAGCTCTCGCTACTGAGAACGACATCCATATATTCTTTTGGAAAACAAAAATTTAGGTTTTAGTCTGAAAACTAATTTAGATATGCTCATTTGGACCTGCAGTAAAGAACAGATAGAGCGTCCTTTGGGATTCTAACAAGAATGACTGGTTGATACAAAAGATTAGCTTTTCCCACCACCTTCCTTGATTCTCTGCCTGAAAATTTTTTTTTTAATTAACTTTTATTAAGCTTCAAGTGAACATTTACAAATCCAATCAGTCTGTCACATGCAAGTTCACATACATCTTACTCCCTTCTCCCACTTGCTCTCCCCCTATTGAGTCAGCCCTTTCAGTCTCTTGTTTCATGCCAATTTTGCCAGCTTCCCTCTCTCTCTATCTTCCCATCCCTCCTCCAGTCAAGAGTTGCCAACACACTCTCAAGTGTCCACCTGATTTAATTAGCTCGCTCTTCATCAGCATCTCTCTCCCCCCGCTGACCAGTCCCATTCATGTCTGGTGAGTTGTCTTCGGGGATGGTTCCTGTCCTGTGCCGACAGAAGGTCTGGAGAGCATTGCCGCCGGGATTCCTCTAGTCACAGTCAGACCATTAAGTATGGTCTTTTTATGAGAATTTGGGGTCTGCATCCCACTGATCTCCTGCTCCCTCAGGAGTTCTCTGTTGTGCTCCCTGACAGGGCAGTCATCGATTGTGGCCGGGCACCAACAAGTTCTTCTGGTCTCAGGATGATGTAGGTCTCTGGCTCATGTGGCCCTTTCTGTCTCTTGGGTTCTTAGTTGTTGTGTGACCTTGGTGTTCTTCATTTTCATTTGCTCCAGGTGGGTTGAGACCAATTGATGCATCTTGGATGGCCGCTTGTTAGCATTTAGGACCCCAGACGCCACATTTCAAAGTGGGATGCAGAATGTTTTCATAATAGAATTATTTTGCCAATTGACTTAGAAGTCCCCTCAAACCATGTTCCCCAGACTCCCGCCCCTGCTCTGCTGACCTTTGAAGCATTCATTTTATCCCGGAAACCTCTTTGCTTTTAGTCCAGTCCAATTGGGCTGACCTTCCATGTATTGAGTGTTATCTTTCCCTTCACCCAAAGCAGTTCTTATCTACTGATTGATCAATAAAAAACCCTCTCCCTCCCTCCCTCCCTCCCCCCTTCGTAACCACAAAAGTATGTGTTCTTCTCAGTTTTTACTATTTCTCAAGATCTTATAATAGTGGTCTTATACAATATTTGTCCTTTTGCCTCTGATTCATTTCGCTCAGCATAATCCCTTTCATATTCCTCCATGTTATGAAATGTTTCACAGATTCGTCACTGTTCTTTATTGATGCGTAGTATTCCATTGTGTGAATATACCACAATTTATTTACCCATTCATCCGTTGACGGACACCTTGGTTGCTTCCAGCTTTTTGCTATTGTAAACAGAGCTGCAATAAACATGGGTGTGCATATATCTGTTTTTGTGAAGGCTCTTGTATCTCTAGGGTATATTCCGAGGAGTGGGATTTCTGGGTTGTATGGTAGTTCTATTTCTAACTGTTTAAGATAACGCCAGATGGATTTCCAAAGTGGTTGTACCATTTTACATTCCCACCAGCAGTGTATAAGAGTTCCAATCTCTCTGCAGCCTCTCCAACATTTATTATTTTGTGTTTTTTGGATTAATGCCAGCCTAGTTGGTGTGAGATGGAATCTCATCGTAGTTTTAATTTGCATTTCTTTAATGGCTAATGATTGGGAGCATTTTCTCATGTATCTGTTGGCTGCCTGAATATCTTCTTTAGTGAAATGTGTGTTCATATCCTTTGCCCACTTCTTGATTGGGTTGTTTGTCTTTTTGTGGTTGAGTTTTGACAGAATCATGTAGATTTTAGAGATCAGGCGCTGGTCTGAGATGTCATAGCTGAAAATTCTTTCCCAGTCTGTAGGTGGTCTTTTTACTCTTTTGGTGAAGTCTTTAGATGAGCATAGGTGTTTGATTTTTAGGAGCTCCCAGTTATCGGGTTTCTCTTCATCATTTTTGGTAATGTTTTGTATTCTGTTTATGCCCTGTATTAGGGCTCCTAGGGTTGTCCCTATTTTTTCTTCCATGATCTTTATCGTTTTAGTCTTTATGTTTAGGTCTTTGATCCACTTGGAGTTAGTTTTTGTGCATGGTGTGAGGTATGGGTCCTGTTTCATTTTTTTGCAAATGGATATCTAGTTATGCGAACACCATTTGTTAAAAAGACTATTATTTCCCCAATTGACTGACACTGGTCCTTTGTCAAATATCAGCTGCTCATACATGGATGGATTTATATCTGGATTCTCAATTCTGTTCCATTGGTCTATGTGCCTGTTGTTGTACCAGTACCAGGCTGTTTTGACTACTGTGGCTGTATAATAGGTTCTGAAATCAGGTAGAGTGAGGCCTCCCACTTTCTTCTTCTTTTTCAGTAATGCTTTGCTTATCCGGGGGTTCTTTCCCTTCCATATGAAATTGGTGATTTGTTTCTCTATCCTCTTAAAATATGACATTGGAATTTGGATCGGAAGTGCGTTATATGTATAGATGGCTTTTGGTAGAATAGACATTTTTACTATGTTAAGTCTTCCTATCCATGAGCAGGGTATGTTTTTCCACTTAAGAATGTCCTTTTGAACTTCTTGTAGTAGAGCTTTGTAGTTTTCTTTGTATAGGTCTTTTTCATCCTTGGGAAGATTTATTCCTAAGTATTTTATCTTCTTGGGGGCTATTATGAATGGTATTGATTTGGTTATTTCCTCTTCGGTTTTCTTTTTGTTGATGTAGAGCAAACCAAGTGATTTTTGTATGTTTATTTTATAACCTGAGACTCTGCCAAACTCTTCTATTAGTTTCAGTAGTTTTCTGGAGGATTCCTTAGGGTTTTCTGTGTATAAGATCATGTCATCTGCAAATAGAGATAATTTTACTTCCTCCTTGCCAATCCAGATACCCTTTATTTCTTTGTCTAGCCTAATTGCCCTGGCTAGGACTTCCAGCACGATGTTGAATAAGAGCGGTGATAAAGGGCATCCTTGTCTGGTTCCCATTCTCAAGGGAAATGCTTTCAGGTTCTCTCCATTTAGAGTGATATTGGCTGTTGGCTTTGCATAGATGCCCTTTATTATGTTGAGGAATTTTCCTTCAATTCCTATTTTGGTAAGAGTTTTTATCATGAATGGGTGTTGAACTTTGTCAAATGCCTTTTCTGCATCAATTGATAAGATCATGTGGTTTTTATCTTTTGTTTTATTTATGTGATGGATTACATTAATGGTTTTTCTGATATTAAACCAGCCTTGCATACCTGGTATAAATCCCACTTGGCCAGGGTGAATTATTTTTTTGATGTGTTGTTGGATTCTACTGCCTAGAATTTTGTTGAGGATTTTTGCATCTATGTTCATGAGGGATATGGGTCTGTAATTTTCTTTGTTTGTAATGTCTTTACCTGGTTTTGGTATCAGGGAGATAGTAGCTTCATAGAATGAGTTGGGTAGTATTCCGTCATTTTCTATGCTTTGAAATACCTTCAGTAGTAGTGGTGTTAAGTCTTCTCTGAAGGTTTGGTAGAACTCTGCAGTGAAGCCGTCCGGGCCAGGACTTTTTTTTGTTGGAAGTTTTTTGATTACCGTTTCAATCTCTTTTTTTGTTATGGGTCTATTTAGTTGTTCTAATTCTGAATGTGTTAGTTTAGGTAGGTAGTGTTTTTCCAAGAATTCATCCATTTCTTCTAGGTTTTCAAATTTGTTAGAGTACAATTTTTCATAGTAATCTGAAATGATTCTTTTAATTTCATTTGGTTCTGTTGTGATGTGGTCCTTCTTGTTTCTTATTCGGGTTATTTGTTTCCTTACCTGTATTTCTTTAGTCAGTCTAGCCAATGCTTTATCAATTTTGTTAATTTTTTCGAAAAACCAGCTTTTGGCTTTGTTAATTCTTTCAATTGTTTTTCTGGTCTCTAATTCATTTAGTTCAACTCTAATTTTTATTATTTGTTTTCTTTTGGTGCCTGATGGGTTCTTTTGTTGCTCACTTTCTATTTGTTGAAGTTGTAGGGACAGTTCTCTGATTTTGGCTCTTTCTTCTTTTTGTATGTGTGCATTTATCGATATAAATTGGCCTCTGAGCACTGCTTTTGCTGTGTCCCAGAGGTTTTGATAGGAAGTATTTTCATTCTCGTTGCTTTCTATGAATTTCCTTATTCCCTCCTTGATGTCTTCTATAACCCAGTCTTTTTTCAGGAGGGTATTGTTATTGTTCAGTTTCCAAGTATTTGATTTCTTTTCCCTAGTTTTTCTGTTATTGATTTCAAGTTTCATTGCCTTGTGGTCTGAGAAGATGCTTTGTAATATTTCGATGTTTTGAACTCTGCAAAGGTTTGTTTTATGACCTAATATGTGGTCTATTCTAGAGAATGTTCCATGTGCACTAGAAAAGAAAGTATATTTTGCAGCAGTTGGGTGGAGAGTTCTGTATAAGTCAATGAGGTCAAGTTGGTTGATTGTTGTAAGTAGGTCTTCCGTGTCTCTATTGAGCTTCTTACTGGATGTCCTGTCCTTCTCCGAAAGTGGTGTATTGAAGTCTCCTAGTATAAATGTGGAGGTGTCTATCTCACTTTTCAGTTCTGTTAAAATTTGATTTATGTATCTTGCAGCCCTGTCATTGGGTGCATAAATATTTAATATGGTTATGTCTTCCTGATCAATTGTCCCTTTTATCATTATGTAGTGTCCTTCTTTATCCTTTGTGGTGGATTTAAGTCTAAAGTCTATTTTGTCAGAAATTAATATTGCTACTCCTCTTCTTTTTTGCTTATTGTTTGCTTGATATATTTTTTTCCATCCTTTGAGTTTTAGTTTGTTTGTGTCTCTAAGTCTAAGGTGTGTCTCTTGTAGGCAGCATATAGATGGATCGTGTTTCTTTATCCAGTCCGTGACTCTCTGTCTCTTTATTGGTGCATTTAGTCCATTTACATTCAGGGTAATTATAGATAAATAAGTTTTTAGTGCTGTCATTTTGATGCCTTTTCATGTGTGTTGTTGGCCATTTCATTTTCCCACATACTTTTTTGTGCTGAGACATTTTTCTTAGTAAATTGTGAGATCCTCATTTTCATAATGTTTAACTTTATGTTAGTTGAATCGTTACGTTTTTCTTGGCTTTTTTCTTGAGTTATGGTGTTGATATTCCTTTTTGTGGTTACCTTATTATTTACCCCTATTTTTCTAAGTAAAAACCTAACTTGTATCGTTCTATATCGCCTTGTATCACTCTCCATCTGGCAGTTCAATGCCTCCTGTATTTAGTCCCTCTTTTTGATTATTGTGTTCTTTTACCTATTGACTTCCATGATTCCCTGTTCTATTATTTTATTTATTTATTAGAATTAACCTTAGTTTGTTTGTTTTTGTGCTTTCCCTATTTGAGTTGATATCAGGACGTTTTGTTATGTGACCTTGTATTGTACTGGTACCTGATATTATTGGTCATCTGACCAAACAATCTCCTTTAGCATTTCTTGTAGCCTTGGTTTGGTTTTTGCAAATTCTCTAAACTTGTGTTTATCTGTAAATATCTTAATTTCGCCTTCATATTTCAGAGAGAGTTTTGCTGGATATATGATCCTTGGTTGGCAGTTTTTCTCCTTCAGTGCTCTGTATACGTCGTCCCATTCCCTTCTTGCCTGCATGGTTTCTGCTGAGTAGTCTGAACTTATTCTTATTGATTCTCTCTTGAAGGAAACCTTTCTTTTCTCCCTGGCTGCTTTTAAAATTTTCTGTTTATCTTTGGTTTTGGTGAGTTTGATGATAATATGTCTTGGTGTTTTTCTTTTTGGATCAATCTTAAATGGGGTTCGATGAGCATCCTGGATAGATATCCTTTCGTCTTTCATGATGTCAGGGAAGTTTTGTGTCAGGAGTTCTTCAACTATTTTCTCTGTGTTTTCTGTTCCCCCTCCCTGTTCTGGGACTCCAATTACTCGCAAGTTATCCTTCTTGATAGAGTCCCACATGATTCTTAGGGTTTCTTCATTTTTTTAAATTCTTTTATCTGATTTTTTTTCAGCTATGTTGGTGTTGATTCCCTGGTCCTCCAGATGTCCCAGTCTACATTCTAATTGCTCGAGTCTGCTCCTCTGACTTCCTAGTGCGTTGTCTAATTCTGTAATTTTATTGTTAATCTTTTGGATTTCTACATGCTGTCTCTCTATGGATTCTTGCAACTTATTAATTTTTCCACTATGTTCTTGAATAATCTTTTTGAGTTCTTCAACAGTTTTATCAGTGTATTCCTTGGGTTTTTCTGCAGTTTGCCTAATTTCATTTGTGATGTCTTTAAGCATTCTGTAAATTAGTTTTTTATATTCTGTATCTGATAATTCCAGGACTGTATCTTCATTTGGGAAAGATTTTGATTCTTTTGTTTGGGGGGTGGAGAAGCTGTCATGGTCTACTTCTTTATGTGGTTTGATATGGACTGCTGTCTCCGAACCATCGCTGGGAAACTAGTTTTTCCAGAAAATCCGCTAAAAAAAAATGCAGTCAGATCCCTATCAGAGTTCTCCCTCTGGCTCAGGCTATTCAGGTGTTAATGGAGCCGCCTGGGGAGGGTGGGGGAGGGACCAGAGAGCTAGGAGAGTAGCACCTCAGAATACAGCCCAAGTTGCTTGTCTTACTTGGAGTGACTATTATATCTGAGATTTCTGCGGGGCGCGTCGCCTATATGTACTGGCTGTGTGGAGATTGCCCCCCGGGAGGTCTGGCCCGCTGGCGTCACGGTCAGATCCTCCGCTGTGAGCCCCACCCCCAAGGTTAACGCTCCCCTACTGGGATGGTGCACTCCCGACTCCAAAATCAGTCGCTGCCTCCCGGGGACTCCCCATCCCGCCAGCCGCGTCACGTGCCGCCCCTGCGAACCGGGTGGGCTCCCTCCCCTGGGGTCAGCTCAAGAGAGGGGAGCAGCTCCCTGCGCCTGCACCGTGACTGCGCGTCCCGACTGGGACGCTGCTCTCCCCGCTCCAAGACCAGCCACTGCCTCCCGGGGACTTCTTCCACCGGCTGCGCCGCCAAGCTTCCCGCGCAAACCGGGTGGGACCGCCCCGGGGTCAATTCAGGGGGATTGAGCTGCACCCCGCGCTCACGCCCCACCAGCGCCTGCCAAAATCCCGGCGGGATGGCTCCCCTGCTGGGACGCTGCTCTCCCTGCTCCAAGACCAGTCACTGCCTTCCGGGGACTTCTCCCACTGGCTGCTCCACCGCGCCGCTCTCGCGAACTGGCTGGGCGCCGCCTGCAGGAACAGCTGGGCCCCCCGGGGTCAATTCGGGGGAATGTAGCTGCTCCCCGCGCTCGCGCCCCGCCCGCTCCCTGCCAAAATCCTTGCGGGACGGCTCCCAGGCTGGGATGCTGCTCTCCCCGCTCCAAGACCAGTCACTGCCTCCCGGGGATTTCTCCCACCGGCTGCGCCGCCACGCCGTCTATGCGAAGCGGCTGGGCTCCCTCCCGGGTTGAGTTTGGGGGCTAGGGCTGGGCCCCTTGTCTGTGCCGTCTGCCCCCCTGGGCTCTGCCCCAAATCGGGCTCCGAAGGTCACCTGACTGGTACGCTGGCTCCTGGCTCTGAAAACAATCGCTGTCTCCCCGTATTTGTTCGTTCTCCGTCTCTAAATCTGTGTTTGTTGTTCAGAGTTTGTAGATTGTTATGTATGTGATTGATTCACTTGTTTTTCCGAGTCTTTGTTGCAAGAGGGATCCGTGGTAGCGTCTACCTAGTCCGCCATCTTGGCCCCGCCTCCTGCCTGAAAATTTATAATGTGAAACATGGGGAGGTAAAATTAGCCAAACAAGGGACCACTTTTGTCACAGACTGTAGCGGTCTTTTTTTACCCTACAAAGGGTACCATGACTGGCTTCAAAATAATCATCAATGCAAAAGCAAACATATCTGAGTTACAGCAAGAGGGGTTTCTTCATAGCCTTCCTATACTTCGAATGATTTTAGTAAAGTGAAAAAGAGTATGAGGTGATTCCCTTGTGGAGTGAAAAGATTTGGGGATGCTAAATTATATTTTTCTTCTTGTATTCTATATTTCTTCTATTGTACCCTTAAAGAGAAATTTCTCTCCTGTGGTCAACATCTCAGAATAGGGGTGGGCAGAGTGAAAAGGAAGCTGAAAGTTTGTCAGGCTTTTTTTTTTTTTAGAAAGCCTAAATCTTTAGAAGAATTTAGAGGAATGATAAAAGAGTGAAAAGGAAGCAGATGAGGGTATGGACAAAATATCATGAATATATTGCATTGAAGAGCGATGTCTCCCCTCTAGGCTGCAAAGATTTCTCCATGCTTTAGGGGTTTAGGGTTTAGGGAAGGAGCTGATGATGAGGTAGGTCTCTGGGTCCTGATTAGCAAAAACTGACTCCCTGTCTCCAGTAGCACAGCTGGGGAGGCTGCAAGATCTGAAGGTGGAATGGCTTATAGGGTGCCTCAGCAGGTGGCATCATGGACAGCTTCAACAAAGTTTCCTTTGGTCCCTGAGGATAAGTTAGAAGCAATAGAGCTATTGGATACAGCTGGACCATGCAGGTAGAACAATGGGTAGTTCAGCAAAAGTCTGTGTGGATTGAAGACTGAGGATCAGATGTCTATACCTCCCCAAATGCCTTGATAATGAATTGTTTCAAAATTGCTAGAAGAGTTCAGCTCAGTATGATATTACTGTTCCAGAAGGGTTATTAGATCTCATATAACTGGGCGAGTTTGAGGGACAAGAAGGGCGAGCCCCTTGGAGAGACAGAGAGACAAAGACGTGGGGAATCAAACTTATATGGATACTGCTCTCCTCAAAACTTTGTATGTCTTTTTTGTTTTAATTTTTTTAATTGAACTTTAGATGAAGGCTTACGGAACAAACTAGTCTTATCAAACATTTAGTACATACATTGTTGTATAACATTGGTTAACAACCCCACGACATGTTAGCATTCTCCTTTCTCAGCCCAGGATTCCCTATTATCAGCTTTCCTGTTCCCTCCTACTTTCCAGTCCCCTCCCCAGGGGTGGTGCTCCCTTTTAGTCTTGTTTTGTTCCATGGGCCTGTTCAATCTTTGGCTGAAGGGTGAACCTCAGGAGTGGCCTCATTACTGAGCTGAAAGGATGTCTGGGGGCCATACTCTCAGGGTTTCTCCAGTGTCTTTCAGGCCAGCAAGTCTGGTCTTCCTTTTTGTGTTAGAATTAAAACTTCATGTACCTTTAACCAATTTGTTCATACTGAAGTTTTTCACTTTGGATTCAATTTAACATGAATTTGTGATTCACTAATTTTTTTTTTTAACACAGAAAGTAATCCATACTGTAAGCATATAGACCAAATTTCTAGATTCCTGCTGTTGAGCAAAGGAGTCATATTGCTTCTTTATAAAGAATTTAAAAACTGACAATGCTTGAATATAGTAAAAAAACAAAAACAAAAATCTCTGTCTTTGAGTTGATTCTGACTCGTGGCGACCCCTTGTATGTCAGAGTAGAATTGTGCTTCACAGGTTTGTCAATGGCTGTGATCTTTCAGAAGCAGATTTCCAGGACTTTCTTCCAAGTTGCCCCTGGGTGGATTTGAACATCCAACCTTCTGATTAGCAGCTGAACACTTAACCATTTGTACCATCCAAGGATTTCTTCTATATATAGTAGCCTTCAGCAAAGAGAGGTCAGTATAGAAATTACATTTTATTTCAGTTTTAGGTTAAAAGAACCCAGTATATGACATGTCTCACATATACTTTACCTCGTTTTTTTCTCACAGCAGTCAAGAGGCCAAGAGTTTTCCAAGTTAAGGGGATTAGTAGGTTGCAGAGTTGGTTTTTGAACTCAAGACTCTCTTTATCTCTTTCTCTTTCTATTTCTTTTCCCATCCTTCCCTCCTTCTCTTTCACCCTTCTTTCCAATAGCATTGAGGCATATACAGTAGTGATATTTATACAAATATACATAATTTATAGACTCTAAAATAGTAACTTTGTACAGAAGTTTTTCCAAAACAAATTTAGAACACTCAACATTTGCCTTCAAAACCAATTTGTGCTGTGTGAGATGGTTTCATATCATTTCTCATCATATCATATGTGTCTAAAATTGTCACCAGATTGGTCACTGACAATTATCATGGGGTTTGGTACTGGATAATTAGCAGATATTTTTAAAAGTTCTTAATGGATAAGGGATAGGACATCTTTGTTGACTTTAGAAAAAAAATGTGTTATGAGTTCTTAAGGTAATTAAAAAGCAAGACTTGAAGTGTGAGATGATAGCATTTTAGAACTGGAATAGATTTTTGCCCAACCTTCTTATTCAACTTGATGGTACTTTTAAGTAGTTTAATTGTGGTTTAGAGATAACATCCAGATTACCACATTCGAAACACAAAGTTATTCAAGAAAATGTGTGCTCAAAAGAGTCATTTTATATTTTTACTCTTTCTGAAGACATTTAATTCCAAAAAGGAGATTTGATTTCTAACACTTGAACTAATGGAGCAGTGAAGATAGATTTCTACCTAATCCTCTTGAACCAAAGAAAGTTAATTTTTAAGGTTTTATGTAACAATGGAGATTAAGCATTTCATGAAATCCAGGTGAACAAACAGTATCTATATTACACCCCTAAAAATTTATACCTTTTCTTAAATGTGTTTTAGTTTTAAAATATAACTGAGAATTAAACACTCTGATTTTTTAATCATTACTCATATTTATGAAGCAGAAATATTCTGTGTGTTATACTTCCCTATATCTGAGTTAAATGTCGGTTTATATTTTGCACCAGCTTTATAATAGACAGTCACTTCTAAAATTCTGAGAGTTGTTTTTAATGGAGTTTCAAATTGCTTATTACTAAGGACTTTTTACCAAATTTACAATATGAAAAAAATCTCAATATTATAGAGTTGTGCTGTTTGATTAGTGAGCAAGTTCCATGAGCTTTTATTTAGAAAAGCCAACTAAGTAATAACTTAATGATTGTTACAATAATTTTCTTTTTACCTTTACTACTCCATGTAACATTTATAATTGCTCAAGAGATTACATATGGTCTAAAATAAGCATTTTAAAAAAAGGTACTTAAGAAGGGTTTTTAAACATGTTTGGTTGGCTTTTTCTAGAGTATGTGATCATTAAAAGTAAAGATTCTCCTTACCACATGTAAAAACTTACACTGTTGTAGGAGTGCTATTATTGGTTTTCTTGGTGGAACACATGTTATAACCAAAAATTGCTTCAGAGCAGTAAATATAAATATACTTCTTTTCTACAAATACAGATTTAATCAAATGTTGGGTTCATGAAAATTCCTATTAAAGTTTGAAATGAGATAAAATATTTTCAAATATTCTTGCCACATTTACTACTGCCTGGAATTCAATATATATTTTAAAAGTTAATTAAAAAAAAGTCCTCTTAAATATTTTATCTAACAAAAAGAATATTATTTGATAAACTACTCTTGCTTTAAATAGCCTTTACATTGAGACTTTGGTTTTTAGCTTTTCTACCTTTTTCACCAGAACTTGCAAACTGTACAAGGCAGCATCATTTAAAAAATACATTGATTATAACGTTATTGAGTAGATTGAAGATAGCAAGGTCAGAAAATGAGTCTTATTCATCCTAATATCCCTTGTCCTTAGCACAGTTCTTCAGACTTGGCCTATTGTTTCAGTTGGTTGAATGAATGAATGGTAAGTTTTTCTTTATCAAGAATTTTTAGGAAATCTACAGCTTCTTTAATTTACTGTATTTTTTTTTTATTGCTCTAATGGAAACATATCTGTTGAGTTTCCTAATGCAGCTTTCCTCATTTAAAAATAAATTTATAAACAATAAATCAATAAGTTATGTACTGAATAACCATTTAAAAATGAGATGGAAGTTACAGTTTCTAAGAATTTTTTCTACTTGGAGAGATACTGAATAATGGGAATGCCTAAGAAAGACAAATTGGGCACATCTATGAAGTCCTTGAAACTGAGGCTTATAATTTCAGCTTAGGGAGGTAGGCAAGGAAATCTATTTTAAGTCTTAATCAAGGGTTTAAGCATGATGAACTCAGGATTTAGAAGAAATTTGTCTCACTAAATTATAAGGAGCAATTGAAGAATGATAAAGCTGAAGATAGGGAGATCATCTGAGAGCCTGTTGCTATAATTCAGGCATGAACTGTATGGTGAAAATGTGAATAGAGAGCCATGTCAGTGGGAGAAATTTATCCATAAGACTGGTTATAGACCAAGGAGAAGTTAAATTGAAAAATTTCAAGCCTAGTTGACTGACAAAATGGTGGAGATACCTTGAACAATCAAGGAATGAGGGAGAGGGTGCTGGAAAATTTCATGACTGGTTTTAGACTCGTTAAATTTGAAATGACGGTACAGAATCCAAACAGGTACCTAGAAAATTTAAAAGAATCATCAGGCTCTTTTGAAATGTGAATAACAATGCAGTGCTAAGTATCTATTTTTGGGCATCATCATCAAGATGGGAAGAGTTGAAGCATGCTAAGGGAACATGCTATGGGATTACGTAGAGACAGAAGAACAGAATCCCAGTTCCCCCTGCCCCCCAATGAACCATATACACTAAAAATGAGAACAGGAAAAGGATCTACCTGAGAATCAATAAGGGATAGTCAAAGAAGAAAGAAGAGAACCAGGTTAAAGCAGAAAGTACAGAGGTGAGAGAGAGAGTTTCAAAGGAGGAGATATAGCTTTGGTGTGTGGGAGCCTGCCCTATCATCTCAGGAGACTGGATTTTTAGGTCTTCAGAAAGTTTATGAACCTGTTTTTAAACACATTGGTAGCTAGAAAGCTGAGACGGTGGGAGTATTTATACCATGAAAATTGGCATATATTAAAAATCAGACCTAATTCTGTTAATTTTCTAGGCAAAGGATTTCAAACAAAGACCTATTGTCTGTTTTTGTAAATAAAGTTTTATTAGAACACAGACACACTCATTCATTTACATATTGACTATGGTTGCTTTTGCATTATAATGGCAGAGGTGAATAATTGCCATAGAGACTATATGACCCATAAAACCTAAAATATTTGCTATCTGGCCCTTTACAGAAAAAGCTCCTCTATCCATGATCTAGGAGTGAGAAAGTGATGGGGTAAATACCAGTAATGGAGACTAAACTTAAAAGTATGTTTTGTATATAGGAGTTAGATTGTGAATGCCTAAAAAATTGAGGAAATAGTCTTCCAGAATTTGAAAACTATTAACTGACTCAGCAAAAAATTGCTCTCATCATTGACAAATGAAATGAGAAGTTCTGATATTTGTCCTTGTTCTTTCATTTTTATTCTACTCGATAACATAAACAAAAATATCAAGCAATTTCCATGTGAGGATTACACTCACTTGTCCACTATAAACCTAGATTGGCTATGGATACAAGAATTGGGCAAAAATTAACAAAAGCATTCTCAATAAAGAATACAGTATTTTTTATTAATATTGTAAATTGTGTGCTATGCATCCTTTGTACCAGTAAAATTTACAATAAACTTATGTCCATATATACATAAACCAAAAACCAAACTCAATGCTGTCTAGATGTTTCTGACTCATAGAGACTGTATAGAACAAGGTAGAACTGCCCCATAGGATTTCCAAGGCCATTGTCTTTACAGAAGCAGAGTGCCACATCTTTCTCCCACGGAGAGGCTGGTGGGCTCGAACGGTCAACCTTTCAGTTAGCAGCAAAGCGGTTTAACCATTGTGCACTAGGGCTCTTTACATTTCTTTCTTTCTTTTTTTTTTTGGAGAGAAGGTTGTTAAACACTTACCAGGACATCACGGTGCAACAGTTTCAGAAGTGATAGAGTTTTTGAAAGAAGATGACTGTTATGGATTGAATTGTGTCCCCCCAAAAATGTGTTTATCAATTTGGCTAGGCTATGATTCCTAGTATTGTGTGATCATCCACCATTATGTCATGTGGTGTGATTTTCCTATGTGTTGTAAATTCTACCTCTATGATGTTAATGAGTTGGGATAGGTGGTAGTTATGCTAACGAGACAGGGCTCAATCTACAAGATTGGATTGTGTCTTGAGCCAATCTCTTTTGAGATCTAAAAGAGAGAAGCGAGCAGACAGCCAGGGGAACCTCATACCACCAACGAAGTAGTGCTGGGAGCAGAGTTCATCCTTTGGGCCCAGGGTTTCTGCATAGAGAAGCTCCTAGTCCAGGGGAAGATTGATGACAAGGACCTTCCCCTTGAATGGACAGAGCAAGCTTTCTTTCCCCTGGAACGGACACCCTGAATTTAGACTTCTAGCCTACTAGACTCTGAGAGAATAAACTTCTGTTTGTTAAAGCCAACCACTTGTGGTATTTCTGTTACAGCAGCACTAGATGACTAAGACAATGACAACAGAAGAGGTCATTACATTTTATACTACTAGGAGCCCTGGTGGTACAGTTATAAGAGTTAAGCTGCTAATCAAAAGGTCAGCAGTTGGAATCCACCATCCACTCCTTGGAAACCCTATGGAGCAGTTCTGCCCTGTCCTATGTGATCGATTGCTATGAGTCGGATCAATTCAACAGTAGCATTTTTTTTTTTTAATATATTTGCCATTCAGAAATTATGAATCAAATAAAAACTCTCAGAGCAATTAGATGTATATTTTATTTCTTTTGTATTTTGTTAATTTAACAAGTATTTAATTGATTCACTGCTCTGGGCTAAACATTATGCTAAGCGATAGATGTACTTTGAAATTAAACAGACCTGTTTTATGGAATTTATAATCTGGTGACGAATGCGAATAATAAAGGAGTAAATACATAAACAAGCATTTAGTTACAAATTATATAAACAGAATATACCAGTTGCCATTGAGTTGACTCTGACTCACTGTGACCCTATGTGTTTCAAAGTAGAATTGCGCTCTATAGGGTTTTTAATAGCTTGATCTTTTTTGAAGTAGATGGCCAGGCCTGAGGTGTCTCTAGGTGGATTTGAACCACCAGTTACAGAAGTGGTGAATAACAGAGGTGAGGTGGAATTTAACTTCTTGGTAGCCTATTTGGGAAGTCCTTTCTGAGGAAACGCTATTTCAGCTGAGGCTGGGAAGACTGTGACTGTGAAAGGGAAAAGCCTGTACAAATACCAAGAGGATTTAAGTTTTCTTAAAAAAGAAATTTACTCCTTGCAATAAAAAGGTAATTGCTTTCAGTTGCTTCCTTAATTATAAGAGAAACTAAATTTTAAACAATATTGCTTAGGATATAGGCAGCTATTTTCCTCTAAAAACCTCAAAGTTAATCATGTGTGGAAGTTAATTTCCCAAGTTTCCTTTAAAGCTACTATGGAATTCTCTGTATGTTTACATATGACCTTCATTAAGGCTAAGAATTTCTTCATTTAGACTTTGACTTTATTTGATGTTAATGTGCTACGTCAGCCTGTTTGCCAATACTTCAAGTAAAAGGGAGATAGCTGTTTTCTTTCTTCACTTGTGGGTTCCTGAATCTCTGAGCCATACTTAGGCACAGACAGGGAGGTATTCACACTCTTACTTAATCTGGATATTTTTGCAACTCATCAGACGTTCAGAGCCAGTGTATGGTTTGTTCTTCAGCTTCTTGAAAACACTGGGCAAGTTCAGAGTTATGGTCAAAATGTAAGCTTGGTCTCTTGACCTTGTGAGAAAAGATCAATTGCATTTTTTTTTTCATTATTTTTACTACATGGTCATTTTTAACATAAGAGTATTATCAGGTATAATGAATTGACCCAGTGATAAAGACTAGAGCTAATATTTGTGAATATTTTAAATTGTTGACTGGAATATCCTTCTGACCACCACCTCCTCCCTTCCTCACCTGCCACTCTCCCCCGCCCCCCCATTTAAACTTCTTTGATTTTCTTTTCTTGGATCTTGAGGCCCTTCCCTCCAGTAAAGGGTAGGCAAGTTGTGGTATTAAATACGATGATCAAAGTTGGCCTCATCTCGAAGGTAAGATTTGAGCAGACATTTGATAGAGATGAGGAAATTAGCTAAACTGGTATTTTAGGGAAGAGAGGTACAGGGAGAGGGAACAGCTAGGGCAAAGACCCTAGGATATGAGCACACCAGGTGTCTTGGTTTACTAGTGCTGTTATGACAGAAATGCTACAAGTGGGATGTCTAAAAAGAACATGAATTTATTTTCTCAGTTCAGGAGACTGAAAGTCCAAATCAGGATCTCATCCATGTTGATTCCTTCTGTGAGGCTCTCTTCTAGTTTCTGGTGTCTGTGGTACATTCCTTGACATCTGTCTTCTCCCAGTGTGTTTCTCTTTGTCTATTCTGTTCTTTTTATAACTCAGAAGTGAGTTACTCTGAGTGAGTTACTGTGGTATGACCTCATTAGCATAAAAAATCTCTTATTTGCAAACAGGGTCATATTTACAAGTACATGGGTTAGTCTTTCAACATGTATTTATTTGGGGACATAATTTGATCCAACATACCAGGAGTATTTAAGCACTGAATAGGGGCATAGTAGGAGAAAAGGCCAGATAGTTAATGAAGGGGACAGAGCATTGGGGCCTTACTATTCATTTTAAAGAATTTGTCTTTTACTTTGTGTACAACTAGGATTTATTAGTGTATTGAGGTGAGAAGTGATGTGAGCTGATTTGTCATTTGAAAGAATCACTGTGCTGTGGTAAATACAGACTGTGGAGGTGGGAGCAAGTGTAGATACAATGCAAGAAGTTAGGAAGTTACTGCTGTAATGCAGGCAAGGGTTGATGGTGGCCATAGTGAAAGTGAGCACAAGGAGTCAGATTTTGAATATATTTTAAGGTGGAGCCAACAGGATTTTCTACTGGACTGGAAGAGTTATATCAAAGAAAGGGAAGAGTCAAGAGAAGGTCAACATTTTCTCTCCTGAGGTGTTGCAAGGATGCAGTAGCAATCAACTGAATAAGCAAGTCAGTCTCATAAACAGATTTGGGGTTGGGGAAAGATCAGGAGTTTTATCTTGGACATTAAGTTTGAGATTTTTTTCTTAGCCCATTGGAATATAGAGCATGCGGTTAGAAATACAAGTCTGGACAAGTCTCAGTTGGAGGTAATATATTAGGGAGTGTTCAGCAGAGAGGTGATATTAAAAGTCATGGGCTGAATGGAATTTTGCATTAACGAGTTCTAGTAATCTCTCAACAGACCACCGTCTTGCAAATAACAACTATAAATTTGAGACAAAATACAAAAAATCAATTGGCTGACCCTTGAACCATACATGTGTGGGAAAAAAGAAGTGAACTATTCTTTGAGCTACCTACCAACAGAGAGGTAGAATTTGCTGTTTAAGTTCAAGTTAACTTTCTGATAAAACAAAAAATTCCGTGTTTTAGAGGAATAAAATATAGAATATAGAATCTCTACGACATAACATTTATGTGTTCTGGATACAGTCTAAAATCACTTAACATATGAAGAATCAGGACAATGTTACCATTCTCAAGAGAAATAACAATCAATGGAGGCCAACCAAGAAATAATCTGGTTGTTTAGCAGACAAGGATTTAAAGCAGCTATTTTAACTGTGGAGCTCTGGTGGTGTAGTGGTTAAGAGTTACAGCTGCTAACCAAATATTGGCAGTTTGAATCTACCCGCTGCTCCTTGGAAACCCTATGGGGCAGTTCTACTCTGTCCTATAGGATCGCTGTGAGTTGAAATCTACCTGCTGGTAGTGGGTTTTTGGTTTATTTTAACTGTGCTTACTGAGGTAAATATGCTTATAATGAGTGAAAAGGCAGAAAATCTCACTGGAAAGACATAAAATATAAGAAGAATCAAATAAAAACTCCAGAACTAAAAAAAAAAAAAAAAAAACAGTATCTAAAATAAAAAATTAACTGGTTAAGATTAATAGCAGAATGGAGACAACGAAAAAAAGTCAGTGAATTCAAAGCATGATCAATAGAAACTATCTAACCTGACAAACTAAAAGAAAAAAGGTTCAGAAATTTGAACAGATCTTTAAGCATTAGTGGACAATATCAAAAGGCCTATCAAACTATAATTGCAATCTAGAGAAAATCGTTTGAAGCAGCAATGGCTGGAAATTTGTGTATAAATTTACAGATTCAAGGAGCTAGGAATAGCCAGAGCAAGGTAAATATATATCAAACTATGCCTGGTCACATCATAGTCAAACCACTAACAACAAAGAAAAAGAGAAAATCTTGAAAGCAGCAAGACAAAAACAACTCATTATATTTAGGGGAACAATGATTCAAATAATTACTGACTTCAAATCAGAAACTACAGAGGACTGAAGATGGTGCAACAATGTCTTTAAAGTGTTAACATACCAGTTGCTGTCGAGTGGATTTCAACTCATTGCAAGCCCATGTGTGTCAGAGTAGAAGTGTGCTCTGTAGGGTTTTCAATGACTGATTTTTAGAAGTAGATCACTAGGCCTTTTTTCAAGGGGCCTCTGGGTAGACTTTAACCTTCAGCCTTTGGTTAGCAGCTGAGCTTGTTAACTGTTTGTACCAGGCAGGGTCTCCAAAGTGTTAATATAAAACCATGAGATTAGATAAGATCACCAAAGTAATAAATATAGATAAAGAAGAACTGAGGAACCAGCAAAGAAAACTGAGATGGAGTGACCAGAGAGACAGAAGGAAAACCAACAGTACAAGGTGTCCTTGAAAATGTATCAGAGAGGAAGGGAAGCTCAGCTGTTTGAAATACTGCTGAAAAGTAAGATTGGCAGAGAACTGGTCATTGGATTGAGCAACGTGGGAGTCAAAGATGATCTTGACAGGAACAGTTTTATTTTTTGTTGTTGTTGTTGAGAATATACACGCCAGAATATACACCAATTCAACAATTTCTACATGTACAATTCACTGACATCGATTACTTTCTTCAAGTTGTGCAACCATTCTCACCCTGCTTTTCCAAATTGTTCCCCCCCAATTAACATAAACTCACTGCCCCTCACCCCCAGTTTCCTATCTGAACTTTTGAGTTGCTGTTGTCAGTTTGATCCCGTATAGATAGTTCTTAAAATGGCACAATGCTCAAGGCAGATATTCTTCACTAGTTAAGCTACACTATAGTTTTAAGAAGGTTTCAGAGGATATTTTTGGTTTGAGGTTTAAAGATTATCTCAGGGCAATAGTTTCAGGAGTTCATGCAGCCTTCATGGCTACAGAAAATCTGGATTCCACGATAATTTGAAATTTTGTTCTACATTTTTTTCCTGTTGAACTGGATTCTTCTGGAGAATCTTTAATCAAAACTTTCAGTAATGATCGCTGGGCACCATCCAGCTCTTCTGGTCTCATGGCAAAGGATGCAGTTGCTCGTGAAGGCAATTAGCCACACATTTCATTTCTTCCTGCTATTTCTGACTCCCCTTCATCCTCTGTTGCTACAGGTGAATAAAGGCCAATTGTTGTGCCTTGGATGACCACCTGAAAGCTTTGAAAGATCCAAGAATTATGCAAAGAACTAGGAGGTAGAACAGGCGCACTAAACACAATGTTAGACCAATAAACTGGAATGTCCCAGGAGACCATGAACCTAAACCTTCAAACCAAGAAACCAAATCCCATGAGGTGTTTGATGGCACACAAGTAGCCTCAGCAGTTGCTCTTTTGTTGTTGTTGTTGTTGTAAGTATATCTATCACACAACTTTTGCCAGTTTTTTACAGGTATACAACTTATTGACAGCAATTACATTAATCAGCTGTGCAACATTTCCCTTTTGATAGAGTGATGGGCTTAAAGATTGATTAGAGAAGATTTCGGAGAGAATGAGAGGAAAATAATTGGAAACAATAAGTAAAAGTGGCTCAAAGAATTTTGCTGCATAGACAGAAAAGAAATGAAGAGGACGGTGAGGTCATAGGGGAAGGTTTTGTTTCTTTATGTCAACATTATAATTAGCATGATCCACAAAAGAGAAAAAAAAAAACTGACTACATAAGGAGAGATATAAGGAGAGAATTGTTCACGGTTATCAGGAAAAAACAAGGCAAAACAGCCAGGAAGAAGAAATTCGTAAACATGTACATGTGACTTGAATTCTCAAATCTCTGCTGTGCTGTGCAATGCCCTTTTCTTTCCAGACTTTACTATTTACAATTTGGTCATTTGACAATACAAAGATTTGAAATTTACATCAAAATTTATGTAAAATTCTGTGGCTTTACAGAGAATTATTTTTTCTTTGTGTTTTTAACTAATAGGCATTCCTCCAAATTATGAGCAGTATATAACTCAACAATTGACGTTATATGAATTGAAGTTATGTGAAAACTCAGAATGCTTTTTTCTAATATTATTGATGTATAAGGTAGTTTACCCTGGCCAGTCCATAAAATGCTATAAGTTTCTGAATTGTATTGTTAATTACTCTGGAAAGTTTCAGCTGCTCAGATTTTTATTTCTTTCGGAAAACTTATTCTCATTTCTAACCCAAGATTCTGAAACACATCTCGCATTATAAAGTGGGCCTGAGGGTGGGAGTGAAAACGTAGGCTCCCTACTCATGCTTCCTACCCTCATCTTCTAGCAGTGTGGGTAAGACTGGAAGGCTCTTATCGCACCAAGGATTGAAGCTGTGGGGTAATGGAGATCCTGGACATCTCATCAGCGAAAATTAATGAAGATCCAGGAGTCTCTACAGCTGTAGGGATGAGAAGGAAGTTTCAGCAGCTGGAGAATGGTGGTGAGTTCTTGGCCACGTGATTATTATATATAAGGGCATGTTAAAGCCTTTCTGTGCAGTGCTAGGCTATGTGTGCGTGTGCTAACATTTCTTTATATGCAAAAGTCTCGCTCATCTGCAAACCCAACATGGAAGCAATCGTAATAATGACTCTGAAGAACAAGAAGAAAAGGACAAAAACATTACCGCAAAAGATCTAAATAAAATGTTTCCCCATTTAAGGAAACAACCATAAATTGTTACCCTCTTATGATTAAGAGATAAATGACCATTAAAACAAAACAACAACTAAAAATACAGATTTATTTCAAGCATATATTTTAAATCATGTATAACGAAATCTATTTCCTATACATTCTGTATCTACAAGATTGTGCAGTGACATCGAGTACCTGTAATGAGAATGCTTAGAGCAGGAAAAAAAAAAAATCATCAATAGTTATATTATTTTCAGTATAGATTCAGTGCTATGTGTAAATGTTTGAACACTGGCAAACAATATAATTCTTAGGTAAAAAGAATGTTAACCAGAACTGCTCCCAATTATGGGGGTGCAGACTTAGGGTTGTTTTCTTAAATGAAGAAACATTTCATTTAGATATTTTGAAGCAATTTCTTTTCTTTTTTCAGGGTTATCATTATAAAAGGAAACCCTGGTGGCTTAGTGTTAAGAGCTATGGCTGCTAACGAAAAGGTTGACAGTTTGAATCCACCAGGTGCTCCTTGGAAACCATATGGGGCAGCTCTACTCTGCCCTATAGGATCGTTGTGAGTCAGAATTGACTCGAAGGCAATGGGTTTTTGGCATTATAACTGTTACCATTCATCAGTTTCTACCTATCTTGCAATATAAAGCTGATATTTTAAATACGCAGTGGACTTTAAGAAGTGGAGGTGCATTCACCTATTCCTAAGGGTATTGAAATGGCTTTAAACTTGCTGGGTGAAATATATTTTATCTCAAGTGCAGTAGGGAAGCACTTGAGTTCAAAAGGTTTAGAGTCATTGTAATTACTCCTCAGTGAGAGTAAGAAATACAGTTAAGTAATTTTCTCTTCTTGTATCAAAAGGAATGGGTGCACAGATGTACTGCCACGGGTTGTATTTAGGAGCACGATTAAGTGGATTAGGTACATCGACAGAAAGGAAACCTTTATATGAGACAGAGCGTACTCATCTAACACTATTTCTAAGGTTAAATTTAAGACTTACAGCATTCCTCCACTTAAGGGAAAAAAAACAAACAGTTGCACGCGGTTTATGAACACGTTTGTAGAACTAACTAAACTGTTCACAAACGATGTACTGATCCATTGGCATTGTTCCCCCAATAACAGTTGCTATTTCAAATTTTCTCATTTTTCAAGAACTGCACGGACACTCCGAAGCACCAAGGTCTCTTCTCTATAATCTCACTTTTCTCAGATATTGATGGTGCTGTGATCCACAGCTATTTGTTCAATTGTAACCTGTGGAGCTTTTTTTTAACCTCTTATAAACTTAAGTGCCAATCACCAGGCTGGATATAATTATGCTCTGGTGATTTCTTTGACTTTGAGGGCTAATGGATAGCCTCAGGTATTTAAATAACTGCTTGAAGTTTCTTAATTGGTACAAACTGTCTATAACAATTGCACTTTGTCTAGCATGCCACCTGAGCAGCTTTATCTTAGGTTTGTGTACTTATTTGATTGTGTTCAGTGGCACGTGGTATTTATATGAGCCTTTGTCTTGCTGAATTGTATATGAGGTAATCATTCTAAGTCCTATGTTTGCATGCTGGACCAGCAAATAGTGCTCTATGCTGAATTATGTCTTTTGCAAACATACTAAAATTTATGCATCCAAATGGTTTTTTTCACATGTGAATTTATATGAGCACGTATTTACTTTTCAATTAAAACTAATGTATCCATGTGAAATTCATGAAAGCTATACCAATGATCTAGTATTCAATTATAACAATTACTTTAAGAAAATTTTTTTTTCATTTTCATTGCAGGATTTGTGTTGGCTTTACACCTTAAAAATATTCAGTGGTATTTGGATGAATAATCAGCTCAGACTATTTCCTTTTAGAATATGAGATTGTAAAATATATATTAACTATTGACCCAAATCATGATTAATGTAATGTAAATTATTGTAAGGGAAATCATGGGATGAACAGGAAAATGCCTTTTGGAATTTCTCATCCAGCATTAGCTTTAGCATCTTGGGTTTGAATTCTTGATCTGCACCGTGGCAAGTTGTGAAATGTCTTTGAGCAGCAGTTTACTCGTCTGTAACCATGAAGACTAGACTAGTTATGCTAGGTACTCAGCACCTCCTGATATTTCATGAGCATGCAATAAATGTCAGCTCATTATTAACTTGTAGTTATTATTCTTAGGGAAGACATATTGATTTTTAATTTTGCTTGGCTTTTAAGCAGAAATTATTTTTCCTGAACCAGATTTGGCTTCAAATGCCCTTGGATTATTTTCTCACAGTTCCAAATATGCCCTCAAGTATTAAGATCTGGTACCACTAAGACTCTCTATAAGAAAATTTGAGAGAATCTAAAAGAAATCAGGAGGGCACTGTTTATCGCTGTGTATGCATTTTGGTACGTTTGAAAAAAACGAAGACGTCTATAATCACTCACATATTATTATATTTTTATTTATTGCATTTTCTCCCTTGATAATAGAAGATTATATAAAACTGTGTAAGTAACTTCCATTAAACCTGTTGCCATCGAGTTGCTTCTGACTCATAGAAACCCTATAGGACAGAATAAATGCCCCAGAGAGTTTCCAAGGACCAGCTGATGGATTGAACTGCCGACCTTTTGGTTAGAAGCCGAACTCTGAACCACTAAACCACCAGGGTAAGTAACTAGGCATTAGTAATTCTAAATTACAGAACTTTGTCAACCTAGGTTGCTTATCCATATACTAGTATAAATATGTTATTTTGGTGGCAGTTTTTGTTTTAGTTTTTATTTGAAAAGAAGTGTGTGTGTGTTTATTTATTTTTAGTATTAGCTGTCACTGTGCCATAATAGGAGTCCCTGGTTGTTCCAAACAGTTAATGGGCTTGGTTGCTAACTGAAAGATTAGAAGTTTGAGTCCCTCCAGAGGTACCTCAGAAGAAAGGCCTGGCAATCTACTTCTGAAAAACCCTCTGTTGAAAACTCCATGGAGCACAGTTCTACTCTGATACATGTGAAACAATGTCACAGTAAACAATCTTCAAAACACACCACGGTATTAAATAAGTGTATGATGTTAGGGTTCTGCAAGGCCACTAAGAAATGCCTTAGATCTCAGAAGCATACATATACTCAGAACAGGAATATTAAGAAAAAAACCAGAGCCATTTGCACACATCCTTCTCATTTTTAAAACGAAAAGAATATGACCCATGATTAAAAAATAAATCTGTAAAGAAATGACTTGCTACATCCATTAGTTTCTTGAAACAGGTTGATAATTTTGGTGGATATCACCCTGTTTCCAGGAACTAATGGATAGAGCATAGTCATTTTTGTAGAATATTCTTTTTTAGTGGCAACCACTGGTTGACTGCATGTGGCTCTGAGCTCTTGAAATTTGGCTCATGTTACTGAGAAAATGAATTTTAAATTTTATTTAGTATTGATTAATTTAAATTTACAGTTAAATAGCCACATGTAGCTCTGGATTACCACACCGGATGCATCTCGAGCATGACTCCGGAATCGTGAGGCAGTTTCCTGTGTGGTTACGTTCATGCCCTGGCCTGTTGCCCGAGTGCCTCGGAGTGGTACAATAACACGGACACGGCCAGAGAGCTTAACCAGAGACGATCACAAAACAACAGAATGGTAGCGGTGAGACTCAGATTTCCAAATGCCGTGTCCCAGTCTCAGAGTTCCCAATATAACTTAATTTCTGCCTTCCTTATGGTAAGTTATAAACTTGGTAAATAGTGATAAAGATATTTACAACTGCAGTAATTAGGCTCTATAACTCTTTCTGCAATGTGGCAAAAAGTAATGGGAAAAGGGAGAATAAAAGAAAATTCTTATATCTAGTCTCTGCCTCTTGTCTCTCCAGTGTGTTTGTTGATAGAAACAGCCATAGTGTTCATAAGCATTATCCTTGGGGCTGGCTACAAATCACTAGTTGGTCTCATTATGTGAAAGCCATTGATTTGTGTAACAGAATTCCATCTGAGAAAGAATGACATTGATAGGTAAATTAAATAGGGCTATTTTTCAGGATTATGTGTAAAACAACTCCTTATTTTAATGGCAGTAAAGTCACATTACAATGAGTTACACAGGGTCCATGATTTGGGGATCACAGGGCCATTGCACATAAATTACTAAACAAGCACCATCTAGAGACTGAGGCAAGAATCTTTTCATCTTCCTTTCACTTATTCCAGATTTTCTTTCCCTAAAACAAAAATCAAATAGCTAGTATATAAGAAGCAAATAAATGCAATATGCCTTTCAAAGTTACTATAATCACGACAGAACACAGAAGAAATTGCCAAGTAACAATTTCCGTTTTCCCATCCTAGATTTCACCATGGATCTCAATCGAAAAGTTTTCCCTATTATTAAGATTTATTTATACGATGACACAGAATAAGAAATTCTGATCTCTGGAATTTCTATAATAATAATTTCAACAGTGTTTCAGCAGGATTCACCTTTTAACATTTCATGGTTTTCAATTCCATGCGCTTAAGACTTTGTGGTAGAATTCTAGCAGATGATTACATTTTTACTAGAAATTGTTAAATAGCCTCAAGTTCCATTAAAAAGGTATTCTGGAAATTAACAAGTAGCAAGCTGTTAACTATTTGTAGGGACTCCCCTTGCTTAAAAAAAACTCTGATGTTGTTAATATTCTGGTGATCCACGTGAAATAATTTCTCTGTCACCAACGAAATTTTCCTTGTGAAAAGGACAAACGCACTGAACTTTAAATGTTTATATCTGTTGAACTTACAAAGAAGGCATGTGCTTTTTATTTCCTAGAGACATTGTTTTAAAATCCTCTGTTTAATTGTTCTTCTCTGAGCTTGAGTAATAATTATAGGTTCATATTCCTCAAATCGGGCAGAAAACAACAGGAATAATAGCAAAAGAGATTCTGAGTTTAGAAGAACTGAGCATAAAACTGAATTCAAAGCTAAGCGCGTTTATTGGGTGCCCAAATGACCCAAACTGGGTATCTATATGGATTCAATGTACTGGTTCCTTTTTTGATATTCAACTTCTTTTTATCTACATAGGTAACCTATTAATATAAAACTGACATTTAAACTCACCGTTGCCCATTCTGTTGGAAAGCTCTCCGTTCAGAACTACAGGAAACAAGAGCAATCTCACACATGCCTCATAATAAATTAATAACGAAGGGAGAGATGGCATTACCACGTTGTAAATTACACAGCAAGTCGTAGGTGATTTCCTCAGTACCTTAAATACCTAGGACATTTCACTACTTGGCAGCAGTCGAAAATGCATATTAATTGCACACTCCTGTCCATGTCTGAAATAACAGGAGAATGTCAGGAATATACTAACTCTGGTTTCCTTTTGAATATCATATTTTAATTTCTTTTATGTTTAATCTTTTCAGCCGTGCTGAAGGACTTGGAAGACGTTGATTAAAGCATTTCCTCTGATTAATTATATTTTGGCTTTCAACTGTTTTATTTTCAAATCAAGTGCACACACATTGTCTGGATTATATGAGCATCTGCTCTTCCCATTCTCTGCAAATATTTATATAAATCTTACTGCCACCCTGCTCCCTCCAAGCTTTCACTGCTTAGCTCATCCTGATTGCATCTCCTCATGAAGCCATCTTCAGGATATGGAAACGTAAATAAAACAGACTAACAGCCTACATTTCAGGGATATTTCTCTGCATGACTTGCCATATCACTAATGTTTCTCGAGTCTCAGAATTCATTCAGAAATCACAGGGTTTCTCCTCCTCTACTTTCTTTAATTACACATCTGATTATTATTAACAGGAAAACTATTTTGGATATAAATGCTAGGCCCTTATCAAGAGGACATACTAATTTGTATGCAAGGCCTATGAAATTAATATGACTGAAAATTTAGAATTGAGTTGGAGTTTTAAAGGTGAGGTTTGAATGTTGAATGCCACCTGTCATGGATTGAATTATGTCCCCCCAAAATCTGTGTATCAACTTGGTTAGGCCATGTGTGGTTGTCTGTCATAGTAATTTTATGTTGAGAGGATTAGGGTGGGATTGTAACATCCCCCTTACTCAGGTCACCTCCTTGATCCAAGATAAAGGGAGTTTCCCTGGGGTGTGACCTGCACCAACTTTTATCTCTCAAGAGATAAAAGGAAAGAGAAGCAAGTGGAGAGTTGAGGCCCTAATACCACCAAGAAAGCAGCAGCAGGAGCAGAATGAGTCCTTTGGACATGCGGTGCCTGTACCTGAGAAACTCCTTGACCAGGGGAAGATTGAGGACAAGGACCTTCCTCCAGAGCTGACAGAGAGAAAGCCTTCCCCTGGAGCCAACACCCTGAATTTGGACTTGTAACCTATTAGACTGTGAGAGAATAAATTTCTCTTCGTTAAAGCCATCCACTTGTGATATTTCTGTTATGGCAGCACTGGATGACTAAGACACCCCTTACATATTTTTTTTCCTCTTACTATCCTTAAAATTTCTTTCCTTCTTTACCTATTTCTCTATGGGCTAAGAAAATATATAAAGATAATACCTCTGCACAGGGATGGAAGGCTAGTACTTCCTATAAAGATCATCCTTCACCTGGGTGTCCTTAACTAATCATGGCTTTCATATAGGAACAGTACTTTAATCTGGGATCATAGCTTTATTTCATGCTTTGATACAGAGCAAGAGACATCAATTTAACTTCATTTTACAAATTGTCCTTTGACCATGTAGTTTCTATAGACAGAATGATTTTTTTTTGATAGTAAATTTCTAAGGCTGAGAATTTCTGTTCTTGCAGCTTTATGTAATTATGTTCAAAGGGGTTTGAATTAAAATGGAACAGATGTGTCCATCTTTAATTATGGTGTAACAAATTGTGTTACTCGAAGGCTTTATTAAGTGAAACGCTTGTCTTTATGTAGTAATGGGTCAGACAGTTTTAAAATGATATCAGTGAGCACAGTGTATGGCCTGTTCCACTTGGAATAGGCCAAAAAGACTGTTGAAACTCACAGGACTTGCAGTTAGAAGAAAAAATGGATAAGATGCATGTTTGTTTTTCATTCCAAGTTAAGTCAAAACAATGGTTAGAAACAAAGAATGTTATGTCACTTAATAAGACAGAAAGAAGTAACATTTGACTTTGCAGTTTCATGTAAGGACTACTGGGAATATTCAACTCTCTATACTGGAAAACTCATAGCAACCCTATAAGCACAGAGTAGAACTGTCCCATAGAGTTTCCAAGGAGTACCTGGCGGATTTGAACTGCTGACCTCTTGGTTAGCAGCCTTAGCACTTAACCAGTACCCCACTAGGGTCGCTATGAGTCAGAATCAACATGACGGCAGTGAATTTGATTATACTGGAAAATATCATTTTAAGATTTTCCCTAAACCCCACTGTGTTCTTTTGTTAGATACTCTCAATGATACTTGAATGGCCAGGAAAGGCCTTTTTTTTTTTTTTTGCATCCCTTCTAGATCAGTAAACAATCTCCTTTTTAATACTGGCTGGCAGCTACTGCCAACCAAAAAATCCAAACCCGTTGCTGTCGAGTCAATTCTGACTCATCGCGACCCTATAGGACAGAGTAGAACTGTCCCATAGAGTTTCCAAGGAGCACCTGGAGGATTCAAACTGTCAAGCTTTTGGTTAGCAGCAGTAGCTCTTAGCCCCCATGCCACAAGGGTTTCTGGCAGGTACTTAGAGAACCAAAAATAGTAAGAAGAGTATGGATAAGCATGAAGCCTGTGACATACCCCCATTCCACTGTTTCCATTTCCTCGAGTAGAGCCACAGTTTCAATTTTGTGCTTCTGGACATCTCCAACTTTTTATGCTTTTTCATCCCTCTAACCCAATCTGTTGCAATTTTCTTTCCCTCAATTTTTTCCTGGCACGTTCTCTCTGCTTCATTGTCATCTCTGCCCTAATCCAGGCTCCATTTCCTTACATCCAGATTATTGCAATAGCCTTTCTAATGGATTTTCTTGACCCATTCTCTTCTCTTTCCATTTCTTCATTCATTGTCAACTGGATCTACAATAATAGTTTTGCTATGATACTCTCCTTTTAAAAATACTGTGATAGATTAAAGTTATCTATTGTAAGAAGCCCTGCTTTTTGGTCTGCTATTCAGGATCGTTCAAAATCTCTAAACTCTTTTTTTCACTGTTTCTCAATAAGGAAAGTGATATGATCTTCGTTTTACAAAGAGCTTTCATTTCCAGTAACTAAACACAGCTTCCTCCAGGCAGGGTTCTTCACTGCATCCCAACATGCCTTTATTCTCACCTCCATCCCCTTTCTTCTGCCTGGTAGCTGTTCTGTTCTCACTAAAACCTTCCGTGTTCTTGAAAGGCCAGATTTTCCAAGATGCCTTTTTTTTTTCTTTTCACTTTTTCCTTTCTCTGAGCTATCAATTCAGTTTTAGTTCACACCCTGATTGTTTTCCAAACTGGTTTTGACTCCTAATATAGATATTAATCTCCTTATGACACAAGGTTTTATTCCTATAATGACTCAGCTGTAAGTATGAATTGATTGATTGACATGCTTTTTGGGGGGAATCATTGCTAGACTATCTTCTAGTTCATTAGGATGGATGAGGGGCAGAAAGATGAGATAGGCAAAAGAGAAAATTTGGGAAAGCATATTTTATTTTATTGCAATGTTCATAAAATTGTTGGCCTTAAGGGAACAATGCATTAAATTCAAAGATGAGAGAAAAAAAAGTAAACTTCACAGAGCTGTATCAAACACCAGATGTTGAAAGAAAATCTTACCAGACTAGCCTTCTTTAGCTTTCATCCCTAAAAGACTAATTACAACCAAAAAGTCAAAATAAACAGTAAGAAAATATAGAAGATACTAAGCGAGAATGTGGGGTATAGATTTCAAACCAGAAGACAGTCTCAGGGAGTCATTGTTGATGCATTTCTTCACTATCCAAGGCTGCTGCTCTAGATACTTAGACTCACACAAGCATCTATTGATCTGTGCCCTTTACTTTCCCCTCTTTCCCCCAAATGGATGTGCACTCACATTTTCCTGACCAATGGAGTGGACACAGTTTTATTTTCTGGGTCAGTCAAAGCAGCAGAGTAGGCAGCATAGTTTAATACTCCCTCCTGGTCAAAAAGCTAATCCTAAACACAGAACTTTAGGTTCTAAGGACTAAGAACACCTTTAACTCTGATGAGTTAAAAGTGAGACAAAGACTACAACTGAGTTACTTATTTAATATTAGAAAATGAAGAAATGTTGGTTGATCATTGGGTTTGCTTGGATCACTAAGTATTTTTATGACTTGAACATATACAGCAATATAGAATTTGTTTCCTTATCCTTTAATCATCAATTCAAGGAATATAAACCTTATCTCTATCAAAAAGTCTAGAGAAGAGATGAAAATTAAAGGTAATCCACCAGAGAGGGATGTTACAAATGAATGACATCTTATTAGGCAGATGCATCTGTTATTGTAGATTGAATAACTACATGCAAAGTGGAAATAGCTTCAAAGCAGACGCTGATTTTTTTTTGTTTGGTTTTTGTAATTTTGAAATTATTACAATGTTTATTGTAGAAAATTTGGAAGGAGAGAAAACCACAAAACCAAAAATTACCTTTAATACCATCCTACCACCTATTGGTAACTGCAGTTTATGTGTTGGTGAACATCCTACCAGGAAGTTGTTTTGTAAGATGGACATTTTTCCATTACGAAAATCATGTCACATTATATACTATTTAATAAAAAAATTAAGAATATATACTCTTTTCCCATGTCAAATAATATTATAGTATACTAAACATTTTATGGGGCCCTGGTGGCACAGTGGTTAAGAGGTATGGCTGCTAACCAAAAGGATGACAGTTGGAATTCACCAGCCACTCCTTGGAAACCCCATGGGGCAGTTCTACTCTGTCCTATAGGGTTGCTATGAATCAGAATCAACTTGATGGAGATGGAGTTTTTAAACCTTTTACACACTGATGTAAAGCAATGCTAAATGTAAGCCAATTCCCTGCCTTCCCTATTGGAAGGCCAAATTATTGAGTAACCCTGGTTAGGGCTAGATACATTTAAAGTCACACATTTCAATTGTTATGAATTGAATTGTACCCCCTAAAAATGTGTCAACTTGGCTAGGCCATGATTCTCAGCACTGTGTTGTTGTCCACCATTTTGTGATCTGATGTTATTATCCTATGCATTGCAAACCCTAACCTCTATGATGTTAATGAGGCAGGATTAGAGGTAATTATGTTCATGAGGAAGGACTTAATCTACAGGATTAGGTTGCATCTTGAGTCAATCTCTTTTGTGATAGAAAACAGAGAATTGAGCAGAGAGGAGAGGGACCTCGTACTACCAAGAAAGATCTGGGAGCAGAGTGTATTCTTTGGAGCCAGGGTCCCTGTGCTGAGAAGCTCCTAGACTAGGGGAAAACTGATGACAGGGACCTTCCAACGGAACTGACAGAGAGAAAAAGTCTTCCCCAGATGCTGGCACCCTGAATTCGGACTTCTAGCCTCCTAGGCTGAGAGAGACTAAATTTCTGTTTCTTAAAGCCATCCACTTGTGGTATTTTTGTTTTAGCAGCACTAAATATAAAAAATCTGTGCACTAGATAACTAAAAAAACATTAACAACTATTAAATTTATTTTAAAATATAGCTTTTTTTTAGTCCTAAAGTCCATGGAAAGTGGTTAATTTTTCATCACTGGAGGCATTCTTTTGAGTCACCAATTTTCAGAGTCCATCAACTCTACCTCCATTTAATTTATTTGAAATACTGCAACTTTTGTATCTGTTTATAATGCTGTTATTGGAAATTTTATTCTAAGCCAAAAATATTCATTTACATAACATTAAGACATTAGTATTTTTGTTAATCTTTATATGATAGCTATTTGTCTTATTGCTTTTAAAAGTGACCTCATTTACAATATCTAACACTTGAAATTGTGTGATCAGACTCCAGGAATAGTTATTAAATATATATTCAGTTTCAATAATTCCATTTTTACTGTTTCAGTCATATTAACTTTCTCTGCAAATATGTATGTGTATATATATACACGCATAGATACGTACACAAACACATGCCTGAAACTACCATTGATGAAGCTGATTTTAAGTTAACGTATTCACTCAACCCTGCAAATTTATTCATAACAAAGCAATTGAAAACACACTCTTTGAAAAGATTTTTTAACTAACTCACTCTTTTCAGAGGGGTTATTGTGGGGAAAATAAATTTACCTTATATTTAAAAAGATAAATTATAGCAAAGGAGATAGCAGGGTCATATGAAACATGCATTTGAGCATGGATCTGAGGACTTTTGCTGCTGTTGTTAACACTAAACAAAAGCTTTTTATATGCCAAATTAGATAATTAGAAAAACTTCTATAAAGAATTTTGGATATGAAGGAGGGCTTAAGGATGATCGTTTTATTTTGAAAATGAAGAAATTTTGGGACTGAAGGTGTAAATGATCTTCTGATGTTCCACAGACGTTTAGAAGGTGGCTTAAAATTAAGTAGGTTTCCTAGTAGTCAGATTATTCTTTACTCAACACCATGTGGACTTTAGTATAGAACTAAATTGTCCTATATTTGATCCAGAAAGTTAGAGATGCACTCAAAGTACTGATTCTAATAAATTTTACCAACCTAATAAACTCTATCTCAGGACAATTTCCCTTGAAGTTTCTCTTAAGAAATTCTATACTATTTGTTGTTTAGGACAATGAGAATAAACTCCTCTACCCTTTCTCTTAAAAAATACTGTCCTTTCATATCTGAAAGGACACTGCTTCTTCTTTCATACTTTCTCATTTTGGAAAAATTATTTAGATGAGCTGAGCTGAAACTTTCTTACCTAGACTTTAAGTCTTTCATTCCACTGGATTTTGAAAAGGTATTCATTCCTTTACTCATTCAACAAACTTGCACTTACTGAGTCAACTGCTACTTGGCACTGAAACACTTTACTAGGCACCAGGGAAATAACTGTGAAAAAAGGAAATTTGTTCTAGTCATTACAGCTATTCGTAAATATACCAGTGCTTCTCTTTCTAGGTCTAGGGTATGATCGGGTTGCATTTCTCTGCCTCCATGCAGTTAGATACGACTTTACTTGCTTGTCACACATTTATTTGCTTGTACCTGAGTCTACAGGGTTCTTTCTGCCCTACCATGAAAGCTTGTGTCAAGATAGAGCCTCTGACAGCCTTGGTCCCTAAGTGACCACAATAAACAGAGCTGTTCTCTTGGCCAATGTTGGATATGTGGGATGAGGGTGTTAAACTACTGAGTTGTTACCATACCTTATCTTCACCTATCTTGACTAATGTAAGGGCCTTGCTTTCAAGATCCTCTTAATTTATTGGCATGATATAGTACACAATTTTAAAAACACATTTAAATCATATCTATTATAAAAATAAGCATATATATGATGGAAAGACTGAGGAAAAAAAATTCTGAAGTTAATAAGAGATTTTCAGGCACAGGAATAGGATAGCCATGAGTTAAAATCTTGACACCACTATCTTTTAGTTATATGTAAGGTATTAAACTCTTTAAGCCTTACTTCCTGTATTATTTACTATAGGTAATAGTAGTCTGTACTTCACAGAGTGGTTGTAATAATTAGATAAGTTGGATAATAAGCACTTAATCAAAGAGAGCTGTTATAACTATTCTCTAAATCTGCTTGTGGTATGAAATTAGTAATTCTTGTCTGGCAAAGATTCATGTAAGAACTGCTACTAAGCACAGTTCTGAAAGTTAAAGAGTTGTGTAGATAACTGGGAAAAAAGATATTTCAGGCAGAAGCAGGAGCAAATAGGTTAGGTGAGGAATCATTATGCATAGAGTACAAGTTAGTAGTTCAAAGTGAATCTGGGAAAGTAGGCAAGAACTGAGAGAAAAAGTATCTACCTACCATGACTACCATGACTAGTTAGTAGTTGTTACCCAGAGATTACAGAAGAAGCACTAAAGACTTTTAAGATCAAGCAAACATTGTAGAAAGATCATTAAAGCAGAAGACTGGGAAAAGGATTAGAGGAAAACAAGAGATTGGAAATGGATCTGTAATGGTGTGACTGAAGTCTTCCAGGAGGGAAATCTGGGAGTATAATGCATCGATTACATCATAACTCATAACTCATAACTGAAAACATGGATGTGTGTGACTTCACAAAGAAGGGGCTGTTGATGTCAGCACTGGGAATAGAAACCTAGGTATCGCTAATATTCAAAAGGCTACACATGAAGCTAAGTGTTCCTGAGGGGGTAAGAAGGACAGGGAGGAGGAAAAATACAGGAAGCGGGCGCCTTGGCTATCATGGACGCCAAGGTAGTGGAGAATGTGAACAGGGGATGATCAACAGTGTGGAACATGGCAGAAATGCAAAGTAAGCTAATGTCTTCAGAGTGTTTATTTCTTTAAGAATTAAGATAAAATTGTATATTTGTGTTGGAGGATTTTGTATATTCATGGAAACTAAAGCCAGATTACAATGGTAAATGGAGGGTGTGGAGGATGGTGGAAGTAGAATGAGTGAGCATAGACTACAGTTTGAAGAAGTTTAACTGTCAAAAATAGAGAAAAAATGGAGACACAGAGTGACAATAGTTTTTATATTTAAGATGGGAGAGACTTGAACATATAAGTACTCTGGAGAGAAGGAATTAATGGTGTCTCTTTCAGACCCAGGCAACTGGAGACCCTTCCTCTCACTGTACTTTAAATACAACTTCTAGCCACATCTGTACCTAAGGCAAGGAATAGTTTCAAGGAACACGCCCTTCAGAACGACTTCAGAATTCTGGGCCCAAATATCCCTGTTCACACTTTCAAAGCCATCATAGACTTTACCCCTAAATTTTTCCTCCTGTGGTTGTGGACTGTTGGGATGTTCACCCTTAGGCCTTGGGAGGTGAGCATGGAATAACTGTTGTGAACAAGGAAAGGTGAATGTGGAAACTGCACAGACTCTGAGGGTTCTAGATTCAAACTTGACCTACCAGGTCATTATAAAGCTATATTTTTCAACATGAGATAGTAAAGCACATTTTAATAAGTTGTTAACTTGATTGAATTATTTTTGACAGCTTTGATATATAATTGACGTATAATCTGTACATATACAAACAGTACAATTTAATAAGTTTTGACATATGTATATACCATGCAAAATTTTATAGTGGTATGTTTTACATTAAGGTTTATGATCCATTTCAAGTTAATTTTTGTATATGGTAAAAGGTATGGACCAAATTTCATGTCCATTTGTTGAAAAGATAATCCTTTTCCACACAATGTCTGTTACATATTTTGTCAAAAGTGGCTGTCTATATGTATAAGAAACTCTTGTTGGACTCTCTAAACAGTTTCATTGATCTACGAAGCTATTTCAAAAACAATACCACACCATCTTGGTTACTGTAGCTTTGTAAATCTTGAAATCAGGTAGTGCTAGCTCTCAAACTTTATTCTTTTTCAACATTGTTTTGGCTATTTTAGGTCCTTTGTATTTCCATACAAAATTTAAGAAGTGGCTTGTCAGTTTCTACAAAATGCTTGTCTGAATTTTGATTGTGATTGCACTAAATATACAGATAAATATTGGTAGAAATGATGTTTTTAAAAAATTAATCTTCTACTCTTGAAGAAGTTGTATATCTCCACTTATTTACATCTTTTAATTATTGATTAGCAATGTTTTATAGTTTTCATTGTACATGTACTCATCTCTTTTCTAAGATTTATTCCTAAGAATTTCATATTATTTGACACCATTTTAAATGGTTGGCAGTTTGAATCCACCAGCTGCTCCTTGGAAACCCTATGAGGCAGTTCTACCCTGTTGAGTTGGAATTGACTCGACAGCAATGGATTTGGTTTTGGTATTTTAAAAATTTTAGTTTCCTATTCTATATGTTGACCTTGTGTCTGGAAATCTTGATAAGCTCACTTATTACTTCTAGTAGTTTTTTGGTAGATTCCATCAGACTTTCTATACAGATGATTATGTCAACTGTAAATAAATAAATGTTTTTTTTTTTTCCCCTCAATATGGATTCTTTTTTTTTTTTTTTTCTTCTTGCATGATAACAGTGGCTAAAACCACCAGTACACTGTTGAATAGAGGTGGTGAGAGTGGACATCATTGTTGTTGTTTCTGACCTTAGGAGTAAAGCATTCTGCCATCTGCCATTGTATTAATTATCTAGTGCTAGCATTTTTTTTTTTTTTTACTAAAACAGCAATATCACAAGTGGATAGCTTTAACAAACGGAAATTTGTTTTCTCACAGTTTAGGAGACTCGAAGTCCAAATTCAGGGTGCTGGTTCTAGGGAAAGGCTTCCTTTCTCTGTTGGCTCTGGAGGAAGGTCCTTGTCTATTCTGAGCTTCTGCTCCTGGGCAATCTTCATGGGGCTTGGCGACCCTCTTCCCCTATCTCTGCTCTGCTGGCTTGTTTAAAGTCTTTTATATCTCAAAAGAGATCAATTAAAAATACACCCTACACTAATCCTGCCTCATTAACATAACAAAGACAACTCATTCCCAAATGGGATTATAAACACAGGGATAGAGGTTAGAATTTAAAACACATATTTTGGGGGACACGATTCAACCCATAACATCCCACACTTTGCCCTGCCACCCCAAATTTCATGTCCTTGTGACATGCAAAACCCTTCCACCCTATCACATCACCCCAAAAGTCTTAAATCCACCCCAAATCCAAAATTTCATCTTCTGAATCATCTATATCAAATATGGGCGAGACTTTAGGAACATTCCATCCTGGGACAAAATACCCCTTCTTTTGTGAACCTATGAAATCTAGATTACAAGTTATCTCTTTCCAAAATACAATGGTGAAACAAGTACAAAGTCGGCCTTTCCATTACAAGTGGGAGAAATTGGAGGGAAAGAAGGAATAACAGACATCAAGAAAGTCCAAAACCTAGCAGAACAGTTTATGCTAGCTTTCAAGGCTTGAAATAATCCTCTGTTCTTTGAGTCCATCTGGGCAATGACCCTTCACTACAGACCTGAATGTTGGCTATGCTGTCTGGATTTTGGGTGGAGGCCCCTTGGCCCAGCGCTTCAGCTCCACCTTCTAGGCCCACTGGTATGGCAACTCTGCTTCTTTGGTTTCAGGTGGTCTCATTTTCCTAGTCCATCTGAATGGCGACCCCACCACCTCAGCAGGCTCCATTCTTCTGCCCCTTGGGTATAGCCGTCCTGCCCCCTGCTTTGGGTGGTGGCCCTACCTCCTGCCACTTGTGAATGGCAGCCTAACACTCTGGAACTGAGTTGGTGAAGATCTGTCTCTTTGAAACCTAGGAGGCTGTGGCCCCATCCTTTAAAACCCAGCAGGCTGTGGTTCCACCCTTTGAAATTGTTTGCTGTGGGCCTTCCAACAGTTCTGCTGATCTCTGAGCTGCTCCAGAGATGATACTTTTCTTTTCTTGGAGGACTACAGATGTAACTCCTTTGGCTTGTCTCCTGTGTGTAGAATTCCAAGAGGCAGACAGCTTTTCTCTCCTTTTGTCCTATCCCTTTCCCCGTTGGTCTAAGCTGATGGGTTTTCTGCTGTGGTAGGTAGTTAGATCCATCAGCCACAGGCTTAATCTCTTTAACTAAAGAGTGTGTAGCCATATCCTTGGTGAAAATTCTATGACATGTGTCCTTAGTTTGTAAAACAGAATTTTCCAAGTCTTTAAGTTTTCTTTTCACTTTGCACAGTTTGTGTTTAAGTCCATCTCTTCCTTGTCACATTTTACTTTAAGTAGCAGGGAGAAACTTCACGGCCCCTGTAAGATCTTGCTTAGAAATCTCCTTAGCTAAGTATCCAAGTTCATCACTTACAAGTCTTACCTTCCACCAAACATTTGAGCATAATTCAAACAAGTTCTTTGCCACTGCATAAAAGCACTGCCCTTCTTCTAGTGTCTGATCATGTGCTCATCATTTTCATTTTGAGTCTCACCAGACGCACATTTAATATCCACATTTCAAACAACATTCTGCTGCTGGCTCCATATGTATTCTCTAACACGATAGAAATTTTCTCTATAGTTCTCCTTACTTCCTTCTGAGCTTTCATCAGAATCACCTTTGATGGCCATAATTCTACAAACAGTCTTTTCAAAGCAATCTAGGCTTATACTATTGTTGTTGTTGTTAGGTGCCGTCGAGTCACTTCCGACTCAGAGCAACCCTATGCACAACAGAACGAAACACTGCCCAGTCCTGCACCATCCTTACAATCGTTGTTATGCTTGAGCTCATTGTTGCAGCCACTGTGTCAATCCACCTTGTTGAGGGTCCGCTGACGCTGTACTCTGCCAAGCATGATGTCCTTCTCCAGGGACTGATCCCTCCTGACAACATGTCCAAAGTATGTAAGACTCAGTCTCGCCATCCTTGCTTCTAAGGAGCATTCTGGTTGTACTTCTTCTCAGACAGATTTGTTCGTTCTTTTGGCAGTCCATAGTATATTCAATATTCTTTGCCAACACCACAATTCAAAGGCATCAACTCTTTTTCGATCTTCCTTATTCATTGTCCAGCTTTCACATGCATATGAAGTGACTGAAAATACCATGGCTTGGGTCAGGCGCACCTTAGTCTTCAGGGTGACATCTTTGCTCTTCAACACTTTGAAGAGGTCCTTTGCAGCAGATTTACCCAATGCAATGCATCTTTTGATTTCTTGACTGCTGCTTCCATGGCTGTTGATTGTGGATCCAAGTAAAATGAAACCCTTGACAACGTCAATCTTTTCTCCGTTTATCATGATGTTGCTCATTGGTCCAGTTGTGAGGCTTTTTGTTTTGTTTATGTTGAGGTGTAATCCATACTGAAGACTGTGGTCTTTGATCTTCATTAATAAGTGCTTCAAGTCCTCTTCACTTTCAGCAAGCAAGGTTGTGTCATCTGCATCACGCAGGTTGTTAATGAGTCTTCCTCCAATCTTGATGCCCCATTCTTTTTCATATAGTCCAGCTTCTCATATTATTTGTTCAGCATACAGATTAAATAGGTACGGTGAAAGAATACAACCCTGACGCACATCTTTCCTGACTTTAAACCAATCAGTATCCCCTTGTTCTGTCCAAACAGCTGCCTCTTGATCTATGTAAAGGTTCCTCATGAGCACAATTAAGTGTTCTGGAATTCCCACTCTTTGCAATGTTATCCATAGTTTGTTATGATCCACACAGTCAAATGCCTTTGCATAATCAATAAAACACAGGTAAACATCCTTCTGGTATTCTCTGCTTTCAGCCAGAATCCATCTGACATCAGCAATGATATGCCTGGTTCAACATCCTCTTCTGAAACTGGCCCGTATTTCTGGCAGTTCCCAGTTGATATACTGCTGCAGCCATTTTTGAATGATCTTCAGCAAAATTTTGCTTGCATGTGATATTAATGATATTGTTCTATAATTTCCACATTTGGTTGGATCACCTTTCTTGGGAATAGGCATCAATATGGATCTCTTCCAGTCAGTTGGCCAGGAAGCTCTCTTCCATATTTCTTGGCATAGATGAGTGAGCACCTCCAGCGCTGCATCTGTTGAAACATCTCAATTGATATTCCATCAATTCCTGGAGCCTTGTTTTTCACCAATGCCTTCAGAGCAGCTTGGACTTCTTTCCTCAGCACCATCAGGTCCTGATCATATGCCACCTCTTGAAATGGTTGAATATCGACTAATTCTTTTTGGTATAATGAGTCTGTGTAGTCCCTCCATCTTCTTTTGATGCTTCCTGTGTCGTTTAATATTTTCCACATAGAATCCTTCACTATTGCAACTTGAGGCTTGAATTTTTTCTTCAGTTCTTTCAGCTTGAGAAATGCCAAACGTGTTCTTCCCTTTTGGTTTTCCATCTCCAGCTCTTTGCACATGTCATTATAATACTTTATTTTGTCTTCTCGAGAGGCCCTTTGAAATCTTCCGTTCAGTTCTTTTACTTCATCAATTCTTCCTTTTACTGTAGTGGCTTGACACTCAAGAGCAAGTTTCAGAGTCTCCTCTGACATCCATCTTTGTCTTTTCTTTCTTTCCTGTCTTTTCAATGACCTCTTGCTTTCTTCATGGATGATGTCCTCGACGTCATTCCACAACTCGTCTGGCCTGCAGTCACTAGTGTTCAATGTGTCAAATCTATTCTTGAGATGGTCTCTAAATTCAGGTGGGATATACTCAAGGTCATATTTTGGCTCTCACGGACTTGCTCTAATTTTCTTCAGTTTCAGCTTGAACACGCATGTGAGTAATTGATGGTCTGTTCCACAGTTGGCCCCTGGCCTTGTTCTGACTGATGATATTGAGCTTTTCCATCATCTCTTTCCACAGATGTAGTCAATTTGATTTCTGTGTGTTCCATCTGGTGAGGTCCATGTGTATAGTTGCCGTTTATGTTGGTGAAAGAAGGTATTTGCAATGAAGAAGTCGTTGGTCTTGCAAAATTCTATTGTTCAATCTCCAGCATTTTTTCTATCACCAAGGCCATATTTTCCAACCACTGATCCTTCTTTGTTTCCAACTTTCGCATTCCAAGCGTCAGTAATTTTCAGTGCATCTTGATTGCATGTTGGATCAATTTCAGACTGCAGCAGCTGATAAAAATCTTCTATTTCTTCATCTTTGGCCCTACTGGCTGGTGTGTAAATTTGAATAAGAGTCGTATTAACTGGTCTTCCTTGTAGGCGTGTGGGTATTATCCTATCACTGACAGCATTGTACTTCAGGATAGATCTTGAAACATTCTTTTTGACTATGAATGCAATACTATTCCTCTTTGAGTTGTCATTCCCAGCATAGTAGATTATATGATTGTCTGACTCAAAATGGCAAATACCAGTCCATTTCAGCTCACTAATGCCTAGGATATCAATGTTTATGCGTTCCATTTCATTTTTGATGATTTCCAATTTTCCTAGATTCATACTTCATACATTCCAGGTTCCGATTATTAATGAATGTTTGCAGCTGTTTCTTCTCATTTTGAGTCGTTCCACATCAGTGAATGAAGGTCCTGAAAGCTTTACTCCATTTACACCATTAAGGTCGACTCTACTTTGAGGAGGCAGCTCTTTCCCAGTCATCTTTTGAGTGCCTTCCAACCTGGGGGGCTCATCTTTCAGCACTATATCAGACAATGTTCTGCCTCTATTCATAAGGTTTTCACTGGCTAATGCTTTTCAGAAGTAGACTGCTGGGTCCTTCGTCTGTCTTAGACTGGAAGCTCAGCTGAAACCTGTCCTCCATGGGTGATCCTGCTGGCATCTGAATACAGGTGGCATAGCTTTCAGCATCACAGCAACACGCAAGCCCCCCCAGTACGACAAACTGACAGACACGTGGGGGGCTTTTACTATTAAGAACATTAAAACTCTTCTAGCCTGTACCCATTACCCAATTCCAAAACTGCGTCCACGTTTAAAGTATCTGTTAGAGCAGCACTGCATTTTTCTGGTGCCAAATTCTTGGTTATCTAGTGCTTCTTTAATAGAAATATCGCAAGTGAATGGCTTTAACAAACAGAAATTTATTTCCTATAATTTCATGTAATTTAGGAAGCTGGAAGTCCAAATTGAGGGTGCCGGTTCTAGGGGAATGCTTTCTTTCTCTGTTGGCTCTGGAAGAAGGCCCTTGACTCTTCTGAGCGTCTGCTTCTGGGCAATCTTCATGGGCCTTGGAATCTCTCTCCCCCCATCTTTGCTCTGCTGGCTTGTTTAATCTCTTTTATATCTCAGAAGAGATTTACTCAAGATACACCCTACACTAATCCTGCCTCCTTAACATAACAAAGACAACGTATTCCCAAATGGGATGATAACCACAGGGATAGGGGTTAAGTTTTAAAACACATATTTCGAGGGACACTATTCAACAGCCATTAAGGATTAAGTTAGCAGTAGATTTAAAATGTTTCATTATTATGCTTTTAACATTTGTAAAATTGTAATCCAATATCGGTAATTTGTGTCTTCTTTTTTCTCTCTTTTTACTTATCAGTCTGGCTTGAGTCATCAATTTTACTGATTTCCTATATCAAATTCATTAGTAATGTTTTTCAAAATATTGTATTTTTGCTGATATTCTGTTTACTTCTTGTATCACTTATTCAGAGAGGGTCATTGAAATCTCAGATTATAATCATAGGATTTTCTGTTTCTTCTTGTAATTCTTAGTTATTGCTTCTTGTATTTTGAAGTGTTGCTATTATGGGCATAAGCATTGCAATGCTATGTGTTCACAATGAATCCTCCTTTGTCATTATTCATTACCTTTGGTAATATTGTTTGCTCTGAAATCTTAGTCTACCCTTAATATAGCCACTTTTATCTTTCTTTTAACTCCTGTTAGCATAGTGTATCTTTTTCCATCCTTTTTCTTTTAACCTGTTAATATTTTTATGTATAAAGTGCATTTCTTTTTGGGTCCTGCTTTTTTTTAATCTAATATGAAAATCTCGCCATTTTAACTGGGATGTTTAGTCTATTTACATTTAATGTGATTACTGATATAGTTATTTTTAAGTCTATCTTTTTTCTATTTGTATTCTCTTTGTCACATCTGTTCTTTAGCTTCTTCTTTTTTTCTTTTTTGCCAACTTTTTAAGATTTTCATGATTTTATCATCTTTGCTGGCTTTCTCTAGCCATAACTGTTTTTTTTTTTTTCTTTTAATTTTAGTGGTTGCTTTAGGGTTTATGTTATGCATTCTTATCCTTTGTAGTGTACCTCCAAGGGATATTATTCCATTTCATATACTGAATAATTACATTATAATAGTATGTTTCCACCTCTCCTCTTGGCCATTGTGCAGTTGTTTTCATACATTTTACTTTTATAAATATTGTAAACTGAAGAATATATTGGTTTTATTTTTGTTAAAACATTCAATGATCTTTTAAGGATATTTAAAAATTAGAACAAAATATTATGTTTATTCATATATGTACATTTTCTTGTTTTATTCATTCCTTTGTGTAGATGTAGATTTCCTTATAGAATCATTTTCCTGATCTACTGTTGATAAACCAATTCAATTTTTGTATGTATGAAAATATATTTATTTTGCCTTCATCTTTGAAAGATATTTTCACTACGTGTTTTTTCTAGGTTGACAGTTTTTTTTTCTTTCAGTACTTTAAAGATATTACTCCTTCTTGATTTCTCCCTTGTATAATTTCCTATGAAAAGTCTGCTGCCATCCCTATCTTTGTGCCTCTGTATATAATGTGTCTTTTTCTCCAGCTGCTTTTATGATGTTATCTTTACCACTGGTTGACCAATTTGATTTGATGTGTCATGCTGTAGTTCTGTTCATGTTCCTATTGCTTTAATTTTGCTACTATTCTTGGACTTGTGGTTTTACATTCATATCAACTTGTAAATTTTAGACATTATTCCTTAAATTATTTTCTAATACTCCCTTCTTTGGTGACTCTAATTACATGTATAATGGTTTGCTTGAAGTTGTCTGCAACTAATCAATGCTCTTTAATTTTTTTTTTTTGTTTGTTTCGGTTTTAGTGGTTTCTATTGTTATGTCCTCAAGTTTAGTGATATTTCTTCTTCAATATCTAAAAAAAAAAATTTTTTTTTCATTAATTCCTTTCAGCGTCTCTTTCATCTCAGACATTGTAGTTTTCATTTCTAGAAATTGAAGTTTTTTTTTTGTCTGTCATGTCTTTGCTTATTTTTTAAATGCAACTTAATATGGTTTTTATAACTGTTCTGGTGCCCTTCTCTATAAGTTCTAACTCCTGTGTGAGTTTCATTTTATTGATTATTCTTTCCATTATGGGTCTTTTTTTGTTTTTTTTGCTTCTTTGCATGCCTTTAATAATCTTTGGGTACAATACATTGTAAATTTATCTATAACTTTCACGTTTTCAAGTGCTGGGTATCTCTTGTATTCCTATAAGTATTCTTGAACTTTGATCCAGGATATAGTTGTTAGTCAGAAATATTTTGATTCTTTCTGATTTTTCTTTTATGATTTGTTAGCTGAGACCAGTTTAGTGCTCAGCCCAGTGATAGTTTTTCCTCACTACCGAGGCAAAACCTTCCTGATCTTCTATCTAATTACCTGCAGCGGAAGAGTCGTTTGGGTGATGGTGAATCTACCATGGTCAGCAGAAGTAAACTTGAAGTAAATATAATTACAGTTGAAGTGACTTAAGAACCTTAAAGCAGGATTTTGAATAATTCTAGCTTATGGGCATTAAAATCAATCAACCATGTTACTAGCTGAACTTGAGGTGGAGGTGAGGACTAGCAAAATTTTATTTTTATACTTTGTGTTACTGGACGGCTTTCTTTAGGTCTTTAGGAAAATTCATATAGTTGAAGAATCACAGACTCTAACATTGGACACCTCATCTTATTGACTAAGAAGGGTTTCTAGGCACTCACCGTGCCAGCAGACAATCTAATGAATGTACTCGTTCTTCTGGTATGCAGTACCTGTCAACACATCTGGAGTAACCTGGTTCTCAGTTAAAGAACATGTATTCCTTCTCAAGGAAATGTCTTGATGCTATTGTTTGGGTCTTAATCTCTATTCAGTGATCATTTTGGCTCCATTGATCAGGTACTTAGCCAGAGTCAGAAAGAAACTCCATTATCTTCTAAGAGTAGGGTCATCTAAAACAAAGTTTCCTTCTATCCTGGGGGACTTCACTAGAATGAGTATACACTGAAAGGCCAAAGTCTATGAGAACCCTGAGTTTCTTGGCTGTTGATTTAGTGTTTGTCTGGTAACCTCACGGAGTATCAGCTCTTCAGTTTCATCTTAATGTATGAAAACGTATTATTTATTTTTTTTAACAGTCTTTATTAAGGGGCTTGAGTAATCTATAAATTATCTGACAGGGATTGAAGGGAAAAATGGTGCCAATTTCAGCCTAAGAAAGAAGACCAACATGGATACTATACCATGTGCACTGAGATTATAATGTGAAAATCAGACCAAATATTACTGCCCTTTGGCAGTACTCTCTTTCGTATGATTTTAGTAGTGTGGGTTTCCTGCTCTGGAGCATTTGGGACTTGGTGGAGGAATTTAAACTCTAGCACTTTGAGGTCCCAGAGTTGTGCCAGGTTGTGGATTTCCATTTGCTGCCAGTTCTATGATTAAAATGCTTCAGGGCATATCGGAAACAAGGCAGCTTTGGCGTTCCAGCTCAGTCAGTTTGTGTAATGGTTAAGCCACAGTTGTATGTGGGTATCATGTTGTCATCATGTTCTGGAGCGAGTTGACTAAAACCCAAATGAGACAGTGAAGGCATAAAATCAACCTATAAGTCAAACTAGGAAAGAGAAATTTATTTTCCCAAAAGATTTGAAGTTTTCACGTCAGCAAGTCCTAAAATGTGGTTTGTAAATGAGTTTTAAAGTTGAAAACAAAATATTTTATTTCCTTAAGGGATATTTGTGCGTCCCCATAACATTTACATTTTTAATGGCGAATGAATACATACAGAGTATTTTTAATTGGACTGTTAAAGTGATCACCATTTTCTAGGATTAAGAAAGCGAAGTAGAGAGTGGTTATATTGAAGAAGTGAGAGGCAGAGTAAGGGGTGAAGTGTGTAATTGGTGTCAATACAAGAAACAATGGAATGTTTCTTGAAGAGGGGGATAATTAATATTGTGAGTCAAAGAGTTCTTTTCAGAAACTTAGCTTATGCCTGAGGCTGCTTCCTTGTTATCATTACGAGGAAATTCCTAATCATAGGATGGAATAGAAAAAGAAACCAAGTTAAAAAGAATCAAATAGTTTCTGGAGAAACTGACACTTCATTTGTGAGCAGGACTTTGGAACTGTTCTGCTCCTGTTGGAACTCATGCTGAGAATTTGCATTTCCATCCCAGATGTACTGAATTAGAATCTACATTTTAACAAGATCCTCAGGTAATAAAATTTGAGAGCTACTGTTAAACCCTGGTGGTGTAGTGGTTAAGAGCTATGGCTGAAAACCAAAAGGTTGGCAGTTGGAATCCACCAGGCACTCCTTGGAAACCCTATAGGGCAGTTCTACTCTGTCCTATAGGGTCGCTATGAGTTGGAGTTGCCATCCAGTCCATGCTGACTCAGCTCTACTAGTGGTTCTCAAAATTTATCCTTAACCAGTAGCATTAACTGAGGATCTTGTTATAAAGTAGATTTTAATTAACTTGTTAGAAATGCAAATACTCAGCTGGGGTATTAACCAGAACAATCCAGTTTGAAACTCTGTTTGCCAGTGTCCTCGGAGTGTCTTAACTGTGGATGGGGACACTAGACGTTTAAACTTGGGATACAGGGGTGTCATAGGGACAAAGGCGGGGAGTGAAGAAAGGATGCAATGAAGATAGTATTTGAACCTAGAGGCTCGGATGAGCTGAGTTTTATTTTCCATGTATTTTTGTCCTAAAAACAAAAAAAAAGCAAACCCAGTGCCATCGAGTCAATTCCGACTCATAGCGACCCTATAGGACAGAGTAGAACTGCCCCATAGAGTTTCCAAGGAGTGCCTGGCGGATTCGAACTGCCAACCCTTATGCTTAGCAGCTGTAGCACTTAACCACTACGTCTCCAAGGTTTCCAAAGCCCTTATAATCAAGATCAACAGAGCTCCAAAGCTTTTAGAAATATGAACTAAAAGAAGTTAAAGTTCTAACAGAATTTCACATTTCATACTTATATTTCCTTGATAGTCAGAAATCTGTGTGTTTAAAACTGACCTAGGACTTTGTTGCAGATGGTGCTTGGAAAACAGATCTTTAAGCCAGAAAAGGTTAATGAAAACCTTTCACACTAACAAAAAGTACCCTGTACTTTCTATCACTCAGAAATAGTTCATTTGATGCTACTGAACACTGAAGAAATAAAGACTTTCTGCATTATCTAAATCATTTGTTTTGTTCTCTGGGCATCTGAGCTGGTGCTAATTTGCAAAGACTGGTTGAATAAACCTCATTTGGATAGCATTTAATAAAAATTCAACTCTTTTGACTAATGGTAAGATGATAGCATTTGGTTCTTCTCCCAAGTAAATAGATTGGTTTCCAGGAATTTCAGTAATGGAAAAATGACCCTTAAACCTATTTGTCAAGTGGAAGACACTGTTATGCTGTGAAAACTCATATATGAATATTTTAGAGAGTAAAAATCTCCAAGGAATTATGAGGAGCAAAAGATTACGAACTAAACAATATGGACTTCAGGTGATGTTATTGACATTTTCTCTTATAAGTTAACTAGTTTTTTAGTATAAATTTGGAGAATTTCTATTCTGATGAAGAATGAGCTTCTTTTTAAAAACTCTTTCCGGTCAAATTAAGACCTTTCTATTATTTTTCCATTTAAACATTTGTTGAGGGCTGTTGTTGATTGATTTGCATCCTCCCAAAATATGTGTTGAAATTCTAACATCTGTACCTGTGGAAGTAATCCCATTTGGGAAAAACAGGTTTTTTGTTTTTTTGTTAAGTTAATAAGGTCATATCAGCATAGGGTGTGTCCTAAAAATAGTCACTTCTGAGTTAAAAAAAAAAAAAAAAAGCAGATTATACACAGAAACCAGAAAGCAGAAATGGGGGATGATAAATGACATGTGAAGATCGCCAAGGAACAATGCCAGAAGATGAAATAAACAAGAATCTTCCCCTAGCACCAACAGTGAGAGCCTTCCCCTAGAGCTAATGCCCTGAATTTGGACTTCTAGCCTCCTAAACTTTGAGAAAATAACTTTCTGTTCCTGAAGGCCATCCACTTGTGGTATTTCTATTACAGTGGCATTAAATAACTAAAACAAGGGCCTATTAGCTGTTAGGTCCCCCTCTAATCACTGAGGATACAATAGCGAACAAGACAGAGTGTGTGCCCTCAAGGAATTTACATTCTTACTGGGAAAGATGACAAAAAAAGAAATATATATATATTGTAAGGGGGGGGTGGATGGGGGGGATATTTAAGATATTGTTAATTTGAATAACAGTAGTATTAACTGGTCTTCCTTGTAGGCAGATGAATATTATCCTATCACTGACAGCATTGTACTTCAGGATAGATCTTGAAATGTTCTTTTTGATGATGCATGTCATGCCATTTCTCTCCAATTTGCCATTCCTGGCATAGTAAATCATATGATTGTCTCATTCAAAATGGCCAATAACAGTCCATTTCGGCTCACTAATCTCTAGGATAATGATCTTTATGTGTTTCATTTCATTTTTGACGACTTCCAATTTTCCTAGATTCATGCTCTGTACATTGTGTTCCAATTATTAATTAATGTTTGCAACTGTTTCTTCTCAGTTTGAGTCATATCACATCAACAAATTAAGGTCCCAAAAGCTTTACTCCATCCACATCGTTAAGGTCAACTCTACTTTGAGGAGTCAGCTCTTCCCCAGTCTTATTTTGAGTGCCTTCCAACCCGAGGGGCTCATCTTCTGGTGTTATATCAGACAGTGTTCCATTGCTATTCATAAGGTTTTCACTGGCTGATTTTTTCAGAAGTAGATCACCAGGTCCTTCTTCTAGTCTGTCTTAGTCTGGAAGCTCTGCTGAAACTTGTATATCATGGATGACCCTATTTGAAATACTGGTGGCATAGCTTCCAACATTATTGCGGCATCCAAGCCACCACAGTAAAACAAATTGAGATCTTTACCAACTTCTGCAGTCTGAAACTGATTGAACATGCAATCAAGATGCACTAATTACTGGTGATAGGAATAAGAAAGTTGGAAACAAAGAAGAAGGATCAAGAGTTGGAAAATATGGCCTTGGTGACAGAAAAAACCCTGGAGATCACAAGACAGCATTTTGAAAGACCAACAACTTATTCATTACAAATACCACATTTTTTACTCAACAGAAATGGTGAATATACATGTGGACCTCACTAGGTGGAAAATACAGGAACCAAATTGACTATACTTGTGAAAAAAGATGATGAAAAATCTCAACATTGTCAGTCAGAACAAGGCCGGGGGCAACTGCAGAACAGAGCATCAATTGTTCATATGCAAGTTCAAGTTGAAACTGAAGAAAATTAAAACAAGTCCATGATGGCCAAAATATGACCTTGAGTATATTCCACCTGAATTTGGAGACATTCTCAAGAATAGATCTGATGCATTGAACACTAATGATCAGATGAATTGTGGGATGAAATCAAGGACATCACACATGAAGAAAGCGAAAGGCCATTAAAAGACAGTGAAGACAGAAAAGGCCAAAATGGATGTCAGAAGAGACTAAAATTTGCTCTTGGACATCAAGTAGCTAAAACAAATGGAAAAAAATGATGAAATAAAAGAGCTGAACAGAAGATTTGAAAGGGTGGCTCAAGAAGACAAAGTAAAATATTATAATGAAATGTGCAAAGATCTGGAGTTAGAAAGCCAAAAGGGAAGAATATACTTGGCATTTCTCAAGATGAAAGAACTGAAGAAAAAATTCAAGCCTCAAGTTGCAATATTGAAGGATTACATGGGCAAAATATCGAACAACACAGGAAGCATCAAAAGAAGATGGAAAGAATACACAGAGTCACTGTACCAAAAAGAACTGCTCAAAGTTCAGCCGTTTAAGGAGGAGGCATTTGATCAAGAACCAATGGTACTGAAGGAAGGAGTCCAAGATGCACTGAAAGTATTGGTGAGAAACAAGGCTCCAGAATTAAGATGTTTCAACAAACAGATGCAGCGCTGGAGGTGCTCACTTGTCTATGCCAAGAAATTTGGAAGATAGATACCTGCCAAGTCAACTGGAAGAGATTTGTATCCCTTCAAAAGAGAGATGATCAAACAGAATAGGGAATTATTAAACAATATCATTAATATCATACACAAGTGAAATTTTGGCTGAAGATAATTTTAAAATGGTTGCAACAGCACATCAACAGGGAACTGTCAGAAATTCAAGCCGGATTCAGAAGAGGATGTGGAAAGAGGGATATCATTGGCGATGTCAGATGGATCCTGTCTGAAAGCAGAGAATACCAGAAACATGTTTACCTGTGTTTTATTGACTATGCAAAGGCATTTGATGGAGTGGATCATAACAAATTATGGATAACATTGGGAGGAGTGTGAATTCCAGAACACTTAATTGTGCTCATGAGGAACTTGCACATAGACCAAGAAGCAGTTGTTTGAACAGAACATGAGGCTACTGCGTGGGCTAAAATCAAGAAAGGTGTGAGTCAGGGTTGGACCATTTCGCCACAATCTGTATGCTGAGCAAGTAATCTGAGGAGCCGGACTACATGAAGAAGAATTCCTCATCAGGACTCGAGGAAGATTCATTAACAACCAGCGATATGCAGATAATACAACCTTGCTTGCTGAAAGTGAAGAGGCCTTGAAGCACTAACTGATGAAGATCAAAGTTACAGCCTACGGTATGGATTACACCTGAACATAATGAAAACAAAAACCTTCACAACTGGACCAATAAGTGACATCATGATAAACGGAGAAAATAATGAAGTTGTCAAAAATTTCATGTTACTTGGATCTACAGTCAAGCAGCAATCAGGAATTCAAATGACTTATTGCATTGGGCAAATCTGCTGTAAAAGATTGCTTCAAACAGTTGAAAAGCAAAGATGTCACTTTGAGGACTAAGGTGTGCCTGACCCAAGCTATGATATTTTCATTAGCCTCGTATGCATTCAAAAGCTGGACAATGAATAAGGAATACCAAAGAAGAATTTATGCCTTTGAATTATGGTGTTGGCAAAGAATAATGAATATAGCATGAACTGTCAGAAGAATGAACAAGTCTGTCTAAGAAAATGTATAGCCAGAAAGTTACTTGGAAGGGAAGATGGCAAGACTTTGTCTCACATACTTTGGACATGTTATCAGGAGGGATCATTCCCTGCAGAAGAACATCACACTTAATAAGATAGAAAAAAAAAAAAAAGATAGAGGATTAGCAAAAAAGAGGAAGACTGTCATTGAGATGGCTGGACAAAGTGGCTGCAAAAATGGGCTCAAACATAGCAGTAATTGTGGGGGTGTTGCAGTACTGGTCAGTGTTTCATTTTGTTGTCCACAGAGTTGCGGTGAGTTTGAGCTAACTCAATGGCACCTAACAACCACAACATATAATATCCCATAGTGATAAGTTAAAAGGAGAAAATAAGGACATTTGGTTACAGAAGGAGAAGCTACGTCAGCTAGGGTGTTTAGGGAACCTGAAGACGTTGTGTTTGAAGCAGGATATGAATGATAAATTATGGTCTGGGGAAAGAAACTTTTGAAAAAGGAGAAATAATATTTGAAAAGGATTTAAGGCAGGAACCAGCTTGATATTTTTTTGGAATCGAAAGAAGGCTAGTGAGCCTTACTTCATGTGACACAGAAACAAAATGTTTGCAATGAGTTTAATTAATTAGAGTATGTTTTGACTCACATAACTAGAAATGCAAATATCAGGTCGTTTTCAGGGTTGTTTGATCCAGTCATCAAGAACCTAGATTTTTTTTTTCTTCTTTCCATTTTTCTCCCTAATGTGTTTGCGTTAACCTTTGAGTTGTACTTTTACGGATCAGCTCACTTTGTGGCTGTAGGATGGATGCAGCAGCTTCCATATCCAAGTTCACAGAGCAAGAACGTTGTTAATTCCTGAATACCTTTTAGAAAATTGGGGAGGAAATTTCTCAGAGGATCTCTAAACCTCTACTCACGTGTTACCAACCCAATTCTTCCAATGACCAATTCAGAATTAATCACTGGTGCGCAGATGAGAACTACCCTTAGGCAAATCAGATCCACATCTAGGTTTGTCTGGAAGGTGAGCAACCCGATATTCCTCATATTCCTGAGACACGTAGCCTGTGTGGAATGAACAAGGACACGAAAAAATGAATCATGATTCTTTCAGCATGAAGGGGGTGGGGGAAACTGTTGGTTAGACAACTAATATTGCCTGACAACAGCTGGACATTTAGGCAGAGGTTGGATTATGCAGCATCTTTTAAGATATTATATTGAATTTGAATAATGTTTTAGTTGAAGGAAAAGCAATGCTTGGATTTTTAAGAGAGAGGGATATAAGATTTGATTTATGTGTTTAGTCGATCACTGATAATGGACATTGTGACAAGTCCAGGCAATGTTTCCTGCAGAAAACAATTACAAAAACCGGAAAATAATCAAAAACACTAATTTTAAGGCACTGGAAACTGACCAAAGGCAGGCAGAAGCTTGAGAAGTTATTCCTGAAAGATTGTTACTGCGAGAGGTAGAAACTGCAACTTTGTGGCTTTCTTGCCAAACCTCAGCTGGATATTTGAGGGAAATTCTAGAAGCAGGAACACCACAAAGGGCTGAAATCCAAAATTTGAGTATAAACTTTCCCAAATCCCTCACTAACCAGTAAAAGTTACATGTGTGCAGGGGACATAGGGAGGCTGGTGAAAAAATGGGGAGAAAATAGAGGCAGAAAGACAGAATTGCTTCTGGTGAGATGTGGAATTTTGTTATGCCTTTGATTGAGTCCACTCACAGCATGAGTGGCAGAAAACAGAAGCCCAATAGATTAATGCTTCAGAAGAAATACTAATTGGAAATTAAACAATACATTTTTAAATAAACCTATACATATATAGGATCCTGAGCTCTGGTGGTCCAGTGGTTAAAGCACTTGGCTGCTAACCAGAAGGTCTGTGGTTTGAACCCACAGGCTACTCCGTGGGAGAATGATGTGGCTTTCTGCTTCTGTAAAGATTACAGCCTTGGAAACCCTATGTGGCAGGTCTACTCTGTCCTGTAGGGTTGGCCCCTGGTTTTTTGGTTTCATATACAGTGTTGCTATGAGTTGGAATCAACTGGTGGCACCAGGTTTTATAGGTAAAAGTAGAAATGAAATAATGTTAGAAAATATTTTGAACTGAATGAAATTTAAAGCATATCAAAATACATAAGATGTAGTTAAAGCGGTGTGTAGAGGCAAACTTGTACCAGTAAATGTTTCTCTTACAAAAGAAGAAAGAATGAAAATCAGTGATCTAAGCTTAAAAAAAGAAAAGGAAATTAAATACAATATAAGTATGAAGAAAAAAATAATAAATTTAAGAGTGGAAATTACTGAAATAAAAATATCATAAATCAAATAGCAAGACCTCAGTTAACCCAAAAGTTGATTCTTTGAAAAGATAAGAACAATAATAAACATCTATCTCAACTGATCAAGCAAAAATTAGAGAACACGAATTACCAGTATTAGGAATGAAAGAAGGGATATGGTTGGTACAGATGTTACATATAAAATCTAATAGAAGATTATAAACAAGTTTATCCCCCCAAAATTGAACAATTTAATGAAATGGACAAAATCCTTGGAAGACAAAAACCACAAAAAAATTCAAGATAAAATAGAAAACCTGAATAGCCCTATATCAATAAAAAATGGACTATTGAATTTGTAATTTAAAATCTTTTCACCAAGCAACTCTAGACCCGTATGATTTCTTTGGTAAATTCTATTAAACATTTAAGAAATAAATAATACTAGTTCTATACCCATTATTTTAGAAAACCATTACTTAGGCTGCTGAGGGGAAAATAGATTACAGAGGAGCAAGAGTTGAAACAAGGAGACCATTAAAATAGTAAATATTGAATTGATGACATTAAAAAAAAAATTTTTTTAATGTACATTTTGAAGATAGAATTGATAAGACTCTCCAAGTTTTGATAGATTTGGGATATACAAGAAGACTAGTCAAAATAGTGCCTTAGATTTTGCCCTGAGCTGTTAAGTAAATGAGAGAGTTATTAACTACAATGGGGAAGGCTTGAGAGAAGTATATTGGGAGTGAGGCAGAAATTAAGAATTACAGTTTGTATGCATTCAGTTAGAGATGCTTCTGAGCTATCCAATCGGATTGCCAAATGGGCAACTGATAGAATGATCTTGTGCTCAGAGGAGCTGCCCAGGTTGAAGATACGAATTTGGGAGTCATCAGCATATAAAAAAGTTTTGCCAAGGAACTGGATAAAATCATCTAGGCAATGAGTATAGGTGGAGAAGAGAAGACTACTATGGACAGATTGCTAAGTTCCACCAATGTTTAGAAGCATATATGAACAAGCATGTACAGAAAATGAAGTGACTCTATGTAATTCAATATTCTCATTTCTCTACATCTTTTCCCAATTTTTTTTTTTTTATACCACAAACACTCTAAACTTCACTCCTGACACTTAGATTCTCTCAGGTAAACATGCCTTCTGTTCTGAGTACAATGGCCACCCTGTCCTATTCCTTTTCCTTTTGAGGCCTTTACAATTGCTGTTTTCTTTTTCAGGAGCACTCCTTTCATTGGTTTTCCCACAGTGGCTTCAATTACATTCAGATATCACATCATATTATCCTGACTGATTCTTTCCTGGCTGACCAAAAAAACTACCACCTCAATCACTCTCAATCCCATTACCCCAAACCCATTGTTGTCGAGTTGATTCCAACTCATACTGAAGCTACAGGGTAGCGTAGAACTGCCCCAAGGGTTTCCAAGGCTGTAATCTTTATGAGTTGGAATCAACTCTATGGCAGCGGGCTTGGTTTTTTGGGTTAATCTTTACGGAAGCAGACTGCCACATCCTTCTGCCGTGGAACAGCTGGTGGGCTCCAATCGCCCACCTTCTGGTTAATTGTCAAGCATTTAACCACTGTGCCACCAGGGTTCCTTCAGTATCCCATCGTTGTGTTGTTGTTAGGTGCCGTCGAGTCGGTTCCGACTCATAGCGACCCTATGCACAATAGAACGAAACACAGCCCAGTCCTGCGCCATCCTTACAATTGTTAACATGCTTGAGCTCATTGTTGCAGCCACTGTGTCTATCCACCTTGTTGAGGGTCTTCCTCTTTTCCGCTGACCCTGTACTCTGCCAAGCATGATGTCCTTCTCCAGGGACTGATCCCTACTGACAACATGTCCAAAGTATGTAAGACGCAGTCTCGCCATCCTTGCCTCTAAGGAGCATTCTGGCCGCACTTCCTCCAGGACAGATTTGTTTGTTCTTTTGCCAGTCCATGGTATATTCAATATTCTTCGCTAACACCACAATTCAAAGGGGTCAACTCTTCTTCGGTCTTCCTTATTCATTATCTAGCTTTCACATGCATATGATGTGATTGAAAATACCATGGCTTGGTTCAGGTGCAACTTAGTTCTCAAAGTGACATCTTTGCTTTTCAACACTTTAAAGAGGTCTTTTGCAGCAGATTTGCCCAATGCAATGTGTCTTTTGATTTCTTGACTGCAGCTTCCATACATGTTCATTGTGCCTTTGGATAGTCCATAAAACACAGGTAAACATCCTTCCGGTATTCTCTGCTTTCAGCCAGGATCCATCTGACATCAGCAATGATATCCCTGGTTCCATGTCCTCTTCTGAAACCAGCCTGAATTTCTGGCAGTTCCATGTTGATATACTGCTGCAGCCATTTTTGAATGATCTTCAGCAAAATTTTGCTTGCATGTGATATTAATGATATTGTTCTATAATTTCCACATTCAGTTGGATCACCTTTCTTGGGAATAGGCATAAATATGGATCTCTTCCAGTCAGTTGGCCAGGAAGCTATCTTCCATATTTCTTGGCATAGGTGAGTGAGTACCTCCAGTGCTGCATCTGTTTGTTGAAACATCTCAATTGATATTCCATCAATTCCTGGAGCCTTGTTTTTTGCCAATGCCTTCAGAGCAGCTTGGACTTCCTTCAGTGCCATCGGTTCCTGATCATATGCCACCTCTTGAAATGGTTGAATATCGACTACTTCTTTTTGGTATAATGAGTCTGTGTATTCCTTCCATCTTCTTTTGATGCTTCCTGTGTCGTTCAATATTTTCCCCATGGAATCCTTTATTATTGCAACTCGAGGCTTGAATTTTTTCTTCAGTTCTTTCAGCTTGAGAAACACCGATCGTGTTCTTCCCTTTTGGTTTTCCCTCTCCAGCTCTTTGCACATGTCATTATAATACTTTACTTTGTCTTCTCGAGAGGCCCTTTGAAATCTTCTGTTCAGTTCTTTTACTTCATCAATTCTTTCTTTTGCTTTAGCTGCTCGACACTCAAGAGCAAGTTTCAGAGTCTCCTCTGACATCCATCTTGGTCTTTTCTTCTTTCCTGTCTTTTCAATGACCTCTTGCTTTCTTCATGGATGATGTCCTCGATGTCATTCCACAACTCGTCTGGCCTGCGGTCACTAGTGTTCAATGCATCAAATCTATTCTTGAGATGTTCTCTAAATTCAGGTGGGATATACTCAAGGTCATATTTTGGCTCTCATGGACTTGCTCTGATTTTCTCCAGTTTCAGCTTGAACATGCATGTAAGCAATTGATGGCCTGTTCCACAGTCGGCCCCTGGCCTTGTTCTGACTGATGATATTGAGCTTTTCCATCATCTCTTTCCACAGATGTAGTCAATTTGATTTCTGTGTGTTCCATTTGGTGAGGTCCATGTGCATAGTTGCTGTTTATGTTGGTCAAAGAAAGTATTTGCAATGAAGAAGTCGTTGGTCTTGCAAAATTCTATCATTCGATCTCTGGCATTTTTTCTATCACCAAGGCCATATTTTCCAACCACTGATCCTTCTTCTTTGTTTCCAACTTTCACATTCCAATTGCCAGTAATTACCAATGTATCTTGATTGCATGTTGAATCAATTTCAGACTGCAGCAGCTGATAAAAATCTTCTATTTCTTCATCTTTGGTCCTAGTGGTTGGTGCGTAAATTTGAATAATAGTCGTATTAACTGGTCTTCCTTGTAGGCGTATGAGTATTATCCTATCACTGACGGCATTGTACTTCAGGATAGATCTTGAAACATTCTTTTTGATGATGAATGCAACACCATTCCTCTATGAGTTGTCATTCCCAGCATAGTAGACTATATGATTGTCTGATTCAAAATGGCCAATACCTGTCCATTTCAGCTCACTGATGCCTAAAAAAAAAAAAAAAAAAAGCCTAGGATATTGATATTTATGCATTCCATTTCATTTTTGATGATTTCCAGTTTTCCTAGATTCATACTTTCTGCATTCCAGGTTCCAATTATTAATGGATGTTTGCAGCTGTTTCTTCTCATTTTGAGTCATGCCACCTCAGGAAATGAAGGTCCCGAAACCTTTACTCCATTCACGTCATTAAGGTAGACTCTACTTTGAGGGGGCAGCTCTTTCCCAGTCATCTTTTGAGTGCCTTCCAACCTGGGGGGCTCATCTCCCAGCACTATATTAGACAATGTTCTGCTGCTTTTCATAAGGTTTTCACTGGCTAATGCTTTTCAGAAGTAGACTGCCGCATCCTTCTTCCTAATCTGTCTTAGTCTGGAAGCTCAGCTGAAACCTATCCTCCATGGGTGATCCTGCTGGTATCTGAATACCGGTGGCATAACTTCCAGCATCACAGCAACACACAAGCCCCCATAGTACGACAAACTGACAGACACGTGGGGATCAGTATGCCATAGCCTATAAGTTTTTTCCATAATACATTTTATTATTTAAAATTATCTTTTTCATTAATTACCATTTTATTTTGTTTTTTTTTCCTACTTTGTCCTATTTCTAAATATTAGGGTGCTCCAAGATTTAGCCTCAGCCTTATTTTGTTTCTTCATTGTATTTCTCCACACTCTGTTGTTGTTGTTAGCCGTTGTCAAGTAACTCTGACTTATAGCCAACAAAACAGCGCCCGATCCCGCGTCTTCTTCACAATTGCCAGCATGTTCGAGTCCATCCTTACAGCTATTGTGCCAGTCCATCTCACCAAGAATCACCCAAGCCTTCATTGGTCCTCTACGTCACCAAACATAATGTTCTCCTCTAGCAATTGATTCTTCCTCGTGAAGTGTCCAAAGCACTTGAGTCAGACAAAGCTCTGTTGTGATCCATAAGGTTCTCATTAGCTAGTTTTTGGAAGTAAATTACCAGGCCTTTCTTCATACTCTGTCTCAATCTAGAAGCTCTGCTAATGTCTGTTCACCATGAATGACCCTGCTGGTATATGAAATACTGGTGGCGTAGCTTCCAGAATCACAGTAACACCTAAGGCACCACAGTATAGTAAACTGACAAATGGGTGGTGGGCTCCTCACTCTGGAATATATTAACTCAGTGAGTTCAGATTCCTATTTTTCTTGTTAATTTCTTCAATCTCCAGCCCATAAAACAGTGCTAATTTTTTTTTAATCTGGAACATTGTGGATTCTTAGTAGATATTTGTTAAACATTGAGGTATTTTGATCTTAGTTACCTAAAATCACTAATTCTAGTCTTTAATATTCTATACATCTTCACCTATTTTCTTAATCTTTTTTTTTCTTCTCAAAGATGAATTTCTCCTCCCCTCTTGAAGACTGAGTTCTCCTGGTGTTTCCTTGGCCTCCTCTTATTTCATTATGTTCAGGATCTAACTCTTTGTGTTCTATTGTCTTTGTTTTAGTTTTCAGCCACCCTTTATTTTCATGACTTTTTTAATGCCTATAAACATATTCAAACCAAAAAGAAAATTCCTTCTGTTCCTGACGTTTCCACAAGATAACATACTTGCCCTTATTCTCTTCATGGCTAAAGTTATTAAAAGTGCCCCAGCATTTGACCTTCAAGTCAGGCTTGAGCTCTAGTTTCTGGTTTCTCCACTGTATTCCAGCTTTTTATTCTAAGGTTACCAGTAATACTTGTTTTTAAACCTAGTGAATTTTCTCAGTTCTCATCCTCTTCAACCACTCTGCAGCACTTAGTACTGTTTATCTTTTCCTTTTTGTAACTCTTTCATACTTTGGCTTCCATGATACTGTGTTCTTCTGAGTTTTTGTACACATCTCTGAATTTTCTATCTCAGTCTCAATAATTGGCTCAGTTTCTTCATGTTTCCTATAAAATATGCCACAGAGACCCTTTTCTCCATGGCAACATCATTTGGCATCACGGCTTTAGTGATTACCATTGTGCTGATAAATTATAAACCTGCAGTTTGACTTTTCTGCAGAGCTCCAGATCCTTGTTGCCACTGGTTTTTAGATAAACCAACCTGAAGTTCTTGCCATAACCTCAATGTCAGTATTTCTGAAATGGAACCCGTCGTTATTTGTCCCAAACATCTGCCTCTCGCTATGTCTTGGTGCCCCTCGACCTAGACTTGAAAGCTTTGGTCTTTACTTTGATTTCTATGTCCCCTTCATCTCCATATTAAATTATTTGTCAAGTCCTATTTATTCTAGCATTGTTTTCACACCTGTGCACTTCTCTACGTTCCTATTGCTACCACCTTTTCAGGCCCAGCATTACCTTTGACCTTTGAATGATTACATTTGTATTCCAACTGCTTTTTTCAGCTTACATGTTCTCCTCCCCTCATCTGCCTCCCACTCTGTGGCTAGGCTAAATTTCCTAAAACACAGATCCAACAGTCACAAGTTGCACTATAATGGTACTAATGTCAACAATCATTAATGCCAACATTAATTAATTACTAATTAATGTTGCAATTAGGTAGGCACTCCTTTATCCATTTTACAATTAATCCTTACAAAAATCTTACACTGATACTCTTAATATCTCCATTTTACAGATGAGAACACAGAAAAGGGAAGTGAAATGCCCAAGGTCAGACAGTTGGCAAGTGTCAAAGTTGGTATTTGATGACTTTTAACTACTACGTTGTCTAATACTTTAGCCATAAAACCTGAAAAGACTCTTTATTGTCTACACTGTGACCACCTGTGAATTTGATTCAGTGTAATATTTTTTAATTGAAATGAATTTAGTCTTGTCCTAAGTAATAAGATCAGTAATAGGTTTTATATGCTAGTCATATATTTTTTCGAATAACCATAAAATATATATAAAACTATAAAAATAAAAATAGTATTGATACACCAATAAAAATAATAATGAGTGCCAAACTTAGGAATATACTCGTCTACAAAAAAGTCAAAATCATTACGTTATGGTTCAAATGTTTTTGCCATCCAGATTTATTAGGGATGTGATCCCAACTTAAGTATATAACTTTATTTCCCACTTCTATCCTTTACTCTCTTGTCAGTAAAAATAAATAAATGAATAAATGGTATATGGATACATGTAGTTCCTCCTTCCTCTATATACCCTACTCCTTCTGGCTTCTTAACCTTTGGTCATACTATTTTCCTCTCTTTAATATCCATTCCTCTGTACTTTTGAATGTGTCAAAATTCTATTCATTCTTTCCTTTCTTGAAGACTGAGTTCAGCTGTTTTAATAGATTCCTTTAGCTTGATATCATATTTCCATATTCTAATCTAGTGCTGGAGCTCTGGTGGTGAAGTGGTTAAGAGCACGGCTGTTAACCAAAAAGTCGGCAGTTCGAATCCACCAGCCAGTTCTACTCTGTCCTACACGGCTGCTATGAGTCAGAATCAACTTGATGGCAAGAAGTTTTTGGTTAATCTAGTGCTATTCAACAGAACTCTTCTCAGTGATGAAAACACACTGTCCAACACAATCATCACTAGCCACATGCTATTGAGCTTCTGAAATTATCTAAATTTAAGTAGCCACATTTGGCTAATGGCTTCTATACTGGATAGCACAGCTCTAAATTATCTTTGAATGACCAATATGATATTTAGATTACATTACAGTGACATATACCTATCTTGTCTTCCTTCCTGTTTATGATCTCCTGGAAGGAAGGATCTGGATTTATAATTTTTGTGTGTATTCTAAAGCATCTAGCACATTTCTTTTTTTTTTCAGATTACAGAATAGATATTTATTATGTGATTGAATGAATGGATGGCCATCTGTTAACTTTAACTGTGTTAATATTAGTGGTACCTACAGCTGCTCCATAAAGTACCCTGGTTGCACAGTGGTGAAGCGCTCTGCTGCAAACGGAAAGATTGGTGGTTCAAACCTACCAGCTGCTCCAGGGGAGAAAGATATGGCAGCCTGGTTCCATAAAGATTACAGCTTTGGAAACCTTATGGGGCAGTTCTACTGTGTCCTGTAGGATCGCTATGAGTTGGAATCTACTTGACGGCAGTGGGAAAGTCTGTCCATAATTTAATTTTTTCAAGATAACAGAGGCAAAATGAATGATTATAATAAGTGACTTTCCTTTATCTTCACAATTGTCTGTATGATTCCCTAAAGTGGTTTCATTTTATCAATTGGTCCACATTTTGCCTGGCATTGCTATAAATGAAAAGTGTACTTTTTGTTAACAATCTCAACTTGAAAGTCAACCAGACTACAAAGCCAGTTTTCCTACAGCTCAGTCAACAAGCCCTGAACGTGTTAGGCTAGATTCACCATGGTTCTAATCAGCAGTTTGTACGTGGAAAGCTCCCCGTGTAGCTCAGACTCCTCTGACAGTCTCCTCTTTCTAACGTAACTCCTGTTTCCCCCACCCCCACTGGTTTCAGAATAAACGCCTTGTCAAAAAAAGAATTAGATTTTGACAGCTTTTTTCCTATGGTTAATTGAGGTGATAGATGCACTTGACATTTGTCTACGTACAGAATAGAAGATTAAGACATTTTTTCTACATGCATCCTCTGTTTTAGAGAAGGTCACTTTCTGGGGTCCTTTTAATATGCCTGTACAATTAATAGTAGTGATAATTCTGCTTCGTATCACAACGTCTTTAAAGTTCTTCTTTCAAAATGACAGATCAAGTTTTCTTTCTGTAGGCTTTGAATTATTTGAATCTTCAAGTTCACACTCTAGGCTTCCCCCCTCAGTCCTGTAAATTAATACTGGTTGAAAGATACAAAAGAGAGTATGCAAACCGATGAAGTTCAAAGAAAATCAGGAAAAAGGGTTGTATTTGAGATTATCTTAATTATTGTACCCATGTTTGTGAGGGCATTCCCTGGCATTGTTAGACCAACAGATTTGAGTGTTTCGTTATGTATATTAAAAGTTCTTCGGAATTTAGTTCTATTCGCTGTTGCTTTGTCATACAATCCCTTTTGACTATCCGGAGAGATTTGTTTTGTTTTCTTTTTTTAGCATGCTAAGGCTATCTCAGACAGGTATTTAATAACCCCCTCAGTCGTGTTTCTTACCATTTAATATTAGGTGTTTATTTATTATAGCTACTATCTTAAATATTATATTGCATTTTATAGGGTTGCATTTCCATCTATAAAACTTTTAAATAAAACTAAAATACATGAGTATATTTTTAGGATATCATTTTGTGAGATGGGATTATGAAAATATACACGCTTTCAAAACTGTTAATGAAATTCGTTGCTGTTATCATTATCAACTTGACAGGTGCCATTAATGTTTTTAGGGACAAGAGTTAGTACAAATAAACCAGAAGGTTGGAAAAATATATTTCAAAAGAAAAACAAAAATAATTATCATTTTCCTAAGTGTAAACAATAATATTTAGGCCACTCGGCAAACACAGAAAATAGTCTGAGCCTAGTAATGCAAAAAGAAGTCAAATGTTTGCTGTGTAAGAGACGAAAGAATTAGCCAAAAGGAATATTAGTATGTCCGTGAACACTAGCTGCTCACAGAAAGAATCTGGTGGTTTGAACTTCACACTAATATTCCTGTCTTACATATTACATTTGATTTTTTAAAATATTATTAAGATCATTAAAAACAACAGCACTATTTAAAAGTTACATGTAAAAATATAGACTTATATTTTTGTTGCCTGGCAATGCCCACATACTAGGGAGCAAGGTAGCTTACTACACCTAAAAATAATTCAGAGTTAAGGTAAGAACATAATGACTACGTTCTCGTGTGTCCTCAAGTGGATTCCAACTCATGGTGATCCTATTTGACAGAGTAGAATCCCCCCATAGGATTTCCAAGGCTGAAATCTTTATGGGAACAGATTGCCAGGTATTTTCTCTGGTGGAGTGGTTTCAAACTGCTGACGTTTCAGTTAGCAGCTGAGCACTTAACCATTGTGCCACCAGGGATCCTATAATGAATATATTTAAGAAATAGAAGAAAAATAAATAAGTGAAGAAATATAAGTAGAAAAAGAAAATGGTGTGGGCCCACTACCTAATAAGAAAGTTTTTAGGCAGCAAAGTATTCACAGATTTATTTTTATTCCTTTCACATGTTGAGCTATTAAGGATTTATGTCTCTTCCCGCTAGTGTTTAATTTATTCCTGCCAAGAAGCTTAGATATTAGAAAGTTTTGGCTCAAAAGTGTATCTTTTATAGATATATAAACAGGGTGTCAGTCAAAGTAGAAATTAAATGGGGTCCCCATGGAAAGAGGTACTTAAAATTGCCTTGTCTGTGCTTGTCTAAGATGGAGACAAAAAGCCCCCGATATAGGGAAAGGATACCTCAGTGGCCCTGCACTTGTGAAGTAGGGCTAGGATCCAGCTGCTGCCCGAGATCAGGGTGCGACAGAAACTTTATTCATCAAGGCTACCGCTCTCAGAGATCCTGGTCAGAAATGCTACTCCTCCAGATAAAGGTCTTTCTTTGTCTATGAGACCTAGGGTCTTCTAGGCTGTCAGAGGTCAATAACTATCAAAAATGTTCCTCCTTGAAACTCCTAGTAAGGGAAACCAAGCTGAAGGACTCTCAATGGTCTTAGGCATGGCCCAGTAGCAGGAGGGGCAATGAGACCCCTGAAGTAAAATTTCCTATAGACTTGTCCTGGTTAATTATTTAGATAGACTACAAGGGACTGACTCTCTCTCTCTCTCTCTGTGTGTATGTGTGTGTGTGTGTGTGTGTGTGTGTGGTGGGAGACAGAAGGCTTTTCTGGTTATAAAACAGAATTTGGCTGTGGCAGGAAGGCCTTCACAATCTAGGCCTATTATTCTTATGTGGAAAACAGTTCTTGAAACATGTGAGTGGCTCCTAAGAGAGCTGTGTCTTCAGACTCCAAGCATGAGCTATTGTGACAGATAAAACAAACATCTATAGGATTGAGTGAAAGTAAGCTTTAATAGTAACACAATGTTGGAAGTGAGAAATAATGGCAGTAACTTGCAAGGACCAGATGTGAGATTCCTTACGCCTGATTTCAGAGGGGTGTTAACTTTCACACCTCGGGTTAAGCCCTGGTGGCACAACAGTTAAGTGCTTGGCTGCTAACATAAAGGCAGGTAGTTTGAACCCATTCAGTGGCTCCTTGGGAGAAAGACCTGGCCATCTGCTTCTATAAAGATTACAGCCAAGAAAACTCTATGGGAAGTTCTACTCTGTCACATATGGCCCATGAGTCAGAATCAACGCAATGGCAAACAGCAAGATTCTTGGACAATCCAGGGAGAAGAGGATCTCAGGTAGAAGAAACCAGATTTCTTACTGGTAAGGCATAAGGAACTCAAACAACTAGGTAGAAAAGTAAAAGAGATGTAATTATACATGGCATTGGAAGAAGCTCAGATATAATTATAAAAATAACTATTCAATTCATTAGAACTAAAAAGATAACCTGTACTAGACAAGAGATAAAGTATGAGTACCTGCCCCGCCCATTCTGAGAAAAAGAGTCACAGACAATTCCATTTACTCTGGTCTTCCTTCTTGTTTCTCTCTCACCTGCTTCTTTACCCAATTTCCCTACCAAGTGCAGATCTGCCTTGTATACCTCTCATTCGATACCTCAGGAGAGAGGATCGAACTAGTTCAGTTAGTCACTATTTGGTATAGAGCATTCCTACTGGGTATGATTCTTGAGTTAGCCATCACAGAGGTAGCTTCTTACATGAAGGATGACTGTATTTGAGAAAGGAAATTATCCTTGCTCCAGGATCCTGGGATATCAGTATTAAGAAACTGAACGGTAGGTAACTTAGTCCCCATGGATTTGTGCATGGGCCAAGTAACGGTTAAAGTTATGTGTCAACTTGGCTAGGCCATGATTCTTAGTGGTTTGGAAAATATTATGTAATCATCCTCCACTTTGTGATCCGATATGAGCAGCCAATCAGTTGAAAGGGGAGTTTCCTTGGGGGTATTTATGTTCTGGCAAAGCTTTCTCTCTCTTTCTCTCCTTCTCTCGATTCTGTATTCAATCTTGTGTTCTCCTCTGTCATTCTCTGACCTTCAGTTCTTGGGATGTGAGCCAGCAGCCTGCTGCCTGACCTGCAGATTTTGGGTTTTTCAGTCCCTGCTGGAAACCCTGGTGGTGTAGTGGTTAAGAGCTACAGCTGCTAACCGAATGTCGGCAGTTTGAATCCACCAGGCACTCCTTGGAAACTCTATGGGGCAGTCCTACTCTGTCCTATAGGGTTGCTTTGATTTGGAATTGACTTGACAACAAGGAGTTTGGTTTTTGGTTTTTTAGCCCCTGCTACCACGTGAGTCAGGGGAAGCAACCTGACCTGTGGATTTGGGACTTTCCAGCCTTCACGGTTGTGTGAGTTATTTCCTTGAAATAAATCTCTCCATATATATACACTTCACTGGTTTTGCTCCTTTAGAGAACCCAGCCTAAGACAGGCCATCAAGTCTAGAGTTTCTGAAGGGTGATAATGTGACAGCCCTACCATGTTGGTGATGGCTAGGCAGAAGCTGCCTACAGTTGGGGCTAGATTAAGACCTTTTGAAGTCTTAAACCCTGAAGGTAATATGGGACTTCTGAATATGTAACCAAAATATACTAATCTGCAAAATACATATACAAAAATCCCCAAAGTTCTGATTCTTCCTATTAAACATTTTTTTTTTTAATTTGTTGTTGTTGTTTTTGTGGTTATGGCTTCTACCTTGTATGCACCTTTAGCAGCTTCTTAGTTTGTCTATGAACAAAATACCTCTGGACAAATCTGAGCCAGTATTTGGGGTCAGAGTGGGCCTTGGGTTCCTTAGTGAATAACAGAAGATTGAAGATGCAGAAGAAATAAACCATGGTCTTAACAACCTTGTTTCTCTGATTGAAGGAGCTCCGACTTTTGAAGATTCTTATCTAAGAGGCCTGATATCAATATTGTTTTCTCTTTAAATAATGGATTCTATTATGAATTTGGTTCGCTTGCACCTGATGCAAAAATAACCTTTTTATATTATTAATTACCTTATTTATTTACATTATTACTTAGCTGTATGTCTCTAGTTTATATGATAGTGAGCTACTGGAGTGAGAACATTGGATTAGGCCCAGATCCCAGCTTTTAATTTCACATTTGCCATTAACTCATTCTGTTACTTTGTGAAATCGCTCACTTTTGTGGCCATCAATTATTCTCAAGTGTTTCCTCCTCTTCCTTCTTTTTCTCATTTTTGGAAACCACTTAAGAAATAAGAATAGGGCTCCAATAAGACTTTTCTGGGTCTATTCCTTAATTCTGAGATTTGGAGGACACTGACTTAAACTTACTGTAATAGAAAAAAAAAAAAAGATGAGAAGTTATTCAATATTGTAGAAAGAATATAGGCATTGGAGTTGGACAGACCTGATTTCTAGTCTAAGCTCTATCATTCACTACTTATGAAATCTTAGACAAATTCTCATCTTTCTGAGCTCAGAATTTTTACCTGTAAGATGGGGATGACAATACATACTTCAAAACAATGTAAGTGTTAAAGAAGGTAGAAATTATAAAAGGCCCAGCACACTGTTTGCTGCAAGTCAATTCTACATTTTTTTATTGTGACCCTATGTAGAAAAGAACAAAATATGCCCGATCCTGCACCATATTCACAATTACTGGTATGCTCAGGTCCATTGTTGTGGCTACTGTGTATTTTGAGTGCTTTCTAACCTAGAAGACTCATCTTCCAGCACTATATCATACAATGTTCTGTTGTGATCCATAGTGTTTTCCCTGGCTGATTTTCAGAAGTAGATTGTCAGGCCTTTCTTCCTAGTCTGTCTTAGCCTGGGAGCTTTGCTGAAACCTGTCCATCCATCTATCACAGGTGACCCTGTTGGTGTTCAAAATACCTTCCAGCATCATAGCAAAGTGTACATCACCACAGTACAATAAACTGACAGATGAGTGAAGGATAGATAATAATTTTTCCTAATTATTAAATAATAATTTATTCACTCATTTATTCATTCATTTTGCCCAGAAATATTTACCAGAATGGCTGCTTTGTGCCAGGATCTTCTCTGGGCTGGGAATACATGGTAAACAAGATAGATAAAGTCCCTGCCCTTGAGAAAATTACATTCTAGTAATCTGAGACGGACAACAATCAAGGACACAAATATATAATACAAGATAAATACAGATTATAGAAATGCTGAGTAAAAATCCCAATATGTTGAACTAAAGTAACTGTAAACAGTCTATTTTTAATAGAGTAGTCAAGGAGTTCATTCTGATTCTCCTTCTTTCCTTCCTCCCTTCCTTCCTTTTATTGAGGCTTGAAGAAAAAAAAAAAAAGCACTAGCCATGTGAAGAGACAAGAGAAGAGATTTGCAACCATGGGAATAGCAAGCGAAAGGCTTTGAGGCATGAACGAAGAGAGAAAAGGAAGCCAGTGTGGTTATTGCATAGTAAGAAGGGTAGAGGGATATATTATGAAATTAAAATAATTTATTAATAAATTAAAATTATTTATGGAAATAAATTTATTAAAATAATATACCACAGACTGTCAAAAGAAGGAACAAATCAGTCTTGGAAGAAGTATAGCTAGAATGCTCCTTAGAAGCAACAATGATGAGACTTCATCTCACATACATTGGACATGTTATCAGGAGGCATCAGTCCCTGAAGAAGAACATCGTGCTTGGTAAAATAGAGGGTCAGCAAAAAAGAGGAACACCCTCAGTGAGTTGGACTGACACAGTGGCTGCAGCAATGACTTAAGCATAACAACAATCCTGAGGATGGCTCATGACTAGGCAGTGTTCCATTCTGTTGTACATAGGGTTGCTATGAGTTGGAATCAACTTGACAGCACCTGACAACAACACATCTTCTCCTCTCCCTCCCCACCCCCCCTTAAAAAAAAAAAAAAGAGCAGTAGGAACTCCCAGAACTGTTTTATGCAAGGTAGAGATACGCTTGAACTCAAGTTTTGAAAGCGAATCTTTTTGTGGCTATAGATAATATCCTAAAATAAGATAAATATGGAAGCAGGGATACCAGAGGGTGACTTGTGGTTGTCTAGGTTGGAGATGGTGATGGCTTAACTATAGGGGAAATAACAGAAATGTAGCAAAGTGGACAGATTGAGACATATTTTGGAGTTTCGATTGAAATGACTTGGTGGTACATGGGGTGAAGAGAGTTTGAAAAATGGAGGAAAAAGCTTGGCTTATAAGAAAATGAAAATATAGTGTGCCATATCTGAGATGTAAACAAAGCGTATTGAGAGGATAAGTGTATGGGGAGAGGGAGCAGTAGTTTTCTTGGGATGAGATATGTTGGAGGAGCCTACCTGCAGCCACCCAAGTGGAAGATATAAAATAAACAGATTTAGGAGTCTAGACTGGGGAGAGGTACGGGATGGAGATAATAGATTTGGAAACAGCATAAAGATACTATTTCTTACCATAAGTACTACAGAAAATAGTATAAACTAAAAAGAAAAAAAGCCTTAAGCAGTATCCTGACACAATCCAATAACTTGACATTGATCACAGGAGGAATAGCTGGCAAAAAAAAAAACAAAACTATAAAAGAGGGGCTGGTCAGGCAAGAGGAAAACCAGGAGTTTGTAGTGATGTGGAAGCCAAGACAGGAGTGAGTTTCATGAAGGAGGGGTGGTCAACTATCTCTAATGTTGCAGAGCCTTCATGTAAGGATAGAACAGAGAGATTCAATTGAATTTTGGAAATGTATAGGTCTTTGGTGATCTAGACAGGAGAAAGATAAGCCATACTGGGAAGCTGGCAGCCAGATTGGAAATTTGAAAGCAATTAGAAGAGGATCTGAAGATGGCAGGAGTAAACACAAACAATTTTTTAAAGAAGTTTTATCTGTTTTTTAAGTGAGTTGAAAATGAGTTAGTAGTTGGGAGAGAATGTGGGGTCAAGAAAGTCTATTTTTTTAAGGCCGATGCTACCTGAGCATATTTGTAGGTTAGTTGAGAAAAATTGAAAAGCGATGGAAAAATTGGTAAAGCAGGAAAGGGGAATGCAATAGATCGATAGAGTGAAGTCCTTGGGAAGATGAGAGCAGTTGGAATCTGTAGCTCAAGGAGACTTGGCCATGGATACGTGACAGAACATTTATTCCATTTTAACAGGAAGAATATAAGACAGAGAAGGTGAGTACAAAAGAAGGCAACATTTTTTATAGATTTAGAGGTAGAGGGTTGAGGGAGTCTCTCTCTCATGGCTTCTACTTTCTTGATGAAGTATGATATGAACTCATTGTTAAATATGGAAGAAGGTGAGAGGTATATGGGTTGTTTGGAGACATTAAAAAAAGTGTGAAAAAAGAGCCAGAGAACAGGAAAATGGACTTACTTGGGAAATGTAGTAAGATTGAAAGTAATATGGAGAGTCCAATTCAGTTTGACATTTATAAATGCAAGGTGAAATATGACAGCCCATTTGTGAAATATTTTGCAATAATTTTTCATTTCTCATATAGAAAGTGCAGAAAAATCAGGTGGTTTAGTTAAGCCAGATTTGAGGTTTTGCCACGTAAATATGAAAGAGAGAGAACAAAAGGATTGAGGTCATTTTTAGGAAGTGATTATAATGACCAACGTGTATTCTAAGATGGACTAGGAGGATGTGAAGATGGAAAGTAGGAAGAACAAAATAATAGAATAAAGGAAAAAAAAAAAAAACTGGTGGGGTCAATTATACTGCGGTTGAGTGTTGTAGTAGTGGTATATTTGTAAGTAAAATGGAAGGAAAGCATGTGGCCAGTGAATGTAATGTTAACATGGAGATTTTTAAGGCAGTATAATTACTGATGATGACAAAGTTCAGGTGTGACTTAGTGAGTAGGTGAGGTGAGGCAGGGAGGGAGAAAATGGTGGTTGAAGGTAAGGAAGCTTAGGAGCTCGGAGAAAAATGAGTCGTTAGGTGGGCCATCCCCATAGATGATGATGTTACCAATAATAAAGTCAGGCAAAGATATGGGATGGAAATACAGTGAAACAGGAGCTAAAATTTCAACCAATTTGTGGTGAATGAGCAGTTACATGAAGATGAAGGCGAGCAAGAAACACGGAAGCATTATTCTTAATTTAGTCATCTTATAATTTCAGCCTTGCCACAACCACTATATGTATAATTGGCTGTAAACACATGCTTTTAATGAACTACCCTCCTTTTACCCATATGCTTATATATGTGCAGCCCACAGTAGAGCCTAGATGTGGCCCTCATTATTCTCATTATCTCTAAAATCAACTTTATTCATAGAGTGTCTTGCAATTTTACCTGTAGCCTATTCTTTCTCATACTTAATCTTTAGGAAGCTATCAGTATGTGAATTTTATTTCTTTTCCCTTTCTCCCACTTGTGGCACTGCCTTGAGATAAACTGTAAACATTATTATAACCCTCTGTGATACAATGAATCACTTTTATACAGCCCTTTTCTCCATGGGGTTATAACTCCCACAAAATGATTAGGTAGAACTACACAAATAAAGTGCTTGTAGCCCACTAAGGCCACTGAACAGCTTGCTAACTATGCAGATAAAGTGCATGGAGCCCATGTTGGGGTGGGACCATGTAACCAAGGTGTATGGAACCCTAATGAGAAGAGTGGCCAGTTTTTCCATCTTGTTAGGCTTAAAAAGAGCAACAATCCCAGAGCAGAAAGGGAAACTCACTACCAACAAGAAGAAGGGATGGGAGCCGAGCACATCCTTTGGCCCCAGGATCCCTGTGTTGAGAACTTTCCAGACCCAGGAGACAGAGAGACAGAGAGCTATAATACCAGACACAGTGCCAGATGGTCAGAAGCAGCAGCAAAGAAGCAGGGGCAGCAGAACTGGAGACTGGTGAAAGAACAAGATGTCTACAGTGGGCATGCCAATCAACAGAGCAAGAGGGTTGAACACCTTCAGGCAGGAGGCTTCTTTGTGGGGCAGAGGGGAGACTTGTCTGAGGAGCTAAGCTTGCTGACCCACAAACAGAAAGGGCTGAACACCTTTGGGCTGAGCTTACTAGTGGAGTGGATGCCCAGGCACTTATTGGCAGAGCTAAAGAGCTTTGTAACACTTGCCCTAGCAGGGCAGAGGCCAGGCCAAGGGGCTGAGGGGCCTACTTGCTGAGAGAGAGGCTTGCCTGCGTGCACAGCTGAGAAGAGGCTGTCTGGATCAAAGAACTGTATCCTGAGTTCTTGAAACTGAATTGTAATCCGTTATTTCCCTAATAAACCTCGTAAGTGTGAGTATTATCTCTGAGTTCTGTGTGTCCATCGCAATGAATTATCACAACCAGCAGAAAAGTAGGGAGTGCTGTGGGAGGGATGGCTGGTATTAGAGAGGAGTATGTTGGCCCTCTATCTCATTAGGGACTGGCTTTGGGCTGTTGATGATGGTGTCTTTCTCCCTCTTGTGAAGTCAGAGGAGGTCAGAATGCCTCCACCAGGTCATTTTTTTCACCTTCCTTCCCCACAATGTTTCCAAAGTCTGGCTTCTTAATTAACTCTTTCCTACTTTATACACAATGTTCTCATTTTTTTTTTTCTTTTCTGAAGGCAGTTCTATTATTAGGTTTCTTTTACTAGTTCTATTTTAGGCTCTACCCACTGCCATTACTTCCTTACTGATTGTGCTTTTTTTTTTTTTTTTGCCATATAAATTTCTGATTGAATTACATATACACAAACACACCTACTATTGGTGTTTTACATGAAATAGTGGTCTGTTCAATCTCTGTATTTAAAAAAATATAACTCTTCTAGTCACTTTTGGTGGTAGGCCAAGTATGTTAATTAGAGTGTACTGAACAAAGTAATATTTCCAGTCTGTGCACATATATTATTCAATTTGATCAAGCTTCAATATGTAAAAGCTTTTCTGCAAAATGTAGTGTCAAAATGTTACAGTCTTTGGTCAGAATCTTGGCAGATTAAGTCAATTATAGAGGTCAAAATGATAGTTCTTTGTTTTACAGGAAGTACAAATGTACGGAATCTATTACCTAATTAAATGCAAGCCTATAATTCAGTGTTAGGTTAGAGAATATAAATGCATCCACCTCAGGAAGTAGAAAACTTCATCATTTTATTAATGGTAATCAGATATAAGATCGGCAGTCCAGTTCAGTGTCATAATATTTATTCACCTTGTCCAAAAAAGCTTTCATGGCCTCCAAAATTTTCTAGTTAGGTAAATTGTCATCATCATTCATTTTTGCTTAGTTGAACATTTGCTAAATTAAGTCCGTCTTATTTAGCCACAAAGGTAGGTGTCTTTCATGGAGGACATATACACTCTATAAGATTATTTCTTCCTCCTGCCCAGTTTAATACCGAATAATATTATTGACTGATTTATTCATTTAACAATTGTCTATTAATTACATATTATCTTTGCTCACAGCAGTGAACAAAATAAACAAAATCACCCTGACCCCCATCAGCTTACATTTTAGTTGGGAGAGATAGATAATAACATAATTAAATTGCATACATATACAGTTGTAGGTGGCAATACAGAAAAAAAGAAAGCCCTGAATGAGAATTGGGGCTATCAAGGAAAGGTCATTTGGATACAGGGTGCTCAGGAGTCCTCACTGAGAAGGTAATATTTGATCAAAAACAATGGACATGAGAAAATGAGGACTGTGTTTATTGGGAGGAAGACTGTGTCAGGAAGAGGGAATAGCAAGTCTAAAGGACCTAAGGTCGAACTTGTCCGGCTGGCCTGGAGGACCAGCTAGAAAGCCAGTGTGCCTGGATTGGAGTGAGAAGGAAATGAGATCAGACACTTCAGGGGTGCCAGATTACGGGGCATTTTATAAGCCACTGTAAAGATTTTGGCTTTTTCTCTTATTGATACTAGTGAGCAGAGGAATAAGATGATCTGACATAAGTTTTAAGGGGAACACTCTGGATGCTGTGCTAAGAGTAGATTGGGGGCGAGGGAGGGTAGAAGCAAGGAGAAACGTTAACAAAATATTGAAATTGCAGGTGGAAAATTATAGTGACTTGGGCCTGGGTGCTGGTGGTGAAGGTAATGAGGAGTGGTTGGTTTTGGATATATTTTAAAGACAGAACCAATCGTAGAAATTTGTTACAAAATAGGTCTTAGACAGCATGGAGGTGGAGGAGAATTTTTATTTTATTTTATTAAAGCTGGGAAAGTATTTATTATTATTATTTTCAGCTGGGGAAGTGTCCTTTAAACATATTAATTCATTTCAGCTCATAGGAAAGAGGCTATGTTAGCATACTTCCTTTCTTCTGTGGAAATCACCAGGATAACTTGTGACAATATGCATATATAAAACAAGTATCCCCTCAAGGTTCTAGAAAAAAAAATGTGTTGAATAGTGCCCCCCCCCCAAAAAAATGTCCACCTGGAACTCAGAATGTAGCCTTATTTGGAATAAGGGTCTTTGCATATGTAATTAAGATAGGTGTCTCATCCTGGGTTAGGGTGGGTCCCAAATCCAACAACATGGCCATGTGAAGACAGAATAAGAGGCTGGAGTTAAGCAGGTTCAAACCAAGGAATGCCAAGTATTGCCACCTGAAGCTTCCTACATACAAAATACATTCACCCCATGCCAGCAGGAGTCTTAATCCATTCCACCACGCACTCTAAGTCCAAAAATCCCATCTGAATGATCTAAATCAAGAATGTGTGAGGCTCTGAGTGTATTCCATTTGGGGGAAATTTTTTTCTCCATCTGTGAACCTGCAAAATCTAGAATACAATTTATTTGCTTTCAAAGTACCGTGGTGGAACAGTTCTAGACATTTCTATTCCAAAAGGGAGCGATTTGAGGGAAAGAAGGAATCATGGGTATCAAAAAAAAAAAAAAGAAGTCTAAAATCCAGCAGGGCAAATCTCATTAGGTATTAAGGCTTGAAAATAATCCTCTGTCCTTTGTGACCATCTGGGTGGTATCTGGTCTTCCAGATTCTGGTTGGTGGACCCTCAACCCTAGGTGTTGGCCCTGCCCCCTCAGCAGATTCTCCCAATCCACTGGCATAGAAGCTCCACACTTTCAGCCATAGGTAGCCCTGTTCTTTTGACCCACTGGGTTGTTGCCCCTCCCATCTTTGGCTAGTGACCTAGTTCTCCTGACATCAGGGTGGTGGCTCCATGCTTTGAAACGTAGTTGGCAGCCTCATCTTCTGAAACTGAGACAGTAGTGGGTCCATTCTTTGAAACCCTCACAGTGGCCTCACCCTCTGAAACCAAGGAAGCTGCAACACACCCTCACACCCTCTCATGCAGGCAGTCCTGCTCATCTCTGAGCTGCTCCTGGCATTACCCTTTCCTTTTCTTGGAAGATAGCAAGTATTTAAAACAAAGTTGCTTCATCGTCTTGTTGTCTGTCTGTAGAATTCCAGGACTTGTACACCTTTCCTTAATTTTGTCCCACTTCCCTCCCTTTCATTCTAAGCCAACAGGGTGTCTGCTGAGATGGTTGATTTGGCCCTTTGATCACATGCTTTATCTCTTTGGCAAGTGGTCATTCAGCAACACCTTTGGTGTCCTAACCAGAGCATGTTTTCTTAATTTTACACCAGAATTTTCCAAATTTTTAGGTTCTTTTTAGTTTCTTTTTGCACTCTGTATTTCTCAATCTCTCTCTTTCCTATCACATTTACTATAAGAAAGAAGGAGAAATCATGCCTCATCTTCAAGATTTTGCTTAGAAATCTCAGCTAAATATCTGAGTTCATTACTTATAAGCTCTATTTTCCACAAAACATTTTAATATAGTTGTCATGAAATGAATTATGTCCCCCCAAAAGTGTGTGTATAAATTTGACTGGGCCATGATTCCCAGTATTGTGAGATTTTTCTATATATTGTATATCTTGCCTTTATGATGGTAATGAGGGAGGATGGGTGGCAGTTGTGTTATTGAAGCAGGACTCAATCTGCAAGACTGGATTGTGTCTTGAGGTAATCTCTTGAGATATAAAAGAGAGAAGGGAGCAGAGAGACGGGGGACCTCATACCACCAAGAAAGAAACACCAGGCACAGAGGACATCCTTTGGACCCAAGGTTCCTGTGCAGAGACGCTCCTAGTCCAGGGAACAATGAGGAAGGAGTGACAGTAAAGGAAAAGCTAACCACAAGCCCCAGATTTCTAGATAGATTACCTGAAAAGATTGTTGTGTTATTTAGAAAAATTGGAAACAATAGAAAAGAAGTAGGTGATACAGGACAAGTAAGAGGAGTAGAGGATAATAAATTTTGCTTCTTGCTTGTAAACTGTGATTGTGTAAATGTCGAGTCAAAATTCTGGAGATAATTCTGGGCTGAAGATACGTAAGTTGATGTCACATATCCAGAAAAAATAATTGAAGCCCACGGAATGAGATATCCTTAGGGATAGATTTAGAGTGAGAAAAGAAGGAGGCATGGGATAAAGTCTTGAGGAACTCACAGATAGAAAAGGAAGAACAGGTAAAGGACACCAAGAAGGAATGCTCAAAGAAATACTAGAAAAAACAGGAGAATATGGTGATATGAAAGTTTAGGAAAGAGATCGTTCCAAACAGAAGGGAGTAGCCAACTGTTCAAATTTCCTCCAATAATTTAAGAAAGGGTATAAGCAGCACATATCAATTGAATTTTGGAGCAAGATAGATGTCTTAGTCGTCTAGTGCTGCTATAACAGAAACACCACAAGTGGATGGCTTTAATAATTGAGAGATGAATAATTAAGAGTGCAAGTTTCAGAGAAGGGAGAAAAAACTGGAATCTAGAGAATAATTGGAAGAATTGCCCCCATTTACTAGGTATGAGAGAAAGGGTGATTATGTCTGTACATTGAGTTATAGTTTGGTGGTAAAACTTGGAGGAAATCTCTCATATATCTGTAAGGATATGAGGGAAGATGATGGCTTTAGGTTCCGGAAGGCTAGGTAAGTTTTCGTGGAGTCATGGAGAATCAGAAAGCAAGCATTTTAGGGAATTTACTAAGAATTACTGGGAATTTTGAAGGCCCAAATGAAGTGAAGACTATTAAATTTTTTTAATAGCAATCTGTATAATTGCTAAATATTCTTCCACCTATAGTATAGGAATGGAGTAATTGCATAGTGAATTTATCTGAAGTTAGAAATTTGGAATATTGGACAGAGGGTAATAGATAAGTGGAATACTGAATCAAGCCAGATTGAAGTAGGTAGAAATAGAAATATGTAATATAGATGTAATATATGAATGAAAGAGAGAAAGAAAGAAAGGAAGGAAGAAAGAAAAAAAGCAAACAATTTTTCAATGGCCTCAGCAAAACTGAAAAACACATGTAATTGCAGTAGCAAACTGACATCCAGAATTAAAGGAGATTGTGGTCAGGAAGATTTCTAAAGCAGTTTAATGGGAATTGCAAGGTTTATTCTGTGTTTACAGAAATGTGTGGTTGTAAATGGAATGAAGGAAAAGGTCACTGGAAATGCAGAATTCAGTGAAACATAAAATTCAAGGTGTAGAATTTAAAGATATTAGTAGGATTTTGCCAAACAGGAACAACGTGAGCTATTAGTGAATAAGGAAGAAGAGATTGGTAGATGTTATGGATTGAACTGTGTCCTGCCAAAATATGTGTTGGAATCCTAACCCCTATACCTGTGGACGTAATCCCATTTGGGAATAGGGTTTTCTTTTCTATGTCAATGAGGCCATATCAGTGTAAGGGTGTGTTTTAAACCTGATTGCTGTTGAGATATAAGAAGAGTAAATCAGGCACAGAGACAAGCAAGCACAAACAAGGGGGAGATAGATGCTACCTGAAGATTTCCAAGAACTGAGGAATGCCTGGGCTCCAGAGGCTGAGAAAAAGACCTCTCCCCAGTGCCTATAGAGACAAAGCCTTCGCCTATAGCCGGTGCCTTGAATTTGGACTTCAGGACTCCTAAACAATGAGAAAATAAATTTCTGTTCTTTAGAACCACCCACTTGTGATATTTCAGTTACAGTGGCATGAAGACACTAAGACAGTAGGTAATATAGAGGTTTTTAAAAAACAAAGGTTGAAGAACTGAAATGGTGTAAGTTACAAATGAGGCTGAGCAATGGTCTGACGCGGTATTAGAAATGGAGGAAGACACAGATCCATCTCTATACAATTATATATAGGGTATGTGGGTCAATATGGGGCCAAAGATATGGTGCCCTTAGAGAAGAACTAGGTTTCAATTAAGGGCAGGAGGTGCAGAGGGCACTTAGTGAAAAATGTGAAGACATGTAAGAGATTGCTAACCAAGGAATCCATCACTCTTCTGTCAGTTTGTTGTACTGTGGTGGCTTGCATGTTGCTATCATGTTGGTAGCTGTGCCACTGATATTTCAAATACCAGCACGGTCACCCATTGGTTTTAGCAGAGCAAAAGACAGAGACAGGTTAGGAAGAAGGACCTGGTGATCTACTACTAAAAAAATTGGCCAGTGTAAACCTTATGAATAGCAGTGGACTATTGTTTGATATAGTGCTGGAAGATGAGCCTCTCAGGTTGGAAGGCACTCAAAATGTGGCTGATGAAGAGCTGCCTCTTCAAAGTAGAGTTGACCTTAATGATGTGGATGGAGTAAAGTTTCAATGACCTACATTTGCTAATGTGGCATGACTCAAAATGAGAAGAAACAGCTGCTTATATCCATTGATAATTGAAACATGGAATGTACGAAGTACAAAGCTAGAAAAATTAGAACTAGTCAAAAATGAAATGGAAAACATAAAGATCGACATTCTAAGCATTTGTGAGCTGAAATGGACTGGTATTGGCCATTTCGATTTGGACAATCACATGGTCTACTATGTTAGAAATGATAGATTGCAGAGGATTGGTGCTGCATTCATCAATGAAAGGAACATTTGAAGATGTATCCTGAAGTACAATGCTGTCAGTGATAGGATAATACCCATACACTTACAAGGAAGACCAGTTAACATGACTGTTATTCAAATTTACCCACCAACCGCTAATTTCAAAGATGAAGAACTTGAAGATTTTTGCCAACTTCTGCAGTCTTAAACTGATCAAATATGCAATTAATCTGCATTGATTAATTATTGGTGATTGGAATACAAAAATTGGAAACAAGAAGGATTGGTAGTTGGAAAATATGGCCTTGGTGATAGAAACAATGCTGGAGATCAAAGGATAGAATTTTGCAAGACCAACGACTTCTTCATTGCAAACACCTTTTATCAACAACATAAACAGCGACTATACACGTGGATCTTGCCAGATGGAGTACACAGGAATCAAATCAACATCTGTGGAAAGAGACCATAGAGAAGCTCAATATTATCAATCAGAACAATGCCAGGGGCTGACTGTGGAACCATCCATCAATTGCTGGTACGCAAGTTCAAATTGAAGCTGAAGAAAACTAAAGCAAGTCCATGAGAGTCAAAATATGACCTTGAGTATATCCCAACTGAATTTAGAGGCTGTCTCAAAAATAGCACACATTGAACATTAATGACAGAAAATCAGGTGAGTTGTGGGATGACATCTGGAACATAATACATGATAAAGCAAAAAGTCATCAAAAAAGACAAAAAAGAAAGGAAAAAACAAAATGGATGTCAGGAGAGACTCTGAAACTTTCTCTTGAAGGTAGAGCAGCTAAAGCGAATGGAGAAAACGATGAGGTAAAAAAACTATACAGAAGATTTCAAAAGGCAGCCCTAGAAGACAAAGTATTATAATGAAATGTGCAAAGACCTGGAGTTAGAAAACCAGAAGGAAAGAACATGTTCAGCATTTATCAAGCAAAATAACTGAAGAAAAAATTCAAGCCTGGAGTTGCAATATTGAAGGATTCTGTAGCTAAAATATTGAATGGTGCGGGAAGCATCAAAAGAAGATGACAGGAATACACAGTCACTGTATCAAAAAGAATTGGTTAATGTTCAGCCATTTCAGGGGGTAGCACGTGATCAAGAACTGATTATACTGAAAGAGGAAGGTCAAGCTGCTCTGAAGGCACTGGCAAAAAACAAGGGTCCAGGAATTGACGGTATACCAAGTAAGATGTTTCAACAAATGGGTACTGTGCTGGAGGTGCTCACTCATCTATGCCAAGAAAATTGGAAGACAGCTACCTGGCCAACTGAGGAAGAGATCCATATTTGTGCCCATTCTAAAAAAAAAAAAAAAAAAAGGGTGATCCAGCAGATGCAGAAATTATCGAACAATGTCACTAATATCACACGCAAGGAAAATTTTGGTGAGGACAATTTAAAAGCAGTTACAGTAACACATCATATAATGCACATACAATTAGATGCATGCATTTTAAGAAGTTTGATGAGCTTCAACAAATGTATTCATCCATGTATCTACCACCATAATCAAGTTATTAATTGCTCATCACCCAGAAAGTCTTACTTGTGCCCCTTTGTCATTAATTTCACCACTCCCCCAACCCAAGACAAACACTGGTTGTCTTTTTGTTAGTATAGATTAGTTTTGCCTTTTCTAGAATTTCATACACATAGAATACTAGAGTATGTACTCTACATTCTTTTTGTTCAACATAATGTATTTGAGATTTATCTATACTGTTGCAACTATCAGTAGTTCATTCTCTTATGGATGAGTGGTATTTCATTGTAGGGATATACTACACTTGTTTTATATGACTTGATGCAAATTTGGGTTGTGTCCCTTTGGGGGCTATCATGAATAAAGCGGCTATAAACATTTGTGTGTAAGTCTTTGTGTGGACATTTGTTTTTATTTCTCTTGGATATGCTGGTACATATGTGTATGTTTACCTTTATAAGAAACTGACAAACTCTTTTCCAAAGTAAATGTACCATTTTTCATTCCCATCAGCAGTGTAGCAGAGTTCAGTTTTCTTTATATCCTCAGCAATAGTTGGTGTTGTTAGTCTTTTAATTTTAGCCATACTAATGGGCCCTGGTGTCGCAGTGGTTAAAGCAATTGACTGCTGACTGAAATGTTGGCAGTTTGAAACCATCAGCTGTTCCGCAAGAGAAAGATGTGGCAATCTGCTTCTGTAGAGATTTACAGCCTTGAAAACCCTGTAGGGTAGCTATGAGTTGGAACTGACTCAACAGTAGTGGATTTGTTTTTTTTTAATAGGTAGTGGTATATCATTACGGTTTTAATATGTATTTCTATGATGGCTAATTGTATTGAACATTTTTTTGTACATTTATTGGTTATTCATATACCTTTTTTTGAGAGAAGTGTACTTAAATCTTCCGCACGTTTTTTGATTGGTAGCTTTATTCTTGACTTATAACTCTTCTTTATAGTCTGGATACAAGTTGTGTTTGTATGTATGTAAATATATATATGTATATACACATACAATTATATAATACACACACGTATATAATGTATATGAGTATTTGCATATATATATAATTCTAGTCACTTGTCTTTTTCATTTTCTTAAGAACATCTTTTGAAGAGCAGAATTTTTAAATTTTGATGAGTTCCATTTATCAATTTCTTATGATTCGTACTTTTTGTTTTCTCTATAAGAAGTCCTTGGTTAGCCTAAGATCATGAGGATTTTTCCTATTGTTTTCTTCTAAAAGTTTCATAGTATTAGCATTTGCATTTAAGTCTACGGTTTCAAGTTAATTTTTGAGAGTGGTGTGAGGTAAAGGTCAAAGTTCATTTTTTTTCCATATGGACTTCCAGTTATTCCAACACTGTTGAAAAGACCATCTTTTTCTCAGTGAATTGCCTTAGTGTCTTTGTTAAAATCAATCGATCTCATGTATGTGTTTATTTCTGGATGTTTTTCTCTCTCATTAATTTAGATACACATAGATAATGTAAGTCTTCCAATTTCTTTCTTTTTCAAAAATGTTTCAGTGATTCTAAATTTTTTCAATTTCTGTATTAATGTTAAATCCTCCTTTTAGTCTCTACTGAAAACAAGAACAACAAACTGTTGGGCTGTTATTTGGGATTGAGTTGAATCTACATTGGGGAGAATTGATACGATAACAAAATTGAATTTCCTAATCCACTAACATATCTATGTCTTTATTATTTTTTAACGTCTTGTTTACTTTGTCTCAGAAATATTTTCTAGATTTTAGTATACAGATCCTTCACATATTTTGGCAAATATATCCCTAAGTATTTAATAGTTTTTTGTTATTAAAAATAATATTTAATTTTTAAAGATATTTATTATATTTATTGTTGTTAGTTGCTGTTGAGTTGGTTCTGACTCATGGTGACCTCATGAATAAGAGAGCGAAACATTGCCCGGTTCTGTGCTATCTTCAAGATCATTGGTATATTTGAGTCCATTGTTGTGGCTATGTGCCAATCCGTATCTTTGAGGGATTTCCTTGCTTTTGCTAACCCTCTACCAAACATGATGTCCTTTTTTAGTGACTGGTCTTTCCTGGGAGCCCTGGTGATGAGTGGTTAAGAGTTTGACTGCTAACCAAAAGGTCAGCAGTTCAAATCCACCAGCTGCTCCTTGGAAACCCTATGGGGCAGTTCTACCCTATCCTAACAGGTCGTTATGAGTCAGCATTGACTTGATGGCAACGAGTTTGGTTTTGGTTTGGTCTTTCCTGATGATGTGTTCAAAGTAAGGAAGCCAAAGTCTCACCATCTTCACTTCTAAGGAGTGTTCTGGTTGTATTTCTTCTAAGACTGATTAGTTAATTTCTTCTGGCAGTCAATGATATGGTCAATATTCTTTGCCAACACCACAATTTGAATGCATCAATTCTTCTGCCTTTCTTTTTCATTGTCTAGCTTTTGCATGCTTATGAAGTGATTAAAAAGATCATGGCTGGCTATTTCTGAAAATTAGCCAATGAAAACCCTATGTATTATTGAAGTTACTTTGTTTTAATTGATGGTTATATTAAACCAATATATTTTTTAATATATATTATATGAAACCCTGTTGTAAATTGGAGACTACTTGTAGATACTGTTTGTGACATCAAATGTTGGGAAGCTTTATTAAGTAATAATAGCTAATTGTCACAATCTTACACATACTAGTTGTTCAACAAATATTAAATTAATTGAATACTATTTTTGCATGTGGGAACCCTGGTGGCACAGTGGTTAAAAGCTGGGCTGTCAACCAGATGGTCAGCAGTTTGAATCCACTAGTTGCTCCTTGGAAACCCTGGTTTGGCAAGCATGGTCCCTTGGCTAGATCTTGGAATTATCTTGAGTAAAATCATAGGCTCTCTCTGCCCTTTTAAAGTTTACAATTACACAATAAGTGCAATAAGAGACAAGTACCTAGTTCTATAAAGCACATAATTAGGAAAGTTAACCATGCCAGAGAAGATAGTGAAAGCTTTCCTTAGTAAGAGTTGAGATCTGAAGAGAGAACAATAATCGATTAGGTAAAGAGGAGAAGGCAGAAAATTCTAATCAGAAGAACAAACATAAGCAAAGACCCTGCCTTGGGAGGAAGCAGAGCAAGAATATGGTACTAAAGGAACCACGTAATGGTTGTTGAGTAGAAACAACCAGAAGAGGCATGATGTGAGTTTTGGCTTGAATGATACCTTATAAGCTAGATCATGATCTTGAAGACATGCTTGCCTTTATCCTGAATGATTTTAAACAAGAGCATAATATGATCATGATTACATTTCAAAAAGCTCAATGTAGCTGTCACGTGGAGAATGGATTAGAGAGAGCCATAGTAGAACTAAAGAAAACAAGTGGATATTGCAGTCGTCCAAGGTAGTGGCTTGGAAGAGGATGGCGAAGTTGAAATTGGAGAGAAGTAGACATATTCCAAGAAGCTCTGCTAGGTCAGTGGTTAAAGCGTTTGACTACTAACCAAAAGGTTGGGGGTACAAATCCAGGAGCTGCTCCTTGGAAACCCCATGGGGCAGTTCTTCTCTGTCCTATGGGTCAGAATTGACTCCACAGTGATGGTTTTTTGTTTTTTGGAGCCCTGGTGGTGTAATGGTTAAAGAGCTTTATTGCTAACGAAAAGGTCAGCAGTTCAAATCCACCAGCAGCTCTCTGAAATCTCCATAGGGCAATTCTATTCTGTCCTATACTCTGTCCTATAGGGTCAGTATGAGTCGGAATTGACTTGGCAGCAACAGGTTTAGTTTTGGAAATCCTGGTGGCCTAGTGGTTAATAGTTCGGCTGCTAACCAGAAAGTCGGGGTTTGAATCCACCAGGCGCTCCTTGGAAACCCTATGGGGCAGTTCTACCCTGTCCTATAGGGTCGCTATGTGTCAGAATCTGCTCAAAGGCAACGGGCTTGGTTTTTGGTTTTGGTTTAGATATACTCAGGAGGTAATTCAGAAAAAAAAAAAACTGTTAATAGTGATGGATTAAATACGGCAGGTAAAGGAGAGGAAGAGATCTAGGAGAGTCTCAATATATGAAATGTGTGGCAGTGACATATTTAAGAAATCCAAGAGGGTATGTGAAATAGATAATTTATAAGTATGCTTAAAACTCAGAAAATAAGATCTTGGCAGGAGATAAACTTGATTGTCCAAAGGAGTATAGCTGTTAATTATCTAGTAGGGATTATAAAATAAAAATGGGAAAGGACCACTCTCAATTCCTGTTCTTCCTATTTCTAATTCAAAAACCTGTTAGCTGTAAATGTGTCAAACTATTCTTTTCATCTTGTTTTTATTCCCTGAAATGTCCAGTTTTGTCATATTCTTCTCTATTGGTTTATTTTGTGTAACACTTGTAATATTATTACACTTATGATGTTATACTTATAACATTATCCATCTTTTGTTGGTTTTATCAAGTTCTATAGAACTAATGGAGCCCTGGTGTTGCAGCAGTTAAGAGCTTGGCTGCTAACCAAAAGGTCGGCCATTGGAATCCACCAGCTACTCCTTGGAAACCCAGTGGGGCAGTTCTACTCTGTTCTACAGGGCAGCTATGAGTTGGAATCTACTTGATGGCAATGGATTTGGATTGGTTTATAGAATTAATAGTGAAGCTGGATATAAACTATATAGAATAATTATAAGAGTAACAATAGAAAATAGTCCAAATATTGATAGCTCCTCCTATGACACAGCGAAGTTGATAATTGACAAGATTTTGTTGAACAAGCTTCTGGGTGGGCATATTTACTCTGTAGGTGATCATTAAACCCAAACAAACCCACTGCCATTGAGTCGATTCCAAATCATAGTGACCCTATAGGACAGAGCAGAGCTGCCCCATAAGATTTCCAAGACTGTAAATCTTTAACAGACTGCCACATCTTTTTCCCGTGGAGGAGCTGGTGAGTTTGAGACATTAATCTTCCTGTTAGAAGATGAGTGCTTTAACCACTGCACCACCGGGACTATTTTAGATAGATATAAATGTGAAAGAGTTTATTTTAATAGACCTGGAAAGAAAAATTGAGGATTAAATAGAAGTTATGTGTTATACTATTGTTACCGGAATAAGGTTCTTGCCTCTCACTGGTCAAGAATGAGCAGGTAAGGCACATATTTTTCCACACAAGCAAAGCTTTATTGAAGAGGCTTGCAAGCGGAGACCAGGAGAGCCTAGAGGAACGCTTACCCCTGTCTCACAGAACAAAAGATGGGCCTGAGTTTTTAAAAGTTATTGGGCAGGAAAATATTCATGTTTATTCATAGACATAGGCGGGGATATGTTAACTAAGGTGTGCATGCAGCAGCTTTCCAAGATGGCTCCTGTCCCAGAGGCCTCTGGGATTTGTAGCAGGACTTATTATGGGGTGTTACACCTGTGCAGTCTCTCGCTCCCCAGGTTCGTTTCCCCAGCTGGGGCTGTAGCCCCTCACTGCCCCTGGTGGAAGGTCACACAGTGGTCACAGGTGGATGTTCTGTGCATGTCCTTGGGCCTGGTTTTCTCCAGCTAATTCTGAGAGGCAACTTTAAAGACTATTTTTAGATACCCTGCCCCATTGTTCTGGGGGATGGCTTTGTTTCTGCGCCCTGGCCTATTTCTTGTTACTTTGTTTGCAGATTTGAGGACCCTCTGTTCTCTGTCTTACTAAGTCTCTAGGTTCCATACTTGACCCCCCAATTACCTCCCTGATAGCATAGTCTATTTCTCTTTTACTTGCTTCTCCTCTAATCACAGCAGTCTCTTTGCTCTTTCTCAAACAGGCACCCTCTGATCTCAGAGACTTTGTTCCCTGTCTTACTATCTGTCTTAATTATCTAGTGCTGCTATAGCAGAAATACCACAAATAGATGGCTTTATCAAACAGAAGTTTATTCTCTCACAGTCTATGAAGCTAAAAATCTGAATTCAGGGCATCAGCTCCAGTGGAAGGCTTTCTCTCTGTGATGGTTCTGGGGAAAGGTCCTTGTCATCAATCTTCCCCTCGACTAGGAGTGTCTCAGTGTAGGAACCCCAGGTCCAAAGAACGCACTCCACTCTCAGCTCTGTGGTGGTAGGAGGTCCCCTGTCTCTCTGCTCCCTTCTCTTTTTTATATCTCAAAAGAGATTAACTCAAGATACAACCTAATCTTGTAGATTGAGTCTTGCCTAACTCACATAACTGCCTCTAATCCTGCCTCTCTAACATCATAGAGGTAGGATTTACAACACATAGGAAACTCGCATAAGATGACAAAATGGTGGACAATCATACAATACTGGGAATTGTGGCCTCGCCAAGTTGATGCACATTTTTGGGGGACACAATTCAATCCATAACAAATATCTATATAAAATATTAGAGTTATTCAGGGTACATAAGAATTATTGTGGACAATTAGCTTTTCACTTCATGTATCATTACTATGATGTTATCTAGTTTTCTTTTTTTAATACCACCACATTTTTAGATGTCTCAATTCCAAAGAGTAACTATTACTAAAAGTTTAAAGGAAGTCGATACCAACCTATCGCTGTTGAGTTGGTTCCAACTGGTGCAACCCTATAGGACAGAGTAGAACTGCCCCACAGGGTTTCCAAGGCTGTAAATCTTTATGGAAGCAGACTGTCACGTCTTTTTCCTGCAGAATAGCTGGTGAGTTTGAACCATCAATCTTTCTGTTAACAGCCAAATGCTTTAACCACTGTACCACCAGAGGTCCTTAAAAGCAAGTACCATTGCCACTGAGTCAATTCTGACTCATAGCGACCCTATAGGACAGAGTAGAACTGCCTCATAGGGTTTCCAAGGAGCAGCTCATGGATTCAAACTACCAACTTTTTGGTTAGCAGCTGAGCTCTTAACCACTGAGCCACCAGGGCTCCTAAAAGCAAGTAGCACTGTAATAGCAGAAAAATTGGTCATTCCCTTTCAGATTCCATATATTATTTTATCTATTCATAAAGCAATATTTAATCTGGGAGCTGAGCCAGTAAATTGATTTCATTTTCATTACTTATAACAGCTTTTTGGATAAGAACCATTGTTATAGCTTCGTAAAGTTGAGTAACTGTTTCCTGACAGCCTACAGGAAAAAAAAAAATGATTTCCTATAATAAAACACTGAGCTACATCCAGTTCAGGGAAAATATGCTGAATTCATAAACAGAAAATCAAATGCTCTAACGTAGAATGAATATAGAAATTATGGCTACTGAAATTATTCTTAAACTTGAACTGTTATTACTCATGCAATATGTCCAAGGAAGATGAATGGCCCATTGTTGAACTCATTGAACAAAAAGCTTTGATTTCTAACAGTGATTTTAATCAGGACTCATTATATGACTTAGAATCAGATACTTAAAAACTCCATGCTTCTGTGAACTAGAAAGAAAAATATACTTTTCCTTTGTCCTTGAACTCTTAAAGTTGTAAAGAATAATAAAGTTAATGTACCCCATTAGTATAAATGCAAAAGAACTTTATAATTTAAAAATTATTTAAATCTAGGCATAAATCGGGTAAGTTAATCCTAATGCAAATTAGTCGTATACAGGATTTGTCCATTATTAAATACTGTGTATAACAAAATATATATTACATGTTTGCCAATGCAACTCTTCCCACCCAGGTAAACTTACTATTAAGAATAGAGGAAGGTAGGACCTTGAATGTGAAGAAAGAGTAGAGTAGAACAGAGTAAGTAGAGTAGAACTGCCCCACAGGGTGTCCAAGGAGTGGCTTGGATTCAAACTGCCAACCTTTTAGTTAGCGGCTGAGCTCTTAACAGCTATGCCACCAGGGCTCCATTAAATACTGTGTATAACAAAATGTGTGTCCCATATTTACCAGTGCAACTCTTCCCACCCAGGTGAACTTACTGCTAAGAATAGAGGAAGGCAGAATCTTGAATGTGAAGAGAAGCCAGGGATATCAGATCCAAATGCAATGAAACTCTATTTTATGATCACGGTTGAAAGATAATCAGGTCATAAAGCCTTGAGATACCAGAAAGGACATCTCAATTTGTCTTCAACTAGGGAGCGTTATATATGAAGAAAAACAATTTTTCTTTGGAGTTGATTTTCGTTCTTTCTTTACTCTGTAATGTAGGGAGCAGCTTTGTCTTGCTTAGTGCTGGAGTCTGTGTGGCTTTCAGTCTCTTGCATATAATAATGCCCAATAGATATCTGAGCAAAGAATGATACCAAGTTAGACATCCATTCAGTCATTCATTAAAATAAATCTTTTAAATAAATATTAACTTTTAGATACTAGAGATACAATACTGTATCAGATCCTTCAAGAGGTTCAGGATCTGTCAGGGTATAACAGGTTGCAGTTGAGTCAATTCTGACTCCTGGTGACCCCGTGTGTGTCAGAGTAGAACTATGCCCCATAGGGTTTTCAATGGCTAAATTTTCAGGAGTAGATTACCAGGCTTTTTTCCTGAAGCACGTCTGGGTGGACTGAAACCCTGAATCTTTCTGTTAACATCTAAGAGGGTTAACCAATTGGGTAACCCAGGGACTCCATCAGAGTATAAAGACATATTAAAAATGTATAATTATAATGAAGTACTAACTTAATTAGACATCAATATATGTGTTTTTTGAATGAGGTTATTTTAAAGGGAGGCATTCTTCAACAATATCATCATAACTGAAAGCATTTTTGGAATACTTACTGGAATTATTCTGTTTTTTATGATCCACAGAAGATTTTGATACTTCATTCTTAGGGCACAATATTTATCTTGAGCTTTGTCGTTCACATTTTGTAGAAGACAATTTATTGACTTTGAACATTAAAAAAAATCACATATACCTCCTAAAAATATGTATCACCAATGAGAGGGATACCATGGACTGATTGGAAACCCAAAGTGGAGTAGCCAAATCTTCCTACTTATTCTGCTCCTGCATTCAGAATTATGACACAGTAATAGGCCAGTAAGGGTCTGATTTTTATGTCAATCTTTTATTCATCCTTTTATGTGTTTGTGTGATAAATACTTATTAAGTGCCTACTATAAGCAGATAATATGCTGGATGCTGAATGGGCAGTGAGGAATAAAACCGATTCTTCTTGGAAGGAAAAAATAATATGACAAGCACATAGGCCTGCAACTGAAGTGGAAGGTCGTGTGTCTTCCTCCATGAATTAAAGACAGCCAGGCAGGGTGCAAATGCAACCTGAGTTCCCACCCCAATTACAGTTATAAGAGCTGAAACTTGATGAAAGAGCAGAAAACTTTCTCCTGTGGCTGCCATTCTGTTTTTGGTGAAGGGAGATACAAGGGTGAGCTCAGCAAGGGAAAGGAACTAGGGACCCTACGTCTTGCCTTTAGGAGTGAAACCAACCCAGATTGGTAAAATATGGTGCAATAAACTATGGTGAATGCCTGATAAAATGAATGATTGAACAATGAACAATTGAACAGCTAAAAATAATATTTTAGGGTATGAAAGTAATATCCTTGTATAAAACAAATGATAGATTATTAATTAGTTGTCAGATGATCAATTCTATAAAGGTTTGGGTGGAAAATCTATTTAAGCTGGTATAATTAAGTGAAGCTTCAAAGAAATGTTATCATCCGAGCTGGGCCTAAAAAGACGAGGTACATTTATTCAGCATTTAACAAATATTTGTTAAAAATCTACTATCTGACAGCAATGACATTGGTGACATCACTTGTAAAATGAGAGATCGAATTTAATGATATTTTTTAGTCTAAACCTACCACATGCTCTAATAGTATAGTAAAAATTTTTTAGGTGATTGAACGAAAGAACGTTGTGATATGCAGAATAATGGCTCCTAAAGATGTCCATGTGTTAGCCCCAGGAGCCTGTAAATGTTACCTTATATGGCAAAAGGGATTTTGCAGACATGATAAAACTAAGGATCAACATAGGGCTTGAACACCCTGTGCGTAGCTTCTTTGGCACAAATACAAGAGATTCTCTGAAGCAAATATAGCGCTGAGAAGCTGAATTGCTGGATCCTGGTCAACTAAATTAGGCATTGCAAATTTTTCATAAAACATATATAATCCACTGGGCACTTCTTGGAAACTATAGGGCAGTTCTACTCTGTCCTATAGGGTCTCTATGAGTCAGAATTGATTCAATGTCAAGGGGGTGGGTATATCTATATCTATATACATATGAAAAGACAGAGAGAAATATTTATCTCAAGAAAATGGCTCACATGGTTGTAGAGGCTGGTGAGTCCCTAAAGGTTTTTCTGACTTACGTAGTTGCGGGGCTGACAAAACCAAGATTGACAGGCAATATGGCAGACCGCTGGCTCGAGTCCCAAGAACTGGAGCCAGATGATGATAAGCCAGATGCAAGAACAAGACTCAGAGCAAGCTTTGCCAGAGTACCCATATATATATATTAGGTGCAGGCCACACTCCCAAAGAAACTCCCGCTACAACTGATTGGTCAGTCACATCAGATCACTTCATGAAGGTGATTATATTATGTGTATGCTACTTATGCAGGACCACAAAATGGAGGATAATTACATCATTACATAACTGCCAAATTACATCATTAAATACCTGTAAGATTACATCTTAACTGCCAAACAACTGAGAATCATGGCCAGTCAAGTTAACATACAAGCTTAACCATCACAAAAGGTGTGGGGCTGGTAGCGAATAGAGGTAGCATGGGCAATTAGTTGAAAGCCAGAAAATTAATACAACTGACCCCAAGGGAAATGCCACAAAAGTCTCTGTGTGCCAACATGGAGAAGAAAATAAAAATATTTCAGATTCAGTGAATACATTTCATAGACAAAGGTAATCTGGAAATTCTCAGTGTTCACATACAATTTACATGTCTAATGCTATATATATGTTACAGCAGTGCTGTGTTGAAGAGCTTTCTCTCTAACCAGGTCCAACTGAAACAGTCTGCATGAAAAATAAATACATAAATAACTCTAATCTGTCTCTACCCATCATATCCACTAGATATTCTTGCTCTTCCCGTCAATCTTCCCTTCTCCTCTCCGTTTATTCTTCTTTTTCTCACTTGGTTGCTAACTGAAACGTTGTCAGTTCAAAACCACCAGAAGGATGTAGCAATCTGCTTCTGTAAAGATTACAGCTCTGGAATCCCTATGGGGCAGTTCTACTCTGTCCTATATGGTCTCTATGAGTCAGAATTGATTCGATGGCAACGGGTTTGGTTTATAAAATTGATGCTTCTCCTTCTGTTAGCTCTTTTCATGTGGTATCTTCCTTTGTCCACCCCGCATCCCTATGCCTTCATTTACTACTTTTGATTCCCACGTTGCCCTCCCCCATTCTGCTACTTGTCCAGGAAAACTGACCTGTATGGGCCCCCAAGAGGCTCTCTTACCCTCTTGTGAGTTTGTGGGAAGTCTACAGCAAGAGATAAGAGGAAGGAGAAAGAAGTCAGTGTGTTCATTCCTCTGATTCCCTTCCCTACAGGATCACCTCATGTTGACTCTGCCTCTTGACCACATAGCAGAGCTCCTATTGAAGTAGCTGTCTCTGAAGAAGTCTCTCTTTGGCTTCTAGGAGTTCCTATCCCTTCCTTGGGTTAGGCCTAAGAGTAATAACAGCTCAGCTCTTTCTAGTCCTGGACTCTGGTAATATTTTTGTGATGTTTTTAATACCCTGATAAATAGCTTGATAAATAGCTCGATAAATAGCTCATTTATTAGACCCTCTTCCAATTATCCTGATTTGAGTGTGTTGCCTATTTCCCTTTGGGACCCTGATGGAACCAACCTTTTTAAGGCACTTTTCCTCTTTCACACTTTCCTGGTTCAGCAGGTCCTGGCACTCATTATCTATCATGTAGATGTTACCATGTTTTAATCTTTTATTTTTAGTTAGCAAGCTTGTAGATTAAAAAAACAGCTTAAGATTAAAAGCCTATAGACATTCTGATCTTAGTTTTGCTATTTACTAGCTTTGTGATCCTAAGTAAAGCACTCATTTCTTCTGTATCTTTCTCTCTCTCTTTTTTTTTTTATCTGTAAATAAGGTAAGTTATATTAGATGATCTCTAAGATTGTCTTCTGGTTTTAAGATTCTGTAATTTTATGAGATAAGGAATACACTTCCTTTTAACCTCATTGATTGCTCAGCTCTAATCTACCTTTTATTGTGACTTTCTTTGAGGAATATTTCTTCATGAAAAAAAAAAATCTCTTTTTATGTTGTATGAGAGAAGTTTAAATGGAAGAAAGTAAACCTGAGTATTTTCAAGATATAAAAATGCCAAGAAGTATAAAAACACAAAGTAAATGGCTATCATAAATATTTGTCTTTGAATTTGAAACCTAAGCGGTACAATTCTACTTCACACTAGAAGTAAAACAAGAAAGTTAAGTGCAGGTAGTTAGTTATTGAATGCACATTGGTTATATGTACTTTGAACCTTTAGGAACCAATGAGTATAATTTACTTATATTTCAAGCATGGAATATGGGAAAAGCAGTTGATTTAAAAGTTATCTCTAAAAGCTTTTGTTGGCAATTGAACTTTTCCATTTCATTTTCTCTTATCTCTTTAGAAGTGAAGAGATAATGTTTTGAAATATATAACATCCTAAAAGGGCAGAAATAGTCACCCTACATTGAATGATTAGATCTCAGGAAAAGATTTTATTCATATTTTAGCTGAAGGATACAGCATTGACTTGAGTGATATTAAAATGGAATATTTTGGCCATTGTTCTGTAAAGCTTGATACTAAAAGTTTCAGATCATAACATAACACCAATATTTCCAAATAACTTGGGTATCATTCTTTAGCTGGAAGGTCTTATCTTTTAAAGAAGTCAGGTAAATAAATACAGCTGTGTTAATATCCCTGGAAAGAAAAGAATGTATGTAGTGTTCAATATTTAAATTCCGTACCTGAGGCAGACCCATGCCACCACAGAATTTAGTTTCTGCCATGGAATTTGCCCCGTGGAGATCACTGTGCAGCTCCACTCTCACGCGGCTGGCAGAGAGGCCGGGGCGAGTGCTGCATTTGCCTTGCTTTGGCTCTGGCTTAGGGAAATTGCTAAGGCAATTGCTCTTTGTAGCATGTAATACTGTAGTTCCCATCCCACTGTTAACAGTCTCCTACCCCCAAGTAGACCACAAAGCGGATGGAAGAAAGAAAAACTAACATTTCTACTAACCATGTTGGCCCGTGTATCGATAGAAAGCAGTAGCTTCTCCATCCTACCTCCTCAGACTCTACACAGATTCAAGGAAACCAGTGTGGAGTAATTTAAGCAATGTTGTGCCAGGTATTACCCAGCATTGTGCCAACATTCTTCTTCTAATTCTAAGACATTGTAAGTTTCCAAAAGAAATAAAGTGAAAACTTCAGAAAAAGCAGAAAAAAGGAGAGATCCTTAATGCCTACTTAGGCATTGCTTGTAGCATTTAGTGTGCTAATTTTTATAGGTATGTTACATTTTTATCAGGTGATAATTTGTCTGCTGCTAGATTCCTGTCAGCAAATTAAGGAGCTGGCATTGAAATTTCATCCGCTTCTTGGTGGAATATGCAGTGTTGATAATAATTTCTTTCCATTTTTGGAGTCATATTTACTGGATCTGATGGTCTGTGTATCATATCCACTGTCAGGGCAGGTGGTGCCACATATGGCCACGCTGGCTGAGAACATACATGTGTGCACACATGGATACATACATACATGTATTAGTGGCTTAGAGCTTCTTTTCATAAGCAAAGCTTTATTTACTATGAAAGTGATAACTGTTGGAAGAGATTCAGGGAAATACCATGGGATAGATTTATTTTTGTATGTAATAGATTCGTTTTTAAATGTAAAGCAAAGTAGTACATCCAGTAGAACTGAAAGAAACTCATTCGCCAGTACTAAACTCACACATCAATGGGAAAATTGCTAAGTAGAAAGAAATAGAAAAAGAACAGAAACACTCTTCATATGTTATGTCTACCTGGGTAATTTTCACATAGCCAATAAGGGAGAGAGATATAGGTTTTTCCTCAAGGAAATACAGGCAACAAATGGGGGTTTGCTTATTTTTATTGTTTACCATAAGTCTGGCAACTCTCATTTAGTTTCTAATGGTTTGTTTTCCTGAACCCAGAAATGAAGTTCATTTTTTTTTTTTTTTTTGTCCCTGAGACTAGTTTGTTGTTTTTTTCCTCTGACTTTACTTCCTGGAAATAATACTAATCGTTCAAGACTTGGTGGAGTACAACAAAAATGAAGAATAGACTCTTTTCTGGGAGTCCCAGGGAGACACAAATGATTAAGAACTTGACTACTAGTTAAAAGGTTAGCGGTCCAAACCCACTCAGAGGCTCCTAGAAGACAGCCTTGGTGATCTGCTTCCAAAGGTCACAACCTTGAAAACCTGTTTTCTACTGTGCACACGTGGGGTCCCTATGAGTCGGATTTGACTCAACAGCAACTAACAACAACAACAACAATGGCAGTCTTTCCCACTAAATCAGCTAATTAATCTTTTAATCAACCAGTTGCCTTCAAGTCCATTCTGACTCATGATGACCCCATGCATATGATAGTAGAACTGTGCTCCATAGTGTTTTCAATGGCTGATTTTTTGGAAGTAAATCACCAGGCCTTTCTTCAGAGGTCCCTCTGGTTGGACTCGAACTGCCAAACTTCCAGTTAGTTGCCAGCCTTCCAGTTAGCAGCTGAACTTAACTACTTGTGCCACTGATTAATCTTAGATAGTAAAATAAAAAGTAAAACTTGAATCTGCCTTGATAATCTAGAATTAAGCTAGGTACCCTCAAAACTATTACTAACATAAAGATTACTCTTTATTCCCATGAAGTAAAGCACTCTATTTACTATTCCACATGATGAGATGGTCTAAAGTCTTACCTCTCAAAATTTGTGTGTTCAAGGTTGCCCATTTTAGAGGGTCCTGGAGATCTGCGAACTGCCTCTCTCCCATACCAGACACCTCTATTCCATCATTAAACACTGCCAAACTACTCATCTCAAGGATTTGAGCACTTAACAAGTTAACTGGAAGACTCTCTTCAGCTTTAATGTTTTTGCAGTTTCATTATTAGAGCCAGTTTTCTTTAGCAAATACATAAATTTATCATAAATTGAGACCCCGAAATTGAATCAAAATAAATCAGCCATGACCATTACTGCCAAACGAACCCATTGGAGAGGAAGTCTGGAATGGTGTAATTAGTTCCCATTACGTGGCTCCACGCTTGCAATTTTCTCAATGACTCTGACCCACTGCATTGCTTAACTATTTGCACATAAACTCATGATAATTGATCCCCTTCTGTGTCAAGTGTCTTCATAACTTTAAAAATTAAAGATGCAGAGTGTCTCAAGTGGTTTGGGTAGGCAATTTGATTCCGATTTTATTATCACAATGGGTCCATAATACGCATGAAGTGTCCTTTCTGATTAGCCATGCCTCAGCAGTTACCTACTCTACTGCAGTTTTGGCCTATTTTCCCCACCCCTGTTCCTCCTCCTCTTCCAATCCAGGCTTTCCCTCATTTTCAGAGAAAATGGAAGAGGCTGCCTGCAGAGATTAACTAGCTATTCAAATTAGCTGCCCAGAATCAGGATTGGCTAAAACAAGATGGCGTTCCTTGCCAATCAGCTGTCTCTCTCACGCGGGAATGATTTCTTTCAATCTCTTCAGAGATTACGGGGGAAAAAAGTCTAGGTAACCAGTTATAAATGAGAACCCTCCTCTAAACAGTTGTTTCTGTTTTTCTTAAATCTCTCAGTACCGAATTATAGAAAGTGAGGCAAAAAGGAAAAAAAAAAATTAGCTTATTTAGCAGCGTGAGTCGTCACAAAAATTATTCTCAGGACAAACTGTCAGACATATGCATAATACTCTACACAGTTGGGTATAATTGAAGGAAGAAATTACTTAGTAACAAGGTCTTTTTGTTTTGTTTTCTTCATGGTCTTTTCTCATATTTCTATTTTTTTTACATTTCCTAATAAAGTAAGAGGCCCTGTCTTTAATTCTCTGTTAGGATGTGCATCACCCATTTTACTGACCTCTTGTAAAATAAAACAATAAAAACTCAGATTATTCTGTTCTGCAGGAACAGTTATAAAAGCAATGCTAGTATCCAACTTCCATAGCCAATGCATCTGAGTGACGTATTTTTAGCCACCCTCAGGCCACTGTCTGTGCCTAAATTAGGACTGCTGTGTGTCAAAAGAGGCCTTTCACCCAGGGATAGCTGAGAAAACCTATCTAGAAAAGTCAATAAAGTCATCAGAAAAACCCAGATTATTCAATAGAAGAAATCCAAATTTTGTTATGGGAATGTATTTAACTTCACAGGAAAATGTGACTCACTGTTCTCGAAAAGGCAACTTGGTGGGTGAAATCATGAAAGCTCTCTCAGGGTCTTAACTTTAATAAAGTTCCAAAGCTTAGAATATCCTGAAGATGACCTACCTCATTGTATTTACAAAATTCAAAGAATTTTCTTTTATGTGGCAATTTATTCCCAAAGCAATAAATGTAAATGTCCTGTTCTTTTGCAGCATGTACAAAAATCAATGGAGGAGTTTGAAAACCCAACCCATGACAGGGATCATCAAGAGTCTGACTATAAAACTTAAATCTCTTGTTTACAAGGATCTCTGGTTCTGGAATCTTATAGTTTGTTTAGAAATTTGCTGCAGTGTGAACCACTCATTCACTCAGGAGCGTTCCAGCCGCTGAAGTCTATAAAGTAGCTTGTCTTTTCCTGACAGATGTTCAACTTACCTTCAAAAGTGATTTGTCATGAGATTATACACAATGATTAATAGCCTTAAACCTGGTCTTTTCAGGTTAAATATAGATTATTTCTTGTTTTTAGTTCCTGGCCCCGTTATTACAACATGTAAAATCCAAATATGAATTTAATAATTGTCAGATGATGCCATTTGATTACTTCCCACCTCTAAGGACAAGAAGCCAACTTCACAAAGATTTCTTTGCACAGCGGTGGTTTGTTGTATGAATTCTGGTGATAAACTCTTGGCTTCAGCATACCCATGATTCCTAATCTGTAAAATAAAGATTTTTGTTATACTTAGAGAAATGGAACAAAACAAACAGCCATTGAGTAAAATGGGGTTGCTGTCTCCAAAAATAAAGCTATTTCCCATTTTAACTGCTGATTGAGCAAGAAACATTTAGTGTTTAATATTACAAATGCTTGTGGGGTAGCATCAAAAACTCAGTTTTTGTTACCTTAAACTAAGTGGTACTGCAAATTTCCTTTTAGATACAATTGAATCTTACATTTACTGGCCATATTTAATTGAAAGAGAAAATGAAACTTTTATCCTTATTACAATGCAAGTTTTCTCTTTATTTTAAACACTAATGAGGAATGCATCAAAGAACGAGGTCATATTAAAAATGCATTTCGTTCACTTAAAGCACAATAAAGATTATTTAAAAAAATGCATTTTGAAGATGCAGTTGTTTGTGGAGCCCAGAATAAATCTTAACTTTCTTCTAGTTTCAAAGCGAACTTAGGTCATCTTGATTTCTCCACTTCTAGGCATTCTATAATGCCTTCCACAAGATGAAATTTACCACACATTTTAGCATATTTGTCTACCCACCCATCCACCCACCCATCCATCCATCCATCCATCCATCCATCCATCCATCCATCCATCCATCCATCCATCCATCCATCCATCCATCCATCCATCCATCCAACCTCTGTTTATCATGATGTTGCTTCATCCATCCAACCTCTGTTTATCATGAAGTTGCTCACTGGTCCAGGTGTGAGGATTTTTGTTTTCTTTATGTGGAGGTGTAATCCATACTGAAGGCTGTAGTCTTTGATCTTCATTAGTAAGTGCTTCAAGTCCTCTTCGTTTTCACCAAGCGAGGTTGCGTGGTCCTCAGGTCACAGGTTGTTAATGAATCTTCCACCAAACCTGATGCCATATTTTTTTTCATATAGCCCAGATTCTCAGATTATTTGCTCAGAATAGAGGTTAAATAAGTACAGTGAAGGGATACAACTCTGATGTACACCATTCCTGATTTTAAACCACGCAGTATCCCCTTGTTCTGTTCGAACCACTGCCTCTTGGTCTATGTACAGGTTTTGCATGAGCACAATTAAGTGTTCTGGAATTCCCACTCCTCACAATGTTATCCACAATTTGTTATGATCCACACGGTAGAATGCCCTTGCATAGTCAATAAAACACAGGTAAACATCTTTCTGGTATTCTCTGCTTTCAGCCAAGATCCAACTGACATCAGCAACGATATCCTTCGTTCCACATTCTCTTCTAAATCAGGCTTGCATTTCTGACAGTTCACTGTGGATGTACTGCTGTAGTCACTTTTGAATGATCTTCAGCAAAATTTTACTTGCTTGTCATATTAATGATATTCGACAATTTCTGCATTCCATTGTATCACCTTTCTTGGGAATAGGCATAAACATGGACTCTTCCAGTCAGCTATTCTCCTGCGACTGTCATTTAATTTAATTTAGTAGGCATAGACTCATAATGCAATGGAGTGGGAAGTACACTGAATCACCTATGTTGTTTTATTGCCAGATGAGTTTGACCTTAGTATAATGATGAGAAAAATTAGATACATCTAGAGAGTGGGATCTTCTGCATGCCAACTAACCTGGATCCTACAAGAGGTCAGTGTCATGAACAACCAAGGAAGAGAGTATATTCTTATAGACTGAAGGGACTAAAGAGACATAATAGCCAAATGCTCTGAACCAGTGGGCCCTGAAAACACATTTTGGGGACAACTGGGAAAATTTGAGTCTGGACTGCATGCTAGGTGATATTATCATTGTTGATTTCTTAAGGTGTGGTACTGAAGTTATGTTTGCATAAGAAATAATGTCCCTTAAAAAATGCATGTTGATAGGTCTGAGATTAATGATACTTGCAACATACTCTGGAAGATTTGATAAAAGGTGGAGAGAGGGGAGAAGTTAGCATGCAGGGTGTTGAAATTAGGTGAATCTGTTGGTCTTGTAGTTAGGATCTGGTGTTCTCACTACTGTGACATGATTCCTCGTCAGGAAAGCCTTTCTTGGAGCCCTGGTGGTGCAGTAGTTGAGTTACAGCGAGCCATGGCTGCTAACTAAAGGTTGGCAGTTCAAATCCACCAGCCACTCTTTGGAAACCCTATGGAGCACTCCTGCTTTGTCCTGGTCCTATAGGGTCACTATGAGTTGGAATCAACTCGATGGCAATGGGTTTCAACAGGAGGTGAGGTAATACAGGTTTTGCTTTACTGCTCTTTCAAACTTCCTGTGGATTTGAAAGTTTACCAAAAAATTATACATGAGTATGTTTATGTTCATGTGGCATAGGGGGTGAGAAGAGTGTTTGATTAATTATTCAAAATCAACATATAAGTGACAACTATGTAATAAAAAAAAATACAGATAACAAATGGTTAATGGCACCATATGTTAGAAAATCTTGAAATTAATAAGAAAAAGATAATCTCTTTAATATAAAAATGGTCAAATAATATGAATACATTATCAACAGATGAAGAAAATCAATGGCAATAACCCACCACCATTGTCGTCCAGTTGGTTTCGACTCACAGTGACTCTGTAGGACAGAGTAGAACTACACATAGGATTTCCAAGGCTGTAAATCTTTACGGAAGCAGACTGCCACACTTTCTGACACGATGGTCTTATTAAAATATCACCGGTATTCAAAGGCAGGAACACAAGCACAGCAAGAAGGTAGAAATTTTGCTTATCATTTAAGGAAATAGTATTAAGTAATAAATAATACAACATCTAGGGAAGTAGGTCCTCTCTCAAACCGCTGGTAAAAGTACACTCTCTTGAATTATGTATCTTAAGAAAACCAGAAACATTGGAAAAATGTTTTCCTAAAGATTTTTCTAGACAGGATATTTTTTAAGGCAGAGTATTATAGATTCTGAATTCTGTTTCCTCATATTTAGAACAGGTAGTATTTAAAATGCCTCCCTCTTGGTGGTGTTACAAGTATTCAGGGAAATTATAAGTGTAAAATTAATAGGATTAAATAAGATGATGAATGCATAGTACATGGCATTTAGCACAGTATTCAAATAGAAATAACCAACAAATAAGGGAATATATAAATAAATAAATAGGAAATTATGCAAGTCATTTAAAATTATGTGTTCAACCATTTTTAACAACATAAGAAATATTTCTGACATTTTCAAAGAAAAAGGTTTACCCAAAACAGTGTTCCGTATGATCTTAAAAAAACACGTACTTAACTTTACACTCATGTGAGAGTATTATGTATACTCAGGTATAATTTTTTGGTAAACTTTCAAATCCACAGAAAGTTTGAAATATAGCAAAATATTAACAGTCTTTTTTTTTTTCCCAATCTTCAGATGGTAGAAGTTTGAATAATGTTCATTTTCTTTTTTTCTGTCTAAATGTCTCATGATTGTTTCATTTATTGATGCAAAAAATAAAAAAAGCCTCTTGCAAATCGCAACTTTCTTCTTTGAAAATGGAATGTTATTTCTATTTCCCAATCCATATTAGAAATAGAAAGTTGATAAGCAATGTGAGCTCAAGGTACTGACATAACTATCAGGAGTTCGGAGCCATCTCCGAAGGCCTCCTTATTCCTTAAGAGGTTGCTGCAGGGTGAAAACAATGAGGGTGCCTTGTTGAGGATGGTGGCATGTTTTATTAGCAATAAAGTGGCGTGGTGGAATCAGATGGACTGGGGTAAAAACTGATTCTGGTGTTTATAGTGATACGATTCTGGGATATTTTCTTGAACCTCTCAGAATCTCCCTTTCCTCATTTGTAGACTGAGAATTTTATTCTCTTAGTAAGAATTATATTAGCTAAATGAGAATTAAATTACTCATTTGTAAACTGAGAATTATGTTACCTAAATGCCTATAAGCTGCAGTCCTTAAATGAAATAATAATGGTGGGAATGAGTGCGAAAGGTGGAGAGAAATCAAGATTGGTTTCATACCCACTGTGCCAAGCTTTCAACTATTCAATTTACATACATAATCTCATTTAATCCCCACAGACCAGTAAGGCGCTCTTGGTGCAATAGCTTGCAAAGTTCATCTGATTTCAAAAGCTGCATTAATGCGGCCACAGGAGGAATTCCACCATCTGTGGTCTACTGAGCTTGCTTCACAAGCCCTAAAGCCACACCCCAGAGGTGTAATACTTCCTTTGTCTCCATAACTGAAACTTAATAGCTTTGGCAGGTGTGACCTCCTGAGAGTATAAAATGTTCCCATTAGCCCTCAAGCTCCAAAGAGGTGACCTAAAGTGAATCGATATCACAATTCAGAAACACAGAAGCCAAGGTTGGGGTCGTTGCTCTCTAGAATGAAATAGGGTGATGGAGGCCTCAGCCAGCCACAGAGGAAAATGCTCTTTGTTTATAGTTTTTGCATCCTCCTGTCGAATCAGGTTGTGCCCTGCAGATTCACAGGCCTGAGTTCAGCACATAACTGAGAAAACTTGGCCCAGGAGCATATTTGAACCATAGACAAATAGATCAAGATGACATTAAAATTAAGAGACGGAGAGAGAGAGATTGGTAATGCATTGTTAGAGCTTTGAGCCTGGGTGGAAATTACTACACTTTTATAATGTCTTTACTCTCGAGACAGTTGCTATTCCATACCACTGAGTCATGGACATTTGTCGCCCTTAATACATACATTTACTCATTGTCAGCAGGCTACTGGTGTAAAGGGCACAGTGTTTAGTTTAAGGCAACATAGCTTTAAATTCTTAGGCATTAATTTAACTTTTTTCAGGAAATGTTCTTGCAATTAAAATTGTTTGACCGGAAAAGCTGTTGTTTCCTCATTCAGAATGAAAACCGAGTTTTTGTTTAATTGCCAAATTAGATCGCATTTCTTAGTCTTTTCAATTGCCCATACTAATAGTTTTTAAGTGCGTGGACTTATATGGAATAGCATGGCAGGAAAATAATTTCGAGTAGCATGAGTATTCTGTCCAGTTTACTGCATTATTAAATAGTCTGTGAATGATTCACTCTCTTTTATATCTAACAAATATTTTTTCTTATGGTCAGGATCAAAACTATGTGGCATTACATTAAGACTACTAGACACTGATAATACGGCATCTTTCTTTTCACTAAAAAAGGCCCATTCTTGTACACTACACTAAACATTCAAACACGGGGGAAAATGTGATGACAGAAAATAGGGAAGCAATTTACTCACACAATAAATGGCCACTTTTGTTGGCATTTAATGTTTATTTTTTTGCTGCCTCCGTGCCATGAGATAAAGAGTCTAGGATGTACTTTCTTCTTGGTTATCTGTCCCCGAGAGAAAGTTGCCTGGGAGCTGGAAGGAGAGGCACTTTAAAATCAAAGTATTTAATTACCTCTCTTTTTTTCTTGACCAGGCTCATAAGGAAGCCTGTGGTTTACAGAGACAAGAGTGTCTCTGCCTGGTCTGGGGTTTTGCCATGTCTGAGAATGAATGTTTGACACGCCCTCCTAGGAATGGGAGCAGGCTGAAATATTAGATATATATCACCTTCTCTTTGTAGATTTCTTATTTTCAAGGATGGTGAATTCCTAGATCTGAAATAATGAGAACCAGCTAGGCATATGACAGGCATGCTGAACAAGGCAGCCCATTTCTCAGTCAGAACTGATTGTTTCTTTTATTTTATATTCATCCCAAATTGCTTCCCGGTCACTGCCAACCATTGCTTCTGGCTCTTCTTCAAGCAACATAAAAGGGCCTTTCTCTTTTCTACACTATGTTGTTGTTGTTGTTAGCTACCAGCTAGTCAGGACCCTACACATGACAACTTCACGCACAATGGAAGGAAATGCTGTCAGGTCCTGCGTCATCGCCACTCTCAGTTGGGAATTGGACCCTTGTGATCCGAAGGGTCGTCACTGGCTGATTTTTGGAAGTAGATCATCAGGGCTTTCTTCCTTGTACCGTAAGCTCTGAGGAAGCCTGCTCAGCACCATAGCAGCATGGAAGCCTCGTCTGACAGAAGGCTGGCTATGACGTTTTCTGTAATCCACAAAGGCCCATGTTAGGCTATGCCATATTTAGACTTGCATTACCTGGAACAATTAGGTATTTGCATATTCATATAGGGTACAGGATATAATTTCTTGCAGGCCAAGGACTAGCCCCACTTGGGATCTAAAAGAAAAGTATGTCTTGTGAAATATATTCAAATTTACAATATTTAATCAGCATCTCTGACACCATAAAAGATTTGAGAATTGGTGAAAATACGATTATGCATAAGAAAATGAGAAATTGAGGCTGTAGTAGATTTGTAATCCTGGTTATAAGGAAATCTCCCAGCCAAATTGAATAATAAAATATATCTTAAGGGCGTAAGACTCTTAATGCCATCAGAATTCATTGGTAATTCATTTGGAATGTGTGAGAAGGTGCATGTCACTGAGGGGGTAAGGGGTGTTTTGATAAAAGCCAGTGGACTATTCTAGAAAATTTTCATTTTAGAAGAACAAAAAAAAAACCATGGCACAGTTAACAAATTGCATGCCTGCCGGCATCTTACTCTGAAACACTCTCCACACAAGAGTAATTTTAATAATTAGGACTGTCATTATGCTACTGCTGACAACTTCCAAGTGTCTACGGGGAATCCAAGGTCATTGTCTGTGTGTGTGTGTGTGTGTGTGTGTGTCCATTTGTGTGCCTTTATCCATCTACTCTGGTTCAGCAGCATTTAGTTTGGCATAAAATCAGATTCTACTCGTTAAAATTAACCTTAGCGAAGGTGAGGGCAGGTGAGGGGAAAGGAAAGTCAAATTCTAAGATTAATGTTATTTGAAATTAGATATTCGGTTCATTATTATTGGTACTTTGTGCTCTAAAGGTTTTTTTTTTTTTCTCTTGAATATGGAGAAAAGTTAATGGCAAATAGAACTTTTATTATTTCCAGTAATAAAGACCCAACAAAAAATCTCTTGCTTTAAGTGCTAAGTTGAAAGTCGTGTTTGATATTTCCTTTAGAGAGTTGGAAGAATATTGTGAAGTCCAGGAGGATCTAAAGGAGTTATGGAAAATCAGGGTAGAGGGAAAAACAATATATTCTCACTTTCACAACCACTGTATCAGAATCATTTGGAAAGATAAAAAAAAATACTGATGATGCTCAGGCCCCTCCTGGAGAAATTCTAACTTTATTATTCCGAGATGGGGTTTGGGCATTAGTGTTTTCTAATAGCTCCCCAGGTGATTCTAATTCTCATCCGGGGATTGGAACCACTGGTCTGCTCTAGAGCATCATAGACATAAAACTCGTAGTTGGCGGAGTCAATGCTTCAACTCAGCTCTTTCAGGGAGATAAGTCCCTCTGTTACCAACTAGTTGTGGTGTTTTACCAAGTTGCCAAAATAATGTGGTTGTTGGTCAGTAAATGGTTAGCTCAATATTATACCAGTTGTCTTGATTCTCACCAAAGAGACCAAATGCTAAATTTGTCTCACCTATGCTGCCGCTTTTCCTTCCCACACCCAGGGCAGAGCTTTATAATGGTCCTCTCTCATTTAGCTCAACTAAAGGATCATGATCCCTTACAATATGGAATATAAGGCAGCCATGACTAATGGATCAGAGTTGTTATGTGAAATAAAGTTATATATCACCTTGCATAAAAGTTAAAATGCTAGTTATTTCCTGAGAAAGACTTTTGAAATAAGATTTATAAAAGTTATATGTTCACTGATTACAATTTATATAACAATAAGCTATATGTTCCATAATTTATTATGAAGTAAGTTAGGCTACACATTCATATAATTTTATGCATAAAAATGTGTAATCAGGAGGAGATTCTTTTATGAGAGAGGTAGAAGATAATTTAGAGGGGGAGGGAAATGTAAATTTTGCAAAAGCAAGAGAAATACTTAAGCTATATTTAAGACCAAAACTAATCTATGTCCTTGGGAATGTCTGTTACTTGGGTTATGACACATGAGTGTATGATAAGTAGGAAAAAATTAATTAAAAAGAATGAAACATGACTTGGTAAAGTTTTTCCAGTCTCAAATAATGTCTTGTTCATTTATATAGGATCCAATTCATGGACTAGAAGTGACACAAACTACAAAAAAACATGCAAAGGGTAGCTGAGATGTAGATTAAAGTGGCATTTAAAGAATAGTATTAAACTTCCCAAACTTAAACACTAGGAAATACATTTATAGATAACAAATGTAGGGGATATTTGTGCATAATCTCATTGATTATATCTTTTTTCTCTCCCTCTTGGGTCGGAAGAAAGTTGCCTTAGATCCTTTTGTCACTTTATTCCATAGCGTTAGATCCATCCAGTTTGTGTATTGGTTTTTACAAAGCTCTTTGAAAATTTATTTCCCCATAACTGATACCCTTATCCAATGAGAAAGAGCCCTTTTTATGATTACATGCAATTCCTTGTGTCCATGTTCTGTTTCCTTCTTCCAACATTGAAGATACAGAAAGATTTCATGTAGAAGAAACTTTCTAACCTAGTACCATGATGGGTCCACAGGCAGCATTTCTTCCCATACGCAGCATGGTGGACTTGCTACAGTCAAAGTTGCCCTTTGGTTTGTCTGATTATATTTCACATTTTCAAATTATTTTTATTTTACAGAAAGGCAGTGCTTCCTTCCTTCCATCAAGAATTTGAACTCCACCAACAACTCCCAAAAGCCATCTGAATTTTCTCTTAGTATTGTTACGAGGATTCGTAAGGACAACTTTTAACAGAAATTATCATAGAAACAATTTTCTTCAACAGGTCTGTATATTTTTCTTGGAAAAAATGTAAATATATTTTAATGGCAGTTTAGGCCTAGATGTTAGAAGAGTTAACCATACTAAGAATCCATGTGCTACGTAAATCTTCAATGAAAAAATATTGTCTGTCTCTCTCTGCCTCTGACATGTGTTTGTTTATTGGTTTTTAGAGCTTTTTCTTGGTATTTATTCGGATGTTTGAGTGTGTGTCTTTTTAACTATGTTGACTTTTCTCTGTGTCTCTTTATAAGTTAGTTTTAGAAATATTTATATGGTACCCTTTTATGTTTATCTCTTTGTGTCTGTATCTTTGTTATTCTGGGTCACTCAGTGGGTAGAACACTCATTTCTGTCTTTTCCTTTCTGTACGTTCACCTATTTGACTTTCTTTCATTCTCTTTTTGTCATTTTGTTCTCGTTATCTAGCTCCTTTTCACTGCTTGTATATCATTATTAATTAATTTGACTGAAGAAATCTTTTAATTCCTGTACATAAACAACATGGATGTCTTGACTGGCATATCTTCTTCTAAAAAAAAAAAACAAAAACCCCAAACACCCAGCCACTTCTCTGTTCCTCTGCAACAAGACAATGTCAACTGTCAACTTAGTTACTCCTTTGTTTTGTGGCTTATATGAGCTTTTCCTTACTGAGTGAGAAACTAAAGATTTCTTCATATCCATGACCTAGGAGCAGTTCTTCTACAGAAACAAAACAAAGCAAAAACAAAAACATGAATAAAGTCCTGGAATTAAACATTTAGAAATCTTGTTAGTTACAACTACCAAGTCAGAAAGAATAAAGTAAGTATCATTCTAGAAAAGGCAAATACTGAGCTGAGGCAGGTGAATTTTAGATGTAAAAAAACTTAACCTGTAACTGAATGAATGGCAGCAATGAAGAGGTTATGGCGGCCTAACAGCCCTGAAAAGTCTTGTGGGTCACAAAGTTGAAAACTTAACATTTCTGGCTTATGTACCTTTCAAAGTACATGCTTTTACAAACAACTTTCATTGGACATTTTTTTTTTTCTGTAAGTAATATTTCTAAAGACTTGTATCCGTTTGAAAGTAAATCCTAACATAAGTCACAACAAAACAATGCAGCTTAAGTTCCATCCATGCCTGAACCTACAGGACAGAGATGTAAAGTGCTGGATTCAGTTTTAAACATTAGACTTGGATGATGAGTTTAGATTGTAAACTCCATGACAACAGGGGACGGTGTCTGTCTGGTTTACTGCTTATTGCCTGATGCGTAGCACAGAGCTTGGTACATATTAGGTGCTCGAGAATTACATGTTGGATAAATTCAAACGTTCAAAAAGCAATTTTCTCGTTGATTCTCAAGATATCGGCCATGGAAGGATTTGGGTAATTACCTCAAGCCTAGTATGTGTGTTCCAAAATAATTGTGGGCTATATTTTAGTTATTGATTTTTGTGACTTATTTAGTTTAATAAAACAATTTTGGTAAATGTGACAAATGTAATTGTCTAAGATCTAGCCTTCCTGACAGAACAGTTTCTTCATTAATTTGAAAAATTCTCAAATACGTTTATTTTCATTCCCCTACTAGAAAACAAAGAGCTTAATACATTATGAGACACCCTGGTGAGCAGTGTTTCTCTGCATCACCTCATCTTTCCCTTTTACAGAGATGAATCTTATCATCCTTAAAAACATTTACTTCTTTTTCTTATATCCTCCTTTTCTGATCATTTTTTCTCTTGTGTTCTTCTATACTAGAAGTAGAAATGTGATCTCACACCAATGCTTATTGTTTTATTCTTCAGAGAAAATAAATATTACAGAAGAAAAACATTTCTTCTGTAATATTGTCCAACACCAGAAAGAGGTTATGATTATTTTCTATAATATTCACTAGCTCTGAATACTTGCTGCATGTACAACTTATAGTGCCCTAGGGTTTAGGGTTTTCTTGTTGTATTGTGTATAACTTTCTTATTTGCTGCCACCAATTCAGTCTTAACAAAATTATTGGTAAGACTGATGAACACCTAGCACTGGTGGTACAGTGGTTAATTGGCTTCTAACCAAACGGCTGGCAGTTGGGTTCCACCAGCTGCTCTTTGAAAACCCTATGAGGAAGTTCTACTCTGTCCTATAGGGTCGCTACAAGTTGGAATCAACTCAACCTCAATGCGTTTGGTTTTTTGTTCATTCATTTATGTTTCTCATTCATTGTTCTTTTTATTATTATAGCGAATAATGTAATATTCACAGGAAATAGAAACATAAAAAGTTATAGTCCCTGAGATAGATGTAAACCTAATAATGATAATACAATTGTTATGACTGATGTTTGTGCAGGCAGAATTGTTATGACTGATATTTGTACAGGCAAAATATAGACAGTGGTTCTCTACATTAAGGACCAGGAGAAACAAACTGCTGGGTACCCTTTCGATCTCTTGGAATTGGTAATAAAGGCAGCACTGAATGAATGAATAAATTAGAAGGTTTCTATTGCCTTCTAAAAAGTCCACTACTTGTACTTTGGAGGCTGTGAGGCAGGTCAGGGAGCGGTGTCAGGCAGCGAGGTGTCTGTGAAATGGATTCCAGCATCGGAACAGGTCCTTAGAGCATAGGAGAAGCCCATTTTGTAGCTGAGAACTCTGAGACTGTAAGATGTGAACAGACCCAGGTGAGTGGAACAAGGAGCTGAACAGGAGAGTCTGATTCCCATGTCTGTGTCCTTACCTTGTACTCTTTGCTTCAAACGCTGCTCTTTGAAAAAGGAGGCAGATTTTATAGAGAGTGGATTTTATTTTATTTTTTCACCCTGGAATATAGAAATGAAGTGTCGTGATTACTAAACTTCTACTGGGATATTCCTCCCATGTGAGCTTTAACATATAAACGTCTTAGTGAACCTTTTTCTGATTATACTACCCCTGCTTCCTCCCTGTTCTTTCATTGCTCCTGTTTCTCACATTTCCCCCTGGATAACTTTCAAATGCTCTTCCTACAATCTGAATAGTAAAGATTGATATACATGTAGACGGTGATGGGTAACTGGGTGCTGGAATACTGCCTTTTTTTTTTTTTTGGAGGGAGGAATCAGAGTCAATAAGAGATGTACAAGCTGGTGTAGTACTTATATACCATTCCAGAATATTTATGTTTTCCAAGTTGTCTGTTCTTGGAGGTAGTGCTAAAATAATTTTATATATTAATTTGACCCTTTAGTATTTTGGATATGTCAAAATGAGAAAATTTGGGTTAGAATAATCCATCTCTGATGTTACAAGAGAGCTAAATCAGCTGTGGCTGCTGAAGAAGGAGCCCAGCTTCCACCAGACAGTGAGAGAGACCGTTGCAATAGAATTGAGCAGAATAAGAAAACATGCGGCAGCTTCAAAATCTTTCTAAAAATTTTTGACTTTATTTTCCATGTAGGAAATAAGGAAGAGATGATTTTTTTAAATAAGTATTTCATTGAATTTATAAATCAATTGGGAGAAAATCGCCGTCTTGAAAATACTGAGTCTGCCAATTCATGAACGTTGAAATACGTCTCCATTTATTTTGAGTATCCTTAATTTTTTTCACCAATGTTTTGCGCTTCTCAGTGCACAAGTATTACCCTCTTCTGGTTAAATTGATTCCTATGTGTTTTACTCTTTTTGGAGCCCTGGTGACTCAGCGGTTAAGAGCTCGGTTGCTAACCAAAAGGTAGGCAGTTCGAATCCACCACCCCCTCCTTGGAAAACTTATAGGGCAGTTATTCTTTTTGACAATATTGTGAATGGAATTGTTTCTTAATTTCATTTTCAGATTGTTCACTGCTAGAATATAGAAATGCAACTGATTTTTTACATTGGCCTCGTATTCTGTGTCCTTGCTAAGCTTGTTTATTAGCTCTAGTAGTTTTTTATGGATCCCTTGAGTTTTTTATACATATAGGACTATGTCTTTTACAAAAAAAGACAGTTTTATTTTTTTCCTATCCAATCTGAATGGCTTTTATTTCTTTTTTGTGCCTTACAACTTTTTTTTTTTTACAACACTGGCTTGAACCTCCAGTATAATGTTGTACAAGTTTTAATTTTATGGATTCTTATTTCTCTGTGGCAATAAGGGATCGAGTTACTTATGGGAAGGGCTTTATACTTGTAGAAATTGAGAATTGTCTCTGAACTCAAAATTCAGTTGGATAGTCACAGCGTTTATGATCTACATAAACTTACCATGAATTCTCATTTCCCTTATAAAACATTCCATGCATTTTCTGAAGTTTCTAGGTGTCATGGTCACCTCTGGCTTTTATTTTCCACTTCCTGTAAATTCTGGGTTTTCCTCCTATCTTGGACTTTTAATTTATAGCCTATATTCTTCCTGTGAATATTTGCATGTATTAGAACTTTAATTTATTGTCTTGCTTTTGTTAGCTGCCAACAAGTCACCTCTGACTCATGGCCATTGTGGTCCATAGATTTTTGCTGGCTGATTTTGGAAGTAGATCCCTGGGGCTTTCTTCCTAGCCGGACTTAGTCTGGAAGCGCTGCAAAAACTCCCAACATCAAAACAACATACAAGCCTCCACTGACAGACGAGTGATAGCTGTGGTTGAAGTACCTTGGCTGGGAATGGAACCAGGTCTCCTGTGTGGAAAGTGAGAATTTTCCTTCCGAACCACCACTATTTATTGTATAGAACTTTCATTTCTTCCCAGTGAAGGGGCTTACATCCAACATTCTCCAGCAAAAAAAAAGAAAAGAAAAACAAGACAAGCTTAAAATCGCATACCAGGAATCTTAGCATCATTTTGGCTACTTAATACAGGAAACTTCTCATTGGCTGTATTAAACTACAAAGGCCTGGCTACTGCCAACATCTTGATGGTTTTCCTCTCTCCATTTTAACTCTAATGTATTTGCCTAACTCTTCCTTTAAATTCTTCCTCATCTGTTATGCAAAGAATTTCAGCTCTTGCTTCTCTTTACTTGCAAACTCAGTTCCAGACCCAACTTTTCCTTTTCCTTCCTTTTTAGTTGAAAGCATGTTTAATTTACTAAATGACTTCATAATTCACACAAAACAATGGCGCTCTGAAATAGTATCTATTTTCCTCTGTGTTAAGTTGACAAAGTGTTAGTAGGCCTATGTCTTCATGTGGTACATTCAACAGAAGCCACTCTGGTCAGCGTTTTGTACGGTGTTGACGACCTTGTGTCCAGATCTGCTGCAGGACAGAAGTGGCTTCACCATGCGTATAGTTGACCTGGGATAAACTCGTGATTTTATTTTTCTTGAAGCTATTCAGGGAAGCTCAAAAGGAACATTCTATTTCGGGGAGACAGTTTTAAAAAGTACTAAGGAATATAACTTTAGCTAATGATAAGTGCTTTAAAGAAATAAAATGCTACGCCAGAACATAGCTGGGGAAACTTTTCTTATCTCCTTAATATCATTATCCCAATAGATGCAAAGTTTTGTGGTTGATTTTACATGGGTAGAATGTCAGCATCTTTAAAAACTTATTTGTTAAATGTTGGTATCTGTATTTTTCCTCTTATCAGTAAAGAAAGGTAAATTCATGAGCATATAATGATCATAAATGTCTGCCTGGATTCGGTGTATGAAAGGTAATTTTTACCTGTTTGTTATGCCTTAACAGATTATTTATTTCCAGCCGTAATCTTTATAGAACTTTTTTCTACATGAGATAATTCGGCAACATAAATATAAATCAGTGTAATGATGTAAAATTTTAAGGAACAGGTTATATAAGAGATGATAAATTAAAAAGCATTTCCAGCCAAAGAAATGAATTTAAGGGAGAGACATAAAGGTAGATTTAGGGGTTTTAAATGCATATGTTGTATTTTTAATTTCTTCTTGGAATGAATCTAGAGAAACAGCCAGAAATTTATTATGAGAACTTGTGTACACAGAGGCACGTCGTTAACATTTAATTTCAGACCTATTGCTCTTGTTATTTCCAAAATTATCTTTCTAAATAGTCTTAAATGTTAGGTAATTAATTAAGAAAAATTGTATACTGCATAATCATAATCAGAAAAATAACATTTTCAAAAGATTAGCAACAACTGTGTTACAACATAAATGATCAAGTTGATTTATATTTGAAAATACTTTACAAATGCTATTTAATTCAGATGGAATTAGCTCCTTGTAACACTTCCTATCCTGAATAATCCATGCCTCACTCTCTCTTTTTTTCCATCAGTATGGATTAAAAGCAAACCAAGATTTCTTTCTTCCCCAATGCTAAGGAATTTCCAAACTTAAATAACAGTATTAAAAATAAATATTAGTTGTAATTAACATGCTGCACTTCGGTCCTTTATATCCTAATTTTAGACAGTTATATCACTGGTATCATTTCTGAAAAATTACTGTCTTTGGTGAACTCAATTTTCTTGCCCATTCTGTAATTTCTATACAAAATTTACAACAGAAAATATTTCCTCTCTGCAATGTGCTACCTGTGTTAAATGACTTAAATGACTGAACATAAATAACGTTGCTTAATAGCTATAAAATGGTGATAGTTGTAGCTGTAGCAGCAGCCGCCGTAGTGGCCATAATAGTTGTAATAATGTAACAGCCATTTGTATAACACTCTTAGTTTTACAAACTACCGATGTATTTCTTATCTTATTTAATCTTCAGATCACTAATATTATTTACATTTTTACAGATGAATGTTTGGAAGCTCAGAGAATTTTCCTTGCTGCTAAAATTACTTAGAGCTAAAACTCCAACCTAAGTTTCTGACTGACACACTTGCCATCCGTATGTTAAAAAAAAAAAAAGTACATGTTATTAGAGGGTGGTAGACAAGTGTATCGGTCAGGGTTCCCAAAGAAATAGAACCAGCAGGGCCTACCCACCCACCCCCACCCCCACCCCCACCCCCCACATATATACATATATAGAGAGGCCTCTAGGTGGTACAAGGAAACCCTGGTGGCGTAGTGGTTAAGAGCTACGGCTGCTAACCAAAAGGTCAGCAGTTCAAATCCACCGTAGAACTCTATGGGGCAGTTCTACTCTGTCCTGTGGGGTTGCTGAGTCAGAATTGACTTGACGGCAACAGATTTGTTTGTTTGTTTGTTTTTATGTGGCACAAACAGCTTGCTCTCAACTGCTAACCTAAAGCTTGGCAGTTGGAACCACCCTCTGGTACCGAAGAAGAAAGGCCTGGTGATCTGCTTTCTGTTAAGATTATAGCCAAGAAAACCATATAGGGCAGTTCTACTCTGTAACACATGGGGTTGCCATGAGTTGGAATCAATTTGACAGCAACTTTTTTTTTAATACGTATATATGTGTGTGCATTTGTATATATGTGTGTATATATGTGTGTATATATACACACACACATACAGTGAAATCTGTGAAAGCTACAACTCTATGAGGCTGCCTTGTTTTTCTGGGTCTTGCAAGTTTTCCACCTTTGGCAGGGTGCAGTCTTATCACTTTTCTACCACTCTCTATTAGTGGAAAACATTTGAGTTTTCCTTCTCTGACAGGATTCCATCTTACACAGGTTCCAGCTTTTGTAGTTTTTACTACATATATATACACACACATACACGTATATATATGTAAAGAGAGAATGAGAAAGAGAGAAGGATTTATTTAAAGAAATTGATTCATACGATTATGGGGTCTGGCAATTAAAATTTGAGAAAATTTATGAGCAAGCAGAGGAGTGACAAAGAGACAGAAAAGGAGAAAGGATAAGCATCATGGAGGCCAGGTATAGAGGATAAAATATTAGATCAGTAAGAATTTCAGAAAGAGAAAGCAAAGCCAATGGAGTTTTCAAAGAAATCTAAGAAAATTTTTCAAATTTTCAGAAGAGACAAATCAATGTGAAGAAGCAACTAAAAACAAAACAAAGCTAACTAAATAACAAAAGCACCAGCAATCAAATTCGAAGTGTCACCACACACAGGTACAATCCTTCACCCCCCTTACCCCTCATTCCCTGGCTTAGCCACATCCTGGGAACCCCTGGTGGTGTAGTGGTTAAGTGCTACAGCTGCTAACCAAAAGGTCAGCAGTTCGAATCCACCAAGTGCTCCTTGGAAACTCTATGGGGCAGTTCTACTCTGTCCTGTCGGGTTGCTATGAGTTGGCATCGACTCCACAACAATGCTTTTTTTTTTTTTTTTTAGAATTAAAAGGCAGGAGCCCTGGTGGTGCAGGGCTTGGCTGCCAGCTGAAGGGTTTGCAGTTGGAATCCATCAGTTGCTCCACAGGAGAAAATGTGGCAATCTGCTTCTGTAAAGATTACAGCCTCAGAAACCCTATGAGACAGTTCTACTCTGTCCTGTAGGGTCACTTTGAGTCGGAATCGACCCGAAGGCAATGGGCTAATGGATTAGGATGAAGAGAAAATCCAAAAGTTTACAGAGTGAACAAATGAATTTTTTTCTAAATGGAGCAATGACTCTATTTAGAAGTCTCCTTAGACTCCTTATCAGCTCTACTGAATGGCGGAAGATGATAAAGCTAGGACTTCAAAATGCTGGAAAAAATTATTTGCAGATGTACTCTACCAAAACAATACAAAACTAGAGAAAAAAGATTAGTCGAACTTCCAGAATTAGTGGAAGTAAGCCAGGAATATAACAAAAGGAAATTACAGGATAACAGCAAATGTTTATGTTTATAAGGAATGAGTCCTCTGGAATATGAAGCCCTTAACCACTGAGTCCCAGTGCTCCAGATACAGATATAGGCATAAATAAAAATTGCATGAAATATCTATCTACCTACCTGCCTGCCTATCTATTATCTATCTCAAATTTATTGCATAAAAGTTGAATAAAATTTCCCAAAATACATACAAACTCATTTAGAATAGGAAACAGGAAAGTAAAAATAAGTGAAGTACCTTGAAATCCTAACAACTAGAGATAATTACCATTTAGTTTTTCATTTATTGCCTTTGGCTACAGTATAATCATATTCCAAATACAATTTTGTATCCAGATATTTCTCTTAATATTTTTCATGATTAATGTCCCATGCCATTAATTATTATTTCAAAATACTTCTTTTTAATGATTTTAGAATATTTCATACCACAAGAATTCTGATTGATTCAGTGATCCTGGTACTTATACTGCGTAGTTAATACTATTAAGGGTAGGAGTCCTTGTTCATAGTTCATATATCTTTGCCCCACATCTTTGATTAATATAAAATACCTGGAAGTAGAATGAGTCTAAGAGTAGGAACAAGTTTCAACATCAATATATTGGCTAAACTACATTTTTTAAGACTTTATACTGAATTGAATTACATTCTTATCTGTTGTTATGAGGATTTAGCCTCTGTAAACCTTCATGAGAATTAAATATTATTTTTTTAAATGTTGCCCTATTGTTAAATTTAGAATGATACATCATTGCTGTTTTTATTTAATTATCACTATTTTTATTTTGGAGCCCTGATAACACAGTGATTAAGAGCTTGGCTGCTAACCAAAGGACTGGCAGTTCGGATCCACCAGCCACTCCTTGGAAACACTATGGGGCAGTTCTGCTGTGTCCTATAGGGTTGCATTGGGTCAGAATTGACTCAATGGCAATGGGTTGGTTGTTTTTTATTTTTATTATTTATTAATTATTAATGAGTGAACCCACCACTTGTCTGTCAGTTTGTCATACCGTGATGGCTTACCATTTCAGGACATAGCATATGATCAAGAACCGGTGGTATTGAAGGAAGAAGTTCAAGATGCACTGAAGGCACTGGCAAAAAACAAGGCTCCAGAAATTGACAGAATATCAGTTGGGATGCTTTAACAAATGGATGCAACACTGGAAGTGCTCACTCGTCTATATCAAGAAATTTGGAAGACAGTTACCTGGACAATCAACTGGAAGAGATCAATATGTGTACCCATTCCAAAGAAATGTGATCCAACAGAATGCAGAAATTATCAAACAATATTATTAATATTACATAAAAGTAAAATTTTGCTGAAGATAATTCAAAATGGTGGCAGTGGTACATGAACAGGTAACTGCCGGAAATTCAAGCCACATTCAGAAGAGGGTGTGGAACAAGGGATATCGTTGTTAATGTCAAATGGATCTTGGTTAAAAGCAAAGAATATCAGAAAGATTTCACCTGTGTTTTATTGACTATGCAAAGGCCTTTGACCATGTGGATCATAACAAATTATGGATGACAATGGGAAGAATGGGAATTCCAGAACACTAAACTGTGTTCGTGAGAAACATGTATGCAGACCAAAGGCAGTTGTTTGAACAGAACGAGGGAAAATTGAGGGGTTTGAAATTAGGAGAGGTATGCATCAGGGTTGTATCCTTTCAGCATGCTTATTCTACCTGCCAGGAGCGCTGGTGGCACAGTGGCTAAAAGCTTGGCTGCTAACAAAAGGTCAGCAGTTTGAATCTACCAGCCACTCCTTGGAAACCCTATAGGACAGTTCTACTCTGCTCTATAGGGTTGCTATGAGTCAGAATTTACTCAAAGGCAACGGGTTTATTTGACCTGTATGCTGAGCAAATAATCTGAGAGACTGGATTATATGAAGAAGAATATTGCATCAGGATTGGAGGAAGACTCAGTAACAACCTGTGATATGCAGATGACACAACCTTGCTTGCTGAAAGCGAAGCGGACTGAAGCACTCACTGAGGAAGATTGAAGAATATAGCCTTCAGTATGGATTACACTTCAACACAGAGAAAATAAAAACTGGATCAGTAAGCAGCATCATGATAAATGGTGAAAATATTGAAGTTGTTAAGGATTTCATTTTACTTTGATCCACAATGAACACCCACGGAAGCAGCAGTCAAAAAATTAAATGAACATTGCATTGGGTAAAACTGCTGCAAAAGACCTCTTTGAAGTTAAAAAACAGGATGTCACTTGAGGACTAAGGTGCACCTGACATATTTTTAAATTGCATCATATGCATGCGAAAGCTGGGCAATGAATAAGGAAGACCTAAGAAGAAGTGATGTCTTTGAATTGCGGTGTTGGCGAAGCATCTTGACTATACACCATGGACTGCCAAAAGAACGAACAAATCTGTCTTGGAAGAAGTATAGTCGGAATGTTCAGTAGAAGTGAAGATGGGGAGACTTCGTCTCATGTCCTTTGGACATTTAATCAGAAGGGATCAGTTTCTGGAGGAGGACATCATGCTAGGTAAAGTAGAAGATCAGCAAAAAAAGATGAAGACCCTCAGTGAGACGGACTGACACAGTGGCTGCAACGATGGACTCAAATAAAGCAACAATTGTGAGGATGGTGCAGGACCAGGCAGTGTTTCATTCTGCTGTGCGTGAGGTTGCTGTGAGTCAGAACTGACTCAATGGTATCTAACAACAACAAGTGAACATTTTCAGTTTAAATATTATTCTTTTTTTAGTTGCTGTTCATATCTTTTGTTCCACTTTTTAAAAATAAACAGTTTTGATTTGTCAAACCTTTATATACCAAAAATTTTGTTGACAAAGTTTTTTTTTAATTGTACTTTATTTATTTATTTATTTTTAATTAAGATAAAGGTTTAGAGGACAAACTAACTTCTCGTTAAACGGTACATATATTGTTTTGTGATATTGGTTAACAACCCCACGACATGTCTTCACTCTCCCTTCTCAATCTTAAGTTCCCTGTTACCAGATTTCCTGTCCCCTCCTGCCTTCTAGGCCCCTGGGCTGGTGCGCCCCTGTAGTCTCATTTTGTTTTATGGATCTGTCTAATCTTTGGCTGAAGGGTAAACTTCAGGATTGACTTCATTACTGAGCTAAGAGGATGCCCAGGGGCCATAACTCTGTCAGGCCAGTAAGTCTGGTCTCTTTTTGTGAGTTAAAATTTTGTTTTACATTTTTTTCCAGCTCTGTCTGGGACCCTCTATTGTGATCTCTGTCAGAGCAGTCAGTGGTGGTAGCTGGGTACCATCCAGGTACCATCTAGTTGTACTGAACTCTGTCTGGTGAGGCATTGGTTGTTGTGCTCCATTTGTCCTTTGGACTAATCTTTCCGTTGTGTCTTTAGTTTTCTTCATTCTCCTTGAGACCAGGGGAGTATCTTAGATGGCTGCTCACAAACTTTTAAGACCCCAGACACTATTCACCGAAGTAGAATGTAGAACATTTTCTTTATAAATTATATCAACTGAGCTAGATGTTCCCTGAGACCATAGTCCCCAGAGCCCTCAGCCCAGCAATTTGGTCTTTCTTGGAGTTTGGATGTGTCTATGGAGCTTCCATGACCTTGTCTTGTACAAGTTGTGCTGGGTTACCCAGTATTGTGTACTGTCTTACTTGTCACCAAACTTACCACCTATCTATTGTCTATCTACTGTTTTTCCTTCCACACCCCTCCTAACCCTCGTAACCATCAAAGATTGTTTCTTTTTTGTGTGTAAACCTTTTCATGAGTTTTTATAGTAGTGGTCTCATATGATATTTGTCCTTTCGTGACTTATTTCACTCAGCATAATGCCCTCCAGATTCATCCATGCTGTGAGACGCTTTGCAGATTCATCATTGTTCTTATCGTTGTGTAGTATTCCACTGTGTATATGTACCATAGTTTGTTTATCCATTCATCTGTTGATGGGTTGTTTCCATTTTTTTGCAACTGCGAACAATGCTGTAATGAACATGGGTGCTACCTGTGTTTATTCATGTGATGACTCTTATTTCTCTAAGATATATTCTTAGGAGTGGGATTGCTGGATCATATGGTATTTCTATTTCTAGCTTTCTAAGGAAGCGCCGCATTGTTTTCCAAAATTGTTGTATATTTTGCAATGCGTAAGAGTTCCAATCTCCCTGTAGCCTCTCCAACATTTGTTATTTTCTGTTTTTTTTGATTTGTGCCAGTAATGTCGGGGTGAGATTAACATTCCAGCACAATGTTAAATGGGAATGCTGATAAAGGACATCCTTGTCCCTTTTCTCACCCTCTCCATTAAGAATGATGTTGGCTGTTGGTTTTGTATACCCAGTGCCGTCAAGTCGATAGATGCCCTTTATTATGTTGTAGAATTTCCCTTCTATATATGTTTATTAAGAGTTTTTATCAGGAATGGGTGTTGGGCTTTGTCGAATGTCTTTTCTGCATCCATCGAGATGATCATGCTATTCTTTTCTTTTATTAATGTGGTGGATTATGTTGATTGATTTTCTAATGTTGAACTATTTTTGCATACCTGGTATGAATCCCACTTGGTCATGGTGTATTATTTTTTGGATATGATGCTGAATTCTATTGGTTAGAATTTTTTTGAGAATTTTTGCATCTATATTCATGAAAGATTGTAATTTTCTTTTTTTGTGGCGTCTTTGCATGGTTTGGTATCAGGGTTATGCTGGCTTCATAGAATGTATTTGGAAGTGTCTCTTCCTTTTCTGTATTCTGAAATAGTTTGAGTAGTACTGGTGTAAGCTCTTCTCTGAATGTTTGGTAGAATTCTCCAGTGAAGCCATCTGGGCCAGGGCTTTTTTTGTTGTTGGGAGTTTTATTTTTTTATTCTCTTTTCAATTTCTTCTCTTGTTATGGGTCTGGTCAGATTTTCAACAACATTTTGTGTTAGTTTGGGTAGGTAGTGTGTTTCTAGAAATTTGTCCATTTCCTCTAGATTTTGAAATTTATTGGAGTATAGGTTTTCATAGTACTCTGTTATTTTATTTATTTTAGCTGAGTCTTTTGTAATGTCCCCCATTTCATTTCTTATTTGGTTTATTTGTGTCCTCTCCTGTTTTTCTTTTGTCAATTTGGCCAGTGGTTTGTTGATTTTGTCAATCTTTTCGAAGAACTAACTTTTGGTTTTGTTGTTTCTTTCCATTGTTTTGTATTCTCTATTTCATTTATTTCTGCTTTCATCTTTATTATTTCTTTTCTTCTGGTGGCTGTGGGCTTCTTTGCTGTTCTCTTTCTGTTTGTTGGAGTTGTACAGCTAATGTTTTGTTTTTGCCCCTTTCTTCTTTTTTAATGTCTTTATCTATTGCTATAAATTGACCTCTGATTACTGCCTTTGCTGTGTCCCAAAGATTTTGGAATAATGTGTTTTCATTCTCACTTGACTCTAGGAATTTTTTTTTTTTTCCATCTTTGATTTCTTCTATTACCCACTAGTTTTTAAGCCCAGTGTTATTCAGTTTCCATGTAATTGATTTTTTTTTTCTTGCTTTTCTTGTTGTTAATTTCTACTTTGATGGTATTGTGATCAGAGAAAGTACTTTGTATTATCTCAATGTTTTGCATTTTGTTGAGGGTTGCTTTGGGCCTAAGATTTGATCTACTCTGGAGAACATTCCATGTGTGTTGGAAAAGAATGTGTATTTTGCATTTGTTGTGTGGAGTGTTCTATACATGTCTATGAGGTCAAGGTGGCTGATTATGGCCTTTAGATCTGTATCTGTGTTAAGTTTCTTTCTAGATGTTGTGTCTTTACCAAGAGTGGTATGTTGAAGTCTTCTACTATTACTGTGGAACTGTCAATTTCTCTTTTCAGTGCTGTTAGAGTTTGTTTCATATATTTTGGAGCCCTGTCATTAGGTGAACAGATGTTTATTATGGTTATGTGTTCATGATGGATCATTCCTTTAATCATGATATAAAGCTCTTCTTTGTCTTTTATGATGGATTTTGTTTTAAAGTCTATTTTATCTGAGCTTAGTATTGCCAGTCCTCTTTTTTGGTAGCTGTTTGCTTGATATATTTTTTTCCATCCTTGATTTTTAATAAATTTACATCTCTTTTTTTAAGGTGTGTCTCTTGTAGATAGCGTATGGATGGACCTTTTTTTTTTTTAAATCCATTCTGTCACTCTCTGTCTCTTTATGGGTGCATTTAGGCCATTTATGTTCACTGTAATTATTAATAGGTGTGAGTTTATTGCTGTGATTTTGTAGGTTTTTTTTTTTTTTTTTTTTTTTTGTAGTGCTTACATTTTCTTTGTTCCTCTTACTTTCCTGTGCTGAATTCTTTTTGTTTGTGTTTTTTTACTTTATTTCTTTTGTTTTTGTAGGTTTTGTGTTTGCTGAGACTTTATGTCTTTCTTGTTTATTTTGATGAGTAGATTGCTAACTTTCTTTATGGTTACCTTGAAATTTACCCTTATCTTCCTAAGTTTGAATCAATCTTTTATTACTTGATATCCCCTTGTGCTCCTCTCCATCAGAAAGTTCTATACCTACACCATTTGTTCCCTCTTTTATTGTTCTGATGTGGTTAACATTTATAGATTAACTTCTCTGGTTCCCTGTTGTAAATCTGTTAGTTTTGATTAATCCCTGAGAGTTCATTTCCTAGGTTGCTATCTGGCTGGTGCAGTCTCGTGTCCTAGATTCAGGCTGTCATCTGATGTTGTTTGATCTGAAATGAAGGACTCCCTTTAATAATTCTTATAATTTAAGTTTGGTTTTTACATATTCCCCTAATTTCTGTTTATCTGGAGATGTCCTAATTTCACCATCATATTTGAATGAGAGTTTTGCAGGATATATTATTCTTGGTTGGCAATTTTTTTTTTCAAGGTTTTATATATGTCATTCCATTGGCTTCTTTGTTGGCAAACATTTTATTTCAATTTCTAGGTTATTTTAAATATTATTTACATTGTTACTGACCTGAAGTAGTATTGATTTTTAAATAATCAATTCTGTTTTTTTCCTTGTTACTTCTTCTATGTTTTGTGCATATAAAGTCCTTTCCCATCTCAGTTTTTGAATAATATTGACTTGTTTTACTTTTCAATTTTTATAATGTAACTCTTTTTTAGAAAGTAACATTTAAATAACACAAGTTTTACTCTAATGTCTGGGTTCTTTTTGTAAGAAAGGGAAACACACTTTGATTTGAGCAAGAAAGGAAATTATCAATTACTGTGAAGATGGCAAAACCAGAATTGAAAAATGATCAGGAATGAAGGAGCTTCAGCAGCAGCCAGCATCACACTGTAAATCACATGAGACAATAAGTCTATTGAGAATATCGTGCACTCCTGATCCTAAAAACAGAGCAGACACAGCTTGTATCACTGCTCCTGCTGTGTTTATACACTGGCATTGATTACTGTCCTTGGAAATTGTTGCCACCCCTACTGCTGGCTCCACTGGACTGGGTGCTCTGGTTCCATTTTGTGTGTATCACTTTAACTCAAAGTCCTAGCCTGTGGGCATGACTGGTCATTTGCTCATGACTAGAGCCTAAACTTCATATTATGTTAGGTAATAGATGTTTTTATTTTTATGTCATTTGTAGCTCAGGTTTTCTGTTATTTTTAGCCAAATATGTCTCACCTGACACAAAATTTGGCATCAAGAAATGCGATGCTCCAAATAACAGAACTAAAATTTGGAATTGCTGGTATAGAGAAGTTTAGGTGGAAGATGGTCAAGGGATCTTTTTTTGCAGCTTAGAAATTGAAGACTATTATTAAATGGCAAAAAGCACTTGATTATTCTCCTGCATCTGGTGACATAGACTTCTTGTCTGCCAACACTGAGAAATAGTAGGAAAAAAATTAGGGTGTTATGATGTGTTTGTATTTTCTCAGTCTTCAGTAAGGTTGATAAAGAGACTAAGTGAGGTGACCTCTCTGAAATCAAAAGAGAAAGAAAATATGTCTTTCCTGACAGAGGTTTTTTTTTTTTTTTTTTACTTGTTGCCTATATCTGAGCTGGCTGAGAGTCCAATAATCTGATAGGATGTGGAAAGCCAAATTCTCTAAGCTAAATTTAGGGCAAGTAGTTGCAGAGAAATAGGAGTGTTAACTGGTGACCCCAATTTCTGGATTTTCACTAAACATCTCCTCCAACTCATTCTTTTCCTGAAAAGAAAGTGATCATATTTGCTGTAAAAAAGTAGCTGTAACGGGGTAGTAGGTTAAACAGGGAGTGCATCCTCACCCAAGGCTATTTTTATAGTTCCTTCAAGGCAGAGAGTCAAGGAGAGGAGTATCTCACAAAAACATCTGTCTGGGGCCCAGAAGTTTAAAAATTCAAAATTATGATAATCATTTTGACCATAGATACAAGCTCATGGAATTTAGAGGAAACCAAAAACCTATTAAGGTTTCAATGGATTTTTATATTGCCAGAGAAACCCCAAGTCTGACTGATTAAAAAACAAAAAAAAAACAGTTGCCGTCACATCATTTCTGACTCAAAGCAACCTTATACAGTAGAGTAGAACTGCGCCATAATGTTTCTGAGGAGTGGCTGGTGGATTCAAACTGACATCCTTTTGGTTACCAGCCAAGGTCTTAACCACTGTGCTGTTAGGGCTCTGACTGGTTATAGCCTCAAAATATTAATTCCTTAAGGTAAATTCCTGGTCACCAGTTCATAATTTTTTGAATTTCAGGCATCTTGTGCTACATAAAGGCCTATGTTTAAGCCTTCTGTGAAATAAGAAAGTACAAAGCCACTTCCAGGGTTGGCTATGTGACAACACCTTGAACTTAGGCCAAGGAGTTTCCATTTCTATATCAGAGTGTGGGGATACAAGTACCCCAGAGGGCAGGGTAATACCCACCAGTCAACTGGAGCAAGAGAGAAGGTGGCAGGCCGATGGTGATTCCCCCTCAACTGGGATTTGCCCACTCTTGAAAGGAAAGTGAACTTTAAGGCCTCATCTCCATTACATACAGATCAAATCTTCACTTGGAAGTGCAATCCACAGCAAGGTGAATTTTATCAGCCATGTTTGGTTGTAAATACTAGTGTGATTTCCTACAGAAATACTGCAGAATATTTTTTAATAAAGGGCTTTGCACATGTGACCACATACGTGTTAGGAAGCTGCATATTCCAGGAGCCTAGACTCCAAACTGGAGGTTGTGGAAGAGGTCCTTGGTTTCTGAGATAATGCTCCCCTCTCCTGATTTCTCTAAACAGAGAACAAAAGACAGAATGAGGGAAACTGCTATTTTATTTGTATTCATGAACTTGGCTGTAATCAGTTATGTTATAGGATGTCATATAATACCCCTGATTAAAATAAAGTGTATTTAAAAAAAAAAAATCCTAATCACCAAACTCCAACCAGATGTAAGCTCCCCAGCCCCATCTCAGATGTGATCTTTGAGGACACAGCTGGGACCCATGGAGGGCAATGGGAAAGAGTTCACCCCAGAGAGTGAAATTCCAAGCAGGAGCTGCTGTTTGCATACAGTGCCCATTCTACCCACTTCTTCCTAAACAAATATTGTTGAATACTCACAGTATTTTTCCCAGCCTTGTATCTCAAGGGATACTCATTCCATTCTCAACCAGGGGCTGGGAGTTGAATTTATAAGAACCATATGTTTTTGTAATCCCAGTCCTCTTGCTAGAGATTCATTTAGGAGTGGGCAATTGACCCAGTTCTGGCGAATGAGTTGTGAGAGGCAGTTCACTGGAAGAACTCCATTATTATTAAGAAAGAGACACAGGAGGTAATGGTCTCTCTATTGTCTTTGGATGTTTCCATGTGTGTCTGGTTGAGATGCTAAAATCTGCTATAGCCATTTTGCTACCAAGCTGAGGATAAAGTCAATATAAAGAGGAAGGCGGAGCAAAGAAGTTTACTGAGAAGAGGGTCAAGAGGGTATCTTGACTCAGAAACCATACCATTCTGAATTTAATGCTTATATATTTCCTTATTTGTTAACTAGGAAAGTTGGACTTTCTGTTGCTTGCAGCCTTAAGTACATACTAACTGAACATTCTTGTAGTATATATAACACTGAATAGACATAGCTCAAACTTGAACAGAATCATCTCACATGGTGAGAATGTGTGGTAACTTAATGTTAGCATTCTCTTAACCAAATGGCTAAATGAGAAAACCTGGTTCTTACATATTGTAGGTCTGAATCAGTAGACCATCTCGAAATTTATAATTAATGAAAGATTTTTTGAAATAACTTTTAGTGTACATATGTATTTGTAAGTCAGGGAAAGGGGGAAAAGAAAGAGAGAGGAAAAGGATAGAAGACAACAGAAGTGAATGAAAGAGAAGAATAAAAGGAAAAGGAAGGGGAGAGAAGAGGCAAGGAAAGGTAGTCATATTTATCACACAACAGTCTTTAAAACCCAAATTACTTTATGCAAATTAGCGAGGTGGCACATATTACAGTTAAACCTTATAAACACTTTATATAATATGTGTTACCAAATACCAAATCTTTTGTGAATTTTAAGTGGTGACACATTTGAAAGATTAATCATTACACTGAAATGCTGAATTAAATAAAATATGAAAAGTCAAGACCATTAAAAAAGATTTCAAAATAGAGAGGTCAAGTAAATACTACCGAGATGATTTCAGGATTCACAAAAGCTGATACGAATTGAAAAGGGTTTAAATGAATTTTTTTCTCTTAAAAAAGTCTTTTGATCCAAAAAGTCACTCTGGCCACATTTCATAGTCAAACTGATGGTTGAGTTATATCATGCTAACAGGATGGCTTTTTCATTAAATATAATCCTTTCATGAGATTTAAACAAAATCTAAATTTAATTATAAAATACAAGAGTATACAAACTTTTCAAAGAAAAGAATGCTACATAAGTTTATAATTAAAATAATGAAAACAACATTGGACTGTTTGAAGCCGATGAGCTATATCTACTGAAAACGCTATCTGATTATTTAGTATGAAAGAAAATTTGCCTGTGGTCCTGATAGCGCGTGGAATCTTGGTGGGTCAGTTAGTTTGCCGGATAGCTACCTATTGCATTGCAATAACAACAAAAACAAGAAGTGAATTCATAATATTCCTACTATTGTTAAAATGGAAATTTTTAATAGACATCATAAAATGGCCAGTATTTAAAATTCTGGGGAAGACCTGTTAGTAGTTATGTATAAAAAAAAAAAAAAAATTTTTTTTTTTTTTTTTTTTTTTTTAGACACCCATATTTACAAACATTTTGAAATAGAAAAGTGTGAATAACAATGTCTTCCAGTCAAAATTCTTAGAATTCATGATTAGGAAAAATTTACTCTAGGTTGGAATGAAGTCCAGTGTGCTTGAAAGCATAACTCTAACAGGTCTTTATTTGTTTGAGATCTACTGCTTAATTCAGTAAATGTACTATTAATTAGAGTGAAAAATGATCAGTGACTTTTATTATCAAGTCAATGTTATCCTCTTTCAAAATTTTAAGACAATGCCAAGTTTACTTTTTTCATACTTATTTAATTTTCCATTTTTACATTATGATGTCTGACTAATACAATACTAACAGTACTACAGTTGGCTGCCTTCTGTCTATCTTTTCTAAAATTTGTAACCTGCTTTGAGAGTATCTAAGAATTTATGTTACTGGAGGGCCATTAACAGAGAACAAATTCAAATCCCATTAATGGTCCCGTTCAGATAGTGGCAGATGTGTCAGGATTCATGGCATACTGCTCTCAGTAACATGGAAGCTGCTATATTTCACATTGGTTGGAGTTTAGCAGTAACTAGAAAATTGTGGAATACCTTCATGATTATGGACCAAGAAGGAACTCTCTAATCATAATATTATTTCAAAACTATTCTTAGTCACCTTCGATTTGGCTTCCAATGGAAGGTACTTTGATCTCATATTGTATACATGATATTTTTATGTTAGAAAAAGTTTCAGATTAGCAACTTTTTTCCCAGACAGAATTTCCCAAAGTCAGAAATACTAACATGTTTTAAGAATCTTGGCATAAATACAAAATCAAGTTCAATTACTGTTAACAAGGACTGATTTACTACTTATCTAGCTCAGCTCAGTATTATAAATAGATTCTTCTTTAAAAATTCTAATTGTATATTCTACCTCCACATTATATCTCATATACCTCCCCTGCTTCTTTCCATCCCTGCTGCTACCATCATAGTTCATTTCTTTAATAATACCAATTTCAATAATATTTACATTTACTGAGTACTTACTATTTTCTAGGTCCTGAGCTAAGTACATTATATTTCATTTATTTTCAAAACAAAACAAAACATTGAGTTCCCTATTATTATTCCTAGATAATAAAGGATGAATCTGAAGGTTAAGAAAATTGTTCGAGAACATCCAGTAGAGCTTGTATTTCACACCCAGATCTGACTAGTTTTCAACCCCATGTTCTTATTCATTCTGGCATTGTGTTTGCCTTTCTCCTGCACAACTAGATGTTTGCAACAATTTTTTAAAAATAATTTCTACTGTAAATCTAAACTGCTACCAACTTATCATAAAGATGTACTTATTGTAAACTCTTCTGCAACACTTACTCATTCCCTGTGGGCTACTGGATTACATAAAACCATCATCTATACATTCGTATCCCTCTCCGTATTGTTCCCCAACTCCTCTCTCACCACTCCCATAAAAAAAAAAAACAAAACATGGCTGTCATTTATGCTTCAGCCAGCCTCAACTGCTTCATGTTCTCTCTGTAGGCACATGTCTTCCTCTGACTTCGTTTCTGCTCCAGCATTTCCACCTTTAAAAGCTTCTCCCAGATATGGAACTTTCTCCAAGAAATCTTTTCTAATCTCTACCTGTCCTCGATCCTTCAACCTCCCTCAGTTTCTACAACCTTACATGTCTTACTTTTCCTTGAGTTTCCATCCACTTCCTTTTTGGTACCACTATTATTCACATGGGAGCCATGGTGGTGCAGTGGTTAAAGTGCTCAGCTGTAAGCCAAAAGATCAGTAGTTCAAACCCACCACTTGCTGAGTGGGAGAAAGATGTGGCAGTTTGTTTCCATAAAGATTTAAAGTCTTGGAAACCCTATGGGGCAGTTCTACTCTGTCCTGTAGAGTCCCCACTATGAGTCAGAACAGACTGGACTGCAGTAGGTTCTGTTTTGTTTTGTTTTTGGTATCATTCACATGTGTTATTTGAGTACTGTGATGTTTTGTCACTGAGTTGAATACAGACTCCTCAGAACTGTGCCTCTTTGTTTGTATGCTAATTTCTTTTTTGTAGAACCAATGTGAAGATTTCAACTATAAAGAAATTTAACAAGTCTAAAATGAAAAATTATTTCCATAAAATTCATTCCCCTTTAGTGGTTTTTACATCTTTTTTTCAGATTGATTTAATGTTAGTTCTGTTACTTTTAAAAAATCATAGTAAAGTAACACTACCAATAATTGCATGGTGACTAGAATTCAGTGCCTTACCTAAAAAAAAAAAAAAAAGTAGATAATTAAAATTAAAAAATCTTATTTTTAATAAGTTATCTTGAGGCTGACCTCTACTCTAGACTTGACTAGTCACATTAACTAACCAAAAAAACCAAGCCCGATGCTGTAGGGTCAATTCCTACTCATAGAGGCCCTATAGGACAGAGTAGAACTGCCCCATATAGTTTCCAGGGAGCGCCTGGTGGATTTGAACTGTGGACCTTTTGGTTAGCAGCCATAGCTCTTAACCACTATGCCACCAGGGTTTCCTCACATTAACTAGGGTGACCTTATGTTTTTTTTTTTTTTTTCCCAAAGTGATAATAGTTTTGAAAGAAAACAGGGTCATTGTAATTATACAAAACAAAAGGTGTAAACCAGGACATTCTTGAAAAAGTTTAGACCTATGCAGTAGCTAGATGACCTTAGATAAATCACTTAATATATTTGGGACTCAGTTTCCTCATACACAGATCCAAAATTTGAAGTAAACATTTCAGGTCTTTTCTGACTCCAAAGCTATAAAAACTGAAAAAATATTTAATGTGGTCTAAAATATACAACAGCAATATTGCAAAACTTTAATATTTTCTTGTTAAGACTTTACCATTTATTTGATATTTTTAAGTTTGAATTCAGGGTTATGTGAATGCAGGGAATGGTAGTGGCAAAGAATTCTTTGGGGAAATGACAAAATCTAGAAAACTATTGCAGTTAAGGATGTCATCCTTTTTAGATTAACTGGAAAAATGTTCAATAGTAGTGAAAATGGATTGAGTAATTAGTAACACAAATAGCCTGTTCTAGGTTAATACCAGTATTAAATAAAAGCTTCAGGGTCAAAGCGGAATTGTTGGAGAGAGATACTTTGGGAATGTATAGAAGAACTCTGTTGAGAAATGTTCCAGAGAACAAGTGCACGAAACGGGATATTAGAAAAGAGTATATGGTCTATTTGGGGAGGGATAAACAGGTGCAGCAGTACATCAATAGGGAACTGCCAGAAATTCAAGCCAGATTCCGAAGAGGACGTGGAACAGGGGATATCATTGTTGATGTCAGATGGATCCTGGCTGAAAGCAGAGAATATCAGAAAGATGTTTACCTGAGTTTTATTGTCGATACAAGGGCATTTGACTGTGTGGATCATAATAAATTATGGATAACATTGGGAAGAATGGGAGTTCCAGAACACTTCATTGTGCTCATGTGAAACATGTGCATAAATCAGGAGATAGTTGTTCCAGCAGAACAAGGGGATGCTACATGGGTTTAAAATCAGGAAAGGTATGCATCAGGGTTGTATCTTTTCACCATGCTTATTCAGTCTGTATGCTGAGCAAATAATGTGAGAAGCTGGACTATAGGAAGAATTAAGCATCAGAATTGGAAGAAGACTCATTAACAGCCTACGATATGCATATGACACAACCTCCCTTGCTGAAAGCGAAGAGGACGTGAAGCACTGATGAAGCTCAAAGACATCAGGCTTCAGGATGGATTATATCTCAACATAAAGAAAACAGTTAAAATCCTCACAGCTGGAGCAGTAAACAACATCATGATAAACGGTGAAAAGATTGAAGTTGTCAAGGATTTCATTTTACTTGGATCCACACTCAGTGCCCATGGAAGCAGCATCAAGAAATAAAAAGATGTGTTTGGATGGGCAAATCTGCTGCAAAAGACCTCTTTAAAGTGTTAAAAAGCGGAGATGTCCCCTTGAGGACAAAGGTATACCTGAGCAAGCTGTGGTATTTTCAACTGGCTCATATGCATATGAAAGCTGGACAATGAATAAGGAAGAAGGAAGAATTGACTCCTTTGAATTATAGTGTTGGTGAAGAATATTGGCTATACCGTGGACTGCCAGAAGAACGAACAAATCTGTTTTGAAAGAAGCCTAACACAATCCTCCTTAGAAGGGAGAATCGAGAGACTTTGTTGTATGTATTTTGGACATGTAATCAGGAGCGATCAGTCCCTGAAGGACATCATGCGTGGTAAGGTGGAGGGAGGGTCAGCGAAAAAGAGGAAGACCCTCAATGAGATGGATTAACACAGTGACTGCAACAATGGGCTTGCAATGGTTGTGAAAATAGTGCAGGAATGGGCAGTTTTGTTCTGTTGTACACAGTGTTGCTATGAGTAGGAGCCAACTCATCAGCATCCAACAACAACAAATGGTTAAGCACTTGGCTGCTAACCAAAAAGTCAGCAATTCGAGCCCACCAGCCACTCTGCAGGAGAAAGATGTGGCAGTCTACTTCTCTAAAGATTTACAGACTTGAAAACCCTAAGGGGCAGTTCTACTCTGTCCTGTAGGGCCGCTATGAGTTGGAATCTCTTCAACAGCAATAGGTTTCGTTTTGGTAATTGCACTAAGGAGTCTAAGTGGTTGGTGGTTTGAATCCACCCAGAGGCTCTTGGGAAGAAAGGCTTGGTGAACTGCTTCAATAAAGATCACAGCCAAGAAAATTCTACAGAGCAGTTCTACTCTGTAACCTCTGTGGTTGCAATGAGTTAGGGGCCTATTTGAGGACAACTAGTAGAAACAACATATTGCTCTAAATGGTTTAAAGGTTTTCTGGATGATCAACTCTAAACATTCTTGAAATAATATTTTATTCTAACGTATTTCACCCAAATTACATATTGGTATTGATTTGATTTTGATTTTTTGTTTGTGTGAAGAAAATACAACTTTTTTTTGTTGTTAAAGTGATTTTCAAGGAAGTGTGTGGTCTGTTTACACACTTGTACACTCCAAAGTATCCAGAAGTTGCCTGCATTACTAATATCACCTATAGATTATATCAGCATCTTTCTGAGGCAGTTTTAGGCATTCACCCTGTTACCTCATCCCAAGTGCCAGGAAATAGCCTGACCAGATGCAGATAAAAATATTGCACTCTGTTTTAATCCCATTATTTGAATTTCAAAAAAAAAAAAAAAAGGAAATGATCTTCAGTTGTAGATTCAATTGTCATTTGCAGGTGCGAAGGGGAATTTTGGCTGTTTCTTTTAATAACCCATGCCAAGAGTTCAAAGGTGAATTAGAACGATAGCACAATTTAATAAGTGCCTAATTTAACTAGGTGTTGCCTAGAGTAGTTTATGAGTCCTTCAGGAGTTTAGAATAGGAAGAAACAATACACTATGTAAGCAAAAGGAACTCTTTTTAACTAATCACACGGCACCAAAAGGTGTAAACCTGATTTTCCTTTTAAAGATACCGTTGCTTATTTTTTAACTCTTGCCAAGAAAATGATTAAAGATTACTGTTGTTCAACTGGAAGTCTTAAGTGTGTCTGAATCTTGACTATTCCACATTTCTACCCAAATAATTTAGTTTCTACAGAGAAGGATGTTTTATTACTATGGGAAGAAAAATAAAGAAACATAGGGATTAAATAGAATATGTTTCTTGGTTTCCTCCATTAACTGATTTTGAGGCTATTTCTTCCTTCAGCCATTGTACCTGAAAAAAAGAGCAATAAAAAAGTTACACAGTGCATTTCCATGATTGATTATATGCTAGGTTAAATCCTTAAAAAGTGAAATTGTTTCCATACTAGACTCTTCAGTTTCAATAGCTTGATATTTTGAGTTTTCTTATAAATTTTGAAAATCTGATATGAGTTGAAAGATAATCTTTTAGACAATACATTTTTTTCTCCTTAATTAAATGGAATTTTTCTTGTACTTATTGTGAAATTTAAAATACTTTCAGTTTGGATGTAAGAGCTTCCTTTTTCATTCATTAGTGACTGATTTTCTACACATATGGCTTTATATTTTTATCTAAATGCATCCTTCGATTAAACCCATCACAATGAAAATACCAGTATGTGGCTATATTTTACAGGAGTTTTCTGCCACCAGTGTTTAACTTCTTTTTATCATGTTAATAAAATGTGGTAGAGATCTTTGTTAAAACAAAACAAAAAAACCTCACTGCCCCCTAAGGTTACTATCTAATCTTTCAAGTTTCTATTGTCAATTTGATTCCAAATAGATGATTCTTAAAAGAGCTTAATGCTCAAGGCAGACTTTTTTTTTTTTTTTTTTTTTTTTACTAATTAAGCTAAACTTATTGTTTGGTTTTAAGAAGACTTCAGGGGATATTTTTGGTTTAGCATTTAAAGATTATCTCAGGGCAATAGTTTCAGGGGTTCACCCACCCTCCATGGCTCCAGGAAGTCTGAAATTTTGTTCTATGTTTTCCCCCTTTTGATCAGGATTCTTCTATAGAATCTTTGCTCAAAATGTTTGGTAATGGTAGTAAGGCACCATTCAATTCTTCTGATCTCATGGCAAAGTAGACAGTTGTTCATAGAGGCAATGAGCCACACATTCCATATCCTTCTCCTATTCCTGACTCTCCATCTTCTTCAGGTAGACAGAGACCAATTATTGTGTCTTGGATGGTCGCTTGCAAGCAGGCACTACACAATGAGCTAGGAGGTAGAACAGAAGCACTAAACATGTTATTAGGCCAATTAACTAGGGTGTCCCATGAAACCAGGACCCTAGACCTCCAAACCAAGGAACCAAATCCCATGAGGTGTTTGATTGTACATAAGCAGCCTCAGCAGCTACTTTTTCTTATGTTAATGAAGAAGGAAAAACTCGGAAAAGAAGGGTGACTATGGTTGTACAACTTGAAGAACGTAATCAATGTCACTAAATTGTACGTGTAGAAACTGTTGAAAAAAAACTTAATCCTCAAGTACAGAATGGTTGTGCTCCCAGAAAGAATAAGTTTTTAAGTCCAAAAAATGGTTGGACTTAGCATAAATAAAAAATGCACATTGAAAGAAAAAAAAAAGGGCAGATGTTTCTTGAAAAGAAAACCAAAGCTTAGGAAAAAGAATTTTTTTTAATGTATATATAATTTACATATAATGAATGAATTAAAAAATAGATTTCTTGGGAAATCAAAAAATATACGTATAGCTACCACTAAAACCAATGCCATAATTAGAAGGCCAGCGTCCATATATCTCTTGTACACTTGCCATGCTAGATTAGGACACACACACACAAATTTCCTGTGAATTGGCATGTGAAATTTTTATTGAGTGTTCACATATATGTCACAATATTTTACCTTCTTATGGTTATATAACTAAGGAACATTATTACAGTTTCTCATATACAAGAACATCAAACAAAAATCAACTGCAGGGGAGTGGGTGGGGAATGGTGGAATGCGTGAACACCGTTGTGCATCTAATTTATTTCATTTAACAAAGTATCTTGGAAATCGTTCCGTATCACAACTTCTCTCTTTTTAGTGACTGTATGGTATTCCATTGTATGAACTTTTAGTTTATTTGAGCATTTTTCTGTTATAAGATATCAGATGTCCTCAGTCTTTGTTCTTACAGATAGTATTCAGTGAGGCAATAAAATATCCCCGACATATGGTTTTCCACATAAGGTGGTGATATCTGCAAGAAAGAAATCTACTCTAAAGGATTTATGACAGAAGCATTTGTATAATTTGAATTTCATATTTAACACTAGGTAGTGATAATTATTTTATAATAAGAATAACAATTTATTGATCATATATGCTTTATTAGACATTATATGCTTTATTAGACATTCTACCAAGCACTTTAACTGTTTTCATATTCATTACGCATAACAAACTTATGAAATATTTACTGCCATTTTATTTATTTTACAGATAAGAAAATTGAGGTTTAGAGACATTAAATAATCTGCCCAAGGACACAGAGCTAGAAAATGACGGAATAGGGACTGTAACTTTGGTCTACTTAACTTGGATTTTCAAAAATACCATATCAGAAGTATGAAAATTCTATTAACCCCATTGCTTAATTTTCTTCTTAATCATAATAAGTTCTTATAAAGTCTTATTGTTACATTTCTTAATATAAAGAAACTTGGAAAAATCAATAATTGTGTTATAATTAATTAATTTAAAATTTAAGATATTTTGCATTGCACTTTTTCACAATATAAATAAATTTCACATTCTAGCCTACTTGCTTTCCCAATCAATCCTTAATTATTTTATAAAGAGAAATAAATGTATATACTTGCTTTTAAAATAGAAATTTCACACCTCAGGTAAATCTAGCTGAAGAGGACTGAAGCATGATTTTTCAAATTTAGTAATTTTAATGTCTTTTTTTTTTTTCTTTTTTACAGACATTGAACACACTGGCTAGTTATATGAGTTAAATACATTCTAGCCAGTCCAAGAGGGTTTGGAAGAAAGTAATATAAACATATTGTTTATATTTAGTGTCTAGTTTTGGCACTGCTGTTCTACATAAACATCTGGATTTTACCTCAAATCCTTAAATTTGTTGACACCATAATTTTTGATTGCATTAGCCATGAGGAAGACAATGACCTTGATATAAAATAGATGAAGAGTTTAAGAGTAGAAGTTAAGAAAAAATGAGTACAAATTGAGAAAAGAGGTGTATAGATCTGGGTCAAAGTGAAAAGGCCCCAAAGATGAAGAGAAAAGGTCTTGGAAGGTATGTAGAGAATGACTAAAAACAGATACTGGTAGCAGTCAGGGGAGAGGAAGGGAGAGGAGATGATGAATCCAAAGTTTATTTACCCTTTAAAGATGGAGAAACAGAAATTAAATGGCCTTCTATGTCCAGGGGGAGAGCCCAAAAAGATAATATCTCATCTATCTTTGAAGATAAAATTAGTGAAGCCAAACCTAGTGTATGTGGACTGCAGGGCCAGGTCATTATTCATCACAAAAAATGGAGCTAATATCAACTGAAAAGGGTTATTGTAAAGGAGTAAAGGAATTAATACAAAGAGTAAGGACTCAATAAATCCTGGCTATTATTATTATTATCATCATGATTAGTTTGATATCGCTTAATTTGCCATTTCTCAGTTTTCTGTGAAGAGAAGTATTAGAAAAGCAGAGGGAAAGGAAAATAATGAAAGAGATTTGAGATATACGTAATATCAAAGGTCTAATAGAGGTTCCCCCCCCATTTTTCACTTGTTTATACTTTTCATGTAATGTTTTAGAGAAACCATAGCGAAATTCTTCTTATAGTATCATAGACCATGTTTTCAAGGGAAAATATTGCAGGATTGTCTCTTATAGAAAGACTTGTCAATTTGTACATTTTATAACACAGGTGTTACATATGTAAATAAGATAACCAACAGTTGATTTATTTCTATTCATAATTTGTTTGGTCTTACCTGGGGTGAGTGCAAGAAATACTGAACAAAGAACACTGAAGCTCAGACGGGAATCTGTAAGTCATAAAACCAAGGGTATGGAAAACTTAGATGCATCTTTCTAAAGAAGACACTTTTTTAAAAAATGATTTCGCTAATAAAAATATAGGTGAAGACAATGATTAAAAAAAAAAACCCATTGCCATCGAGTTGACTCCAACTCACAGCAACCCTACAGGACAGAGCAGAACTGTCCCATAGGGTTCCTAAGGAGCACCTGGTGGATTTGAACTGCCAACCTTTTGGTTAGCAGCCACAGCTCTTAACCACTATACCCCCAGGATTTCCAAGACATTGACAGTAGTTTACCTTTGAAAGTCCAATATACGCATTTTCCAACAAGCAAAAGCTTACGCAGTGCTTTTATCAGTAAATTGTAGAGAGCTAAAATGTAATCTATGTCCTTATTTTGGCTTGCTGTCAGGATAAAAAAATGAACTTTTTGCGTGTGGAAAATAGAACTAGTATCTGTAGCTATTCACAAATGTGAAGGTATTTTAAAATATCCCATTTCATTCTTATCTTAAAATGTTTAGCATTTGACCATAATCAAATACACTAAAACATAGAAATGTTATGCGTATTTAACTAGTTTAATGCATTTGGAACAAAATCTGCATTACTGAAATCTAATCATTTTAGATTCAGACATTTCTGTTCAGTGAAAAACATGAATCAAGCAATATGATGGCAATGTAACCTACTAAATTATCCATTGGAGGCTATGTTCTTGATTTTGTATAAATAAAATATCTTGAATTAGACATGCAACGTAATCAACAGCTCTCTTAATGTGTCATGGTTTTCAATAAGATTCTTCCTTTTGTTTGCACAGCTGCTTTCTAGAGCTCTGTGTATCACATTTCCCTTACATTATTGTCACTGCTGTTTTAAACTTAGTGACCATTTCCAGGAAGAAAGCTTCTTTGCAGAAATGTTTGAGCCTATGAAAACTTGATTCACTGTTTGATTATCATTGATATTTTCAATGTTTGTATTATCAAGTTCAAATTGGTCACTGTACTGTGAAACTCTGAGGTCATTAAAGAGGAAGAAATGCTGTTTATGAAAATTTTAGCCCATATCCCTAAATTTATTTCTATGCAATCATCTTGTCAGGAAAATTATGTTGTGGGGTAATTGATTCACAGATTGATTCATTGCCTTTGAAAAGAAATCTCAAATTTCCATCTCAAAAGTTGTATTGACTCCAAAATAAAATTGATAGATTGGCCAGTAATGACATGAACTTAACACCAAATTACTTGATTTATTTTTAAGCATATACACTTCTAATAAAATACATTGAAATCAATAAACTTTATATTAGTAACAAGTTGTCAGTGAGGAAGACATTGTGCTACTTGGTTCCTACCCAGGAAGTTTACAGTCTAACTTTTAATATTCATTCTTAATGGTCTCCTTTCTATAATTGACCCTCTTTTCTGCTCATATGTAACTCACAGGGTAAAATATACATTTTCAGCATAGCACACAGGCCCTTTCTTTATATGGCTTCAACCTAAGCACAAGTAAAAACTGTTTATTTAAAAATATAAATCTCAAGGTGGGGACAAGATGGTGGAGTAGCCAGACGCTGAAGAAACCTGAAAAAAAAAGTGAATTGATTACATATGACAATCTCTAGGAGCCCTGAACATTGAAGGAAAAGTTAAGGAACTGGATTGAGCAGCAGGGGGAGGGAGAGATGGTTTAGAAGCAGTGAGGAGTTGCCAGGCCTGACCAGGCAGGAACCAGCACCCCGCAGGCTGGATCCATTGGCGTGAGCATGGTCAGGCAAGCAGTGGCATTTGGGACATATTTTCCAGCTTGGAAGAGATCAAGCGGCAGAAAATCTACTCATGCCTCCAGATTCAGCAAAAAGTGACACTCAATTGGCAAAAGATAAGTGAATGTGTCTAACCTACAGCACAGATCAAAAAACACCCTATTAGGAAAAAGCTTTCTCCCATTTACCTGACCCCTTCCTACTCTCCAATGGGCCCTGAGCTGGATTCAGTGATAGCTGCATTTCCTAGGCCAGAAATAGGACCCATAGTGCGTCCTAAGCAATTCTCCTGGCCTTGGAGAGGGAACAAATTAACAACTAGGGAAAAACTAATCTGTTGGCTCCCCTAAGTCGGGAACTCAGGGCAGAAACAGCCCTTTTGCCTAGGTGCAGGCATAAGGGATCCACAGACTTTGAATGCCTTTCACTCCTGCATAGACCTGTGTGGGCCCATTTCAACAGCATAGGCCCTCATTAGCACAGTACAACAGGGTATATACCTGAAGTCTAACTTCAACTCTTTCAGCTATATGGTGGAGAGGCAGATTGGTGATATTTGACACTGCTCTGCCTATTAAGAAGTGTCCTCACTTACATCAAGGCCCTGAGGACTGGTGGCTTCACCCACACCACCTAGCCACCTGCAACAGGGGTCCAAGGATAAGTGGTGCCTCCTGGTCCTTACAGCCAACAGCAGTGGGTGCCCATAGTCCTGCTGCAAAATCCACCCACCTATGCACTCTAGGGAACAGAGACACACTTTCCTCACAGACACTCAGGGGTTGTTGTCAGCCCTCTGCCTTGCTCAGTGTGTAGACAACTCAATAGAAAGTCGAAGGAGCAGAACTGAAGTAATGGAAGTCAGAATTAGTAAGACTGAAATAAAGCTCTTGACACCGACATATTTGAGGAAAAAATCAGAAAAAAGAATTTAAAAAAAGAAGAAAACCTAAGAATAAACTGGGATTTTATCAAAAGGAATAATCTATGAGTGATTGGAGTACCAGAATGGGGGGAGAGGAGGAAACAGAAAATACAGAGAGAATTGTTGAATATTTGTTGGTGGAAAACTTCCCTGATATCATGAAAATTGAGAAGATATTTATCCAAGATGCTCACCAAACATCACACAAATTAGATACTAAAAGAGAGTCACCAAGACATATTGTAATCAAATTTGCCAAAACCAAAGATAAAGAATTTTAAAAGGGAGAGGTGGGGCTAAGATTGCAGAATAGACAGATGCTTCCGGCAAGCAATCTTACCACAAAGACCCGAAAAAACAAGTGAAACGAGTATATTTATTACAAGCTAGGATCCCTGAACATCAAAGGCAAGGTTAGAAAATGAACTGAGGGGCACGGGGAGGAAGAGACGGTTCAGAAGCAGAGAGAAGTTACCAGGCCTGAATCTCTGGGAGCCCTCGGGCACTGTTCCTGAGAGCAGCTGCGGCAGGCTGGTATTAGTGTTCAGCCACAGTTTCCTCAGGCAGAAGCAGTCAGCTGCACAGCCTACTCACACCTCCGGAACCAGAGAAGAACAGTGCTCTTGGCAAAAGCTAAGTACTTGCATATATTTTACTGCACCCCCCTCCCCCGGTCCCAAGCTGCTTAAGCGGCTGATTTCTCTGGGCCTGAAATAGGCCCTCTTGAGTGCCTAGAGCCATCCTCATGGCCTTGGAGAAGGAATAAATTTGCATTTGGGGAAAAGATAATTTGCAAACTCCACTAATCGGGGGAGCTCAGGACAGAAGCGGCTCCTGTCCAGGCATAAATGGTCTGTGGACTTTGAGTACCTTTCCCTTCTGCATGGACCTGTGTGAGCCTATTTCAGGAGAATAGGCCCTTGTTGGCAGACTACAACTGTTTCAGCTTTGTGGTGGAGAGGTGGCTGTTTGATATCTGACACAGCTTTGCCTATTAAATAAGGTCCTCACCTACCAACATCAGGGACCTAAGGACTGGTGTCTCCACTCGGCTAACCCAGCCACTCGTGACAGGGGTCCAAGGATAACTGGTACCTCACAGTCGTTACAGCCAAAATCATTGGGTGCCCATGCTTCATCTGTAGAACCCACCCACCTGTACACTCTAGGGAACAGGGACACGCTTTCTTCAGAGACACATGGGGGATGATTCTCAGTCCCCTGCCTTGTTCAGAGAGTGACCCCCTGCTGCAACCAGATACCAGTACCTACACCAATCACCCCTCCCACTCTAAGACTGAAGGACAACGCCTGTACCACATGCTTGATGATCAGCTACCTGGACACCTGAGCTGAATTCATACAAGAAAAGTGAAGGGACACCTAAACTGATACACCCGATAACAGCTCTAGCCATCTGGGGACAGGACATCAGCACTCCAAAGGCAAAAATAATCAAGCTAGCTCACTCAAGCAACCCATTTGGGCATATCAAAACAAAACAAAACAAAACAAGTAGCTATGATATGGTAAGCAAACATGAAACAAACTAACACAATAACTTATAGATGGCTCAGAGACAACAGTGAATATCAAGCTACATAAAGGAACAGACCATGATCGCCTCAACAAGCTCTCAAAACAAAGAATCAAGGATCTTAGATGAAAGTGCCTTCCTGAAATTACCAGAGGCAGAATACAAAAGACTAATATACAGAACCTTTCAAGATATCGGGAAAGAAATCATGCAATATGCAGAACAAGGCAAGGAACATACAGATAAAGCAGCTGAAGAAATTAAAAACGTTATTCAGAAAGAATTTTAAGAGTTGCTAGGGATAAAAGAAAAAAGTCACCTGCAAAGGAGAGTCAATAAGACTAAGCTCAGAGTGTTGAACAGAAACCATGCAGGCAAGAAAGTCACCTACAAAGGAGAGTCAATAAGACTAAACTCAGAGTATTGAACAGAAACCATGCAGGCAAGAAGGCAATGGCATGAGATATATAAAGCCTTGAAGGAAAAAAATTGCCAGCAAAACTGCCTCTCAAATATGAAGGCAAAATTAGGACATTTCCTTATAAACAGAAGCTTAGGGAATTTGCAAACACCAAACCAAAATTACAGGAAATACTAAAGGGGGTCCTCTGGTTAGAAAATCAATAACAACATACAACAACCCAAGACTAGAGCACAGGACAGAGCAACCAGATATCAATCCAGATAGGGAAATCACAAAAATAAATCACAGCTATAATACTCAAAACAGAGAAACAGAGATGTAATTATGGAAAAGATGACAACATTAAGATAAAAAAGAGAGATTAAAAACTGTAATCATAGATCTTTCATATGGAGAAGAAGTCAAGGCAACATAAATTAAAGTTTGGTTTAAACTTAGAAAAGTAGGGGTAAATATATAGGTAACCACAAAGGAAACTAACAATCCCACACATCAAAATAAAAAACAAGAAAAAGATAAAGACTCAGCAAATACAAAAACAACAACAATGAAAAGGAGAAAAAGAAGATACATAAAGTAAAATGACTTAGCACAGAAAATTAAGTGGAACAAAGAAATTGTCAACGACACACACAAAAAAACTTCAAAATGACAGCACTAAACTCATACCTATCAGTAATTACTCTAAATGTAAATGGACTAAATGAACCAATAAAGAGACAGAGAGTGACAGAATGGATAAAAGAACAGGATCTATCTATATGCTGCCTACAATAGGCACACCTTAGACATAAAGACACAAACTAAAACTCAAAAGATGGAAAAAAAGTATATCAAGTAAACAACAATCAAAAAAGAGCAGGAATGGCAATATTAATTTCTGACAAAGTAGACTTTAAAGTAAAATCCACCACAAAGGATAAGGAAGAACACTATATAATGATTAAAGGGTCATTACACCAGGAGGATATAACCATAATAAATATTTGTGCACCCAATGACAGGGCTCCAAAATACATAAAACAAACTCTAACAATATTGAAAAAAGAGACAGCACCACAATAATAGTAAGGGACTTAAACATACCACTTTTGGTGAAGGACAGAACATCCAGAGAGAAGCTTAATAAAGACACAGAAGATATAAATGCCACAAGCAAACAACTTGACCTCATGGACATATACAGAACACTCAACAGCAACCAAGTGTACTTTCTTTTCCAACACACTTGGAATATTCTCCAGAATAGACCACATATTAGGACATAAAGCAAACTTTAACAAAATCCAAAACATTGTAATATTACAAAGCATTTTTTTCTGACCATAAAGCCCTAAGAGTAGAAATCAATAACAGAAAAAGCAATGAAAAAAAAAAAAATCAAACACACAAAAACTGAACAACACCTTGGTCAAAAAAACTACTGGGTTATAGAAGAAATTAAGGATGGAATAAAGAAATTCATAGAATCAAATAAGAATGAAAGTGCATCCCACCAGAACCTTTGGAACACAGCAAAAGCAGTTCTCAGAGGTCAATTTATAGCAATAAATGCACACATCCAAAAAGGAGAAAGGGCCAAAATCAAAGAATTATCCCTACAACTTGAACAAATAGAAAGAGAGCAACAAAAGAAGCCCTCAAGTGCCAGAAGAAAGAGAATAGTAAAAATTAGAGCAGAATTAAATGAAATAGAGAATAGAAAAACAATTGAAAGAGTTAACAAGACCAAAAGCTGCTTCTTTGAAAAGATCAGCAAAATTGATAAACCATTGGCCAAACTGACAAAAGAAAAACAGAAGAGGAAGGAAATATCCTGAAAAAGAAATGAGATGGGTGATATCACAACAGCCCCAAATGAAATTAAAAGAATCATAACAGAATACTATGGAAAATTGTACTCTAACAAATTAGAAAACCTAGAAGAAATGAACAAATTTCTAGAAACACACTATCTACCTAAACTAACACAAACAGAAATATGGCAACTAAATAAACCTATAACAAAAGAAGAGATTAAAAAGGTAATTTAAAAACTCCCAAGAACAACAAAAAAAACCTGGCCCTGATGGCTTTGCTGGAGAATTCTACCAAACTTTCAGAGAAGAGTTAACACCACTGCTACTAAAGGTATTTCAGAGCATAGAAAAGGATGGGATACTCCCAAACTCATTCTATGAAGCCAGCATAACCCTGATACCAAAACCTGCTAAAGACACCACACACACAAAAAAGAAAATTACAGACCAATAACCCTCCTGAACATAGATGCAAAAATCCTCAACAAAATTCTAGCCAATAGACTTCAACAACATATCAAAAAATAAAATAAATAATTCACCATGACCAAGTGGGATTCATACCAGGTATGCAGAGACAGTTTAACATCAGAAAAACAATCAATGTATTCCATCACATAAATAAAACAAAAGACAAGCACCACATGATCTTATCAATTGATGCGGAAAAGACATTTGACAAAGTCCAGCACCTATTCATGATAAAAACTCTCAGCAAAATAGGAATAGTAGGAAAATTCCTCAACACAATAAAGGGCATTTATACCAAGCCAACAGCCAACATCATACCAAATGGAGAGAGTCTGAAAGCATTCCCCTTGAGAAGAGGAACCAAACAAGGATGCCCCTTATCACCACCCTTATTCAAAATTGTGCTGGAAGTCCTAGCCAGAGCAATTAGGCAAGAAAAAAAAAAGGGCATCCAAATTGGTAAGGAAGAAGTAAAAGTATCTCTGTTTGCAGATGATGTGGTCTTATATACAGAAAACCCTAAAGAATACATAAGAAAATTAGTGGAACTAATAGAAGAGTTCAGCAAAGTATCAGGATACAAGATAAACATACAAAAATCAGTTGGATTCCTCTACACTAACAAAGAGAATGTTGACAAATCACCAAATCAACACCATTTACAATAGCCCCCAAGAAGATACAATACTTAGGAATAAATCCAATTGGAGAAGTAAAAGACCCACACAAAGAAAACTGTAGGACACCACTGCAAGAAACCAAAAGAGACCTACATAAGTGGAAAAACATACATTCCTCATGGATAGGAAGACTCGATATTGTGAAAATGTCTATTCTACCCAAAGCGATCTATAGATACAATGCAATCCCAATCCAAATTTCAATGGCATTTTTTAATGAGATGGAGAAACAAATCACCAACTTCATACGAAAAGGGAAGAGGTCCCCGGATAAGTCAAGTATTACTGAAGGAGAAGAACAAAGTGGGAGGCCTCACACTACCTGATTTTAGAACCTGTTATACCACCACGGTAGTCAAAACAGCCTGGTATTGGTGTAACAACAGACACATAGACCAATGGAACAGAATTGAGAATCCAGATGTAAATTCATCCACCTTTGAGTAGCTGATATTTGACAAGGGCTAAAAGTCCGTTAATTGGGGAAAAGACAGTCTCTTTAACAAATGGTGCTGCCATAACCTGATATCCAACCATAAAAAAATGAAAGAAGAATCATACCTCACACCATGCACAAAAACTAACTCAAAATGGATCAAAGACCTAAATACAAAATCTAAAACTATGAAGATTGTGGAAGAAAAAATAGGGACAATGCTAGGAACCATAATACATGGCATAAACAGTATACAAAACATTACTAACAATACACAAACACCAGAAGAGAAACTAGATAACCGGGAGCTCCTAAAAATCAAACACTAATGCTTATCCAAAGACTTCACTAAGAGTAAAAAGATAACTTACAGAATGGGAAAAATATTTTGGTGATGACAAATCCAATCAGTGTCTAATCTCTAAAATCTACAAGATACTGCAAAACCTCAACAATAAAAAGACAAATAACCTAATTAAAAAATGGGCAAAGAATATGAACAGGGACTTCACCAAAGAAAACATTCAGGGGCCTAATAGATACATGAGGAAATGCTCACGATCATTAGCCGTTAGGGAAATGTAAATCAAAACTACAATGAGATTCCATCTCACTCCAACAAGGCTAGCATTAATCCAAAAAACAAAAGAATAAATGTTAGAGAGGTTGTGGAGAGACTGGAACAGCTTATACACAGCTAGTGGGAATGTAAAATGGTACAACCACTTTGGAAATCGATTTCATGGTTCCTTAAAAAGCTAGAAATAGAACTATCATACAATCCAGCAATTCCACTCCTTGAAATATATTCTGGAGAAATAAGAGCCCTCTCACAAATAGATATATGCATATCCGTGTTCATTGAAGTACTGTTTACAAGAGCAAAAAGATAGAAACAACCTACGTGCCCATCAACAGATGAATACATAAACAAATTACGGTATATTCACACAATGGAATACTAGGCAATGATGAAGAACAACAATGAATCTGTGAAACATCTCATAACATGTAGGAATCTGGAAGGCATTATGCTGAGAGAAATTAGCTGGTCACAAAAGGACAAATATTGTATAAGACCACTATTAAAAGAGCTCAAGAAAAGGTTTAAATACAGAAGAAAACAGTCTTTGATGGTTACAAAGGGTGGGGAGGGAGAGAGAGGGGTATTCACTAACTAGATGTTGTTGTTAGGTGCTGTCGAGTCAGTTCCGACTCATGGTGACCCTACGCACAAGAGAACAACTGCCGGGTCCTGCGCCATCCTTACAGTCATTGTTATGCTTGAGCTCATTGTTGCAGCCATTGTGTCAAACCACCTCACTGAGGGTCTTCCTCTTTTCTGCAGACCCTGTACCTTGCCAAGCATGATGTCCTCCAGAGACTGATCCCTCCTGACAACATGTCCAAAGTATGTAAGACGCCATCTCCCCGTCTTTGCTTCTAAGGAGCATTCTGGTTGTACTTCTTCCAAGACAGATTTGTTCATTCTTTTGGCAGTCTGTGCTATATTCAATATTCCTTGCCAACACCACAATTCAAAGGCATCAATTCTTCTTCGATCTTCCTTATTCATTGTCCAGCTTTCACATGCATATGATGCGACTGAAAATACCATGGCTTGGGTCAGGCGCACCTTAGTCTTCAAGGTGATATCTTTGGTTTTCAACAATTTAAAGAGGTCCTTTGCAGCAGATTTACTCAGTGCAATGCATCATTTGATTTCTTGACTGCTGCTTCCTTGGCTGTTGATTGTGGATCCAAGTAAAATGAAATCCTTGACAACTTCAATCTTTACTCCTTTTATTGTGATATTGCTTATTGTTCCAGTTGTGAGGATTTTTGTTTTCTTTATGTTGAGGTGCAATCCATACTGAAGGCTGTGATCTTTAATCTTCATTAGTAAGTGCTTCAAGTTCTCTTCACTTTCAGCAAGCAAGGTGTTGCCATCTGCGTAACGCAGGTTGTTAATGAGTCTTCCTCCAATCCTGATGCCTCATTCTTCTGCATATAGTCCAGCTTCTCTGATTATTTGCTCAAAGTACAGATTGAATAGGTATGGTGAAAGAATACAACCCTGATGTACACTTTCCTGACTTTAAACCAATCAGTATCCCCTTGTTCTGCCTGAACAACTGCCTCTTGATCTATGTAAAGGTTCCTCATGAGCACAATTAAGTGTCCTGGAATTCCCATTCTTCACAATGTTTTGTTAAGATCCACACAGTCGAATGCCTTTGCATAGTCAATAAAGCACAGGTAAACATCCTTCTAGTATTCTCTGCTCTCAGCCAGGATCCATCTGACATCAGCAATGATATCCCTGGTTCCACGTCCCCTTCTGAAACCAGCCTGAATTTCTGGCAGTTCCCTGTCCATATACTGCTACAGCCGCTTTTGAATGATCTTCAGCAAAATTTTGCTTGCGCGTGGTGTTAATTATATTGTTCTATAATTTCTGCATTCAGTTGTATCATCTTTCTTGGGAATAGGCATAAATATGGATCTCTTCCAGTCAGTTGGCCAGGAAGCTGTCTTCTATATTTCTTGGCATAGACAAGTAAGCGCTTTCACTAACTAGATAGTAGAGAAGAATTATTCTAGGTGAAGAGAAGGACAACACAATACAAGGAAGTCAGTACAAAGGAACTAAACCAAAAGCTAATAAGTCTCCTGAACACAACCAAAAACTTCAAGGGACAGAGAAGCAGGGGCAGGGGTCTGGGGACCATGGTTTCATGGGACATCTAGGTCAACTGGCATAAAAAAGTTTATTAAGGAAACGTTCTGCATCCCACTTTGATGAGTGGCATCTGGGGTCTTAAAACTAGCAAGCGGCGATCTAAGATGAATCAATTGGTCCAACCCACCTGGAGCAAAGGAAAATGAAGAACACCAGACACACAAGAAAAATATGAGCCCAAGAGTCAGAAAAGGAGACAAACCAGAGACTCCATCAGCCTGAGACCCCAAGAACTAGATGGTACCTGGCTACCACCAATGACTGCCCTGTCAGGGAACACAACAGAGAGTCCCTGATGGAGCAGGAGAAAAGTGGGATAGAGACCTCAAATGCTGGTAAAAAGGCAGGATTTAACGGTCTGACTGAGACTGGAGGGACCCCAGAGGACATGGTCCCTGGACTCCCTGTTAGCCCAAAATTAAAACCACTTTCAAAGCCAATTCTTCAGACAAAGATTAGACTGGACTAAAAGACATAAAATGATACTGGTGAGGAATGCATTTCTTAGCTCAGGTAGACACATGAGACTATGTGGGCAGCTCTTGTCCAGAGGTGAGATGAGAAGGCGGAGAGGGACAGGAGCTGGCTGAGTGGACATGGAAAATACAAGGTGGAGAGGAGAAGTGTGCTATCACATTATAGCGGGAGCAACTATGGTCACATAACAATGTGTATATAAGCTTTTGTATGAGAAACTGACTTGAATTGCAAACTGTCACTTAAAACACAATAAAAAAAGGAAAAAAATTCAAGTAAAATCATATTAATAGGTGGAACCAGAGACACTCTCTCAGGTATGATGAATTTAAGGCAATTGACCTGCAGGAAATACTTGCAGTATACATGACAAAAAGTAAACATTCTTATATGTAAAGAGGTCTTATACTCAAGAACAAAAAGGTGAACACACCAATTGAGGTATGGGTAAAGAAAATGACTAAGAAATTAACAGCAGAGAAATAAAGATAGCCACAATTTAACTGATATTCAAAATATGCGTATTATAAGAAGAGACTGTAGTGTTGAGGCTAGCAAAGACATATACATTTAAAATATTTTAGACTCAGTGTTGGCAAAGTAGCTAAACATCAATAAATACATTACTGATGAAAATACTTTTTTTTGCAAATTTACTAGAGGAAAATTTAGTAATATGTTTAAACTTAAAATATGCATACCATTTTATCCTGTAATTCTATTTCTAGAAATCGTTCTAAAAGAAAGGGATGTATAAAAATATGAACTAGCATAATGATCTTCAAAGTCTTGTATCTGGAAAAAATGATGAACTGTGGACATCAATTAAAATTATATTTGAGTAGAATATATAATATCATGAAAATATCCTTGTCATTTCATTACACAAAAATGGAAATGAATAGTATTATATTTCCATAAAAATGCAGATACAGGGAAATATTGGAATGATACACATAGTCAATGTCTTTGGGTGACGGATTATGGGTGATTTTTATTTCTCAATCATATTTCACTCTTCATTTTCTAAGTATTGTGCAATAAATATATATTATATATATCATCAGAATATTTAAATGATAAATCATTCAGGTAATTGTTTAGTTTGTCTTAACTTTGCTAGGACAAAATCAAATTTTGGTTTAAAGAAGTACATTTTACCCTGCAACTCTATTAGAAGTGTTATTTACTTGACTGGATAGATCATTTCAATAATGCATAATTGATTTGCTTTCTAAAAATTTAATTTAATTTAAAACGTACAGAAGAAAAACTATATTTGAAATACTACTCTCCATACCTAAAATATTGCCTGAGACCAATTTGCATATTTTTTGCCATTTCAATGTTCAGTAGTGCCTCTGCGAGGTAAATGGTGCACGAGATTGGGAGACTGTTGTACTTAGGAAGCATGTTAAAAGCACCCATTTTCCTGAGTTTCACAGCATTTGGCCATTGTGTTTTGTGTGACCTTGAGATCCGGATCATACACCTCAAGGAACCCTTGATCTTGCACAAAGAGGAATAGAGAGGTTTTGTTTGCCCATATTCTTTTAACAGGATATCTCTATGATGTCTATCTCTTCTCTATCAGTCTATCACCTGTCTGTAATCTCATCATCTATATCTATCTACATTTGGCTATAAAACCAGTTTATGTTTATCCTAGGTAATTTCTAGATGCTTACTGACCTATGGCTCTCCTATCAATAAACAAACCTGAAAGACTTAGACCCATAGTTTCTTCTAGAAAATATAAGGGAGCCCTTCTGCTTATGTAGGCCCTGATGTGTACTGCAAGCAACAACAAACAACCCACTGCCATTGAGTCGATTCCAACTCGTAGAGACTGTATAGGACAGAGTAGAACTGCTCCATAGAGTTTCCAAGGAGCTCCTGGTGGATTCGAACTGCCGACCTTTTGGTTAGCAGCCGTAGCACTTAGCCACTACACTACCAAGGTTTACTGCCCAAACCCAGTGCCTTCGAGTCGATTCTGACTCATAGCGACCCTATAGGATAGAGTAGAACTGCTCCATAGAGTTTCCAAGGAGCACCTGGTGGATTCGAACTGCCGATCCTTTGGTTAGCAGCTGTAGCATTTAACCACTGTGCCACCACGGTTTCCAGGTTTACTGCAGTAGCATAGAATTCCAGAACAGAGCTGAAATGTGACCCCCCTATTGGTATTAACGTTTCTGTGTGACATTAAGTAGTCCACTCCCAACATACAACCTCACATTCCAGCTCTTACCACTTTCAGGTGTTATTCCATGTACACAGCTGTGGTCTACATGTAAAATTAGAATCCTTGTAGCAGGCCTTAGATTTTGCCTGGCAAACCAAAAGACATAAAATATTCTATAAGGTACAGGGTAGTGCTCACTACTTGATATGTTAGCAAGAGTCAAGCTGGATGGTATGACCTTTATACTTTTGTTCGTAATTTCAACAAACCAAAAGCAAACCCATTGCCGTCCAGTCAATTCTGACTCATAGCGACCATATAAGACAGAATAGAACTGCCCCATAGAGTTTCCAAGGAGTTCCTGGTGGGTTTGACTTGCCAGCTTTTTGGTTAGCAGCCGTAGCTCTTAACCACTGTGCCATCAGAGTTTCCCACTTCAACAAAGGTATACATAATTTTAAGTACTTTTCTTCAGTAGTTGCATCTCTGTTCCTGTGCCTGCTAAGCAAAGTTTAGCCACTGACAAACTATGTGTTTTCTAAACGTGCCTGGAAAAGAGAATTTTCTCTGGGACTACTCCCCCTTTCCTCCTTCTCTCCATCCTTCCTTTGTTTTCTGATATATCAGAAAAAAGAAACTGTTTTTGTTTTTATTTGTAGAATTTCTTTTGTTTCTAAACCCCCTGAATTTAGCTCCTTTCAATCTTCAAAACATGGACACCATCAAAAGTTCTTTTATTTAAATATGCAGAAAAAAAGATAATTTCCTTGATCAACTAAGTTATAGCCTAGCATGTTATCTTTCTGTGAATGCTTGTGATTTGAAATATATCATGTGCTCAGATCTTGAGGGCCCTTTTAACATCTACTTTTCAGGAAGTTACCTTTACTAGTGCTGTACAAGACTGAGGCCTTTTGATGCGAATAGTAGTATCTTAAAACTATTAATTCTTCTTTACCTCAAAGTCCCTGTGCCCTCATCCGTCTCCCCAACGTGTTTTTACATTAACCAACACCAAACCCATTGCTGTCAAGTAGATTCCGACTCATAGCAACACGATGGGACACAGTAGAACTGCCCCATAGGGTTTCCAAGGAGTGACTGGTGAATTTGAACTGCCAGACTTTTGGTTAACAGCTATAGTTCTTAACCACTGGACCACCAGGGCTCCTTTTTTTTTTTTTTTTTTGCATTAAAACAAAAGAAACAAATGTGTTGCCATAGAGTTGATATCAACTCATAGCCACCTTACAGGACAGAGTAGAACCCCCCTATAGGGTTTCCAAGGAGTGGCTGGTGGATTCAAACTGCCGACCTTTTGGTTAGCAGCTGAGGTCTTAATCATTGCTCCAGCAGGGCTCCTTTTTTTTTTTTTTAGGCTTTAGGAAATAATGGAAAAATCTCAATTATAAAGCTTGAGCTTTTATCTGTGCTTCGTTTTCATATCCTCCTCCTACTCCATGTATTTGTTCAACTACTCCTTCTGTCTCTGATGTTTTCCATCGTTTCCCCCAACCATGGTCCTTTGCATTTCTTCTATCTACCAATACACTTGGGTATGTCTCTATTTTAACAAAATCAACAAGACTTCCCTCAATTGTCAATGATAATTGTCTCAACTATACTTTCTACTCTTCACAGTCAGAGTTTTTTAAAAAAACAGACTATCTGTATTGTCTCCACTTCCTTCACACGAGCTTCTCTTTTTTAAATATTTATTTAGTCATTGTTGTTGACAATATACACAGCAAAACACACACAAGTTAAGCAGTTTCTGCATATATCATTCAGTGACATCGATTACATTCTTCAATTTTGCGACCATTCTCATCCTTCTTTTCTGAGTTATTTCTTCCGCAGTCACCTAAAGTCATTGCCCCCCTAAGCTTCTTGCAAGTTGCTGTTGTCAGTTTGGTCCCTTACAGGCAGTTCTTAAAAGAGTATAATGCTCAAGGCAGGCATTAGTTTTTAATAGTTAAGCTAAACTATTGTTTGGTTTTAAGAAGACTTCAGGGGATATTTTTGGCTTAAGGCTTAAAGATTATCTCAGAGCAATAATTTCAGGGGTTCATCCAACCTTCATGGCTCTAGGACGTCTGGAGTCCCTGAGAATTTGAAATTCTGTTCTGCATTTTCCCCTTTTGATCAGGATCCTTCTACAGAATCTTTGATTAAAAAGTTTAGTAATGGTAAGTGGGCACCATCCAGTTCTTCTGGTCTCATGGCAAAGGAGGCAGCTTATGGAGGCAATTAGCTACACATTCCGTATCCTTCTTCTATTCCTGACTCTCCTTTCTTCATTGCTTGCGGTGAATACAGACCAATTGTCATGCCTTGGATGGCTGTTTGCACACTTTTAAGACTCCAGGCACTACACAAAGAACTAGGAGGTAGAACAGTAGTACTAAACATGCAACTAACTGGAATGTCCTATGAAACCATGAACCTAAACTTCCAAACCAAGAAACCAAATCCCACAGAGTTTTTAGTTGTATATAAGCAGCCTCAACAGATTTTTTTTTGTCACTGTTATAAATATATCTATCACATGACTTTTGCCAATTCAACTTTTTATAGGTGTAAAACTTATTGACAGCAGTTACATATTGGCTGTGCAACTCTACCCTTAATCAGTGTGATGTTTCCGTCACCATCAACCCCTCTTTCCCCATCCCTCCCACTCCTGGTAACCACTAATAAACTTTGTTCTCTATACAGTTGCCTTTTCTTACCTTTTTATATAAGTGAGGTCATACAATATTTATCCTTTTATGGTAGAGTTATTTAGCTCAATGTGGCTTCAGGCTCCATCCATATTGTAGCATGTATCAATAATTCATTTCTTCTAGTGGTTGAGTAGTATTCCATTGTATGTATGTACCATATTTTGTTAGTCCATTTGTCTGTAATGGACATTTCGGTTGTTTCTACCTATTGGCTATTGCAATTACTATTGCAATGAACATTGATGTGTAAGTCTCTTTTTGAGACTCTGCTTTAAAGGCTTTTAGTTATTTACCTCAGAGTAGAACTGCTGGGGCATATGAATGGGGAAGCCCGAAGAAGAATTGACCCCTTTGAATTAACTGTAGTGTTGCAAAGAATATTAACTGTACCATGAACTGCCAAAAGAGAGAAAATCTGTCTTGGAAATAGTACAACCAGAAGGATCCTTAGAAAAAAGGATGGTGAGACCACATCTTACATACTTTGGACACGTTATCACGAGGGATCGGTCCCTGGAGAAGGACATCATGCTTGGTAAAGTAGAGGGTCAGTGAGAATGAGGAAGACCCTCAATGAGATGGACTGACACAGTGGCTGTAACAATGGGTTCAAGCATAGCAACAATTCTGAGGGTGGCGCAGGACTGGGCAGTGTTTCTTTCCGTTGCGCATAGGGATGCTATGAGTTGGAAGTGACTCAATAGCACCTAACAACAACAACAAATGGTAGTTCTATTTTAGTTTTTTGAAGAACAGCCACACAGTTTCCATAATGGCTTGAACATTTTACTCTTTTAAGAACTATCTATATGGAATCAAATTGATAACAGCAACTTGAAAGATTAGATAGGAAGCTTAGGGGGAAGTGAATTTTCTTGAATGGGGAAGGAAAAACTAAGAAAAGGTGGGTGAGAATGGTTGCAAAATTGAAGAATGTAATTAATGTTACTGAATTTTTCACGTAGAAACTGTTGAACTGGTATATGTTTTGCTGTGTATCTTGTCAATAAGAACAACAATAAAGTAAATAAAATTTTAAAAAGTGATGCATGAAAAAGAAGTGGAGACAATACAGACAGTCTTTTTTTAAACTCTGGCTGTGAAGAGTAGAGAGAAAGTACAGTTGAAAAGGTTATCATTGACACATCAAAATTTGTGCCTGACCCAAAGTCATAAGTGTTTTACTGTCTTTTTGCCATAAGTTTTATGGTTTGGGGTTTCTTATAAAGTCTAGATCCCATTAGAAGTTAATTTTTATACATACTGTGGTGTATTCCATCAATTCCTGGAAGCTTGTTTCTTGACAATGCCTTCAGTACAGCTTGGACTTCTTTTTTCAGTACCATGTGTTCTTTATCACATACAGTGCCCTGAAATAGTTCAACGTCGACCAATTCTTTCTCGAACAGTGACTGTGTATTCCTTCCATGTTCTTTCGATGCTTCCTGCATTGTTCAACATTTTGCCCAAAGAATACTTCAATATAGCAACTCAAGGCTTGAATTTTTTTTTCAGTTCTTTCAGCTTGAGAAATGCCGAGCATGTTCTTTCCTTTTGGTTTTCTAACTCCAGGTCTTTGCACATTTCATTATAATGCTTTACTTTGTCTTCAAAAGCTGCCCTTCAAAATCTTCTGTTCAGCTCTTTTACTTCATTGTTTCTTCCATTTTCAATTGCTACTTTATGATCAAAAGCAAATTTCAGAACCTCTTCTGGCATCCATTTTGTTCTTTTCTTTCTTTCCTGTCTTTTTAAAGACTCTTTGCCTTCTCTGTGTATGATATCCTTGATATCATTCACCAACTCGTCTAGTCCTTGGCAGTTAGTGTTCAACGAATCAAATCTACTCTTGAGATGGTCTCTAAGTTCAGGTGGGATATTCTCAACAGTAGTAATTTGGCTCGCATGGACTTGTTTTAATGTTATGCAGCTTCTACTTAACTTTCATATGAGCAATTGATTGTCTGATTTGCAGTCAGTCCCTGGCCTTGTTTTGACTGATGATATTAAGCTTCTCCATTGTCTCTTTGCAATGCTGGAAGCACTCACTAGTATGCCAAGAAATTTTGAAGACATCTACTTGACCAACCGACTGGAAGAGATCTATATACGTGCCTATTCCAAAAAAAGGTGATACAATGAAATGTGGAATTATTGAACAATATCATTAATATCACACACAAGTAAATTTTGCTGAAGATAATTCAAAAACAGTTGCAGAAGTACACTGACAGAAAACTGCCACAAATTCAAGCTGGATTCAAAACCAGATGTGGAAAGATATCAGATGGACTTTGGGTGAAAGCAGAGAATACCAGAAAGATGTTTACCTGTGTTTTATGGACTATGGAAAGTCATTTGACTGTGTGATCATAACAAATTATGAATGACGTTGTGAAGAACGGGAATTTCAAAAGACTTAACTGTGCTCATGAGGAACCTATACAAGACACAGTTGTTTGAATAGAACAAGGGAACACTTTGTGGTTTAAAATCAGGAAAGGTATGCATCAAGGTTATATCCCTTCACCATGCTTACTCACTCTGTATGCGGAGCAGATAATCAGAGAAGCTGGACTATATGAAAAAGAATGCAGCATCAGGATTGGAGGAAGACTCATCAACAACCTGTGGTATGCAGATGACACAACCTTGCTTATTGAAAGTAAAGAGAAATGAAGAACTTGCTGATGAAGATCAAAGACTAGAGCCTTCAGTATGAATTACACTTCAACATAAAGAAAACAAAAATCTTCACAACTGGTCCAATAAACATTATGATAAATGGAAAAAATATTCAAGGATTTCACTTTACTTGGATCCACAGTCAACGCCTATGGAAACAGCAGTCAAGAAATCATACAACGTATTGCATTGGGCAAGTCTGGTGCAAAAGACTGCTTTAAAGTGTTAAAAAGCAACCATGTCAGCTTGAGGACTAAGGTGCACCTGACCCAAGCCATGATATATTCTATTTTTTCATATGCCTGTGAGAGCTGGACAATGAAAAAGGAAAAAAGAAGAATTGATTCATTTAAATCACAATATTGATGAAGCATATTGAATATACCATAGAATGCCGGATGTACTAACAAATCTGTCTTGGAAGAAGTACTGAGAGAAAGCTCCTTAGAAGCGAGGATGACAAGACATTGTCTCACGTACTTTTGCCATGTTACCAGGAGGGATCAGCTCCTGGAGAAGGACATCTTGCTTGGTAAAGTAGAGGGTCAGAGAAAAAGAGGAAGACCGTGAAAGAGATGGATTGACACAGTAGCTGCAAGAATGGGTTGAAACATATCGAATACTGTAAGGATGGTGTGGGCCCCTGCACTGTTTTGTTCTGTTGTATATAGGGTTGCTATGAGTCAGAATCAATTTGATGGCATTTAACAACAAAAACTGTGATGTATGGGTCAAGTTTCATTTTTCTGAAGATGTATATTCCATTGTTATACCTCCACTTGAAAAGATTAACCTTTCTCCACTGAATTGCTTTTAAACATTTGTCAAAAATCAGTTGCCCATGTATGTGTGGGGCTATTTCTGAACTTCCTATTCTACTATATTGATCTATTTGTCTACTGTATGTCTGTATCACATTGTTTTGATTACTGTTGCTTTATAATAAGTCTCAAAATCAGGTAATGTTGGTTTTCCAACTTTGTTCTTCTTTTTTGAAATTGTTCTGGTATTGTAACTCCTCTGTATTTTTCATATGAATTATAAAATCAGTTTGCTCACTGGGATTTTCATGGGGATTAAATTGTAGAAATTTGACATCTTAAAAATATTGAGTTTTCTGACCCATGAAAATAATTCTTATTTATTAAGTCTCCTTTAATTTTTCTCTGCAATATTTTGTAGTTTTCAATACATAGGTCTTTCATATTTTTTCCCAGATTAATTACTAAATATTAAAAAATTTTTATTCTAAGTAGTAATTTTAAAATTTCAGTTTCCAAGAATTTGTGGCTAGTGTGTAGAAGTGCAAATGTGTCCTGAAACCCTGCTAAACACCCTTTTGGTTCTACTAGAATTTTTTTGTAGATTCCATCAGGTTTTCAAAACAATGATCATGTCATATTTGAATAAAAACTGTTCTAATGATTCCTTTCCAATCAAGATTCCTTTTGTTTCTTTTTTTCACCTAATTGTACTGACAAAAACTTGCAGTACAATTTTGGATAGCCATGGTGAAAGAAAATGTTCTTGTCTTATTATCGATCTTAGGGAAAGCATTCAGTGTTTTAATCATTTACCTATGACGCTAGCTGTAAGTTTTTCCTAAATGCCTATGGAAGCTGGGGCAGTCCCTTACATTCCTAGTTTGCTGAAAGTTTTTGTCAGGAATGGGTGTTGGATTTTGTCAAATGCTTTTTCTGCATCTATTGGGATAATCACATGGTTTTTCTTTTTTAGTTTGTTAATATGGTGAATTACAATGTTTTGTTTCCAAATGTTAAAGTAACCAAGATTTCTTGGATAAATTCCACTTAGTATTGGTGTATTATTCTGTGTGTGCATGCGTGTCAGTAAGATTGCTCTTTTTTAATGATATACTTCAAATACACAAGAAATTAAAAGTAAATTTTTAAGTGCTTAAAAAATGGGGATATTTTGGCATAATTGCTTACAGTTTGTTAAAGATATAAATTGTTAGATAGCTGACCCTTGTACTCTGCCTATATTCTCTCCCCGGAAGTAACCAACCAAAGAAAAAAGCTAAACTCATTGCTGTCAAATTGATTCCAGCTCAGAGTCACGCAACAGGACGGAGTAGAACTGCCCTATAGGGTTTCCAAGGTGGTGTAATCTTTATGGAAGCAGACTGGCACATCTTTCTCCTGTGGAGTGGCTGATGGTTTCATGCAGCTGACCAAAAGGTTAGCAGCCGAGCACTTAACCACAGTGGCACCAGGGTTCCTTCCAAAAGTAACTACTACACTGAAATTGGTATTTCCCAGCTATGTTTTTATATTTTATTACAAGCATTTGTAACTTTTTAAAGGATTTTTTTTATTTTGTATATATGGTACATACTGTATACATCTTTCTCCATTTTGCTCTCATTTTTCCAATCAATATTGTTTAAAAATTATCAGTATTGATAGACATGGGTCATTTTACAGCTATATAATAATCCAGCAATGCTTTCCAATTTTTCAATACTATACCCACTGCCGCCGTATAAATAATGCTAAATGAGCATTATTGGAATTGCTGTATTGAAGAGAATGTATATGCAAAAACTTATTGCATATTACGCATTTCCACTACAAAGTGATTGCACCCATTTCCATTCCCAACAGCAATTTATAATAATTTCCATTTCTCCATACCCTTGTAAATGTGTGGTACTTTCTATAGTTTTTTTTTTTCTCTCTCTCTCTTTCTTCTTGTAATATTTTGTTTAGTTTTGGTATCAGAGTAATGTTTGATTTATAGGGTGAGTTGGGAGGAAATTATTCCATTTAATTTTCTGGAAGAGTTTATGTAAAATTGTTAGGAATCCTTTCTTAAATGTTTGGATGAATGTACCAGTAAAACCACCAGGATGTGGAGGTTTTATTGTGTGAAAATTTTTAACCCCAAATTCAGTTTACTTAATTGACATAAGACTCTTTCAAGAAATGTCTTTTTCATCTATGTTGTCTAACTTATTGCATAATATGTTTTACAGGTTATATTAAATATCTGTACAGCCTGTAGTAAATGTCACATCTCTTATTCCTGGTATGGTAATTTGTGTTTTCTCTTATTTTCCTGTCAATCTGGCTAGATTTTTTTTTTTTCAATTTTATTGATCTTCCCAAAGAATCAGCTTTTGCTATCTTTGTTTTTATGATTCGTATCTCATTGATTTCTTCTTCTAATCTTCATTATTACTTTTTTCTTCTACTTAATTTAGATTTAGTTTGCTCTTTTCCTAGCTGCTTAAAGAGAAAGCTAAGGTCATTGATTTGAGACCTTTCTTCTTTTCTAATATAGTCATTTAATGCTACAAATACCGTTCACTTCCTTATTTCTGTCTTTAGCATCTCATATATTTGTATACATTGTGTTTTCATTTTCATTCATTTTACAATAACTTCTAACTTTTCTTTTGCCTTTTTCTTTGACCCATGGGTTATTTGTAAGTATATTATTTAGTTCCAAATATTTAGGTATTATTCACAAACATTTCTATTTTTGGTTTATAATTTAATTTCACTGCCAGGTCCAAGAAAGTATTACATATAACTCAAATCCATTTAAATTCATGGAGACTTGTTATATGGCCATAATATCTTGCTGAATGTTCCATGTACCACTGACACGTTCTGTGTGTGTGTGTGTGTGTGTGTGTGTGTGAGGGAGTTACATAAATATCAGTCAGGTCAAGGTAGTTGATAGTGTTTTCCAAATTTTATATACTAATTTCCTGTCTTTTTCTATTATTAATGAATAATATATAAAAACTTCCATCTATAATTTTGTTATTTATTAAGAATATAGTTTGAAAAAGTAAAGCAGCAAGGAGCTGCTGAGCATCTAAAGAGGGATGAAAGATACAAAAGAACCAGATTTAGCAAACTGCTTGTTTGGATTATGATATAGAAACATCATTACTAGTTTGCTTTTACTTGATTAATAGATATTTATATTTTTTCCCTATAACTTTTTCCAGTATTTGCTCATTTTTATAATAGAATATTTGTGTTTTCATTGAATTGTTAGAGCTAATTGTACAGAAAACATCTATGGTCACTTTAAATCCTATTAAATCTTAGTATTGAAGAAAAGTCAATCCATATCTATAAATTGACTTAGTAGGCTTTTATTTCACCCAACTTTTGAAATTTTAATATTTTTATTAGTATTATATTTTCTAAATTTGAAACTGAGTTTTCAATCATATAATATGTATATAGAAATAATTTAATTTCTATTTTTTCAATAGTTACGTTTTTCCTCCCTCTTTCCCTCCATCCCTCTCTTTCTTCCTTCCTTTCTTTGTTGCTTTTTTCCCTTGTTTCTTCTTTTATTGCCTCTGTCAGATCTTCCTCAACAATGTTAAATTGTAGCAATGATAGTGGATATATTTGTCCATTATCAGACTACAATGGGATTAGCTCACATTTCAATATCAAATACATAGTTTGCTTTTACTTTCAGATTGATATATGTGGACATTAAATTGCTAGTTTTATTAGTTAACTGAGATTTTATGTGGAATGAAGGTTGGATTTTATAAAGTGACTTTTCGGGCATCTATTTATTTAAATTTTTCTTATTAATCATGAATATGACAAATTATGATATCTAATAATTAGTAATTTTTTCTTTGAATAAGATCAAGTTGGTCATCTAATTATTGTATTGCCAAATGGTTTTATTTATGTTTTTAGCTATGATTTTCTTTTTCATTTTTGAACTATTTTGTCATGTTTTAATACAAGAGTTATGTAGAGCAGAGTTTCATATAACAAATTCAGGTTATTTCTATATTTATCATACTCTGGAAAAGTTTACATTACATTAGAAATACCTGTTCATTGGAATAAGTCAACTATAAACAATTTAGGTACACAGTCTATTTGTAGTTAATTCTTTCATAAGTGGCATTTATTTTTCTTCTGCAGTTATACTTTCATTCAAATTCCTACCTTAAAGTTTAAGTTATCTTTAACATTTACCTATTTCTAGAAAAACACACTCTTTGATAAGGGTATCATTTTTATAAGTGAGTCTGAAAGTGGGGCACATTCAGAAATGTTATTTTTCTCTGTTTTTTGTCTTAAATAGACTTTTGCTAGTTCCATTTGTTTTGAATTTCTTTATTCCTCTTCATACAATAGCAGGATCTCCACATCACATTCTTCTCCTTCTTCTTTTTTTTAAGCTTTCATTGCATCTGTGTGCCAGATCCTGATTCATCCTTTAATGTTTCACCTTTCCGTGTACCCTTGTTTCAGAAGTGTCTTTTCAAATTAGCATCAAGTTCTATATTTTTAAAACTTTTATTGAAGTAAAGACATGTACAGAAAATAAACATATCATAAGTGTTAGAGCTCAATTATCGTAAAGTGAATTCATCCACATAGTCATCATCCAGGTCAAAAACCAGATCATTACCACCACCATCCTAATCTTTACTTCCGCCAATGTGTTATTATCTTGATTGTTAACTCCATAGTCAGTGTGACTTGATTTTGTACTTTCAGGAATAAAATTAGAAGTATCTTTTGTGCATGTCTGGTTCTTTTCAACCAACGTTTTGTACGTGAGATTGATCCACGTAGTTGCATGTTGCTATCTTTTCTGTTAATTTTTGTTGCTGTTTGGTATTCTATTACACGGCTGTATCACAGTTTAACTCTTCTGCTGTGGATCGGCAGTTGATTTCAGTTTGAAGCTATTATGAATGAAGCAGCTATGGATATCCTGGTACACGCACTTTGGTGCAGATATTCATATATCTGTTGGAAAGTACCAGGGATCCCTGGTGGCACAGTGGTTAAGAGCTTGGCTGCTAACCAAAAGTTTGGCAGTTTGAATCCACCAACTGCTCCTTGGAAACCCTATGGGGCAGTTCTACTCTGTCCTAGAGGGTCACTATGAGTCAGAATTGACTTGATGGCAATGGGTTCCATTTTGGTTTTTATGTATGTACGTGTGTGTGTGTCTGTGTGTCTGTGTGTGTATAAGGAAAACCTGGTGGTATAGTGGTTAAGAATTGGGCTGCTAACCAAAAGGTCAGCAGTTCAAATCTACCAGATGCTTCTTGGAAACTATATGGGGGAGTTCTACTCTGCCTTATAGGGTTGCTATGAGTTGGAATCAACTTGACAGCAATGGGCTTGGTTTGGATATAGATAGAGAGAGAGATATATAGAGAGATTTTTATAGGCATAGATATAGATACAGATGATATACATACATACATACATACACACACGCACACACATATATACATATTCTAATTTAGTGGCTAAAGCTAAAGAATTTTCCAAAGCGATTTTATCAATTTACAGTTCCACCAGCAGTGTATGACAGTTCTATTTAATCTACATGTTTACTAGTTCTTGATTTTATTGGTTTTCATTTTATTTTAGTTCAGATCTGGATAATGTGTAGTGATACTTCTCTGCTGTTTAAATATGTACTTCATGATTGCTCATAAGGTTGAGCTTTTTTTCATATGTAAGTTAGCCATTTGGATATGCTCGTTTGTGAAGTGGTTGTTCAAATGTTTTGCTTATCTGTTAATTGTATTGTCTGCATTTTTCTTAATCATGTGCAGAAGTTATCACGGATATGAATCTTTTGTCAGATTCATATCTATTGTACTGTCAGGATCATATGTATTTGCAATTAACATATATTATATTTGTTCAAATTCTGTGGCTTGCCTTCACTATTTCTTAATACAGTGTCTTTTGATGAAGGGAGTTCTTAATTTATCTGGTTTCTAATGGTTATTGCTTTTTATATTCTGTTTAAGAAATCTTTGTATGCCCCAAAGTCATAAAGTTCATCGATTGCCATCTAGAAACTTATTATGGTACTACTCAGCCTACTGCAGGGTGTTTTTTTCCTTCCTCTTTAACTGCCACAGACATGTGCAAAGTGAGGGAACTCCCTGGGTGAACAGAAGCAGGACCCCACCAGTGAGGGGGCCCTAGGCAGAGGTGATGAAAGAAATAGTGTGGTCACGAAGAAAGATATATGGAGGTTAATACAATAATACAATAGTCTAAATGATATGTGCCTATAGTATAAATTGACACACAGGTAGAGATTTGGAAAAGGTAAATAGAAATATGTAAGATACAAAATCAACAGGTCTTGGTGACTAACTGTTTTTGAAGGGTGAAGCTGTCCAAAATGATTTCAAAAATTCTGAATTAGGTGACTAGGTGTTAAGAATCAAGACAGAAGATACAGAAAGAGGAAAGATATTCAGAAAGAGGAATGCCTTTATTGAGTTTTGGATGTTTTGTGTTTGGATTTTCTCTGGGAATTTTGAGTGGAGAAATCTGACAATTAGTGTTATGGATTGAATTGTGTCCCCCCAAAATGTGTGTTAACTTGGCTAGGCCATGATTCCCAGAATTATGTGGTTTTCCACCATTTTGTAATCTGATGTGATTATCCTATGTGATGTAAATCCTAACCTCTATGATGTTAATGAAGCAAGATCAGAGGCAGTTAAATTAATAAGGCAGGATGCCATCTACACGGTTAAGTTGTATCTTGAGTCAATCTTTTTTGAGATATAAAAAAGAAAAGTGAGCAGTGAGAGAGGGACCTCATATCACCAAGAAAGAAGAACTGGGAGTAGGAACTCAGCCCCTGAACTGAGAAGCTCCTAGACGGGGGGAAGATTGATAACAAGGGCCTTCCCCCAGGGCTGACACAGAAAGTCTTCCCCTGGAGCTGGCACCCTGAATTTGGTCTTCTAGCCTTGTGAACTGTGAGAGAAAAATTTCTGTCTGTTAAAGCCATATACTTGTATTTCTGTTGTAGCAGGAAGTGAGGAGAGCTGTAACACCGCAGACAGAACAGACAGTGAAAAACAGCAGCAGAGAAATGGCAGCATCAGAACTAGGAAATCGGTGCTAGACAGCTTGAGAGCTGACCGATGGAGCCAGAGAGCTGAGTGTCTTTGTGCAGGAGGCTTCCTGGTGGACTGGGGGTGCCTCTGGGCACTTATTGGTGGAAATAGTCTTGCTGACCCACAAAGTGAGAGAGCTGAATGCCTTTACAGGGTTGCCTCCGGGCACTTATCATTAGAGTTAAAGAGTTTTGGAATATTTGCCCAAGCAGGGCAGATGCTGGACTGGCCCAAAAGCCTGAGGGGCAGAGAGGCCAAGGAACCAGGAAGCAGAAGCTGAAAGACAAAGAACACAGGAAGCACAGCTGCCTCAGTCTCAAAGGGTAAGACCACGACCTCTGGGGTCTCAAAGGGTGAGACCACAGCTTCCTGGGTTTCAAAGAGTCAGATGTTCACCAACTCAGTTTTGGAGTGTGGGGCTGCCTTTCATGACTGTCAGTGGGCTGGGGCCAGATCCACTGCCCAGAGGTGAGGGGGCAAGGCTGCAGAAAAACAGGGACTGCCAGGGCCAAGGGGGTAGGATTGACACTCAGATGGACCGGGAGTATGGATGCCCAAATTCAAGGGAGCAGAGTTGCCATGCCAGTGAGCCTGGAAGGCAGAGCTGAAGCCCAAGGCTGAGGGGCCTCCACTCAGAATCCAGAGAGTGTGGCCAACACCCAGAGTCTAAAGGGCAGGACCATTGTCTAAATGGCCTCAGAGAAGAGGGGATTATTTTCAAGGCTTGGGTACTAATATAATGTGTTCTGCTGACTTGTTTGGTGCGTGTTATTCCGTCTTTCTCTTCAATTTCTCTCATTTGCAATGGAAATGTCTAGCTTGTGCCTGCTCCACAACTGTATTTTGGAAGCAGATAACTTTTATTCTAGATTTCACAGATGAAAAGGAATTTTGCCCCAGCATGGAATTTGGACTTGGAATTGATTTAAGACTTTTGGTATGATATGGGGTGAAAGTATTTTATATGTGGCAAGGATATGAATTTTTGAGGGCCAAAGGGTAGAATGTCATGAATTGAACTGTGCCCCTCCAAAATATATGTCAACTCAGCTAGGCAATGATTCCTAGTATTGTGTGGTTGTCCTACATTTTGTGATTTGATGTAATTTTCTTATGTGCTGTAAATCCTAATTTCTGCCTGTGGTTAATTAGGCAAGATTAAATTTCTGCCTGTGGTTAATTAGGCAAGATTAGGTTATGTTAAAGAGGATTAGGGTGGGACGTAACACTCTTACTCAGGTTACAGCTCCGATCTGACGTAAGTAGAGTTTCTCTGGGGTGTGGCCTGCATCACCTTTCATATTACAAGAGATAAAAGGAGAGAGAAGCCAGCAAAGGGAAAGGGACCAACAGAGAGAAAGCCAGGAGAAGAGTTAATCCTTTGGACCTGGAGTGTCTGGGCTCAAAAACTCGTAGACCAGGGGAAAATTGATACAAGGACCTTCCCCCAGATCCGAAAGAGAGAGAAAGCCTTCCCCTGGATCTGGCGCCCTGAATTTGAACTTCTAGCCTCCTAAACTGTGAAAGAATAAATTTCTGTTTGTTAAAGCCATCTGCTTGTGGTATTTTTGCTATAGGAGCACTAGATAACTAAAACAATTAGTTAGAAATATAATTTTGAAGCTCAAGACAAAAGGTGAGGACTAGAGACAAAAGGTTAGGAAGTCATTGGTGTATGAGTAAGATTATTGCTGTGTGGGAAATTCCACAAGAATGACTCAACACTTGAAAACAAGTGGATTCAGATATTCGAGAAGAGATGTATTTAAAAATAAATGCAAACAGGATTAAAGTAAATATGTGTAAAATCACTTTGAAGTAAGGGAAACCCTTCTGTCTGTAATAGAATGGGTAGTAAATTAATAGGATATTTTTGTATTATAGGAGAAATAAATTTGTCTGTCAGAAATTGGGCTGGTAGGTTATAGGTGCATAGAAAAGTGTCATGTGGCCCAATATTGACAATTCTCATTCTCCAAGGGAGAAAGAATCTTGGCCGAGGACTTAATTGTTTGATCCCAGGGTCTCTTGTAAATACTGTCAGTTTTTTTTTTATATCCTGTTTCCGAGCCTTAAAACCTGAAGACCAAACAATCGAGCATGAAAAATGCACTAAAATAGTGTGTCATGTCACATTATGTGTTGCCTCTTAGGAAGCAGCCCATCTGCTTTCCCTGGGTGGTAGATGCTCACTTTTGGCCAGCTACAAAGTTCTATTTTATATAAAGCTTATATAGTTCATTTTTAAATTCTGAAGATAACAAATATAATTCTATAAGAATAAAATAAAAGAAAAGAGGGCTGGTGATATAACTCTGGGGACTGTATTGGGGTCAGAGCAAAAAAAAAAAAAAAAGAATTTGGTGAAGGCCTGCATAGAAACAAGAGAACCAGCATAGAGATGACAGTATAGAGAAATAATAGGCATGAAATAGGACAGAAGCTTTAAAAAGGAGTATAAACAATTTTAAAAAGCTGCAATGGTGGAAAATAAGAACAGGAATAAAAATATGCAACAGACTTTTAACTAGAATTACAGACTTTTGGAAGTGAGCTAAAAGATAACAACAATGCGCAATGAATCCAAATTGTAAACCAACATTTAATAAGAACTTTCATTTCACTGTTTTTATCTAAGATTATCTTGTTTTATGCAACTAATTTACCACAGATTTTTTTAATGAAAATAATAATTGAAAGAGTACCATAAATAGCTACTATTTTTATTGAACACCTATTAAATTTGGGGTACTGTTAGGCATTGTATATTCATTATCTGATTTAGTCTTTAGCTCAATAACTTAAATATCATAGTTACCTGTTTTACAGATGGGCGCTAGGTTAGAAAGTTTAATTAAAAAGTAACACACTGCGTAAGTGGTTAGAATTTGACAGAATAAGGCCTTTGTCCTACCTACAACAACAAATTGTTTGAAAAAATTGCTATTCCTATCAGGACCTCTTCTGAACTGTCTTCACTATTTTGTTAACAGGCATTATTTCCTCAAGGGGAAAAACAAATAAACAAATAAAAACTCTCGGAAACTAAAGAGAAGACAGAGGAGAACCTCGAATAGTGGTAATTTTTTTCAACCTCATCTACATCTCAATTCCAATACAATCTGTAATATTTGGGAATCAACAGGGAGGTTACAAAGAAGAAGTTAACTAGTAAATAGTATTTATTTAAAAGTGCCCTTTGTGTACGGAATCCAGCTAAAAGATTAACAGTTACTAAAACATCCCAACAAGCCAACTGCTTTCAAAAAGGCCTCTACCACTAACACAAGATGGTGCCATTAGCATATTATGATCAACATTTTATGCCATTATACCCGTCTTGCCAACTGGCCACAACCAATTCATTAACACATCAGTACAAAGGTGATAAACTAAATCAACTCAATAACCAGCCTGCGACCAGAGCGGAATCATACAGCAACCAATTAGCAGTGCCTCCACTGGGCTCTGATCAGAAGAAGGTCCAGAGCTATTCAGTACTGACCTTTCCCCAGGCTCACAACAAAATTTCACAAGGTTCTTCTAACAGAGTTCTTCTGAAATCACCATTATCCAATCCCAAATATCAGGCTACACCTTCACCAGACCTCCACTGGGGAACTCCTTCTCTGGGGTCTAATGAGAGAGCCTTGAGATCACCTTTTCCCTACCCCAAACCTCAAACAACATCTCTACTTGACCTCAAAATGACATCATCATCACTGAAACCCAGTCAAACAGCCCTAAATTCACCAATACCACTCCCGAAATCTCAGACCATATCATCCCCAGAGCTTTGCTGGACACCACCTACACTGAAGTCTAACCAAAGAGTTTTGAGTTCATCATTATCCTCCCTCCAACATCCAGAAAAATCTTCCCTAGGTATCCTCTGGACATCGTCTTCTTTGGGACCCAATGGAAGAACGCTTTGCTCAACATTACCTCAATCTAAGCCTCAGAAAACATCACTGAACTGCCTTTGGGCATCTGTATTGGAGCACAATCAGAGATCTCTGAGTTCACCATTACTCAACCCCAAACCTCAAACAAACAACTTTCTTTGTACATTCCCTTCATTGGAACCTCATCAAATGACTCTTAGCTCATCGTTACCTGACTCCAGACCTCAGAAAACTCCTGTATTGAACTCTAATCCCAGTGTTCTGAGCTTACCACTGCCTCACTCAAAATCTCGGAAAAAAACTTTACCACTTTATGTCCACCAGACTCAGAGTTTGCCGTTGTTCCCACCCAAATCTCAGACAACGTTTACACTTGATCGTGAGTGCTGGACTCTGAGCTCACCAGTTTGCCACTCCAAGCTTCAGAAGACCACATCACCAAGTGCCAAACATAGAGCCATAAATTCACCATCATACCAACTCAAACAAAGCATCTCAGGTGAAACGTCATCAAGCTCTGAGTACTGCATCAAGGAAATGGCTGTTTCAGCATTGATCTCCAAACTCCACAGTAGAAGAAGTTATGATGTTTGTGCACACACAGAATCAAATAAAGAAATTCCATGGACTTTAGATTATATTCAACCCTGCATTGTTAAAGGTGGAATTATCCCTGATGATGTTGTACATAAAATTGTCAATTCTATCTCCAAGAGCAAAATTCAGAGGGATCTCTCCAGGCAGATTCTCTTTCGAAGGATGAGGGGAAGGCCAAACCCTCGTCCTGGTCCCCGTATTTCATTAAGTTATATGGTTTGTTTAGTGTGTGCTTCCTGCATAAACTTTCAGTGTAACCATCTTACAGGAAGAAAAGACCCTCGTGGTGCAACATTGTTTGTCATACCAACACCTGAGCCCAATTCTGAGGGAGAAATTGAGGTAAAATTAGTTCTTATCCTTTCTCTACCAGAGACGTCTTTCTCATCTTCCTCTGTGGAAGGAAAACAGCTTGATCAAGTATCTGAAGACAACCTTGAAGGAATGGAGAAGATATCACAGATTGCCCCTACCTCCGAGCCTGATATCATCCAGGGACCTGATACCAAGAAAAATTGGTTGACAGTAGCCCCCCAAAACAAAGTTATAAGCCAACAGCCCCAGGCTATTGACTGGCTACTTTATGTTAAAAAAAGTAACAGTTCTCAGTTGAAGTCCCAGAGCCCATCTCCTTCTTCCTCTTCCTCCTCCTCGTCTTCCTCCTCCTCATCTTCCTCTCCCTCTACACCCTTCTCACCCTCTACTGTCAAAGATGCCACCACACCTACTTTATCAGAATGTGTGTTCACTAAGGTACTTGGTTACCACCGCTTGCCCCCAGGGGTCTCCTGGCTTGAGTTTATAAAAAGTAAAAATCATCAGCCACTTCCTGGAAAACCACATCAAAGTCAATCACCGCCTCCCAAATTAAGGCCTATAAGGAAAAGCAGCGCAGCAAAAGAGACAAAGGGGCCAAATATACTGTTCAGATTTTTCCAGACAAAATTTCAAAATGAAAGGAATCCTGATTAAATTAACTTTTTGACTCTTCGAAAGAAATTGACCTCTTAGTTCTTTAAAACTCATATTTGATTTTCTATCATGCTTATTAATATTCTTAGTAGTAACTTAAGCATGACTTTTATTTAAGCTGATTAAACATGTAGTTAAGGAGGGACTATTTCCCTTAATACTCTTTTCTAGTAGATAATAGCTTTGATCTCTACAAGCCGAAACTGAATTCTATGATTGTAACCCAGTGCCTGGCTTATGGTAGCCACTGTATAATCATTGTTGAATGAATGAATTAATCATAGTTGCCCATAGACCGGAAATACTTCATTTTGCCCTGAACAGTATCTATTTCAATTGCTAGTCTCTTTTCTCATAAGACATGATAATGACAGTATTCTTAAACTAGTTTGGACTAAACTATTGTCTCAATCTCTAAAGAAAATTCAGATCACTGTTCCGTAGGTAAGAGAGTATATAGCTAGGAATCTTTTCAGCTAAAGTTCCTAAAGATAATTCTATGGTAAGATCCTACACGCTGGAATCATGATTTATTCAGCCTTAGTTAACAAACCTGAGGAGAGACAGAATAACAAACTGTTACAAACAGCCCTTCTTCATGCTATGTCAATATATCAATTACAAGCTTCTGAAATCAGCTGCTCATCACTTCTATCCATATAAGCAAAATGGTTAATAAAAAAGGAGAAGGAATGTTTATAAAATGTTTTTGTTTCACTGAGTATACTGGTAGTGGGAAGAGAAGGTATAAACTGTTAACATGCTAGGTTGCTAATGGAAACGTTGGTGGTTCAAGTCCGTCCAGAGCCACTTCCAAAAAATCAGCCACTGAAAGCCCTATGGGGCACAGTTCACTATGACACACATGGGGTTGCCATGAGTCAGAATCAGCTTGATGGAAACAGGTTTTGACCAGTTTACATGCCCTGCTGACTCACAATTCTGCTTCTCCACCCCAGATTTTTCCTGATCACCAGATTGCATACTGGACCTTTCCAATTGGGACATGGTATAAACATCTCAAACTCAGTACGACCAATCCTGAATTCATCACCTTTAATCATCTCTGAATCCCCTACCTCAATAGGTGGAGCACCATCCATCATGATGTCGTGTTTGATTCTTTTTTCTCATTGCTCCTCTCTGAATCTTTGAGTTCTACGGCCCTATTACCTCTATAATCCAGCCTTTCTTTCCCCCATCTCCATTACCACTGTCCTAGCTGTGTTCAAACCATTTGTCACCTGGATTACTCAATAACTCATAAACGTGCACTCTGACTTTTGAATACATTTCTGAGACATGCATTTGAGAATGCCACTATGCTGCTTTAAATTCTTTAATGAATGCCCACTGTCTTCTGAAGATGGAGTCTCTGGATGGCACAAAAAGTTACATACCCCTCTACATACCAAAAGATTGGCAGTTTGAACCAACCCAGAAGCACCTGGGAAGAAAGGTGGTCTGGTTCCCAAACTTCATAGCCTTGAAAACCCTATGAAGTACAGTTCTGCTCTGCATACGCGGGGTTGCCTTGAGTCAGAACTGACTTCCTGCCAACTGATTTGGTTTTCTGGGGCAAGTCTAAATGCCTTTAATGATTGTACTATGCTAACTTCTCATCCTTCTCCAGCCCCCTACCAGGTGCTTCAGCTACACAGTGTTTTTTACAATGTGTATAATGTGCCACCAAAACCCATTGCTGTTGAGTTGACTCCGACTCCTTGCATCGCTACAGGACAAAGTGGAACTGCCTCAGAGGGTTTCCAAGGCTGTAAATCTTTACAAAAGCAGACCACCACATCTTTCTCTTACAGAGCCGCTTGTGGGTTCAAACCACTGACCTTCCTGTGAACAGCCGAGAGCTTTAAGCACTGCACTACCGGGGCTCCTAATGTGCCACAGCCCTCCTTATATCCTACATTTTTTAAATCAATAATCCTGCTGCTTAGAAAGATGGTCTCATCTAACCGTTTTTATCCTACAGGACTCTGTTTAGTCTTGACTTCTTCTGGGGAAGTTTTTTTCTGATCTACTGCAAAGCTGACCCTCCTATTACCATAAAACTCTGTGTCCACGTGTTTTTTGGCTGCTCTTAACGTTATTATGTATTGGCTGTCTTCACTCACTTGTCTGACTTCACTCACTAGACTGCAAACTTTATGTTTGCCATTTTATGGTGATTTTTTAACCAGTGCTTGGAATAGAGTAAATGGTCAATGATGCATATTGATACTGAGTTAATGCTATTTACACTCTCTAACTTTTCAAATCCTCTTAAGTGAATAATATTTGGTTGGTCTGTTCTTTCCAGTAGGATTAATACCACATTGTTCTTTTAACCCTTTATCTTGATTAGGAGTTCCATAAAAATGTCAACTGATGACAAACGAGTCATTCTTGTCTTAATCTTAGGGGAAAAGTGTTTTAGTATTTCAGCATTAATTATGCTGTTGGCTAATGTACAGCTGATTAGTAATGATCAGGAAGAATTTCTGTGAAAAATGTGTTCAAGAACTTCTCCAGCTGCCTTAGAAAGCCCTTGGCATGTGCTCTATCCATTCTAACCATCCCTTGTGATACACATCACTTTTGTAGTTGCTTTTTGGATATCTGGACTAAACTTCGTGAGTGCAGGCCCTATGTCTGTATTGTTCATCACTAAACACTCAGGACCTGGTTGTACTTGACATATACTAAGCATGCTATAAGTATTTGTGGAAATCAACTAATTTGTATTTACTGATGTAACTTACATGTTTAATTTTACATCTTTTAGTTTGTTTTCTAAACTTAATGCCTCAGTTTAGTTTTTTTTTTCTTTTGTCCCATTTCTTTATTTTTTTGGACTAGGATTTAGTTGCTTTTAATTTCTTTATTGTATTGAAAGTTACTTATCATGTTCTTAATTCTAATAGTGCCTACATTCAAAATTTTTTTTCAAAAAAGATTTTTTAACCTATATTTTTCTAATATTTGAACTTGTGAATAAAACTGCTTGAAGCTTATGGGAAAAAGATGTCTACATGAGCAATAAATATCCAACTCCTTGCCTCTCTCTCTTCCAGCTTCTTTAGAGATAACAATGAAATATCAAAAATAGAGAAAAACATGTACCAGTGACAGAAAATTCAGGAACATTCTGCCAATTCTCGTACAGATGAGGTCAAATTTAAGGAAAGGCAGAGGAACTTAAAATTTTCTACATTCGAAGAAAGATAATCTGTAAAGTAATAGAAAAAGATATCAATAGTATCTCATTAATGCCTTTTATCTTAAATGAAAAGGGCTGGAAATGAAGACAGCTGGAAGGTAGAATTTGACCCTATGAGTTTTCACATTTTTATCCTATTACTTTTTGAAAGTGGTATGGTATATCTGGATGACAATTTGACAATAAAATTTAAACCATAATAACATCCGTGACCATTTTCCCTATGGTCTTCCTTGGAATTGATCTTAAATAAATCATTACAACTATGTACAGTTATCTCAAACAAGCATTGCTGTTTGTAAATAATAGTGAAAAATTAGAAAAACATCTAAATGTTCAGTTCTAGAAAATTATTTAAATATAGTATGATCCAAACATATGATGTATTTCACAGTAAAGAAAAAAAAAAGTGTTATTTTTAGTGTTGTACCAACATTTCTCTTTAGAACTACGTTGTTTACGAAAATATCATGTGACAAGCCTTGGGCATGGATGGGGATCCTGATTATGCCTCTTCCTGAAGAAGAGAGTGAAACAAAGAAAAGAGAACTAAACTACTACATCTAAGTTTCAAACAGAAACTTTTAGGTGAGAGACAGCATAAGAGAGAAGAGAGGATATATCACTTATGATTTCTAAGTGAAAAAAAATTAAGATGACAGATCACATCAGTTTACGTATGCTTTCACTTTAGAAGACATTGAAGTTACGTGTGTATGTATTTGTGCAAAATCTATTTTATGTATATTAGAGAAAGGTACAATAACTGGAAATAAATACCAAAATGTTGACTAAATAGTGGCCATTACTGGGAAATAGTTACAATGAGGTCTTCAGGAAGTGGGTGAATTTATTTCTTTTTCTTCTAAATTTTCCAAATCTCCAACGTATAAGAATTTCTTTCATAATAAATGAATTAAAACAAATGCTTTAAAAATGAGAAATGAGCACATCTTTTTTCTCCTCTATTTAAAATGAAATATCTAAAAAAAAAAAATTTTTTTTTTTTTTTTTTAGCACACAATAATTTTGCTTTCTACTTCTTTCCATTTGCTGATTGTCTTAGGCTGGGTTCTCTAGAGAAGCAAAACCAGTCAAGCATATATATATATATATATATATATATATATTTAGAGAGAGAGAGATTTATCTCAAGGAAATGGCTCAAGCAGTTGTAGAAGTCAGGTGTCATGCTGGAGGCTTTCCCCCTACTCATGTGGCTCCAGGGGCGGACGAACCCAAGATTCACAGGTCAGATGACAAGCTGCTGGCTCACGGTGGTGAAGGCTGATGAATCTAAGATTGGCCAGTGAGAAGGTAGGCTGCTGACCGAAGTCCCAGGAACTGTAGGTCAGATGCTGACAAGCCGAATGCAGGATCCAGAGCCCAGCAAAAGCCAGCAAGCTTTGCCAGAAAGTCTGTATGATATATTGGATGCAGGCCACACACCCAAGGAAACTCCCTTTCAACTGATTGGCTGCTCAAAGCAGATGCCATCATGGAGGTGATCACATTATATCAGATTTCACCATAGAGGTGATTACGTGATTATATAGCTGCCAAACTACAATATAACTGCCAGACCACTGAGAATCACGGGCCAGTCAAGTTGACACACAGATTTAGCCATCACACTGATATCAACTATGACTTTACAAGCCCATAGGGAACACATATTTTTACAAGATAGACATTTTCTTCAGGAGAAGTGTGTTTTCATTAAATTTTAAAGTTCATTAAAATGTTTAGAAAATTCTATATTTACCTACTTGAATGGTCAGCAACAGACTTCTTACACCATTCTTTTATTTGTGTGGTTGTTTCTAATTGTTTTTTAATTATGAAATATTTCGAACCTATAGAGAAAGATAAGCAATATGTTGACAAATATCTTTATACTACCATTCAGCTTTATGAAACATTACCCTTTGGTTACATTTGCTTCATGTGTGAAAGAAGTAAAATATTATTAATACAAATGCTAAGCCCAGTGTATATAACAATCCAGGATCACAATTCTATATGGCACTTCCCAGAACTGATCTTTGTCATGAATTTGTTCTGAATAACATTTGTCTGTTTTTGGAAATTTACTAAATATTCATGGAGTCATAAACAATCTATTACTTTGATATTTTAAAATTTTGTATATATTTTATTATATGTATTTAACCTTTTGAAATTTTCTTTTTGTAAGATTATATATTTAACCCTTTGAAATGTGTGCTTTTTTTGTAAGATGTATCTCTTTGTGTGTAGAAACACACACACACACACACAAACATATATTATGTTTATATGGTATTCCATGGTATCAATTTATCAAAATTTATATATTCTTTTTTTGGGTAAACATTTAGTTCATCTACATTTTATGACCACATACAATGTTCCATTGAACATTGTTTTCCATATACTATTTTGCACATGTGTGGGAAGTTCTCAAGAGTCATGTGGTTCAAGGATTACCAGCATTGGCATCACCTATGATTTTGTGAGAAATTTTGTACAGTCTTACCCTGCTCCAAATATACTGAATTATAACCTGCATTTTTAAGGTCATCATACATTTTATGAACATTAAAAGTTTGAGAAACATTGTTCTGGTGTGTATAATTCAAAACAAAATTGATGGCTGTTACAGTGCTGTCCAGTAAAAATATAATGTAAGTTAAATGTAACTTTGAGATTTTTCTAGTACTCACATCAAAAAATCAAAAGTAATTAGGTAAAAGCGAGCCTTGGTGGTGCAACGCTTAAGTGCTTGGCTGCTAATCGAATGGTTGGTGGTTGAAACTCACCCAACAGCTTTGATCCTGTAAAGATTTCAGCCTTGAAAATTTTATGGGGCACTTTTACTCTGTCACATGGGGTCACTATGATTTGAAATCGACTTGACAGCACCCAAAAACAACAAATTTTATTTTAGTAATATATTTTATATTACATCATATGTCAAAAAAATTTTCCTTTCAACATTTAAGTAAGACTGGTTCTTAGGCGACATTTGGCAATGTCTGGAAACATTTTTGATTGTCATGTCAATGGAATTGCTCCTGGCATCTCAGGTAGAGGCAGGGATGCTGCTGAAATATCAAAGCACAGGATAGTGCCCCACTACAAAGGTTTATCTGGTCTAAAATGTTAATCATGCCAAGGTTTGTTGTAGGTGCCCTCAAGTTGATTTCCAACTCCTTGTGGCCCCATGTGATAAAATAGAACTGCTCCAAAGGGTTTTCTAGGCTAAAATCTTTATGGAAGCAGATCACCAGGTCTTTATCCTGTGGAGGCATTGGGTGAGTTCAAACCATCAATCTGTCACCTAGCAGTTGAGTGCTTAACTGTTGTGCCACCAGGGCTCCTTGCTAAGGTTTAGACACCTTAATGTAAAAAATGATTAATGTGCTATTTTACTTTTTTTTGGTATGAAGTCTACAAAATCTACTGACTTTAACCATTATGGAAAATCACAACTCAGACTAGCCACACTCCAAGTGTTCAATATCCACATTAAACAGCATAGCGTCATAGTGTCATAGCATAAAAGCATCTTAAATTTACTGAATATTGCCAAACTGTTCCTCAAAGTATTTATATTTAACATTTACTCCCACAAACAGTGCATGTGAGTTTCCACTGCTCCACAGTCTCAGCAATGCTAGGAAACTGTCAGATTTTCAAATTATTGCCTTATGCTGATACGTATAAAATGATCTTTTTCTACTGGATTTTTACATTTTCACTTCTCTTATTGCTAGCTTAAGTATCTTTTCTTGTTTATTGACCTTTTGGGTTTCCTCTTCTGTGATGTGCCTTTCATAAACTTTGTCCATTAATTTCATTGAGTTTTATTTCTTACTTATTTGTAGAAATTCTTTTTATGTGTATTCCAACCATATGCTTTTCAGCTTGACTTGATGTTAATTCATCCTTGCACTATCTCAATAAATGCTACTTAGTCATCACGTGTTATAATTTTATCCTGCTAAAGTCAATTCTCTAAGATTGACTTAGAATTTCACATCTATGTTTAAAAGCATGACAGGTCTATACTTTTTTTAAATACTGTTCTTGCTAGTTTTGTAATAAGATTATAAGTGAATTGAATAGTTTTTCCTGTTTCTATTCTCTTAAACACTTTTGTATACTAGATTTTGATAGGTAGTAATTTTTTGTTCAGGGCTTTTATTACCCTTAGACATCTACCGATTTTTTCTGGTAATTAGTAATTTAGGTTATTCTGATACTTTGTAGATCATATTTTCTGTTCTTAATGAATTTTTTACTTCATCATTTTAATTTTAAAACATTGTCACTAAATGTCTTTGGAATACAGAAAGCTTTTAAATGTGTGCACACATAATTCTTTTAATCTCGGGTTATATTCTTCTGTAAATTCGAAAATTGTTTTATTGTGGTAGCTTCTTTATGACCACCAGTTAATTACGTGTTGAATTTTTAGTCTCTGTTTTTAATATGTGTCATCTTCTCACTGCATTGTTTCTTTTTTTTCTGAATTTTGAGAACTCTTCTCAAGCTGTTTTTCACACCAGTAATTTTGTTTTATCATTTGTGTTCTCGACTGCCTTCCACTTAATTTGTAACTCTGCTCTTGTATTTTTTTTTTTTTTTTTGTCTCCAGGCATTACTTTCATAACACAGCATCACCAAGATATATTGCTCTATAGCTCTTTCTTTTCAGGTGTTTTTTTTTTTCTGTCATATGTTTTACAAAATACTTGCAGAACAATATAAAAATATTCTTACACATTTTTGGATATGGGCTATTTATCCAGATTTATGGTTATTTGATAAGAGATAAAATTGAAATACATATAAACTTCTATCCTCATAGGCATTGCTAGTAGGAAATTTCCTTTCTCTGTACCCTGTCTTGAGAAAATTAGATACCCCTGAATCCAGAGCACCACACATTTTCTGCTCTATTCTCTTATTTTTCTCTGTGTTTCCCTTGAAATGCTCTTCCTCCCTGCTTCCCTTCTTACCATTGTTCTTCTATCTCCAGCAATAGCTTTTCAAATGTGTTTATTTGGTAGCAGAAATGCTGTAGCCATTTTGAAAAGTAGCCAAATGCATTGGAGGAATGGATGTTTGTTTTTCTAATTGAAAGATTCTTTGGGTCTCAGAGTTGGAGCAATTTGGTGGGGATGGGGGCTTTGTAAGGAGTCTACTGATCTTTCCTTTAGGCATTCTTTTACCAAGCATTCCTTTTAAATGGTAGGGAGAATGGATTTTAAACAGTTACCTGAGATCCATGATCTATTTATTCCTCTTGGGGAAGGAATACCTCACCACCTCCTAGGGAAAAAAAAAGAAGACAATTGACCCAGTCTAATTTTTAATCAAACAGAGTTTTCTTTAAGTAGACGAATGACATTTGCTATGAGGAAGAGTCCTTATCAATAGAATGCCCTTAGCAAATTATCCCTGGTTAATGATTACTTATAGCAAATAACTCCAGAATCTATAAATTTATAATACATGGCTTCTTGGAGAATACCAAATACGCCATACAACTTTCTGGATATAAAACACTTCCCTCACCAGATGTTACTTACAGATCTCATGTTAAACAATTTTTTTTTGTTTTGTTTTTTTAACTTATAATGGCTATACAATTAATTTTATTACTTTTTAAAATGACATCTTGCCTCTTTTTAATTTAATATAGATGAAGAAAATGGATCACAAGGGAAAAGACGGAGAGTTGGGTGCTTGGAGATTCAGGAAAAAAGCAAGGTTGCGAATCTCATGACAGTGGAATACAGTTTGGGGTGGCTTGATGGACTAGATTCTTGGTCTCCCCCTCTTTCTCACTCTAGTGCTGTCTACTAAGACTTACTTTCTTCCCAGCTGGATTGACTTGCTTCCTTAAATCCAATTTTCAAGTTGTCGAATTTTTTTTTTTTTGCAACGAAGTGCTATATTTTCTCTCTTCCTCCTATTCTCCTCCTCTCCCTTTCCTTATCGGGCACAGTCTATATAAATTATTTGTCAAATAGATGCTTCGGAAAAAAGACTCAGCTTAAAACCTCTTTTATTGGCTTCTTCCTTTTTTAGGCAAATTCATAAATTTGTCTTCTGGTATAGTTCAACGTTTAACTGCATTTCCTTTTCCAGTTGCTCTCCAACCACTGCAAGCCTCCCCACCACATACACGTGAATCAATGTATTTTCTATACAAGACATTAGACCCGGTTCTCACACTAAAAAGCTATAGGATCTGTGGCAAGTAGTTTAGCTTCTATTGATCTTAGACTGTACACTTCTGAAGTAAAAGAGTTAAAGTATAGTTTCCAAGGGTTCTTTTCTACGGTGTCCTTAAATCCAGAATTACAGCTAACTCTAACTATTCTCCATTTAATCACAATAGCATGTTACTTCCTTTTTTCACGCTTTTGTTTACAGGATTCCAAACAATGGAAATAATTTTATATAGTTACTAATATGTCATAGATCCTGTGTACATTTAATAAGAGCCATATAAACCAACATTCTTTTTTTTTTGCAGCATTTATTTTTGTGAAAGATGTACAGTGCTAAAAAGAAATGATGAAGAAACCAGACTCATTTCTCCCCTCATTCATTCACATAGCAAACTTCAAATGTTCATTTTATACAAGTCACTTTTCAAGGAAACTGAAATCTCTGGAAAGTCCTCTAGCCTCTTTGTACCTTAAAATTTCTCCAGAAAAAAGAAACAAAATATTGGATGATATTATCTCTCAAAACAAACAAACAAAAAACCAAACAAACCCACTGTGATTGAGTCAATTCCGACTCATAGCTACTCTATAGGACAGAGTAGAACTGCCCCACAGGTTTTCCAGGAAGCACCTAGTGGATTTGAACTGCTGGCCTTTGGTTAGGAGATGTAGCTCTTAACCACTATGCCACCAGGGTTTCCATATTATCTTTCAGGTCTAAATGTTTCTTCTCTAGGTTGAAAAAATAAAAGATCACTTTAAGGTTCAGGAATAGTGATTGTGTGTTCTGCACTCTTGGGCTCCGTCAGACACACTCAGGTCCTGGCTCTGTGAGTAACCGCACAGCTTTGGCAAGTGACTTAATCACTGTGAAAATCTGGTCCCACGGAGAGGGATAATATATGGTGAACATCTGGCACTTAGTAAACTGGAAATAAATAGTATCATTCTACCTTTCTAATTTATTTTGTTGAAAAATACAATTATTTTTTACATTTATTGGCCCATTTTGTGCCTTAATTAGTAGAATTTGGCTACATAATTTAATTATTTTTGATAATTTAGGGTAATAATGACCTGAAGTCCGTTTCCAAAGCATCAATTACAACACTCCTTGGCAGTGTCTCTTCTGTTCCTTCAATCTGTATTCTATTTTGGCCATTACCATGCAAGGTTGCTTATTACTCCTTGAGTCAAGTTCAGTCTCTTCAGCCTACCACATTAGCTCCTGAACAGTCTTGTCCATATACAATTCTCCTTCACCATAAATTCCACCTAATCTTCGCATCTTCCAATTTCTCGAATATACCCGCTATTTCTCTGCCTCTCAAACCTTGTTCATGCTGTCTACCTCCCTTTAAAACATCCAGCATCCACATCCAACGACTTTACTATCACATCCGTTACTTGAGCTCAGCTCTGTTAACAACAGCACTCTTGTCTGTCACCCTAGAGCCTGATTCTCCATCTTTTGCATTCCTATGCATCTGGACAGGACTTCTTCGGTCGCATTTACACATAGGACCTTACCATGTGGTTATTTGTTTACAATTTCAATCTCACCCCTGAGATCGTAAGTGTTCTAAAGGCTAAGAATGTTTTTAGCATATTTTCTTCACTCCTTCCATTACACTTTATAGTGTCTTGCTCTCAGGAACTGCCCTGACAATAAATATTTAAATGAAAATTTGGTCCTAGATAGGAAGCTTAGGAGGATGGGCTGGGAGCAATTTCTGGGCTTAGAGAAAATGACTTCTCGAAAACTTGTCTGAATTCCTACAGTGAGGAAAATGGTGTGTCAGAATCACATTCCGGGAATTGTGCCAGGCTTAAATTCCGAAGTGAGATGTGTTTGAAAAGGTAACACTGGAGTGTTAGAATCTTTCACTAAAGAAGTGTTAATTGCAGTACTTTAGAGTATGAAAGGGAGCTGAGATATTATCACACACTTCCCAGTCAACCAAAAAAGTATAAGATATAAAATAAATGGGAAACGATTTCTTTGAAAAGGCTGAAACTGCACTATTTTTGTGGTGATGGAAAGAAAACAACTGAGACCTGTAATGTGAAGTATCATAGTATATGGTATTTAACACTCCTATTAACGGTTGCTGTGAGTCGGAATAGACTCGATGGTAATGGTTTTTTTTTAATTAATGACTAAACTTTAAGTTAGCCTCAAGCTCTCTAAACATGTGATTTCTGTGCATTGTCCATTACAGCAAAATATTTCATTTATTAATTCTTAATTTTCAATATGATGAAAATAAGTAAATATCCATTTACCTTGAGAAAATAAACTGTTCTTTCACTGGGTATTACATTTTTGCATTTTCAAAACTTATCCGACTTGAAACACATATTTACAGTAGATCTGTAATTCTGAACATGTCTTAAAACTATCTGGGATATGAAAAATTATCCAAGGAATTCTAAGAGTTTTTTTCAGAGATTTAAAAGGTAAAAAATATTATTATTGATTATATTATATTATATTAAAATCCCGATTGCATAGAAGAAGAAATAGAGATGCAGAACAGGCTTAGTCTAATACTACAGTAAAACTTGCAAAAGCCAGAATCTGTAAGGTAGAAAACTCAAATATTTTCCACTGAACTGAGGGATAGAGAGGTGGCGACCACACCCTGTCAAGGTGGAAAACTTGCAAGACCCGGAAAAGCCAGGCAGTGCCAAAGGGTCCTGTCAATCGGAGGTTTCACTGTATATAGTTTACATAGTGGTCGATGAATTTTTAAAAAATGTTTACGACTGCACATTCCAATACAGTAGCCTTTTGCCATATGTGGCTAGTGCCACATTTTAAAATTACAAGTGGAAAAGCAGTGTAAAAAGTTTCTGCAATTACTGTGTTGCGTGCACAGACTGCCTCAAATCCAAGCAGCAGTAAGACCGCCAGGAACGAGGACTTGATCCAGCTGTGGCAACCACTCCTGGACACTATCCAGTGTGATCCAGCCTGCCCAGTGCTGGCAAAGGGAAAGCCATTATTATGATTTATAGAAAGCCAACAGTAAACAATAGGAAGAGATTCGTGGTTCCACCCCCTACACATAATCTACTTTCACTTTGTTAGGAGAAAAACCCTGCTTATGTCTCAAAGGGGAAGCCACCTAACTGTTCGTCACAAACTGATGTCTATTCTTACATCACTGAGTAGGCGCGACATAGTTCAGGTCCTAGGCGGTCTTCACGCCACGTTGCCCAGGGCCTGCACGGCTTTTCTGCTTTGCTCTGCCTCTGGGCCTTCCTGGGCCTCTGTCGCTGGCTCTGCCCTGTTGCAGGAAGACCCCTGCATAGAGTCTCCTGAGCCTCTGCCAGCGACCGCTGCCTGGGATGTATCCAGGCCTCCGTGGGTAACTTCTGCTTGAAGCTGCACCCCCCCACCTCCAGCCCCATGGCCCTTAGAAGCAATCCCTTCTAGGCCTGCAGGAATTGGCCCCCTGCCCACCTTTAGGCTGGGGCTTTCAGTACAGCCAGGAAGTTTGCGGCTGACAAGGACAGGCCAGCTATATCCCGCACTGTCATTTTCACTGTTGAGGCCTCTGCCACCATCAAAGGTAGGCCACTGAGGCCCAAGCTGCCACTTGCTCCATGGGCTGACCTCACGCGCTGCCACCATCTGCTCTGTTTTTCTCCGTCTTTGGTGTTATCAGCTTAGTCATTTTTATAGCCCTTAGCCTGAATTACATGTCTTTTATTTGGGTCTTGGAGGTTCCCGGCACAGGAACCTCAGGTCCAAAGGACCCACTCCTTTCCAGGATCTTGTTGATCAGATCTCCAAAAACCTTTATGAGACTGGCCACTAATGTAGCAAAATTTCTTGTCAATTTCAAGTATAACTTTCCTAGCAGGATCTTAAATGACCATTCCTCTAGGTAGCTGGTAAACCACTCAGTCCTATTGGTTGGATTACAAGCTGCTTAGGCAGCAAGCAAATCAATCAATCACTTGAGAGATTGCAGCCCAGCTAATCATTTTGGAGAATTACACACCCAGGGCCAGAAAGGTCATATAAGAAAAACCCACTGCACCACAACTCTACACCACTTTATTGTTCTGATAAAACTACTTCTGCTTTCAGCTCTCTAATGCCTAAGATGTTGACCTTCAAGCATTCCATTTCATTTTTTACAACTTCCAATTTTCCTTTTTCATACATTCTACCTTCTGATTATTATTGGATGTTTGCAACTGTTTTTTCTTATTTTGAGTCATACAACATCAGCAAATGAAGGTCCTGAAAACTTTATGCCATCCACATCTTTAAGATCAAGTCTACTTTGAGGAGGCAGCTCTTCCCCAGATGCATTTTGAGTATCTGCCAAACTGAGGGGTTCTTTTTCTGGCATCATATCAGGTAGTGTCCCACTGCTATTCAATAAGGTTTCACTGGCCAATTGTTTTAAAAGTGGATTGCCAGATCCTTCTTCCTAGTCTGTCTTAGTCTGGAAGCTCTGCTGAAACCTGTCCACCATGGGTGACCCTGCTGGTATTTAAAATACTAGTGATATAGCTCTCAGCATCACAGCAACATGTAAGCCACCGCAGTATGACAAACTGACAGACAAGTGGTGAGGAACTGATAATCATATGGGCTACTATACCAGAAATGATAAACGGAAGGGAACAAGATTACATTCATTGTCAAAAAGAACATTTCAAGATATATCTTGAAGTACAATGGTGTCAGCGAAGGGGACTTGAAGCACTTACAGATGAAGATCAAAGATTATAGCCTTCAGTATGGATTACGCCTCAACATAAAGAAAACAAAAATGCTCACAACTGTACCAATAAGCACCATAATGATAAACAGTGAAAATATTGAAGTTTTCAAGATTTCATTGCACTAGGATCCACAATTAACACTCATGGAAGCATCAGTCAAGAAATCAAATGACATCTTGCAATGGGTAAATCTGCTGCAAGAGACCACTTTAAAGTGTTCAGAAAAGAAAATGTCACTTTGAGGGCTAAGGTGTGCCCGACCTGAGCCATGGAATTCTCAATCAACTTATATGCATGCAAAAGCTGGATGATGAATAAAGAAGACCCAAGAAGAAATGGTGCATTTGAAATAAGGTGTTGGCAAACAATATCGAATATAGCATGGGCTGCCAAAGAACGAATCTGTCTTGGAAGAAATACAGCCAAAATTCTTCTAGAAGGGAGGATAGAGAGACTCTGTCTCACCTACTTTGGACATGTTTTCAGGCAAGACCAGTCCCTGGTGAAGAACATCATGCTTGGTAAAGTAGATGATCAGTGAAAAAGAGGAAAATACTCAACAAGATGGATTGACACAGTGGCTTCAACTACGAGCTTGAACATGGCAAAGATTATTAAGATGGGAGCAGGACTGGGCAGTGTTTTGTTTTGTTGTACACAGGGTCACTATGCAGTCAGCACCAACTTGAAGGCATCTAGCAACAACATTTTCCTTTAACTGTCGCATCACATTAAGATGTTGTTGTATTGTAGGGCACATGTCAGAAGAGGGTATCATTTCTAGCAGTACATATAGGGGCATCATAGATGCAGCAGATATCACTGAATATTTTATGCGAATATCATGAGTTACAGTAATACCTATGTAACTTGTAGCTAGTCATTAAATTGACTTACTTATGACCGTTTTAGAGGTCCTTGGGTGGTGCAAACCATTTGCACTGGACTGCAAGCCTAAAGTTTGGCAGTTTGAACCCACCCATTGGCATAGTGGAATAAAGACCTCGCAGTCTGCTAAAGATTACAGCCAAGAAAACCTTATGGAGCAGTTCTACTCTGTAACACATGGAGTTACCACGAGTCAGAATCGACCCAACAGCAACAGATTTTTTATTTGATTATGGTTTTGATTTTAATAAAATTATGTTTTTAGTTGTAAAATATTGACACACTTTAAATTTAAAATGAAAAAATACTACTGGTGCAGAATGGAGTAGACATGGTGAAATTAGTACTGTAAGTCAAAGAAAAAAATTTAATGTGATACTGGAAGAAGGTATGTCACATATTTATGATGAATGACAGTTGCAATAAACTGCATCAGAGCTAAACATAAAAGCTTGTTCATTGTTTCAAAATAATTAAATATAATATAGTGACAATATTAGGAAGCATTTTAAGCACATATGAATTTGACTGGTTTTCAATCAAGAGTCTAGAGTCAACAGAATTATTTGCCTAAAATCATGATTAAATGTCTAACCGAAAGTTTTAAAATTATTTTCAGTGGGACCTGAACTTGTAAGTTTGATCAGCTTTAAAATGGATTGGATTCTTACATGCACATGCACAAAAAAAAGAAAACCATTTTTGATGGAAAGATGGAAAAAAATTATTTCAGTTGTAGAAATTTCATTATAAAATTATAAGGAAAACTGAAAAAAATATTTTGTTAAAAGTGAAATATCTTCAATTAAGCCACTGAACAATTACTCTTAGAACATGAAAACTTTCTATCAATACCAAAGATAAATTTATTCAAAATACACAAAAATTGCAAACACTTTTTTTTTTTTAAGGTTTAGATGAGTTTTGCAATATAAGAGACACTGTCCAATGAAAACTTTGGATGTGTTTTAATTCGAAGGACTCCAAAGTTTTCAAAGAAAAGTCATTTAACAGCCTAAAAGACAGAATTTATAGCATAAGTATTCTTTAATCTTAATCATTTGCCAAGGAAGGATTTTGGCTAGATATGAAAAAATTTGTTTCTATCATGATGTATGGTGCTCCAGGTACCTTAGGTAAAAAATCCGGATTTTTTAGAATTTTAAAATAAGATACTGATGTTTATATTATTGTTTCATTTTTTTTTATATGTATTAAAAATATCTGTCCTCCATTTTCTGAAGCAGACTCTATTAAAAGTAAGGAGAGAGTTGTTAACATTGTTCAGTACATGTGTGCAAAACTATGAATCATAACCACATTTTGGAACTGTTGAGGGAGATAGAGGACAATGAATTGAATGATCTTGTGTTCTTCGCCAATGCTTTTTAGTTGATTTGCAGAAGAATGTTACAAAGATTTACTTTATTATTAACTCAAATTCAAAAAAAAGGAATGCTTGCCAAATAATCAATAATCAATGACAAGATGGCAGTGTGATTTACAGTTTCTTTTTGATAAATTATTGCATACGAGCCAGCTAAATTTGAAGCACCAGAAAAAGGAAAAGATTATTTATGATCTAGATAGACATGCACTAGAATTGATGTTGAAATAGAAAATTTTCATAATACAAATCATCACTGATGACTTTACACATTTTTCCAACATGAATAGATACACAGATTTTAATGACAATTGACCTAAAAAAGCTACAAGAAAAATTTGAAGAATGCTTAGTTGATATTGATAAATGTAAGGCTTTATTTCAATTTATTCAATACCCTTTAATATTTGGCATCAAGAATGCTGAATCAACACAAGAGTTAGTAAATTTTCTTAACTTGAATAGACATAGTTTTGAGACTAACAAAGTTTTGCTTCAAAATTAAAAAAAGTGCTTCTATAATGATAAAAGTTTTTTTTTTTTTTTAAATTTGGATGAAAATATTAAAGCAAAATGATTTCTGGCATTTGATTCAGTTATCTGAAAACTTTTTAATGTTGGGAAACTTGGGTATGAAAAGGTAGTTTTTGAGCTGTACATTTGTGAACCCTACATACAGATCAGAAAACCCTGGTGGCATATGGTTAAGAGTTTGGCTGCCAACCAAAACGCTGGCAGTTTGAATCCACTAGGCTCTCGTTGGAAACCCTATGGGGCAGTTCTACTCTGTCATGGATCGAGTAACCTGATGAAAATTTAGCATCAACATTGAGATGTTTTACGTATATTATACACTACAGATATTTTGGATACATGGAGTTAAATAAAACATATTAATACTAATTTAATAGTTTCTTTTTACATTTTTACATTTTCTTCTCTGATCATTCCCTTTGCCTTAAGCTAACTGAAATCTAGATCTCTGAGGATGCTACAACATTCTGAAGGCTTTTCTGCAACACTGCTTGTGTTCCCTTGCTTCTCATTAATGTTTCCAGACCATTTCTCTCTCTACTCTCTAATGCTCCTCCTCTACAGGTTTGAATGTCATGTTGTTAGGCTGTATCCCCAACTACCCCATTGTTTTTCTTTTTTTGTAGTGATTTTCCAACCATGGTGTCCTTTTCGTTTGGATCCTGGATTACTTTCATCCCCTCCAATACTACTCCTGTTAAAACACCTTTGATATTATATTATCACAAGTTCTCATTTCTTTGACTTACTGTGATAATCTTATTCATCATTCTAATCCTCCCCTTTAATGCCATGGTCATACTACAGATTTTGTTAGTATCAAATTCTCAAATTTACATTTCAAGCATCCTTCTCATTCCCTTTACTGCTCACACCAGCAATATTTTGATCCTGCAGGGACCACCATTCACTGATTTTACAAACATTTCAGTGTCCTTCACTTCCTTCATGGCTTCCAAAGTCAGTTGAAATGTAATGGGCCATCATTATGAAAACCCTGTTATATATACCCTCAACTTTCTTGCCATGTTCTCATTTTGTTGCAGTTCTCTGGCAAGCTGCCAGTCCTAGTTAAATTTAGTTCTCTATCTTCTTGAACCTTGTACTGCTGGACATGAATGTGGCTAGAGAACACACTACATGTTGACATGTCTGACTTTTACCTCAAATGAATCCTAATACTGCCTTGCAATCAAGGTGATATTTACATAAATCTATGATTTCCTCTTTCTCCTGGGTAACTATTTCATACTTTTTCCTTCTCAAAACTTCAAGACCTCCTTTATCATTCTCAACAAATGTACTTCTTCCTGTTTAATGAAAGAACAGAAGGCATCAGAAAAGAATGCAAAAACTCGCTAACTACATATATCTGTATCTGGGCCCATGTATTCTTCCATCCTGTTACTATGGATGAACTGTCAGTGAAACATTAAAGGCCAACGATTTCTCCATTTGTACACATGATCATTTCTCACGAGTAATTGTGTTTGTTGACTATTTAGAAGTACTTCTGTTGAATAAAACTATCCATTAAAGGGAGCCCATCTCTCACTTGTCTTTAAATATATCTTTGTTAAAAACCAACCAAAAAAAAAAAAAAGAACCCAAACACAACAGACTTCAAATGATCCAATTGCTCTTAGAATTGCTTCAAAGTATTAGAGAGGTGCTCAACATTTCTTTCCCTTTTACTTTCTCAGTATCAAATCTGTTAGAGGCACCAAGAAAAGCTAAGGGACTTCTTTTAATACATTTCATATTCAAAACCATAAAATAATTTGCAGGAAATTTGAAAATTCTTAAAAGCAGCTTGAAAACATGTCTCCCAAAACTGCTAAGGCTAGCATAAAGTAGTTTTCAGAATAAGGGAACCCATTGCATCTTATGCTTAGATATGTAAAGATATAGGATGGAATTAAAAAAAAAAAAAAACCCAAACCTGTTGCCGTTGAGTTGATTCCAGCTCATAGTGACCCTATACGCAGAGCAGAACTGCCCGATAGGGTTTCCAAGGAGTGCCTAATGGCTGCAAACTGTTGACCTTTTGGTTAGCAGCCATAGGTCTTAACCACTACACGACCAGGGTTTTGTTAGAATGTTAGGAGAATAAAAAGACAAGACACAGACTAGGAGAAAATAGTTGCAAATCACATATTTGACAAAGACTTTTATGCATAATTGTGAGCTCTCAAACACAGCAGAAAGAAAACAATCCAATTTTTTTTTTTTTAATTGGGTCTTTAGCAATGAGTTTTTAAGACAGTAAAGAAGCATGAAAAGATGTGGCACATTATTACTTGCTTTTTTTTTGTTAGTTTGTCATCAAGTTGGTTCTGACTTAAGACAACCTTATGTATAACAAAATAAAATGTTGTAAAGTAAGTAATCCAAAGTCTCATTGTCCTAGCTTCTAAGGAGCATTCATGTTTTATTTCTTCTAAAACTCATTTGTTTGTTCTTTTATAAGTACACAGTGTATTCAATATATGTTGCCAACACCACAATTTAAATGCATCAATTCTTTTGTCTTCTCATTTTCCAGCTTTTGCATGCATATGAGGAAATTGAAAAGACCATGACTTGGGTCAGGCACAGCTTACTGGGAAAACGCAAATTAATATAGGATATCACTGCATGCCTATTGATGTGGTTAAAACTAAAACTAAAAACAAAATCAATAGAAAAGAATAACCCATCAGGATGTGGAGCAATTGAAAGTCTCATACAATGTTGAAGAAAAGGAAAATGGTATAGGTACTTTGTAAAAAACAGCAGGTTTTTTTTTTTTAAATAAATTTATTAAATATACATCTTTCAGTACTCAAAAATCCCATTCCCAACTACATGTTCAAGAGAAATAAAAGTTTACGTTAAAAAATAAAGGGACAAAAGGCTCTGTGAAAAAGAACAAATAGTGGAACTACCTAATAAAGAGGTCAAAAAATTAGTATTAAGGTTCCTCGAAAGTATCAATGAAAACAAGAAAAAATTCTAGATGAATTCAGAAAAACAATACAAGAACAAAAAGACATACTTAATAAAGAGAACCCTAAACAAACAAACAAACAAAAAACTAGAAATTCAAATGTTTAAAAATAAAATAACAAACAACAACATAATGGAAGGACACAGAAGTAGAATGGAAACAATGGAAGGAAGAATCTGGAAATAGAGGACAAAACCCTTGATATTACTCTGTATGAGGAAGAAAAATGAAGAAAGCCTACAGGTTATATGGGATACCATCAGGAAGAGGAATATATGCACATTAAGAAATCCAGAAGAGGAAGACAGAAGAGTGTAGAATTTTTGAAGGAATAATGGCAGAAAACTTTGAAAATACCATAAAAGATGAGAAGATTTTATTCAAGAAGCTCAATTAATATATAGAATAGACCCCAAGAGAAATTCACCAAGACACATCACACTCAAACTTTCCAATATCCAAAGAGAAAGAACATTCAGAACAGCACAAGAAAAGCAAAATATCACCTACAAAGAAGCCCCATTAAGTGCTGATTTCTCATGAAAAACTCTGCAAACAACGGAAAGGCATATACAAGAATCTGGAAGAAAAAAAAAAAAAACTGTGAACCAAGAATTATATAACAAGCAAAATGGTCATTAAAAAATAAGGATAAAATTAGGACATTCTCAGATAAGCAGAAATTAATTTGTAACCAACAGACCATCCCTACAAAAGTAATAAAAAGATTCCCTCAGATAGAAAATCAACAACATCAGACAACATGAGGTAAATACACACGACAGCATCACCATAATACCAAACCAGGTAAAGATATCACAAAAGTAAAATAAAATTAAAAAATGATTACAGGGAATCTAGGGTACGAAGTTGTAATCAAAAACAACATCAAAACAAAAGAAGGAAAGATTGGTGTAGTTAAGAACTTCCACATGGTGAGGAATTTAAGGCAATTTCAAGATATAACTGTTTTAAAGATATAACTGTTAAAAGTAATCTTCACGATAATCACAAAGTAAATTAATAAATCTACACATCAAAATAATGAAGAAAAAACTCAATAAAGACAAACACGACAATAATAAGCGAAAGGAAAGAACAATCCGTATACAAAAAGAACTCAATACAGAAATAAAGAACAAAGAGTCAATACCACACACAAAAAAAGCATAAACAAAATGGCTGCAGTAAATCCTTTCAATAATCACACTGAATGGATTAAATGCACCAGTCAAGAAACAAAGAATGGCAGAAGGGATAACAAAAACAAATAAATAAAATAACCTATCTATATGTTGCCTACAAGAGACACACTTTAGGCACAAAGACATAAATATGATAAAAATCAAAGCATGGGGGAAAAAAAAAGTACCAAGCAAACAGTAACCAAAAGAGAGCAGGAGTGGCAATATTAATATCTGACGAAAGAGACTTCAAGTAAAAATCTATTATAAGATAGAAGGATAGACATTATATAGTGATAAAAGGAACAATTTACCAGGAACACATAACAATTATAAATATTTATGCACCCAATGCCAGAGCTCCAAAATTTATAAAGCAAACTATAACAGAATAAAAGAAATGAATAGGCAGATCTACAATAATAGTAGGGGATTTCAATATATCACTTTTGATAATAGGTAGAACAACTAGAAAGAAAATTAATAAAGATACAGAAGACCTGAATAACACTATTAACCAAATGGACCTAACAGGCATATATAGAACACACCACCCAACAGCAGCATGAAACATATTCTTCTCCAGTGTACATGGAACATTCTCCAGAATAGACCATATTTTAGGCACAAAGCAAAGCTCAATAAATTTAAAAAGATTGAAATCATACAAAGCATATTCTCTGATCGTACAGTATGAAAGTAGAAATTGATAACAAGAAGAATAAGGGAAAAAATACATGGAAACTAAATAACACTACTAAAAAATTATTGAGTCAGATGAAATAAAAAATGACATTAAAGTATACTTAGAATCAAACAAAATGAAAACAGCATACTAAAATTTTTGGGACACAGCAAAAGCAATGCTAAGAGGGAAATTCATAGCAATAAATCCCTACATTAAAAAAGATAAGTTATTCAAAATCAATAACTTAACATGACAACTGGAACAAATAGAAAAGGAAGAGCAAAGGAAGACCAAAGTTACCAGAAAAATGGAAATAATAAGGATCAGAGCAGAAATAAATAAAATAGAAAACAGAAAAACAATATATAGATCAACAAGACCAGAATTGGTTCTTTGAATAGATAGTAAAATACAGAAACCACTGAATAGACTCACAAAGAAAAAAAAAAAAGACAAAATGTAAATAACCAAAATAAGAAATGAAATTGGAGACATTACAATGGATCCAACTGAGATAAAAAAGGATCATAACAGAGTACTATGAAAAATTATACTCCAAAAAATTTGAAAACCTAGAAGAAATGAACAAATTCCTAGAAGCAAACTATGTACCTCAACTAACAGAAATAGAAGTACAAAATCTAAACAGGCCCATTAAAAAAGAAGAGACTAAAGATGTCATCAAAAAAACTACCAAAAAAAAAAAAAAAAGTGCCCAGGACCAGATGGCTTCATTAGGGAATTTTAACAAACACTCAGAGGAGAGTTGGCCTCAATTCTAGTGCTACAGCTGCTAACCAAAGGGCCAGCAGTTCGAATCTGCCAGGCGCTTCTTGGAAACTCTATGGGGCAGTTCTACTCTGTCCTACAGGGTCGCTATGAATCAGAATCGACTCGATGGCACTGGGTTTTGGTTTTTTTCCCTAACCCATTCTATGAAGTCAGCACCACTCTGATACCCAAACCAGGTATGGACATCACAAAAAGAGAAAACTGCAGACAAATATCCCTGGTGAATATACATGCAAAAATTCTAGCAAATAGAATTCAACAACCTGTTAAGAAAATCATGCTTCACAATCAAGTAGGATTCAAACCAGGAATTCAAGGATGGTTCAACATTGGAAAACCGATCAAGGTAATTCACCACATAAATTAAACAAAGGAAAAGAATCACATGGTCATCTCAATTGATGCAGAAATGGCATTTGATAAAATCCAACACAAATTCCTGATAAAAATTCTCAGCAAAATAGGAATAGAAGGGAAATCACTTGGTATAATTAAGGGCATATATACAAAACCAAAAGTCAACATTATTCTCAATAGAGAAAGACTGAGAACCTTCCCCTTGATAACAGTAATGAGACAAGGATGCACATTATCATGCTTATTGAATATTGTAGTTGAAGTCCTGGTCAGAGTAATAAGGCAAGGAAGAGAAATACAGTATATCCAAACCAGAAAGGAAGAAGTAAAACTATCCCTATTCACAGATGACACGATCCTATACATAAAAAATCCCAAACATTTCACAAGAAGGCTACTGGACCCAATATAAGAATTCAGCAATGTTTCAGGGTAGAAGATCAACACAAAAAAATTAACTAGAAGAATTCGGAAAAGAAATTCAAGAAAACAATACCATTTACAATAGTCCCCAGAATGATAAAATACCTAGGAATAAACCTAACCATGGATGTAGAAGACTTATACAAAACACTACTACAAGAGACTAAAAGATACTGACATAAATGGAAGGACATTCCACGCTCAAAGATTGGAAAAATTAATATAGTGAAAATGTCAATACTACCCAAAGTGATCTATAGATACAATGCAGTCCAGAACTAAATTACAACAACATTCTTTACTGAAATGGAAAAACTAATCATCACCTTTATTTGGAAAAGAAAGAGGCCTCAAATAGCCAAAGCAATATTGGAGAAGAACAAAGTAGGAGGCCTCATGCTTACCAATCTCAAAACACATATTTTTAGACAACTACAGTTTTATAGTTATCAAAACTGCCTGGTACTGGTCCAAAGAGAGACACATAAACTAGTGGAATAAAATTGAGAACCCAGAAATAAAACCATTCATCTAGAGATGACAAATTTTTGACAAGTGTTCAAAGTCCATTTAATGGGGAAGAAACAGCCTCTTTAAAAAATGGTTCAGGAAATTGGATATCTTTTTCCAGAAAAATGAAAGAAGACCTATACCTCACACCATTCACAAACACTAACTCAAAATGGATCAATAGCTAAAACTAAAAAGTTCTTGAAAGAAAACGGGAAAAAACCAATGAGACCTAATAAAAAAAAAGAAAAAATCAAACACAGCTACAAATGCATGAATAGCAGAAGACAAATTAGATAACTGGATCTCATAAAAATTAAATACTTATCCTCATCAAAAGGCTGTCAAAAGAGTAAAAAGACAACCTACAGACTGGGAAAAATCTTCGAGATTGACATATCTGATAAGGGTCTAATATTTAAAACAGAGAGAAAATTTCAACAACTGAACAACAAAAAGAAAAACAACCCAACTGAAAAATGGGCAAAGTACATGAGCAGACACTTCACCAAAGACAATATTCAAGCAGCCAGCAAACACATGAAATACCTTCACAATCATTAGTCAACGTTGTTGTTGTTAGCTGCCTTCCAGTCAGTACTGACTCACAGCGGCCCTATGTACAACAGAATATAGCACTGCCCAGTCCTGCGCCATCCTCACAATCATTGTTATGTTTGAGCTCATTGTTGCAGGCACTGTGTCAATCCATCTAGTCAAGGGTCTTTGTCTTTTTCACTGACCCTCTACCTTACCAAGCATGAGGCCCTTCTCCAGGGACTGGTCTCTCCTGATAACGTGTCCAAAGTATTTGAGATGAAGTATCTCCATCCTTGCTTCCAAGGAGCACTCTGGCTGTACTTCTTCCAAGACAGACTTGTTCCCTCTTCTGTCAGTCCAAGGTATATTCAATATTCTTTGCCAGCACCATAATTCAAAGGCATCAATTCTTCAGTCTTTCTTATTCATTGTCCAGCTTTCACATACATAGGAGCTGATTGAAAATATCATGGCTGGGGTCAGGCACACCTTAGTCCTCAAAGTGACGTCTTTGCTTTTCAACACTTTAAAGAGGTCCTTTGCAGCAGATTTTCCCAAACCAGTAAGTCATTTGATTTCTTGACCACTGCTTCCACGGGCTTTGATTGTGTATCCTTCAATATTTTCTCTGTTTATCATGATGTTGCTTATCAGTCCCATTGGGAAGATTTTTGTTTTCTTTATGTTGAGGTGTAATCCATACTGAAGGCTGTAGTCTTTGCTCTTCATCGGTAAGTGCTTCACATCCTCTTCACTTAAACCAAGCAAGATTGTGTCATCTGTATAACCCAGGTTATTAATGAATCTTCTACCAATCTGCATGCTACATTCTTCTGCATGTAGTCTAGATTCTTGGACTATTTGCTCAGCATACATGTTGAATACGTGTGGTGAAAGAATACAAGACTGATGAACACCTTTACTAATTTTAAAACACCCAGAACTACTTGTTGTATTTGAACAACTGCCACTTGGTCTACGTACAGGTTCCCCATGAGCAAAATTAAGTATTCTTGAAATCCCATTCTTCGCAATGTTATCCATAATTTGTTATGATCTACACACACAGCCAACATCCATTTGACATCAGCAATGATATCCCTTGTTACATGTCCTCTTTTGAATCTGGCTTGAATTTCTGGCAGTCCCCTATTGATATACTGCTGCAACTATTTTTGAATTATCTTCAACAAAATTTTACTTGTGTTATATTAATGATATTGTTTGATAAATTTCTGCATTCTGTTGGATCACCCTTGTTTGGGATGGACATAAACATGGATCTCTTCCAACTGGTTGGCCAGGTAGCCTGTCTTCTGAATTTCTTGGCATAGAAGAGTGAGCGCTTCTAGCCTTGCATTGTTTGTTGAAACATCCCAATTAGCATTCTGTCAGTTCCTGGACCCTTGTTTTTTGTCATTCCCTTCAGTGCAGCTTGGAATTCTTCCTTCAATACCATCAGTTCTTGATCATATGCTACCTCCTAAAATGGTCAAATGTCGACTCTGTGTATTCCTTCCATCTTCTTTTGATGCTTCCTGCTTTGTTCAGTATTTTGCCCATAGAATCCTTCAAAATTGCAACTCTAGGCTTGAATTTTTTCTTCAGTCATTTCAGTTTGAGAAGTGCCATGTATGTCCTTACCTTTTAGTTTTCTAACTCGAGGTCTTTGTATATTTCATTATAACTCTTTACTTTGTCTTCTCGAGCTGCTGTTAGAAATTGTCTCTTCAGCTGTGTCGGTTCATCATTTCTTCTACTCACTTTAGCTGCTTTAAGTTCAAGAGCAAGTTTTAGGGTTTCGTCTAACGTCCATTTTGGTAATGTCTTGTTTTTCCTTTTCTTTCTTCATGTATGATATTCTTGATGTCATTCCACAACTCATTTGGTCTTTGGTCATGAGTGTTCAATGCATCGAATCTATTCTTGAGATGGTCTTCAAATTCGGGTGGGATATACTCAAGGTGGTATTTTGGTTCTTGTGGACTTGCTCTAATTTTCTTCAGCTTCAACTTGAACTTGTGTATGAGCAACTGATGTTCTGGTGTGCAGTTGGCCCTTGACCTTATTCTGACTGATGATATTGAGCTTCTCCGTTGCCTCATTCCACAGATGTAGTTGATTTGATTTCTGTGTTTTCCATCTGATGAAGCCCACATGTATAGTTGTAGTTATGTTGTTGAAAAAGGGTATTTGCAATGAAGAAGTTGTTGGTCTTGCAGAATGCTCCCATGAGATCTCTGGGTCATTTCTATCACCAAGGCCATATTTCCCAACTACCAATCCTTCTTTGCTTCTGATTTTCACATTCCAAACACCAGTAATTATCAATGCATCTTTATTACATGTTCAATCAGTTTCAGACTGCAGAAGTAGGTAAAAATCTTCAATTTCCTCATCCTTGGCATTAGTGTTTGGTGCATAAATTTGAACAATACTTGTATTAACTGGTCTTCCTTGTAGGCATATAGACATTATCCTATCATTGACAGAATTAGACTTCAGGATAGATTTTAAAATATTCCTTTTGACCATGAATGCAATGTCATTCCTCTTCAATCTGTCATTCCCAGCATAGTAGACTATACAATTGTCTGATTAAAAATGGCCAATACCAGTCCATTTCAGCTCACTAATACCTAGAATGTCTATCGATCTTTATGAATTCCATTTTTGATGACTTCCAATTTTCCTAAACTAATACTTTATACATTCCACATTCTGATTATTAATGGATGTTTGCAGCTGTTTCTTGTTATTTTGAGTCATGCCACATCAGTAAATGAAGGTCTTGAAAGCTTGACTCCATTCATGTCATTAAGGTGGACTCTACTTTGAGGAGGCAGCTTTTCCCCAGTCAAACTTTGAGTGCCTTCCAACCTGAGGGGCTCATCTCCTGGCACTGTACTAGTCAGTGTTTCACTGCTATTCACAAGGTTCTCACTGGCCAATTTTTTTTCATAAGTAGACTTCCAGGTCCTTATTCTTAGTCTGTCTTAGTCTGGAAACTCCACTGAAACCTGTCCACCATGTGTGACCTTGCTGATATTTGAAATACTGGTAGTATAGCTTCCAACATCACAGCAATACGCAAGCCACCACAGACACATGGGGGGAACCATACACACATATATAGTTCAATTTATATCTATCTGTATGAGTTTAGTTCATAGTGGAATAAAAATGAAATTCCACGTTGGTTGGAAAAGAAATACTATTTGATAAATAGAACTGGGATTATGGGCTAGCCATATGGGGAAAAATGGATTCCTACATTTTTTATATGGAGATAAATTTCAAATGAGTAAAAATTATCATAAAAGGCATTGTTAAAAATGAAGCAAAGAAACCATAAAATAAATACTAGAAAACATACAAGACTTATTTATTGTGATCTTGAAAAGGTATAACTTCTCTAAACACCAAAGTAAACTGAACATTCATAAAAGAAAAAAGTGATCAGTCTGTGGAAAAATTAAAATTGTTGGCATATAGGAAAAGACTAAACTCTACTCAAAAGAGAAAATGAAGGCTATTTTAGTCACTCTAATAACAATCAAGGTCCGTAAATCAATAAATGCTTAATAAAAATAATATGTAAAAGACCAACAATGAAAAGCACATTGATTTTTAAATGTTTAAAAATATTCACAAACTCATCACAAGAAAAAGAGAAATTAAAACACCATATTACCCACATAGTATTGATGAGAATCTATAAAAACACTCATTCTCATACGTTGTTGTAGGAAATTTAAATTTGAACAATCTCTTGAGAAAATAATTTGGCAAACATAAAAATACACATACGTTTCAATTCAGCAATTCTACTTCTAGGAATTTATCCAACAGTTGTGCTCTGTATTAGTCAGGGTTTTCCCGAGAAACAGGAATGACCAACTGCATAGATATACATTGAGAGAGAGAGACAGAGATTTTAAGGAATTGGCACTTACAAGTGTGGGGGCTGCCTAGTCCATAGACCCAGCTTTGGGCTAGAGACTCTGGCAAGATTGCTAAGAGCCTTGATGCACAATCATTTTCCCTTGGGAAACCTCAGTTTTTGTTCTTAAGGCATCAACTGATTGGATGAGGCCCACCTTCATTATGGGGCGTGGGTAGTCTGCTTTGCTTAAGATCAACTGATTAAAATGTTAGTCACATGTAAACATCTTCATAGCAATACCTAGGCTAGTGTTTGACCTAAAAAGTCTGAACCATAGGCTAGCCAAGTTGATATATAAAATTAACCATCACGTACTCTTATACGTAAAAATAAATAAATAAAATGTATACTAGTATATTCATTGCAGCCTTGTTCATCTTAGCAAAAACAATGTGAACAACCTAGATATCCATTGTTAGGCAGCTAGTAAAATAAACTGTGGCACATTCATACAACGTGATGCCATGTAGTCAATTAAAGATATTTTCCATGGGACGGAATGGCATTTGAGATATATGGTTAACAGAGGTAAATAGGTAGAAAAGAGTCAGTCCTTCTTAGGCACTAGTCTCTATTCTAGGTACTAGGAATTTCAGTGGTTTTGCCTTCAAGCAGCTTATATACTGATAGTAGGAGACAGGCAATATGTATGTAAGCAAATCAACTAATTAATTTTAAGAGGTAATCTTTTAAAATTGTTTTTTGGAATGTGGAATGTATGAAACAATAATGGGATCAAACATACCTTGTATTATGAGGATGGCGCAGGATTGAGCAATGTTTCCTATTGTTATATATAGGGTCACTATGAATAGCAGCTGACTGAAAGGCAACAAACAACGGCAACAATTTGAAATACTAAGAATTTCTGTAGACAATATAAAAGAGAGAAATGGAGTAGAGTATCACCAGAAGCGGGTATGGTGCTAATTTGGCAGGAGTGGGGAGATGAGGTGAAGGTTTTGGAGAAAACTTTGGTTAAGTATGGCAAGACGCCTATTAGACATGTATACAAATAAAAATATGCTACTTTTTGCATTTGTTGCAAAAATATTTTATATATATTGCTTCATTTATATTTTTACAAAATATCTCTGGAAACATCATTTGGTACCAGTGATTGCCTCCGAGAAAACGAAGGACTGGGTGTGAGAAACATAGATTTTTCTCTGTATCACATTTGCACCATTTCTTTGTTTTGGAAATCCCATTACCTATATCATCTATTGAAATAAATATGTACATGAATATGTATACTTAGATAAATAAATACACTTGGAAGTCTAATGTGATCTCAGTTCCTACACGTTAGTGATGGTTGGGCATAATTTTAAGATGCTAACAATTTTAACTTAATTTTAACAAGGTAAAAAAGAAAGATGAGAAATGAAAACTCTAATTTCATGTAATACTTTTAGGGTATAGGTGGAAATACCTTTTAGAGAATCCACTGACACAACATTTCATAGGAAAAGTTCTTCATAGTAAAACATTACCTTGGGAAAATTCTTTTTTGGAAGTGGGAAGGTATTTGGATATCTGAAAAATTTAAATTATATCTAATTTTAGAAGTTACTGGATACCTTATCTCCATATACATTATCTCCATAAAATATCTCTATAAAATATATATACATTGTATGAAATACAATGTTTTTTTATTGTAGTGAGCTTAATGAAACAGACAAACGAGGACTAACAAATACATATCAGCAGAGCAGAGGCCTTATGACTCATATACAGCCCTTCAGATCTGAGGGTGACCGTACAGCATTCATGCAAACCTCTAGAAACTTTACTGAAGTATCTGTTTGTGAAATGTTGATCAAAGTGCTGCAAAAGAAGAGCATTTTTCTTTCCTCTAAATCTATTTCAGATCTTATGTATTTCAGACATAATCTTCGAACAGGAGAAATTTAGGTATTTTTCATTACCACTCTAAAAATGCAATATGTAATAATTTATTTTCCATATAACTTCAAAATACATATATATTAACTTACTTGTGTGAAAAGCTTAACTGTGTGGTTTGCTTGCTGTCTTCTCAATAAAATTTTATACCCTCATAAGATACTAGGGATAAAGATTTTCTGAGTAGCATATGGCGAAAATTTGTAGGTTTTAAAAATGTAATTACAGTTTGAGGGGAAACAATGAGATAAATTCATTCCTTATACTATTTTCCTTGAATGAAACTTTAGTTGACCGGTGAAAATGTCTGTTAGAGAATTTATTGGCACATGAACAATTTGCCATAGAAATCTTCCTTCTCAAATTCACCATGAAGTTCTCGGCTTCAAGTCCAGATTATTTCACAACTAAAATATCCTGCCAGGATAATTCTTATTTAAAATTTGGAAGTCAAATTCACTTTTAAAGTCATTCTGCTCACAAGGTTAAATCTATTTTATTATTAAAAATACTCTGATGTGATTAGCAATCACTAGCAAGAGTTTTTAATCTAAGACCTTGCAGGTGCAAGCTTTATTTCATATTCTGTGCTTTAAGATGTAGTAATTGTCTCTCTTGAATTGTTAGGTTTATTTATTGTATTTGAAAGCCTTGAATTGTTATTCCTTTATTTGGAAATTTTGCTTATAGCATCACATATAAATAGAAATTCATACCATTTAAAAACTCCCTCTCTCTGTCTTTCTTCACACTTCCCTCCCAAGCCAACAAAGAAAACAAACAGGATTTTAATTTGGAATTCAAGTCAAACATATTCTCATTTATTCCCTCTTAATACAAGTCAAACCAAAAATAGAAAGCTTCTTTGATCCTATACTCCTCCACTTACTACTCTGATCTCTAAACTCTCCTTCAGAGTCAAGCTTCTAATAGATCATACACTCAAGTTGTCTCCACTTTTTCTCCTTCTGTTTTCTGCTCAATCTTTTCTTCAAATTCCGTGACTCCTGGAAGCTCCTTATGAGAAAATCTTCAATTGTCTCCACTTGCCTAATTTAACAAGCACAGTTCAGCCATTATCTTGCTCTTGCCATTTCAAAGTACCTAACATTTCCCTCAGTTTTTAGTCACTTTCATTAACTTCTGGAAACCCTTTTTTCTGAGCTTTAGATAACGATTGACTGTATTTAATAGAAAAATACAACAACAACAAAAAAATGGCTAAAACAAGTTTACTTCTTCCCATAAAAAAAAAAAAAAAAAAACAATAATGGGGTTAGGAACCTCAGGGCTACTGTGGTAGCTTCAGGCTATCATTTTAGATCCAGGATCCTATTTTTCTGTGTTACCACTCAAGGTCACCTCCTGGATAAATTTGGCTGCAGGAGCTCCAGCTATTGTATCTACAATCAAGGCCAGAAGCAAGAGGCAGACAAAGGGACAAAATGGTCCTCCTTTCAACTGAGTAAACTCTTTTAGATTAACTTGTTAATCCACATGTCACTCTTGGGAGACAACATAGTTATACAGCCAAGCCTAATACAAGGAAGGCTGGGAAATAAACTATTTTAACAGGAAGATTCACCATCTGGAATGAAATTCAAGTTCTTTTAATGAAGAATAAGGGGAAGAAGGGTGTTTGTGACTAAATACGCTTGCCAGGCTCACTTTCTCACAAATGTTGTTCCAGTATGTATGTCCCCTCTCTCTTGCCTCTATAATGTCATGCTTTATCCTAGCTTTTTATTACCAGAATTTAAACATATTTAAACCTCTTCTCCCTTAAAATAATAACTTGAGCTAGGTTTTCAGATTATAAATCGCAGCTCTACCACTTACTAACGTTGAGAACTGAGGGTAGTTATTTAACCTCTCTATTCCCCAATTTCCTCTCCAAGTAAAACAGTATTAATAGTAGTTCCTACCTAGTAGTTGTGGAGAGGGTTTAAAAAAGTTAATATTTATAACACACTTAGACATTGTCTACAATAAACAAACAAACCTGTTGCCGCCAAGTTGATTCTGACTCATGGCAATGCCATGTGTGTCAGAGTAGAACTGTGCTTCCTAGGGTTTTCACTGGCTATAATCTTACTGTCTTGGGCTGGGTTCTCTAGAGAAGCAAAACCAGTGAAGTGTATGTATATATATCTCAAGCAAATAGCCCACGCAGTTGTAGAGGCTGTAACATCCCAAGTCTGTGGTTCAGGATAGAGGCTTCTCCTGACTCACGTAGCTGCAGAGTCTGGCAAACCCAAGATCAGTAGGTCAGATGACAGGCCTCTGGCTCACAGGCTGTAGAGGCTGATGAATCCCAAGATCGGCAGGCAAGACAGAAGGTAAGCTGCTAGCTCAAGTCCCAAGAACCAGAGTTCAGATGAACAGGAGCCAGCTGCAGGATCCAGAGTAAGCAAGAGCCCACGAGCTTTGCGGGAAAGTCCACCTATATTGGATTCAGGCCACACCCCCAAGGAAACTACCTTTCAACTGATTGGCTATTCATAGCAGATCTCATTGTGGAGGTGATCACATTATATCAAATTTCATTATGGAAGTAATCACATCATACGACTGCCAAACCACCAAGAATCATGGCAGAGCCAAGTTGACACACAACCTTAACCATCACACTTAAAGAAGTAGATTGTCAGGCCTTTCTTCTGCGGCATTGCTGGGTGGAGACAAACTGCCAATCCTTTAGTTAGTGGCTGAGCACAAACTGTGTCACCGAGGGATCTGTCTGGCACATAGTATGTGCTATATTATTGACACAGATGCTGCTTATAGCTTATGAACTCACCATTATTCTGATCCACTCAGAATGTGAATCGGAGTGCTGGGCCCTCTAACAGTGAGCATAGTAGCAAGAGTAATATTCGGCTTCTATGTTCTCCATCATTTTGGCCAAAGAGGTAAATCTACCTGCTGCTAGGCCCAGTGTTCATTGTCCTCCAGGCAACTTTCGAGACTACATGCTTTCCATTTCTGTTTTCATCAGTCATCGACAAAGTGTAAAGCCCCATCATTCATTCTCTAATACGCTGTCATCCTAAATTCTTACTGTCCCTGCCACAGTGCCTAGAATCACAGCTTCATCACTGGCAAATTCCTTAATTTGCAAACCCTTCATTTCCTTGTGTGAAACTCCCTCTCTGATGAGAAAATTCAATTAGCACAGTATTTCCAAGAAGTGGCTGTTTCCTTCTTCACATTTCATGGCCAGGAGGTGAGATGTTGTTCCTACTCCTTGTTGCTACATCCAGATCGTTACTCGTCCATGTCAAAACCAAACTCATTGTCATCGAGTCGATTCTAACTCATAGTGACCCTGTAGGACAGAGTAGAACTGCCCCATAGGGTTTCCAAGGAGTAGCTGGTGGATTCAAACTGATGGCCTCTTGATTAGCAGCTGATCTCTTAACTGCTGCACTATCAGGGTTCCATTACTTGTCCAGCTTCTTGAAAAAACAAAAAAATCTAGTTAAGCCCCCATTCATATGTATCACCTAATCCCTCCTTGTGTTTTTCTTTCAGTGGCTTCCGAATAATTCTCACTGATCTTCCTGGCTAGGTAAAATTCTCCAATTTTGTACTTTCAGAGCACTTGGTGTATCTTCTTAACTGATCTTTTTGCAGTTCCATTTTCACATTTGTTTATGGGATCACTTGATTAATACCATTCTTTGTTTGACTCTCTCTCTTGCCAAATGAGAGAGAAACTCCAGGAGAATCACTAGAGGGAATTGGAGTGACCTACAAAATGATAGATTTGTATCCGTTTCTCAGTTGGCTAGGTAATGGCCTACAGATCAGATCCTGTCTTATGTGAGCAGGAGAGAAAAGAATTAGAAAGAGTGGATAGGCATGTGAGAAGGGCAGGCAGTGGTGCACCCCAGCTGCTCACCATTTGTTGAGGCCAGTATGTGAGCATTTCCTCTGGAGCAAGAACACAAGCAAAGATAGCCAGATTTGAGTCCCCTTAACTTTATCCACGGAGCACTGGAGGCACAATGGTTAAAGTGCTTGGCCGTTAACCAGCAGGTCAGAGGTTCAAACCTACCAGCTGCTCCTTGGGAGAAAGATGTGCCAATCTGCTTCTGTAAAGATTATAGTCTTGGAAACCTTATAGGGCAGTTCTACTCTGTCATAGGTTTGCTATGAATCAGAACCCAGTTGATTGCAATGTGTTTGTTTTGGATTTAACTTTCTCAACAGGAAGACACTGTAGAACTGAGCAGGGTAAAAAAGGTTGACACCCATTTGAAATCACCCTTAGGGTTTTCCAGAAAACTTACCCATGTTGACCATGAAAGAACGAGCTTTTGAATGCCTGACACTCACAGAGGGTACTAATGGGCAGATAAGAGTGAAAGAACCAGTGATGACCAACACAAAGGGGAAGAATTATCCTGTAACCCTGGGAAGTGGAGTCTTAAAGAGGGAAAGTGGATGCAGATCAAAGTGAGACTCCATCCATCTCCAGGCATCCATGGGTAAATGCAAGCGTTAAATTGAGTGTGAGATTGAAATTTCAAATTTCACTTAAACTTTTAATAACTGCTGTTGTTGTTGTTAGGCGCCATTGAATCAATTCAGACTCATAGCTACCCTATGTACCATAGAATGAAACACTGCCCAGTCCTGTGCCACTTTTACAATTGTTGTAATGCTTTTGCCCATTGTTGCAGCCACTGTGTCAATCCATCTTGTTGAGGGTCTTCCTCTTTTTTGCTGACCCTATACTTTACCAAGCATGATGTCCTTCTCCAGGGACTGATCCCTCCTGACAACATGTCCAAAGTATGTAAGATGCAGTCTTGCTATTCTTGCTTCTGAGGAGCATTCTTGTTGTGCTTCTTCCAAGACAAATTTGTTTATTCTTTTGGCAGTCCGTGATATATTCAATATTCTTCACTAACACCACAATTCAAAGACGTCAATTCTTCTTCAGTCTTCCTTATTCACTGTCCAGCTTTCACATGCATATGATGTGACTGAAAATACCCATGGCTTGGGTCAGGTGTGCCTTAGTCTTCAAGGTGACATCTTTGCTCTTCAATACTCTAAAGAGGTCCTTTGCAGCAGATTTGCCCAATGCAATGTATCTTTTGATTTCTTGGCTGCTGCTTCCATGGGTGTTGATTGTGGATCCAAGTAAAATGAAATCCTTGACAACTTCAATGTTTTCTCTGTTTATCATGATGCGGCTTATTGGTCCAGTGGTGAGGATTTTTGTTTCCTTTATGTTGAGGTGTAATCCACACTGAAGGCTATGGTCTTTGATCTTCAACAGTAAGTGCTTCAAATCTTCTTCACTTTCAGCAAGCAATGTTGTGTCATCTGTGTCACTGTGAGTCAGAATTGACTCAACAACAATGGGTTTAATAACTGTAACTGTTCAAAATATAAACTAATCCCAAGTTGGTAGGGTTGAGAAAAAAAGAGATTCAGCAATCATGATTGAAAATCCATGATTGAAAAAAATATTATATCACTGAGTTGGTGCTTTTTTAATAAACCAGTTACATAGCCACGCCCTTTTGACTTAAAAAAAAATATTTTACACATGTACTTCCATTTGATCTTCAGAACGATCCTGTGGAATAGGTAAGTACCTAAAGTAAGTAAAGGTTACAGTTGATATCAATTGGCCAATTCTTTGGGCTACCTAGAACTTTGTGCTGGTAAGGCCAATGTGAGGTGGCAAAATCTTTCAGCGAAAGCATGTTTTCATCATAGACTGCTGCCATAGCCTTTTGAGGTGTATTTGAGATATGATGAGCATTTAGGTGAGAATATGCTATTCTAGGTTTCTGGGTGAGATAAATGGTTTGCTGTGAGCTACTAACCGAAAGATTGTTGGTTCTAATCCACCCAGCAGCTCCAAGGAAGAAAGAACTGGCAATCTACTTGCATAAGATTAAAAAACTAGTTTGCCACTGCCTTAAAATTCTAACTCATAATGAGCCCATCTCTGTCAGAATTGAACTTTACTCCATAGTGTTTTCAATGGCTATGATCTTTCGAAAGTAGATTTCTAGGCCTTTCTTCAGAGACACCTGTGAGTGGATTCAAACCTTCAACCTTTTTGTTAGTAGTCAAGTGCTTAACCCACCCAGAGGTTTAGAAGACAGGCCTGGTGATCTGCTTCCAAAAAAGTCGGTGAAAACTTAGAAACCCAGTGAAGTGGTTCTACTCTGCATATACGGGATCACTGTCGTGGATTGATTAGTGTTCCTCCAAAATATCTGTCAACTTGGCTAGGCCATGATTCCCAGGATTGTGTGATTGTCCATCATTTTGTCATCTGATGTGATTTTCCTATGTGTTGTAGATCCTATCCGTATGATGCTAATGAGGTGGAATTAGCAGCAGTTATGTTAATGGGGCAGGACTCGGTCTACAAGTTTAGGTTGTGTCTTAAACCAATCTCTTTTGAGATATAAAAGAGAGAAGCAAGCAGACACATGGGGAACTCATACCACCAAGAAAATAGTGCCAGGAGAAGAATGTATCCTCTGGATCCAGGTTCCTGCACTAAGAAGCTCTTAGTCCAGGAGAAGATTGATGACAAAGATGTTCCTTCAGAGCTGAAAGAGAGAGAAAGCCTTTCCCTGGAGCTGGACTTGTAGCCTACTAGATTTTGAGAGAATAAACTTGCATCTGTTAAAGCCATCCACTGCAGTATTTCTGTTACAGCAGCGCTAGATAACTAAGGCAGTTGCCATAAATCGGATTCGACTTTAACAACAAAAACAACAGGGACTCCTTCTGTAAGATTACAACAATTGAAAACCCTATGGAACACAATTCTGCTATAAAATGCATGGTGTTGCCATGAGTTGGGATTGACTTAACGACAACGGGTTTGTGGGTTTTTTTTTTTTTTAATGCTCCTGCTTTATTTGGAAGCCCTGGTGGAGTAGTGTTTAAGAGCTCAGCTGCTTACCAAGAGGTCAGCAGTTTGAATCTGCCAGGTGCTCCTTGGAAACCCTATGGGACAGTTCTACCTGTCCTATAGGGTTGCCATGAGTCAGAATTGACTAGACAGCAAAGTTTTGTTTTTTTAATTTAATTTATGCAATTTAGGTTCAAAATTGTTTACTTACTAACATCTTTATGTCAGTGACAGGAACTATTTACGTAGAAACTAATGATTTAAGAAATCTCACAAATCTCAATAAAATCTGTCCTGCATGTATATACACTAGTTAAGCAACTTGACCTTAAATTGTTCATGCTAATGGAGAACAACAAAGCAGTTGTTGTGACAAAAAGTAAGCATTATTTAAAGAAAATAAACTGTTACATTCAGTTCTAATATCTATATCTATGGAAATTATTAGTTATTTTTCTCATTAAGACAACTGAAAGAATGTTAATCTGATAATTAAGCAGAAATAGGATATATAGGTTGTATTAAATTATATTTTATTATTTATGACAGCATTTACTATTTTACCATATGGACCTAATGTTCTATAAGTACCTCCCTCTGCACTTAAAAAAAATGAATTAATGCATTTTTTTCTTTCCATTTATTAATGTGCCAAAAACCATCTTTGGAAAAAAAACTAGAAAGCCAGAAATTTGATAGTATAGTTAGTATTAAAAAGTCTTATTATTGGAAAATAGTCCTCCTGTCCCCAATGTTTGAAAAGCTGATGGAATTCCATGAGTAAAGTCGTGGACCTTAAAGTTAATTGCTGGGATCCTACCTGGGGAAAGAATTATTATTATTATTTAATTTTTATTGTGCTTTAAGCAAAAGTTTACAAATCAAGTCAGTCTCTCATACAAAAATTTATATATTGTTGTTGTTGTTAGGTGCCATCAAGTGGATTCTGACTCATAGCGACCCTATGCACAACAGAACGAAACATTGCCCGGTCCTGTGCCATCCTTACCATCATTGCTATGCTTGAGTTCATTGTTGCAGCCACTATGTCAATCCACCTCGTTGAGGGTCTTCCTCTTTCCCGCTGACCCTGTACTTTGCCAAGCATGATGTCCTTGTCCAGGGACTGATCCCTCCTGACAACATGTCCAAAGTATGTAAGATGCCATCTCCCTATCTTTGCTTCTAAGGAGCATCCTCGCTGTACTTCTTCTAAGACAGATTTGTTCATTCTTTTGGCAGTCCATGGTATATTCAGTATTCTTCGCCAACACCACAATTCAAAGGCGTCAACTCTTCTTTGGTCTTCCTTATTCATTGTCCAGCTTTCACATGCATATGATGTGTTTGAAAATACCATGGCTTGGGTCAGGTGCATCTTAGTCTTCAGGGTGACATCTTTGCTCTTCAACACTTTGAAGAGGCCCTTTGCAGCAGATTTGCCCAATGCAATGCTTCTTTTGATTTCTTAACTGCTGCTTCCATGGCTGTTGTGGATCCAAGTAAAATGAAATCCTTGACAACTTCAATCTTTTCTCTGTTTACCATGATGTTGCTCATTGGTCCGGTTGTGAGGATTTTTGTTTTCTTTGTGTTGAGGTGCAATCCATACTGGAGGCTGTAGTCTTTGATCTTCATTAGTAAGTGCTTCAAGTCCTGTTCACTTTCAGCAAGGAAGGTTGTGTCATCTGCATAACGCAGGTTGTTAATGAGTCTTCCTCCAACCCTCATGCCCCTTTCTTCTTCATATAGTCCAGCTTCTTGTTTTATTTGTTCAGCATACAGATTAAATAGGTATGGTGAAAGAATACAACCCTGAAGGACACCTTTCCTGACTTTAAACTGATCAGTATCTCCTTGTTCTGCCTGAACAACTGCCTCTTGATCTATGTAAAGGTTCCTCATGAGCACAATTAAGTGTTCTGGAATTTCCATTCTTCGCAATGTTATCCATAGTTTGTTATGATCCACACAGTTGAATGCCTTTGCATAGTCAATAAAAAATTTATATACACCTTGCTATATACTCCTATTTGCACTTCCCCTAATGAGACACCACACTCCTTCCCTCCACTCTCTGTTTTCGTGACCATTTGGCCAGCTTGTCCCCCTCTGCCCTCTCATCTCCCCTCCAGAGAGGAGCTGCCCACATAGTCTCATGTGTCTACTTGGTCCAAGAAACTCACTCCTCACCAGTATCATTTTCTGTCCCATAGTCCAGTCTAATCCCTGTCTGAGGAGTTAGCTTTGGGAATGGTTCCAGTCTTGGCTAACAGAAGGTCTGGGGACCATGACCTGCGGGGTCCTTCTAGTTTCAGTCTGACCATTAAGTCTGGTCTTTTTACAAGAATTTGAGGTCTGCATCCCACTGCTCTCCTGCTCCCTCAGGGGTTCTCTGTTGTGTTCCCTGTCAGGGCAGTCATCGATTGTAGGGAAAGAATTATTTTATCTTCAGTAACTTTGTGGTTTCCTTGATCTAACTTTGGCTGATTCCAATGTTTTCTTTCTTCCCTTTAACCACATTATTGTGAACAAACAATTGTCTTAATGTACAAAGAATAATAAAAAAATAGCAAAGTGTTTTCTACTTACTGAATTCACAATTTAACAGACTTCAGAGTTAAAGCAGGCAGGCATTGCACTGAGGTTAAAAGAATACAGAGAATATTAACATGTCTTTCAAGTAAAGATTATACTTGTATTCATAAAATTTCCTTAATTTTTTTTTATCTCTAACTCCTTAACTCTGGGTTAGAAGCCCTTCCTGTATCTTTGTAACTGTACTTCCTCTACCATGGGATTTTAAAAAGTATATTGCAATTTTAAGTTCATTTTATTATAACTTTCTTACTATATTTTAAGTTCCATAAGGACAGGGCAGACTGTATCCATCTTGCTCAATATTGTATTTCCAGCAAATGAGCACAGATTTTGGCACAGGCTAAGTTCTCATTTACATGTAAAGAGCTGAGTGAATGGAGAAACGAAAGGAGAGAGCCCTAAAAGAATAATGGAAAAACTTTAAATGAAAAAAATATATATTTTATAGGGAACAATTAAAAAAAATGTTTCTCTTTTATAATCAAATCCCTATCTTCGCTATAAACAGAAGTAAATATAGAAATTAATTAGGAAACTAAGCTAGGGCAAATGCATTTAACAGAAGAAAGAGTGTGTACCATAGCGATTTAAATAAAACCAGCAATGGAGTTTGGCATGATTATAGACTTGAGAACAGATGTACATATTTGAACTCCCGGTTCCTCATATTTCTCTTATTTAATTAATGTAGTTAAATCATCGTGCTTGTTTTAGTGAATATTCAGTTAGATGCTTGAAATAATGTTAACATTTATGAAACAGCAGTAAAGCTGTAATTTATCTGGTTTGTTACTTTCAGACAGAATTCTAATATACTACCAACTTTTTAAAAGTCAATCTGTTATTTAATTGCAAAATACAAGTTGTAAAATCAGTACAGGTTGAACTTAAAAGTCACAAATAAGTAACCAGAAAATTAATGATTAGGAAAATAAAAGGCTAATAAATGAAAAAGATTCGGCTTATTACTATGCAATGCTTTCTGATAAAATAAAATGTTACATACTGATAAATTAAAATATTAAAATTAAGAATCTCAACTTTATATTAAATGTGAATAAGTAAAGCATTTTAATTCAATTTTTGTATTGTGAAACTCATAAGAAGCAACAGAAATCAAACAAACAAAATAACAGAAAACATAACCTTCAATAAAACAAAGAAATAACCGTAACCTCAGGTCCTCAACTATGAAGAATATGTGCCAAATACCTGGAATTGGTGCCAAAATTAGAAAAAAATTTCCAGAACTACAGCTTTTTCTTCAGATCTTTGGCTAAATCCTATTTTGAAATGTGATAACCCTGAAGGGTTTCATGTCCCATTTCTCCATTCCCCTCAACGAATATATCCTAAAGCAAGTGTAAGGTAGCTTAAATGAATGTTCTGTTAACTTACTAACACCTCCCTTCTGCCTTCCATCATAAGAGCATCTTGGCCCACTGCATGTGCTTCTAGTATTTAAATGCACTTATTTTTCATACAACATGGCCACTAAACTCAAGCCAATACTTCATCTGGTGCTCAATCTCTTCCAATGCTGGAGGAAAAATTGGCCCCACTGAATTTATCGAGAAATAGTACACTGAGCTTCAAGTGGAACGTTTCCAAATGATCTTTCCAGAATAAATTTTCATATTTCTAATTTTCACCTCATGAATTCACAAATAATGAGATTCTCCTGCAGATAAACTGATTCCTAATAAAACTAAAAAAAAAGGGAAGAAAGCCAAAATATACAAAACCATAGTTTGAAATGGGTAAATTTATCAAGAACAGAGAGATTTGAAGAATTATTGCTCAATTATCTGCAAAAATTTTCATCATCTTTGTTGGAAATACGTAATTTACTAGATAAATAAAAATCCAGGTAGAAAATTTGAAACTAAAAAATCAATTTAGTAAGAACTATGAAATGAAAGGAAAAATTTTAAAAACAGTTAACCATGTAAAAAAAACACTGTACAGGCCCAGATGGGTTCACAGGTGATCTCTTTCACACTTCCGAGGAATAATCAGAATGTAATTTAAATTCTTCCAGACCACAGAGACAAAGAACTCTTCCAAGTTATCTTTTACAAAACTCGAGTAACGGTGCTATCAAAACTTGACAGAGATCACATACTCACGCATACACACATACATAACTACAAACTAATCTCATTTTAGTCATGTGGAAATCTTCAATAAAACAATTTTAAGGCTCATAATACACTAAATACTTTATCTATTGTCTAAAAGAGTTTTACTCCAAACATGCAAAGATAATTCAGTATAAGGGCATAATTTATAAATTAACCATATATGAATTTTGTGAAAAGGAGAAAAACTCATTATTATCTTAATAGAACTTGAAGGTCATTTTTCAAATTATGATAAGGGGCTATTGAGTTTATGTTAGTGCTGGTGGAATAATTTGGAAAATGCTAGCAAGAATGCTTGTACAACTCTAGGAATGTAAGCAATGTCACTGAATTATACATGCAGAAATTGTTGAATTGGTGTATAATTTATCATGTATATTTTCACCACACACACACACAAACTAAGGTATTATTTTCTGATAATAATGCTTAAAAAGTTGAGAATAATTAGAATTTTTCATAACATAATTAAAAAGAAGAAAAAAGCTCTTTTAACTCAAAGCAAAAACAATGGGCTTAATGCTGAAACGTGGAACACGTTTTTATTGAAGTAAAAAAGATATTCTCTTTGCTGGATTAAAAATGGCTACAAATTCTGTTTCACTCTACTATTGAGAGGTCAAACTTGTTTTCTTTTTTGTGGGCTGACTCTGTAACTGTTTACCCGATAGAAGACAATGAAGAGACACTACGCCTGTTCTAATATAAGCCTTAAAAAAAATGCCTGACAATTTCTCCTTTGCACTTTTTGGGAGTTGTGGACTGTTATGTGAGAAATGAACTACCATGCTGGAAAGAACACATGAAGAGATCAAGTGGGGGAACTTGGAGAAGAAACCTTGGGACTACAAGAAGTAACTATCGCAGCATCCCAACTGAGCCACCAAATGACTTTAACTCCCATTGCTGCGATCTGGCTGCCACTGTAGGAGAGACACAGAGCAAGACCAGCAGATGAACTGCCCAGTTGAGCAAACACAACACAAAAATTAGTAAACTACAGAAAATGATAATTGTTTTAATCCTCTAATATTTGAGGTAGTTAGTTATAAAACAAAAACAACTGAAAAAAGAAATGTCAGCTCTTCTAACAAAAAATTAACATATGTTGCATTTGCTTTTGGACATGGTACTGAGCAGAAGTCATAAGGGTCTCAAGGAGGCTGTAAAGAGTGGAGATACAGATTAAAAATTGTCTTGTCTTTGGAAAAAAGGCAACCTGTGCTATGTGCTAGGAGGTGATGGAAAGTTTGCCATCAATGTCATCCCAGGTAATGTAGAAAATTATATGTACTGTGTGGGTGCATCATTAGGTAGCAAGGAAAATTTTATACACACACACACACCCCCCACACACATATACTACGCACAGACAGGTGAATGTGGATAATAAGATTTGCAGGTAGATTGTCAGTAGAAAGCGTTTCAAGCAGAATCTGAAGGACATATTTCCAACATTTGCTCTTTGCAAATATCTCCAATATCTGGTCTTTGCAACAGCTAACTGTTTCATAGTCCCAAATTCTCTAGCCATAAGAAGACTCACGGTAAGAAAGAGTATCAGGATAAAAATCAAATCCATAACACTTCAAAAAATATATGAAAACAGGATCAAGATATCAAGCTTGCTGTAGGACTCTTTGTTAAGACTTCAGAATGATACAAGATTATTTCTGTCAGACACTCTCTGCTAGACAGTAGGTCTTCTAAGAATCTTAACAGTATTGTTCCATAATAGCTTGACTCTCAGCCCAAGGTAGAGAGGGCTGACCTTGAAAAGATATGTGCATGTGACTCTGTCTACTAGAGTAGATTTTAACTAATACACAGGAAACCTGCATAATTCTTAAAGGAATTATATTAGATGCACTAAAAGGGACAGTGACTTTTCAAAACAAAAAAGGCCTTTGGGTCCCCAATTTTCTACGGGCAGGAAGCCAACTTAGAAACCAAGATATTCAACAGCTTACATGGGACATTTCTCAAGGAAAAGAAAGAATGACTCAAAAGATGAAGCCAAGAGCCCAGAGGGTGAAACCACGAGCCTCAGAGAACCACTCCGAGGGAATAGGACTAGTCTATAACCAAGGAATAGCTTCATATGCTTATCCAGATTTCAGAATTATTGTGCACCAGTATCTACTATGTGCCTTTTCTTTTCCTCCATTTTTCACCAGAAGTATCTATTTTTGCTTCCTTGACTTATCATTATATTTTGAGTACATGGGGGTAAAAAAAATATATGTATATATATATATATATATATATGTATACACATATATATGTACACCTTGCTATTGTTATTAGGCGCCATCAAGTCAGTTTCAATTTCAACTCATAGCTACCCTATGTACAACAGAACAAAACACCACCTGGTCCTGTGCCATCCTCACAATCATTGTTATGCTTGAGTTCCGTTGTTGCAGCCACTGTGTCTATCCATCTCACTGACGGTCTTCCTCTTTCCCGCTGACCCTCCACTTTAGCAAGCATGGTGTCCTTCTCAAGGGACTGGTCCCTCTAGACAACATGTCCCAAAGTATGTGAGACAAAGTCTCAACACTGTTGCTTCTAAGGAGAATTCTGGCTGTACTTCTTCCAAGATAAATTTGTTTTTCTGGCAGTTCCTGGTATATTCAATATTCTTCACCAAAACCAGAATTCAAAGACATCAGTTCTTCTTTGGTTTTCCTTGTTCATTGTCCAGCTTTTACATGCATATGAGGTGATCAAAACCAGCATGGTTTCAGTCATGTGCATCTTAGTCTTCAAAGTAATATCTGCTTTTCAAAACCTTAAAGAGGTCTTTTGCAGCAGATTAGCCCAGTGCAATGCATTTTTTGATCTCTTGACTGCATTGATTGTGGATCTAACTGTTTAATATTCCCGGATGGGCATTGATTGTGGATCCAAGTAAAATTAAATTCTTGATAACGTCAATATTTTCTCTTTTTGTCATGATGTTGCTTATTAGTCCATAGGGGAGGATTTTTGTTTTCTTTATGTAGAGGTGCAATCTGTACTGAAGGCTGTAGTCTATGATCTTCATCAGTAAGTGGTTCAAGTATTCTTAACTTTGAGCAAGCATGGTTGTGTCACCTGCATACCAAAGGTTGTTAATGAGTCTTCCTCCAATCCTGATATCCCATTTTTCTTCATATAGTCCAGGTTCTCAGACTATTTGCTCAGCATAGAGATTGAATAACTATGGTGAAAGAATACAACCCTGATGCACAACTTTCTTGACTTTAAACTGTGCAGTATCCACTTGTTCTGTTTGAATGACTACCTCTTTTGTGAGTTCCTCATGAGCACAGTTGAGTGTTCTGGAATTCCCATTCTTCGTAATGTTACTCATAATTTATTACGATCCACACAGCCGAATGCCTTTGCATAGTTAATAAAACACAGGCAAACATCTTTCTGGTATTCTCTGTGTCTTAGACATCTAGTGCTGCTATAACAGAAATACCACATGCCGATGGCTTTAACAAAGAGAAATTCATTTTCTCACAAGTCTGGTAGGCTAGAAGTCCAAATTCAGGGCGTCAGCTCCTGGGGAAGCCTTTCTTTGTCGGCTCTGTAGGGAGGTCTTTCTCATCAATCTTCCCCTGGACTAGAAGCTTCTCTGTGAAGGAATCCCGGATCCAAAGGATGTGCTCTGCTCCTGGCACTGCTTTCTTGGTGGTTTGAGTTCTCTCTGCTTGCTTCCCTTTCCTTTTATATCTTGTAAGGTAGGTAAAAAGTGGTGCAGACCACACCCCAGAGAAACTCCCTTTATATTGGGTCAGGGATTTGACCTGAGCAAGGGTGTTACATCCAACCCTAATCCTCTTTAACATAATCTAATCTTGCTTCATTAACCACAGGCATAGATTAGGATTTACAACACACAGGAAAAGTATATCAATCACAAAATGAAGGACAACCACACAATACCGGCAATCATGGCCTAACCAAGTTGACACATATTTTTGGGGGACACAGTTCAATCCATGACACTTTGCTTTCAGCCGTGATCCATCTGACAGATGCAATGATATCCCTCCTTCCAAGTCGTTTTCTGAATCCAGCTTGAATTTCTGGCAGTTCCCTGTCGATGTACTGCTGCAGCTGCTTTTGAATGATCTTCAGCAAAATTTTACTTGTGTGTAATATTAATGATATTGTTTGATAATTTTTGCATTCTGTTGGATCTCCTTTGTTTGGAATAGGTGCAGATATGGATCTCTTCCAGTCAGCTGGCCAGATAGCTGTCTTCCAAATTTCTTTTCATAGACGAGTTATCACTACCAGTGCTGTATCCATTTGTTGAAACATCTCAATTGATATTCCTTCGATTTCTGGAGCCTTATTTCTCGCCAGCGCCTTCAGTGCCACTTGAACATCTTTGTTCAGTGCCATTGATTCTTGATCATATGCTACCTCCTGAAATGGTTGAATGTTGACCAATTCTTTTTGGTACAGTGACTCTCTGTATTCCTTCTAAATTTTTTTGATGTTTCCTTCATCGTTCAATATTATGTCCAAAGAATCTTTCAATACTGCAACTTGAGGCTTGAATTGTATCTTCAGTTCTTGCAGCTTGAGAAATGCCAAACATGTTTTTCCCTTTTGGTTTTCTATCTCCAGGTCTTTGCACATCTCATTATAATACTCTACTTTGTCTTCTCCCTCTGCCCTTTGAAATTTTCTGTTCAGCTCTTTTAGTTCATCATGTCTTCCTTTTGCTTTAGCTACTAGACTTTAAAAAGCAAGTTTCAGAGTCTCTTCTGACACTCATTTTGGTCTTTTCTTTCTTTCCTGTGTTTTTAATGACCTCTCTCTTTCTTCATGTATGATGTCCTTGATGTCATTCCACAACTCATCAGGTTTTCAGTCATTAGTGTTCAAGGTGTCAAATCTGTTCTTGAGATGGTCTCTAAATTCAGGTGGGATATACTCATGGTCATATATATACATCTCAATTCTAAGGTAAGGTCTTCATTTCAATCGTAGTTACTTCTGAGGAGCCTGCTCCACATTTGGACTGTTTTTAGATGGTTTCTTAGTTTTGAAACTCGGAATAAAAGCTTTGGAGTTCCTGCGAGGCAGTAAGTGTGCCTTAAAAGAAATAAGGATGCTATGGACTGTATTATATGCCTGTCATGGATTGAATTGTGTCCCTCAAAAGTAAGTGTCAATTTGACTAGGCCGTGATTTCCAGTATTGTGTGATTGTCCACCAGTATGTCATGTGATATGATTCTTCTATGTGGTGTAAATCCTACCTTTATGTTGTTAATGGGGCCAGATTAGAGGCAGTTATGTTAATGAGGAAGGACTCAATCTATAAGATTAGATTGTGACTTGAGTTAATCTCTTTTGATATATAAAAGAGAGAAGCAAGCAGAGAGACAGGGGGACCTCATACCACAAAGAAAGCAATGCCAGGAGCAGAGTGCATCCTTTGGACCTGGGTTCCTGTGCTAAGAAGCTCCTAGTTCACAGGAAGATTGATGGCAAGGATCTTCCCCCTGAACTGACAGAGAGACAAAGCCTTCCCCTATAGCTGGCACTCTGAATTTGGACTTCTAGCCTCCTAGACTGTGAGAAAGTAAATTTGTCTTTGTTAAAGCCATCCACTTGTGATATTTCTATTATAGCAGCACTAGATAACTGAGACAGTCTGTCAAAGAGAAATGAAATCTTAACTCCGATATCTGTAAATGTAATCTTATTTGGAAATAGGGTTTCTTTTATGTTAATGATGCTGTCTGTATTGGAGTAGTGCACATCCTAAGCCTAATCTTTTCTGAGTAGTGTCTTATAAAGAGGAGTACAGACACAGAGAAAGAGACACACAGAGTGAGATGCCATGTGAATAACCGTGTACAAGCCAAGGAATGCCAAGGAATGCCCTGGGCTACTATCAAGTAAGGACACTTTCCTAAAGCTGATTCAGTGATTTGGGTTTCTAGCCTTCAAAACCATGAGACAATTTTTTTTTATTCTCTAAAGCCATCCACTTTGTGGTATTTTGTTGTGGCACCCCTAGGAATATCAATAATTTGGCAAGGAATGTAAATAATTTGTGGGCAGAAGACAGAGGATGAGAAATGAGTTATTAAAAATGACTGCACATTCTTTACCTGGCCAACAACTTAAAAATCAAGTTTATTTCCCTCTCTCTCCCTTAAATCTGGGTTGGCCTGTGACTGCTTAACCAATACAAGGTGGCGGAAGTAATTCTGAGCCAGTTCCATGTTGAAGAAGGCCTTGGCAGCTTTCACTTTTGCACTTTTGAAGAGCTTTGAACTACCATGTGAGAAGTCTAACTACACCTCTGGTAAGACTATGTGGAAAGACCACAGGCAGTGGAAAGGCCCTGAGAAAACATGGAGAGGAGTGAAGTCCAGCTATTACAGTGTCCCAGTCAGGTCTTCAGATCCAATCTCTGCTGCAATTTGAGGACAATTGCATAAAAAACCCAAGTAAGAGCAGAAGACCTACTCAGTTAAATCAGGTAAACCCATAGAACTGTGAGAGATAATAAATGATGACTACTTTAAATCATTAAGATTGGGGTGATTTATTATACAGTCATAAATAACTAGGATACCCGCCATCCCTGTTATTATTTCACATTGCTTTAGAAATACTAGTCAATGCCAATTGTCAAGAGAACAATATAATAAATATCACAATGTGAAGGAAAATATGAAATTATTACTATTATTTGCATATGATATGGTTGTATGACTGGAAAATGCAAGAGAAGTGAAAATATTGGGTAAAATGATTGGTGTCAAAAGTAATATAGAAAAAATTATTAGCTTTCCTAGTTTAAGTAATCTTACTCATGGAAATAATTAAAGGATAAAATATCTAGAAATAAGTTTAACAAGAATCTCAAAATGTTTATATGAAGAAATTTTAGAACTGTTTCAGGATTAAAAAAGACTTAAAGATAATGCATTGCTTGTTTTTGCCTAAAACATGCTCAATACTTTTAGAGTTTCAATTCTTCATAGAGTAATCAATAAATGGAATGAGAGCCACATAAAAATGCTAACATGATGTTTCCCAAATGTGATAAAATTATACTATAGCCTTCTGGAAAAACAAACACAATATATCAAGGGAAACTAGGGAAAGTAACATTTATGAAGGGTAACTAGAACAAACAAATTTAAAAATACAACATAAAGTTGTAGTATTAAGTTTTGTGCTGTCAGGGAAAGGACAATCATCAAGAGACTGAAATCCATGGAAAGATATGGTGTATACTAAATGTGGGAAAATGTTGATTTTTTTAGCACCTAGTATTGGGGCAACTGGCTAACCCAATAAAGCTAAATCCTTATTTCTCTCCTTGTACTAAAATGAGTTCCAGATGGCCCAGAGATTTAAACATAAATATAACCCATAAATGTGTTAAAGAAAAAGAAGACTTTTATTCAAAAGTTTTAAATAGGAAAGTCTTTCTGAGTTTTGATATAAATCCTAGGGAAGATTTTAATAAATTCTTCCAAAATTAAAATTCACATATCAACTCAGAAATTCAATGTTTAGGCATTTATTCTACAGTTATAGTCATATAAGTAAGCAAAATACAGTTATGTTCTTATAAGTATGTACAAATATAAAACATTCACCATAGCCTTGTCTTATGTAAGAACAAATTAAAAATAATTTAAACATCCACGAAAATAATCTAAACTTCCACCAATACATAAATTTATTTAATTTTTAAATAAATTTTGACTCATCTTTGTAGTGGACTACAAAGCATCTCTTTAAAAAGTAGGATAATCCTCTATTTTCAGATAGAGAAAGCTATTTATGACATGTTAATACCATGGAATAGACTTATATGAACATATAGAGAACAATCAAATTTAAAAATAGAACATAAAGTTGTAGTATTAAGTTTTGCACTGTCAGGGGAAAGGACAATCAACAAGGGACTGAAATCCATAGAAAGATATGGCATATGGTTAAAGTGGGAAAAACTGATTTTTTTAGGGCGTAGGACTAGGGCTTACGGTGACATGTAGGGTCCCTGTGAGTCAAAATTGACTTAACAGCAACCAGTTTTGTTTTGTTTTTTTAGTATTGGGGCAACTGGCTAACCCAATAAAGCTAGGAAGTATAAATCTAGGAAAATTGGAAGCTGTCAAAAATAAAAGGGAATGCATAAAGATCTACACCCTAGGCATTAGTGAGGTGAAATGGACTGGTATTGGTCATTTTACTCGAATCCACAGTCAATGCCCAGGGAAGCAGCAGTCAAGAAATCAAATGATATATTGCATTGGGCAAATCTGCTGCAAAAGACCTCTTTAAAATGTTCAAAAGCAAAGATATCTATCACTTTGAGGGCTAAGGTGCACCTAACGCAAGCCACGGTATTTTCAACTGCCTCATACGCATGCGAAAGCTGGACAATGATTAAGGAAAACGGAAGAATTGATGCCTTTGAACTGTGGTGTTGGCAAAGAATACTGAATATTCCATGGACTGCCAGAAGAACAAACAAATCTTTCTTAGAAGAAGTACAGCAAGAATGTTCCTTAGAGGCGAGGATGGTGAGACTTCATCTCACTTACTTTGGACAGGTTATCAAGAGGGACCAACTCCTGGAGAAAGACTACATGCTTGATGAGGTAGATGGTCAGCAAAAAAGAGGAAGATCCTAGATGAACTGTATTGATAAAGTGGCTGGAACAATGGGCTCAAATATAGCAATGACTGTGAGGATGGAGCAGGACCAGGCAGTGTTTTGTTCTGTTGTATGTGGGGTTACTATGAGTCAGAAACAACTCGATGGCACCTAACAACAACAATGCTATATTAATAATATAATTTAAAAAGGAAGGACACAGAACGTTACATAAAATATCACTTTTTTGTGTACATAAAATAGCGTATATAATATACTAGCACATGAGTAATGTATTTCTAGAAGGATGAGTGAGAAACATTTTAGTTTGTAGCATACTATTAGTCCATGTATTTCTTCTTTTGTATTTTTATTTTGATTTGCTTTGGTCTTTTTTAATTTCCCTCTCCTTAATTTAATTCGGAGACCTGTTGGTGCAGTGATTAAGAACTAAGGCTGCTAACCAAATAGTCAGCAGTTCGAATCCACCAGTGCTCCTTGGAAATCCTGTGGGGCAGTTCTACTCTGTTCTATAGGGTTGCTGTGAGTTGGAACCAACTGGACGGCAACGAGTTAATTTCATTACCTTCCCCTGCATTTCCAGCTATTTAATTTACATAAATTTTCTCTGGACTCTTCCTTCATTACTAAGTTTTAGAACAACTTCTGTATTTATGCATAGATGGAGTTCATTTTTTATTGCCTTATGTATAAATTTTTTTATACAATAAGTAATTTGTACTTAATTTTTTATCTTGTGAGGAACAAAAAGGATGAGGTTAATCAAAAGTGTACATCTGGCTTAATAATTGAAATTCTAATTATTTTTATTTTCCGTCTTAAATATATTTTTAGTTTGCTGAAAAAGCACATGCTGGGCTTCATACAAAATGAACTTTCCATATACTGTTGTCAGCTGTGGTTGAGTTGGCCCCTGACTCATGGTGACCCCACAAACAGTGGGACGAAATGCTGCCTGGTTCTGTGCTATCCCATGATTGGTTGAAGATGGAACTGTTGTGATACACAGGGTTTTCATTGGCTGATTTTACAAGTGTATTGCCAGGCCTTTCTTCCTAGTCTGTCTTAATCTAGAAACTCCACTGAAACATAGCAACAGCTAAGCTTCCACTGACAGACAGGTGGTGGCTGTGCATTGGCAGGAATCCAACCCAAGCCTCCTGCATGCGAGGTGGCCCCTAACATTACATAGACAACAAAACAACAACATTACATATAAGATGCTTTAAAATGATTTGGATTTTGACTGTTATTTTCTAAAGGCTTAGTCATATATTTGAAGGTGCATTTCATGGCAAAAGTTGGTACATAAGAATTTTAACATCCATTCTAATGGACGTTGTTCCTTCATCCGTATGCAGTTGATGCATATTTAGATCTACCCACACTCGTGCAAGAGAAATTAGTGAAGTTGGTAATTCCTATGACCCTGGGCATTCAATTAAAAATGTACGTATGCCAAAATATAACACTTTTTTAATCTCCATGTGGTTATTTAGTTCTCGTTAGTTTCATAGGACATAAACTGAGTGGTTCACGTGGGGAACTTTTAATTACACAGTGATCGGGCACTGTAAGCAATGAGCATTTTGACAGCAGGAGCATTACTTTCTACCAAACTTTGAAAATGTTTGTAAAACATGCTTCTAATCAATTCCTGATAAAGCAACAAAATTATCATAAACATAGTTTTCAAGAGGAAAACAAGATATGTACTAACCAATCTGATTAGTTTTTCCTTGGTGCAAACAATGACAAGGTTTTCAAGCTATCCAAGTATGTTAATCAAGTTACTGCCTTAAATAAAAAAAAGTTACATGTAAAAATGTGGGTATGTGCTAAATAGTAGATTTAAAGAAAAATTTACCTAAAAAAGAATCTACAATGCTAGGAGACAGCCATGCCAATACTTAGTCACCATACGTAAGTACTTTGAAACACACTTTAAAATGCCCACTATATTGAGCAATAAAATATGAAAAGTATTTTTCTTTTGTTGGAAATTCACTTTGGTGATTAATCATATTATTTCTATGACACTTTGAGCTTTAATATCTGTTTCACAGACAGCACTGAATCTTCTTTGGCTCTAGTAAGAGTGAGCGTATTTTCACCGCCAAGCTCTTCTCTTGTTTTCTGGCACTCTGACTTTGTATACTGATTGACTGAATGATGATTAATTGATTGATTAGCAAATAGGAATAAAACATAAGCGAGACTCCAGCAAGAGAAATAATATTTCTCAAGTGAGGTATAATATTGACTCGTTTTGGGTATAACTGAGTTGGGTAAGTGTATATTCCTACTTTTTTTCTGTAGGCTCTCAGGTCAGAAAATATTTACATAAGGATTAAGATCTGAATTAAAAACTTGATCCATGCCATGATAAAGATATTTCTATAAATATGCTAACATGGAAGACTAGAGTTTTAACTGAATTGGAAATCCAGTTTTCAAAGTAAAAAACTAAGGGGAAACAGTTTTTTTTTTAAAAGAGCAAATTTCTTTAAAAATTCACGCTTTGGAAATTCAAACCCTATATCAGCATGTTCTCAAAAGTCTGTATATGATACTTATTAATATATCATTAAAAAAAAAAACCTCATTGTCATCAAGTCGATTCCATCTCATAGTCACCCCACAGGACAGAGGAGAACTGCCCGGTAGGGTTTCCTAGGCCGTACAGCTCTACAGCACCATGCTGCGCCTCTTTCTCCTGTGAAGCACAGCTGGTTGTTTCCAATCTCTGACCTTTCGTCTGGCAGCCGAGTGCTTTAACCGCTGTGCTACCAGGGCTCTAACTCATAATGTGTTATAAAATTCCCTATTAGAATGTCTTACAAAATTTTAAGCAAGGAAGCCTTAAAAGAAGACATAGAAAAATATATTAGAAAAGTAGTCCAGTGATTTAGCTTCTAAATATCCTGTTAGATCAAAGCATCCATACAAAAGCAGCAATCGGCAAAAGCAGTTCTTTTTTTTTTTTTTTACTGCTAGTAATTACACGCTGCATCCTGGCGGTCAAACTAAATAAGCTCTTTTAAGTGCTTTCGGAGATCCCCTTTGCACTAGTAGGCTATAAAAATTTATTCGTTTAATATTCTTTCTTTGCTGAATGGTTTAAAAAAAAAACGTGTGTTTTTCATCCACCATGCTAACCGAATCTGCTGCGAGACTTTATGTACAATAATCTTTTAGGAACCTCAGACATAACTAGATATAAAAAGAAGGACAGCATCACTTCTTGGTAATGTGCTAAAGAATACAGACACTTTTATACATTTTAAACTGTATTCAAATGTAAATGGTTTAAAAAAGTCACTCTTTCCAGCACGTCTCTAACTTCTGAAAATTAGAGGCAAGTCCTTCCCTAGATCCAAGTCTCTAAGTAGATGAGTAACCATTTTATTCAAGTGACATAGTCTGAAGTTACACAAGTAACGATTCTCACACAGAATAACTTTATAAGAGAGATATTTGTAAGCACAATTAGCTTTAATACATGGCAGACCCTGATGGAAATGCTAACATCTCCAAAACACATATTAAAATTTTTTTCAGTTGTACAAATGTTCATTTCACACTGCGTGGCAGATCTTTCGCTTTATGAACTTTTCCAGAAAAAAAAATGCTTTATTGACATTATTAGATACGTTGATATAATCCAGACCTAATGCTTTTTGACGTACTTGCAAAAGTGAATATTAATGACAATAAGAAATTCATAAATTGATGTCATTTTGAATTTTTTATAGCCCACTAAACACTTAATTCCGGAAGTCATAACTTGCTAAATAAATGAACAAACGCTTATATTTCTTCAAGTTTGCCAGGGGAGGTTAAGATGAACTATTTCTGGATAGCTCATAAGTTTCTATGTTGAATATTTTCTTTCACACTGTCCTATATAAATAAAAAACAAATGAAATGAATTCCACATAAAATCAAACGTGTGAATTTTCATTTGAGTGTCACTATTGGCTGATGTAGAATTTGCTGAGATGAACTGCTCCTGGTCCACTCCCAATCTTTGGCACTGGACGCCATTTTTATTCTAAGTGATTCCAGAAAGATTAGGTTCCATAAGAAGGAACTTTCAGAGCACTCTTTCTTCTGGAGCCTTCCTTGGAGGCCTTATGTAATCTTAGGTCACCCTTGGTTTATTGTACATACTTTGGCTACTAGAGTGGCTTCAGATCCAGTTTAAACCCATGAATTAAAAAAAAACTAGAAATCTGTATTACCCTTTGCCTTTTTTTAAGTATCTCACCATTGCTCATTAATATACAGCATTCATTAATTCATAATTAATACATTCATTAATATACAGCTACATGGCACTCTTTTAATTTCTTTCCTCTTCTGCCTGGAGAGCTTTTAGACAAATTTGACTGCCTCTGAGAGTCAGGTAGGCAAAACAAATGAGTGAAGATACTCTAGTCCATGTATATTTATTAAACCAGATTTTTTTTTTATAGGCTTATTCCAGTTTTGAGTCGCATGAGCCTCTTACCTTTATGATTTGTCTTCTCACATTTGATAGAGACATAGGTATAGATAAGACTTCCCTATTTTAAGAAAAACAATAATGTAATAATAATGATAAAGACTCTGGGCCTCAAGGGGAACAATACGGGGTGGTGGACACTGTGGAGAGCCAGAAATGTCATGCCGTAGGGAAACTCTATTGAACCCTTAGCATGAAATTTCCAATCGAGTAAATTATGTAAAGATTTGTTCTTTCATAAACTATTCACAAAATTTTATACTTTTAACTATTACTTGCATCTTGCCTCAAAAGTAAAAGTAATTCATCATGTTTTTATAACATTTTGAACAATGTAGTTGTACCAGGTGGAATTAAGGAACTCGACCTGGGAATTACCCATTGAATTCTTCGGCAAGTTGAAACAGAGCCAGGTTATTTTCCCCAGGTGTTTCCTGCAAAGATGACATGGCTCTTGGTTCTTTTCAAAGCAGTTTTCTTGCCTATCTCCAACATTTAATTTATAGCTAACATGACTACTTTTAAAATATTTAAATCTGTTCTTAATCGGTACAGAAATAATTTCAGACACTCTTTCGTAGAGTTGCTGTCCCCAAACTTTGTGAAAGTGTGATTGCAATCAGTAGATTCTCTTGTTACATGTCTAAAGGATCTTCAGTCCACGCAGTCTTGCTTTATCCTTGAACTTATTCTTAGATGTGGTAAAATGATTTGAAAAATGCCGACTATACTGTTTTGGCTCCTCACATAATTTCATTTGAGCCTTTGGATTTTAGCATGTCTCTACACTGAAACACATTTTAACAACTGAGTTAACTTACATATTTTATGGCATTCATTGTGGAGATGTTATTAGGGTACTTATAAAGGATCATCGGAACATTTTCTAACTATTAGTTTAGGTGAATGGTTTTGATATCTTTTCTTCTCTCCCTCTGTCCCTCCCTCCTTTTTTAATTTTTCCTACAGCAATTAGTTTTTATCTTCTGTGCACTGTGAATGCATTTGATTAGATTTCCTTCTTGTGCTGGTAGCTGACAAGCTCAAAGCTACATTTGTGCTCTACCATATGCAATGTGTTTTCAAAATGAAGCTTCATAGAAATTTTCTCACCCTTATTTTTTGATTCTCCCTAATTTATTATTTATTTTTATTGCATTGTATATGCATATGTATAATATATACATATATGTATGTATGTATGTATACACAAACATATATACACACAAATACATGCATATACACCCACACTTGTATATATAGAGAGAGAGTTGGTGTTGAGTGCTGTGGAGTCATTCCAACTTACAGCAACCCCATGTGATAGAGTACAACTGCCACATAGAGTTTTCTTAACTATAATCCTTATGGAAGCAGATCAACAGGACTTTCTCTTGAAGAGCCGCTGGGGGTTTGGAACTGCCAACTTTTTGGTTGGCAGTAAGTGCTTAACTGTTGCACCCCAGGACTAGATAGACAGACAGACAGATAGATATACACACACATATTTTATATACACGTTCTCCTCGCTTATTGACTGTCTTTTTTTCTAGTACTTTGCATTCATGACAATAGTGAAAAATCTAGTATCCAACTATTTTGTGCGTTCACAACGTACGTAGAACAGTAACAAACGCCGAGGTATGCAGCAACAGCAACACTGGCTGTGATGGTTCAGGTTACATGTCAACTTGTCTGGGCCATGATTCTCAGCGGTTTGGCAGTTATGTAATGATAAGATTTGGCAGTTACGTAATGATTGGATTTAGCAGTTTTGTAATGATGTAGCCATCTTCTATTTCATATGGCCATTGTCTACTTTTGCATAATGACCTGGTCTTTGGAATTTAACCATGTCAGTAAGTGAGGAGAGGGTGTAATGCGTGTTTTACATATATATATGTGTGTGTGTGTATACATTATACACCAAAATAGAGTTAAGTGCTCACAAGTGCACTTATTATTCAATTCTATTTTTCTATCTATGTATTTCATATTTATATATATGTTTTTTTATGCCTATAATGATACCTTCAATTCTTTGGAGAAAAGGCAGTGCATAAATTGAGGTCACAAATTTAATACCTACAGAGATAGGGGATATCAGTGTATAAACACTAGCAATATAAGTAAATGAGGAGAAGAAAAACTCATGTGAATCTGAAGCTACTTCTCTAACCAAAAGCATCCAAATTCAAGTTATTTTAAAATATTGTATTAGGCCAAGAAAACAAATAAATAAACAACATTCCTGAGCCAAATTCAAGCTGCAGAGGTATGTGGTAACTTTCCTCACAGTGTATGCCAACAGGTAGCCAGACAATGACAATAAATAAATAAAAACAAGCCTACAGTAACTTGAATTTTATGTTTTTTTATCTCATTCTTTTTTTTTCCATTACAACTGCTACCACTGTAGTTAAAGATGTGATAATTACAAATCACGAATAAAATAATCTTTAAATTTTGTCAACACTTTAGCCTTTAATTTATCTAGCCCTGCCTACACACTGATGCTATCTTAATTTCAATTCTCTTTATTCATAGCATCACACCCGTCCCCCCAAAAAATTATTGAAGTTTTTCTACAAATTTATTTCTCTAGCAGTCTTCTGTGACATCATACCTTATGGCTTCCTTGACTTCCTCCTTTTTTCACAGCCCTGATCCAATTATCGCCAAATCTTTTCTGCTTTCTCTTTGCAATATATCTAGAATCAACTCTACTACCTGTCAACTGGATTCTTGGAATAATTTTCAACTTGGTCTTTCTGCTCCCTGTTTTGCTCCCCTGAGTTTATTCTCCAGAAGCACCCAGAGTGATCATTTTTAAAAGGATTTTGTTTTGAAAAGGTAGAATACTTACCTCATTCCAAATGCAAAAAATACTAAAATAAGTATATAGTGGAAAGTTGGTCATTCATTGATATAATTCCTACTTCCCTCCCCATAGATATTACTTTTCTTAGCTCTTATGTATCCTTAAAATTTATTTTTTGAATTGGTTGGCAAAAACAAATGTAAATTCTTTGTATATATTTTGATTTTGAAAATACCATGAGTTAGATATGAGTACTTTGGAGAAATGTTCCTACAGCACATATTCTTTCTTCATACAGCTGGCTTATATTTCACTACATGGCTGTAATATAATGTATGTAATCACTCCCTAACTGGTATGTATTTAGAATGTTGCTGCATGTGGTATTACAAATGACGCGGCAATCCTGTGTAGTCTCAACCTACTGTTTCAGAGGATATTTTCATTTAAGATTTCCATGGATATTATCAAGTTGCCCTTCATGGGAGTTACGCCAAGGTACTCCCTCCTCCCCCACCAATAATGTATGAGGGTCTCTGTTTCCCCCATACAATCACAAGCAAGTGTGTTATCAGATACTTGGGTTATTGCCATGTGATTCCTCATAGAATGTTTTGTAGGTAGTAGGTGCTCAGTAAGGAGTGAAAGGTTAAGTGCTCACCTGTTAACCAAAAAGTAGGCAATTCGAACCCATCCAGTGGCTCCAAGGAAGAAAAGACTTGGCAATCTGCTCCCATAAAGATTACAGCCTAGGAAACCCTGCGGGCATCTCAACTTTTCCTACAGGGTCACTATGAGTAGGAATTGACCTGATGGCACAGCAACAGCTACGGGTACTCAGTAGTGCTTTTCTTACTAAACTGAGATGTACTTGTTCGGATTTGTTTCAGATTGAATAAACTCTTATTAGATTAGTAATTCTAGTAATAACTCTTTTATATATTTCAACAAGTGGAGAGTATACAGCAAATGGAGGAGCAAAATGTATGGATTTATGGAGAAGGCAGATTATCTCCACTATAGATGGATCTGATAATGGGACTACCCTAATTAGGCCCAGGCTTGTTGTTCAATATTCTGAATTTTAAGAAACACAATTCTTTTATTCTGACCAATGGTAGAAATAGAAAGATTATGGATTTTATGGCAGAAGGCTTTGTCTTTGTTTATGAGCAAACTCATTAATAAGAAAATAACAATTAATATTTATAAATGGGTAATAGTTTCAAGAACTGGTGTAAGTATTTGCCAATCATTATTTTGCTTTTCTTTACATGTAGGTGATATTGTTAAATCCATTTTACAGATGTATAAACTGAATTTTAGAGTTATTAAGTCATGCCATTTGCCACAAATACTAAAAGCATATATATTTTCTATTTCGGGAAAGCTAAAATATTTAAATTTTCATAACTCTTTATTCAGCTCTTATGACTGTTGCATTTTGTTTTCATTCCTATAACACATGATATTTTACAAGATTTTAATTGACTGTCAGCCTGATTTGATAGGATATGTGCTTCATAGTTGCCTACTTTCCTTTTGATAAATCAAAAGAAGAGTGGAGCTATTAAGCTAAGCCCACCTTCATTTACATTATTTCAACAGGTAGAATAAATAGAGTGTTTTAAATTTCCTGTTTCATAAAAAGGAAAAATGATCTGGCAAGTAATGTGGATTTATATTTCTTTTGTGTATGTGTGTGTTCACTGGGAGATAATTATATTTTCATCTGATCCTTTTCAATATAACTGTTCATACCCTATAATATGCTATGATTTTCTATTACTTATTTTGTGGCATTTTAATATAAGTTGTTACTAGGTCTTACTCTGGGAAGATTCCAAAAACTTCATATTTCAAATCTAGCATAAGCACTTGTTTGCATATGTAACCCATTCCTTTTTTATCTTAATTTTTTTATTATAAAGATACAATATTTGATTAAGCAAGAGTTGTAAGGATTTAACACTACTGTTGCATTTTATAGATATTATTGATCTGTTTATTTTGAAAAATAATTTCTTTCAGGATAATTTAAGTTGTTATATAAAAGGAAATATTAAAGGAAATGTGTTTATTTTTTTGCTCTATGGATTAACTTTTAATCTCCTTATAAAGTTCACAGCTTTAATATATAAAAATGATAATCACTTCTGGATGATGGGATATGTGGTAAGACCAGTTAATTCCTTGGACAGGAGCCCTTGACTGCAGCTCATTTGATGTTAATTGAGTTCCTTGAGCAGAAGCCATGTGGTGTGGGTGCCAAGAGAGTGGATTCAGCATTCTGAGTCCACAAATGGTGGTGACTGCTAAAGTGTCTTGGAGAGAGAAATCAAGTCCATATGCAGAATATGTGCCTCTTCTAGAAGGGTGAATCTCTGTCCCATCTGTGATGAAGGAGGACATATAGTCAACCTGCACCGAGGTGACTGGTTGATACCCCTGAGAAATGGCACCAGACCGGGGCTTACTTGGTCTCTGCTCTTAGCGATTAGGAAGTCAGCATTCATGTTAGCCCAGTCAGATTTGGCAAGGGGAAGTTGATGTTGTTGAGCCCATGTATAGCCTCCATTTCTGCCCTCAAGAAAACTTATTTCATTTGTTCATTGAGCAGCCACTGAGATGGCTGGGGAAAGAGGCTGAAGAGCATCCACAGAAAGTGCCATTTCCCACCTGGTTATTGAACTCTTCCCTGAGGTGGATGTACTCTGGGAGACATTCACAACATAGGCTCGGTTATCCTCATTGTTAGTACCCACTCTGAAAGGTTCATTCACATACGTGTTCTAGAGAATTCCTTGTAACTCATCTTCCAACTTTGTTTCTTGTCAGTCTCAGATCATCCAGCCGAACAATTAGCACAATTAGCAACTGCCAATGAATCAGTGGGGACTTGCACTTCCGGCCATCTCTCACTTCAGAAAAAACGGAAAACAAATGTTGCCAACAAAACACTTGTTGGAACCAAGAAACAGATGGTTGAGAGCCAATAGATTTCCTGCACATACATTGCTGGCAGCTATGTCACAGGAGCAGGAAGTGAGGAAGCACACTAGAGCCAGAATGAGAAGAACCTTCTTCCTATAGTGTCCCTCTACTGATAAAACTTAACATAGTGCCAGCTGGCGAAGGAGAAATGTTTACAGGGTTGAGTTCAAGTTTCACAAAGCAAAGCAATGGAGCGTGGATGTGGAGATAAGAAGTAAGTAATTGATAACCAGCACAGGTACACTCTGTCATTTAATCCTGATAATATAATTGAATATTTATCAATATTATTTTCCAAGTTTGAAGAGCCCTGGTGGGGCAGTGGTTAAGACACTTGACTACTAACCAAAAGATTGGTGGTTCAAAGTCACCACTTGCTCCATGCAAGAAAGATGTGGCAGTCTGCTTCCTAGGGATTTACAGCCTGGAAACCATATGGGGTCACTATGATTTAGAATTGACCCAACGGTAGTGGGTGGTGGGTGGAAGTTTAAGTTGACTTCCTACATTGACTTAGAAATGATAGACATATTCTCAAAGAAAAGAAGAGTTGATTCTGTAAAATCGTAAAAATGTATATTAAAAAAAAAGAATCAAAACAAAGAAAATCAACATATAGGAAATATGTATCAGCATACAATACCAGAAAAGAAAAGCTAAATTTGTGTATAAAATAAAATATTCTATTTATTTATATAAAAAATTATTAATTCTTTAATATATAAATAAGCAAAATTTATTACTGGAATTTCACAAAAGGAAATACAATTAACGAGAAAATATAGCTGAAATGATCAATTTAAACAATAGTAAAGTGCCATGGAGTAATTGGTCATTCTTCCCCTCTAACTCTACTGCATATCAATATCTTGGAGACCATGACCAATAAAAAAGGTCAAACATTTTTAGTAGGATTTGAAGCCCAGAGCCTCTCTTGTGAGAAAGAAAGCAAATTTTGAAAAGTGACATAACACTTTTATTTTTTCTAGCAGACCTCAAGAAGTAGCAGAAATCCAAAACTTTTTGATCAAGAATAATACTTACTGATCCCATTAGAAGGAGAATTGTTGTTAGCCACCATCAAGTCAGACGGCCCTGACTCGTGATGCCCATGCGTAACAGAACAAAGCGGTGCGCTGTCCAGAGCCATCCCCAAGATTGGTTGTGGATCATACCTTTGTCATCGATAGAGTTTTCAAAGGCTGATTTTGGAAATACATATACAGGCCTTTCATTCTAGTCCATATTAGTCTAGAAGCTCTGCTGAAACTTGTTTAGCATCATGGCAACATACAAGCCCTCTTGCTAATTATAAAGTAGTTAACAAAGTGCAATTTTTTTTTCTCAATTTGACATTATTATTTACATTTATTTGAATTAATACAATGCATATATATAGACATATAATTTGCTTATATACATTGTTGTTGTTAGGTGCCATCGATTTGGTTCCAACTCATAGCAACTCTAAGTACAACAGAACAAAACGCTGCCCAGACCTGTGCCATCCTCACGATCCTGGTATATTTGAGCCATTGTTCCAGCCGCTATGTCAGCCCATCTCGTACAGGGCCTTTGTCTTTTTCTATGATTCTCTACCTTACAAAGCATGACGTCCTTTTCCAGGGACTCGTCCCTCCTGATAACATGTCCAAAGTAAGTGAGACAAAGTATCACCATCTTCACTTCTAAGGAGCATTCTGCCTGTACTTCTTCAAAAACAGATTTGTTTGTTCTTTCAGCAGTGCACGATACCTTCACTATCCTTTGCACTGTGTCAGTTTATTGAAACATCTCAGTTGATATTCCATCAGTTCCTGGAGCCTTGTTTTTTGCCAGTCTTCAGTGCAGCTTGGATTTCTTCCTTCAATACCATTGGTTTTTGATCACATGCTACCTCCTGAAATGGCTGAAAGTTGACCAGTTTTTATCTATGTAATCAAATAAGTACAGAGACAGACCTGTGTGCATTTCACATAGGCCAGAGTATTGCAAAAGAAATTAGTCTGACCTAGAATGTTCCACCGTGCTCCCAAGAATTTGAAGACTTGGAACAGCAGGCTATTTTCCTTTATCCATATTCCGTGAACACAAACTCCAGATCACTCGATAAGTGCTAATCACATAGTATTATGCACAAAGTTGGAGAAAATCCAGACTGAAGACCTGAGACTTTTGGGAATGCATAGAAGAAGAGCAATGAATCAAAGAAACCATCACTCATCTGTCAGTTTGTCATACTGTGGTCGTTTGCATGTTCCTGTGATACTAGAAGCTATGCCATGGGCACCGGTATCTCAAATACCAGCAGGGTCACCCATGGTGGACAGGTTTAGCAAAGCTTTCAGGCTAAGACAGACTAGGAAGAAGGACCTGGCGATCTACTTCCAAAAAAAATTGGCCAGTGAAATCCATATGGAACACTGTCTGATACAGTGCTGGAAGATGAGCATCTCGGGTTGAAAGGCATTCAAAATATGACTGGGAAAGAGCTAACTTCTAAAGTAGAGCTGACCTTAATGATGTGAATAGAGTCAAGCTTTTGGGACCTTCATTTGCTGATGTGGTATGACTCAAATGAGAAGAGACAGCTGCAAACCTCCTTTAGTAATTAGAACATGGAATGAATAAAGCATGAAACAAGCAAAATTGGAAGTTGTCAAAAATGAAAAGGAACAAGTGAAAATAGATATCCTAAGCATTAGGGAGCTGAAATAGACTGGTACTGATTATTTTGAAATGAAAAATCATATGACCCACTATAGTGAGAATGACAAATTGCAGAGGAACAGCATCGTCATCAGAAGAACATTTCAAGATCTGTTCTGAAATGCAACACTGTCAGTGATAGGATAATATCCATACACCTACAAGGAAGATCAGTTGACTATCCAAATTTACATACCAACCTCTAATGACAAAGAGGAAGGTATTAAAGATTTCTACCTTCAGTTAACTTCAGCAGTCTGAAATTGATCAAACTTGCAATCAAGATCATTACTGGTGATTCCAGTGCAAAAACTGGAAACAAAGACGGAAGATCAGTAGTTGGAAAATATGGCCTTGCTGACAGAAACAATGCCAGAGATCCCATGATAGGATTTTGTAAGACCAATGACTTATTCATTGGAAATAACATTTTTCAACAACATAAATGACAACTATATAGGTAGACCTCACTGGATGGAATATGCAGTAATCAAATCGACTTCATCTCTGGAAAGAGATGATGGAGAAGCTCAATGTCACCGGTCAAAACAAGGCCAGGAGCCAACTTCAGAACAGACCATCAATTGCTCGTATGCAAGTTCATGTTGAAGCTGAAGAAAATTAAAACAAGCCCATGAGAGCCAAAGTACAACCTCGTGTATAGCCCACCCGAATTTAGAGACCATCTAAAAAATAGATTTGACGCATTGACTAACAACTGAAGAATTGTGGGATGACATCAAGGACATCATACATAAAGCAAAAGGTCATCAAAAAGAGAGGAAAGAAAGAAAAGACCAAAACGAGCATCAGAAAATACTCTGAAACTTGCTTTTGTATGTGGAGTAGCTAAAGTGAACAGAAAAAAAAAGATTGAATAAAACAGATGAACAGAAAATTTCAAAGGGTGGCTAGGGAAGACAAAGTAAAGTATCATAATGAAATATGCAAAGACCTGGAGTTAGAAAGCCGAAAGGGAAGAGCACATTCAGCATTTCTGAAGCTGATAGAACTGAAATAAAAACTCAAGACTCAAATTGCAATATTGAAAGATTCTTTGGGCAAAATATTGAATGATACAGGAATCATCAAAAGAAGATGGAGGAAATACACAGAGTCACTGTACCAAAAATAATTGGTCAATGTTGAACCATTTCAAGAGGTAGCATATGATCAAGAACTGATGGTACTGAAGAAAGAAGTCCAAACTATACTGAAGTCACTGACCACTGCAAAAAGTAAGTCTCCAGAAATAGACAGAACACCAATTGAGATGTTTCAACAAAAGGATGCCATGCTTGAAGAGCTCACTTGTATATGCCAAGAAATTTGGAAGACAGATACCTAACCTACTTCCAAAGAAAGGTGATCCAACAGAATGTGGAAATTATTGAACACTATCATTAATATCACACACAAATAAAATTTGATTAAAGATAATTCAAAAATGGTTGCAACAGTACATCAATAGGGAAGTACCAGAAATTCAAGCTGGATTCAGAATAGGACATAGAGCAAAGGATATCATTGCGGATGTCAGATGGATCTTGGTTGAAAACATATAATACCATAAAGATGTTTATTTGTGTTTTATTGACTATGCAAAGGCATCCAACTGTGTGGATCATAATAAATTATGGATAATATTTCAAAAAATGGAAATTCCAAAACGCTGAATTGTGCTCATGAGAAACCTGTACGTAGACCAAGAGGTTTGAACAGAACAAGGAGATACAGCATAGTTTAAAACCAGAAAATGTGTACATCAGGCTGTATCCTTTCACCATACGTATTCAATCTGTACGCTGAGCAAATAATCCAAGAAGCTTCATTATATAAAGAAGAACATGGCGTCAGGTTTGGAAGAAGAGCGTTTAACAACCTGTGATATGCAGATGACACAATTTTGCTTGCTGAAAGGGAAGGGGATTTGAAGCACTTATTGATGAAGATCAAAGAGCACAGGCTTCAGTGTGGGTTATACCTCAAAACAAAACAAAACAAAACAAAAACCCTCACAACTGGACCAATAAGCAACAAAATGATAAATGGATAAAAGATTGAAGTTATCAAGAATTTCATCGTACTCGGGTCTACGATCAACACCCAGGGATGCAGCTGTCAAGAAATCAAACCGTGGATTGCGCTGGGAAAGTCTTCTTCAAAAGACCTCTCCTAAGCATTAAAAAGCAAAGATATCACTTTGAGGACTAAGATGTGCCTAATCTAAGCCATGGTATTTTCAATCACCTCATATGTATGTGAAAGCTGGATAATGAATAAGGAAGACTGAAGAATTGGTGCATTTGAATGATGATGTTGGTGAAGAGTATCGAATGTACCACGGACTGCCAGAAGCATGAACTGATGTGTCTGGAAGAAGTACAGCCAGAATGGAACTTAGAAGTGCGGATGATGAGACTCGTCTCACATACTTTGGATGTGTCATCAGGAAGGACGAGTCCCTCGAGAAGCACATTGTGCTTGGCAAAGCAGAAGGTCAGTGAAAAGGAGGAAGACCCTAGATGAGATGGACTGACACAGTGGCTGCAACAATGAACTCAAACACAGCAAGGATTGTGAAGATGACGCAGGACCAGGGGTGTTTCACACTGTTGTACATAAGTTTGCTATGAGTCAGAAAAGACTTGATGGCACCTGATAACGATAATGAGAGGAGGGTAATGATACAAAGGCATCAGGAATTTTCCAGTATATAGGTAGAGATTTTCCACTTCAGTTGTTTGGATCTCTCAAAATAAGAGATTAGGTGCATCTCATCTTAGATGACAGAGGAATCCTGGAGTTGTCGACATGGTCCAACAATAAAACAAGTAAAGGCTTAAGGCATAGATAAGAAGGGTAGATGGAAGTCAAGTGACAATGGCAAAGTAGATTGCAGTGAACTGAGAAGTGGTAGTGAAATAACTGTTTTTTTTCCCCCTCCAATATACATTAAGGTTACTGTTGTAAATGGATGAGGAGAAGACTGGGAGGAAATTAGTCCTGCTATTTTGTTTTTTTTTTTTATAACATATATAAGCCATCTGGGCAGCAAAAGAGTATATTACATAAGTCCAAAGACTCCTCAGGAGAAATTCCTTTACAGGTTAGACTGGGTTTCTTTCTTCCAATATATTATCACAGTGCGTATCTACATCTTTCCTCCTTCTAGAGAAACAATTTAATCTTATTTCTTTAAGTGGACCCTGCATCCTCTTCTAACTTTCATTTCTTCATATTCATCCATTATCAAGTCCTATTAATTCTACCTACGAAAATGAACTCTAATTTGACCACCTCTAATCTCAGCGCCACAGCAATGCCAGCCACCCTTATCTCTTATGAGGGTTACATGCTAACCTCCTTTAAACATTTTTTTTTTCATATTTTAGCCTCTGCAAACTTAAAAAGGAGGACAATTGGATCCTATTATTTCCTTGCTTAAAATCTTTCAATGGTGTTCTATTTCACTTACAATAAAATCTAACTCTTTCCTATGGCCTTTGAGGTCCTGCATGACCTGAGCCCTGACCGCCTCTCTAACTTCATCTTCTACTCTTCCTACTCATCTTCTTTATCTTCATTTACTTCATTTTCTGTTAATCTTCTACTACTCATCCTCCAAGCTCATGAAGGATGAACTGAAACTTTTTACCTTAGGGCTTTTGCAATGTAGTTTGTTTTGCCTGGAATATTCTTGTCATTATTCTCACGGCCGGGTAGTAAAGTGCTTAGCATAGTGCTGGGCATATAGTCAGTACTCAATACATTTTAGCTGTTAGTGTTATTATCATTATTAATATTATCCTTCAAGTCTCACGTTAAATAATATTCCCTCTGAGAGGGCTTCGGAAAACCTGGTGGTGTCGTGGTTAAGTGCTATGGCTGCTAACCAAAATGTTGGCAATTCGAATCCACCAGGTGCTCATTGGAGACTCTATTGGGTACTTTTACTCTGTCTTATAGGGTTGGTATGAGTCGGAATTGACTGGATGGCAGTGGATTTGGTTTTGGAGTTTTGAGAAGACTTCTGACACCATACTACCCAAAGTTAAAACTGTTCCCCAGGCCTACATAGTTATTCTTTACCACAACATGGTACATGTTTTCTTCGCATGGAGGATGTTGTGATATCCAATTGCACTGGTTTAGTTAATTGTTCGTTTACATGTTTTTTGTCTACTTTCCCATTAGACTCTAAGCTCTGTTTTTAAAATCTAGAGTTTAGCACAATAACACATTGTAGTTTTCCAATAAGTATTTTTGAACAGATGAATGTTTTTAAATTTAATTTCCTACCACACCACTAACACAGGCCATTTTGTATACATTACTAAAGAGTTGGTGATAAAAGAAATTTTAATGTAGTGGGAAAACTGAAAAATCGATATTAATATGACTTTCTTAAAAAGTCCAAAGGAAAAAGGTAATGGGTAAGGTTAGGACTCCTTTTAGGCTTGCAGATCATACGTGTTAATGCTAAAAGCTATAAACTGAACAAAAAGTTGTTAAATAAATTATACTCTATAGCTCTATCTTGATAAATATATCTTTATTATGACATGAATGATACATTCCAAATCAGAATTCTTGAAATGCTTATATCCCATGAATGAATATGATAACTCAGAGAGAACAAGCTTTGTACAAACCCAGCCCATAGTTCATCCCTGCCTCTCCCCCACTCCTGGCTCTGCCCCATATCATAAAGGTCCTCGTATGTAACCTTCATCCACACCTCATGCTAACAGCTACTTTCCAGGCCACCTCTCCAGCCTGGGTTGCACATCCTGGCAATTGTCTCAGTGCTCAAGAGGGTGGACCCAGGGAAAAGGTAATGCAGGGTCTACAAGAAGTGTCTGAGAGCCATTTGGGAAGATGATTGGGACCCCAGGAAATAAGGTTGTGGTCTAGTGGGGAGGGCACACACCGCCAGGCATATCAACAAGGCTCTGTAGACTTCCATTCCTGTCAGAAAGACAGCAGCAGATCAGGGGCAGAGCAGGGCTATATAAAACATGAGGCCTTGGGCTAGAGTTCCTGTTGCCCAGGTCTTAGGGCTGTATAGCATCGGCTTCCTCCCATGGCTATAACACCGTTCTTAGTGTCCATAGTCCTTTTGCATTTTGTACTTTAGAGCAATCCTATCCCCTTCCAAAAGATTAACTTTGCCTTAGATTGTAATTGCATCTAGAAAATTCATAGAACACTATAGTTAACCACAGCACATTTACCAAAGTCTGAAATATTGAGTCCATAATAATGTATTGGAAAGGAAGGAAGAATTGACTTCAGCTGACAAGGAAAGGGGGTGACTCTTGGCTTCATGGGTTCCATCACCATTCTTGTCTCTTTCTTCCCAAATCTGACTATTACCTCCTTCAGTAGTAGTCTTCTTCATTTCAGATTTCTACTCCAAATCTCCTGTTCGTGTCCCTTGGACATAACTCAAGCTCTTACTTGCTGTTCTTTACCAACTTGCTATATCACAAGCTATAAGTATCAGCTTGTTTTCTTGTTTTACTATCTCTCAATCTCTACTAGATTATATATCCATAGAGAGCAAGGACCAAGCCTATGGTACACACAGTTATTTTCCTTGCAACTAGTCCAAGTGTGCCAATAATATGAACTAAATTAATATTGTAGGTATGCATTCATAGAAGTAATTCTTTCATAGATCGTATGACTAATCCATGTTGAGAGAGGAGAAGACTTTCCTACAGGCAAGGTGATCTACAAATGTATTCCTGGATCCAAAGCTAGCTCTTTACTTTAATACATTTACAGAAGCTATGTTTTCCTTTTTTCTTCTCCCTACTTTGCAATATTGTCCAGGAACTTTCCTGTGCACATTAAATGGACCCATTATAATATATTTAAAAAGAAAATATGACACTTATTTAGAATATACACCCTCGTCTATACAAATAACAAGTCAAAACTTAAAATGGTTTTCTTTAGGTGTAGCCACATCAAATGCTTGGCAAAATACTTATTATTTTCCCTACCCTATTCAAACAACATTTATAGAGATTGTGATACTCATTTTATTCCATATGTATCCTCTCCTCATTCTGCTTGAGATTGGAGTAGCTATGGAAACACACCTCTTATATCCATGACTGAGAGTCATAAACTGACCATAACTGATGGATGGTCCCCGCTGCTGAGCTCTGAAATACATCACATGTTTGCATCGAGACCAACTTTCCATGGACTGTTCCAAGTCAATGGCTGAGTGTGGGCAGAGAAGCTAAGGAATGCCTGTCCCTGGGAGATGTGAAGCTCTTCTGACAGTCAATGTTGACTCCCCATAAACCCTGAGAAATTCCCTAAAAGTTGAATTAAAGTTCATAACTCCTACAAAATTATAAAAGATCTCATTGCTGGTGACCTGTGGAAATATTCTAGTAGGTACAACTGCTGTCGCAGATGTGATCATTCAGACATTTGAAAGATATAGAGGAGACAATGTTGTCTTAGTTATCTAGTGCTGCTGTAACAGTGCTGTCCAGCCAAGCTGACACACAACCTTAATTATCACAAATCTCTACAAAGGCAGCAGGTTTGGCCAGTTCCTTGTAAGTTGTATTGTTGCGTATAAGGAGATAATAAGAGACTTGGAGTCATTATAAGCATTTAAAGCTAAATGTTAGAGGACTTTTTTGGTAGCTTACAAAGAGATCTTTATCTCCTTTAGGGGAAAGACAGACATATGAAACCATCAACCAGTTAATGTTAGACTCAGGGATTCTTCTAATATTCTCTTCTGAATTTCCACTTATGGAGAGAGAACATGGAGGAACTACTTTCTGTGTGGTGAAAGGTGTATGATATGCCAACCTGTTAGCATAATTGACTAACAGCCTAAGGTGCTGAGCTCTGAAGTCATATTTTCCATGAACTGCCCCAAGCCAATAATTGAGCATGGCAAGATGCTAAGGCGGGTCTGTTCTTAGAAGGTGTGGGACTTCTGTGATTGGCAATTTGTTTCAAGGACTCCACGCTGACCTTGTTGAACTCTCTTAGGACTTCACTCTAGACTAATACTCTTTCACCCAATCTTCCTTCTTTACCTTTGTCTTTCATAGAGTCATATTAGTGATATGCTCTCACAGCTCTCCCACCTTCTCCTGGCTTCCTTCCCATTTCCTCTCTTGCAGGTCCCATCTCATCTTGGTGTCAGCTTTTCAGAGGCTCCAGACTAACACAGAGACTCACTTTGGACTGGCCCTCCTTTTCACACCTGGAATAAAGAGTGAGTAACTGCTCGATGTGCCAATATATAAGGCATAAAAGTTTCACTGGAGTAAATTAAAAATTATTATTATTTCAGGTATTCAGATACAGCTTCATACATAACTCAAGGAATGTACGGTGGTCTTGCTTCCATTTTGTGCATGTGCCCAGTTGCCATGGAGTCACTGTCTACTCATGATAACACATGTGCTGCAGAGTAAAACTGTGCTCCACAGAGGTTTCCAGGCCGTGGCTATTTGGAAGCAGATCACCAGACCTTTCCTCCGAAGTGACTCTTGGTGGATTGAAACTGCCAACCTTTCAATTAGTAGTCAAGCACTTAACTGTTTGTACCACCCAGGACTCCTTTTATACATGTAATAAATCCATATTTTGAATTTGAGAATAAGATGGAAATATTTTCACTATGAATATTTGAATTTTTATACGTAATTTGAATTTTTCTTTCTTTGAATGTGACTCGAGATTCTTTTTTTCTGAGTGCAAGAGATATTTTCATCTTCCCTATACTGCTTTTGACATATTAGACAATTATATCAAAAGATGGATGTGTGCATACAAGGTAAAAGATTTAAATGGGCAGAAAAAGACAAAAGAATTGAGAAACCCCAGAGGAGGTGAGATTCAAGAAGAAGTGAGGAGTTCAGAACACTGAGTACTAGAGGGGGGAAAAGAGAACCCAGAAGCTTAATGGCTGGAGACTGAGATCAGTGATTAAAGGGATTGCTTAAAAAGAAAAAAAAAAAAAAAATTTGTTAGCAAATTCTCTCTTCCATTTCCCCTATAGAACACGATGTAAGAAAAAAAATTTTTAAACTGCTCCTGTTCTTGTAAAGTGGAGCTTTGTTTGTGGGGAACTAGAAGAGCGTGAGGAGACAGTTTGTGAATGGGTTATAACCAAATAAAGAGGCTTTTAACTTTCATAGAGAGAAAATCAATTGCTCCCAACTCCCATACAGAAATACTCAGAAAATATACACAGTCCATTTGTTTGAAGAAGCTCTAAAATTATTACTTTGCTTGGATGTCCTCTTGTCTTTGTCTAAACCTGTTCCCTCCCCTGGTACCCTGGGGAAAGTGAAAGGTAGAAGAAAAAGGAAAAGGAAAGTGGGAAGAGGCAAGGACAGGGAGAGGAGAGGAAGAGTAAGAAACGGAGAATAGATGAATGAGATCAATGCTCTGACACTACATTGGGAATAAGTTTAAAAGGCAAAAGTTAAAGCCAACAGAACCCATTGTTCACAAAGTCAGTATGAAGCATTTATTTTAAAACTTAGATTAACCTTTTAAGTCAGGCGTCACTCCCAATACATATCCATGGCCAAGCATTCTCATTATTAGGAGGATACAGTCCTGATGATTTGCAAAAGGTGGCTGTGGAGGTTATGTGCTTGACTGGCCGTTGCAGATTGGATGTCTGCAGTAATACCATCCCTCAGCAAAAGACATCTAGCAGCTGTACCTCCTCATTCCAGCTGTTCCATTAGCGTCACCGGCTTCCCTAGGGTATTGTCTCTTCTTACCTTGTGTGTTTATGGATAAAATTTAAATTCTACTATTACACTTTTAGAACCAACTAGCCACCTTCTTTTTTTTTTTTTTTCTTGGTTGCTTTTTCCTAGTCTCTTTCCCTCCCTGAATCCTCTCAGAAAGGTTTGATAATTAATTCTAAGGCATATATATAGTTATATATTATTGAATTTGTTTAACTAAATATTAAAAGCATTTAGAATAGTATCCTAAAAAGACAACAATTCATCTCCATATGGCCTAGTTTTCTTTAAATTTAAAACTAGTTTAGGTACATATTTTTATTGATAATTTGAAGTAACATTTTCATTTCAAATCTCTTGTTTTTTCATCCTTTTATAATTAACAGCAAACAATTCTGTTACCTTTTTAAAAGGATGCAGTGAAATAATTATTGGACATTAAATTATGTACTGTTGGACTAGTATTAATAAAAACATCAGCATGTTTAAATTGCATAAGACACAAAATATTAAATCATCCACTGCATATATTTTAAAGAGAATCCTAGGTTTCCTAAGAAAAACTCTGAATCTTATTTTTATATAAAATTTGCTACAATTCTGAGTTATGTGTAGGGGACACAACATAATATACAGGAAAAAAAAAAAAGCTTGCCTGAATTCTGAAGGCATAAATTGTGGTGCTGCCAACAGTTCACAACTTCAGTCAAGTAACTTTATTCATTTTGGTTTTTGCAGGGTTACTAAGAAACTTGAGTAAGAAAAAACTCTAACACATCACTAAGCACATATTAGGTCCTAAATAAATAATAGTTGAATCTGTTTATCTTGTAGAAATTTAGCAAACAATGTGAGGAAAACCTTAGCATAATGGAATCTGCAATCTTATAAAGCAAATCTGGAGAGAGATTAGCCACTGGAATCTAGAGTTAATAGGATGTATGACATTTAGACAAGCTACTTAACCACGCCATGTCTCATTTTCTAACCGGTGCAGTGAGGAAAAAACTAGTGCCTACAAGGTTATTATAAGGGAGAAAGATGGTCACATTCATAAAATATGTGGAATAGGACCTGTCATATAGTAAGCATTGTATAAGGATTTGTTAGACAAACAGATAAATTATAGAGGGTAGAGGTTTACTACTCTTTTAATAAACACATGATATAATGAATTGTTCATCAGAGTAAGCTCTGAATGTTATGGATTTCTAGATTAAGAACTTACTCTGCAAATCATTTGTCTCAATTACATATACTCATGACGTGACAGGTGAAGTAGATCTGGGTTAGGTGACATTTTCTATGCTCTCGACTACAGACTTGCTACTTAAAGTATAATTCTTGGGCCAACAACATCAGCATCACACAAAATATCAGGTGCCACCTCAGCAGGCCTGGATCAGAGTCTGCATTTCAACAGGTTTTCCAGGTTGCAGTATTCTAAAGTATACCGAGTCATTGATATCTTGCTCTTGAAAAAAAGGAATACGGAATTAGAAAAAACTCAATACACAGTGGCATATATTTTTTATTTGTAAGAACATTTCTGCTAAACAACAAACCCATTGCTATCTGGTCGATTGCGACTCATAGAAATACTTAGGACAGAGTAGAACTGCCCTGTAGGGTTTCCAAGGAGCGGTTGGTGGATTGGAACTGCCAAACTTTTGGTTAACAGCCAAGCTCTTAACCACCAGGGCTCCTTAACAACAAAGTATATACAAAAATAAAATCTTATAATATGTAATTCATTCTAACTATAGATGTAACTATTCAATTTTTTCTTTCTCTGGCTTTCTCTGATTTGTGTAACAAAATTAATACCTTTTATTGTCAGTTCAAGCCCACCTAGTGGTGCCTCAGAGGAAAGGCCTGAACATCTACTTCAGAAAGGTCACAACCTTGAAAACCCTGGGAAGCACAGTTCTACCCTGCCACACATGGGCTTACCATGAGTCAGAATTGACTCAATGGCAATTGGTTTATTATTAATAGAAATCATCCTTTTTAGTGTTTTATCTGTTTGCTTTTTACCTTTTTTGTTTTGTTTTGTGTTGTACTTTGTTTTCAAAGAAAGCATTGGGGAAATATCTTTGGGACAGATAAACTCGATTTCACATGTTGAGGTACCTCATAATTGTAGGGATTGTAAGATCGAAGACCTCTGGGGAAATAGAGCTGTCCAAAGGTGAATGAGCATTCTGTAAATTGTAGCTTCTTAAAAGGAGAAAAAAAAAAAAAAGATGGCAATATGTTAATAGTTTGACAACACACTTGCCAATTTTGACCTAGAGGTCACTGGATCTCTGAGTGATGGAGTCTACTTGCTTGAGAGTAGAAAGAGAGAAGCATTTATGTAATTTGTCCATGTGAATCACATTATCCACTGGAATGTTTGGATTCTGAGCCTGTCAAAGCCTAGATACGTAAAGTCAGTCAATGACTCAACTATTCAAACACTTCTGGCATAATATTATGACACAACGTGCATACATGTAACATATATGTTCGTTAGCGAATATTGTTATGTGGTTTACCTGCACACGACATTACATCAGCCCTAGGCAATCCTGTGTTGCCCTTCTGACAATTCAGCGAAGGCACTTGTCTTGCTTTTAGGAAATCAGATTTCAGAAGAAATTCTACTGTAATACACTTTGTCTAAAACCAGATCAGGCATAAAAAAAGATCAACGCTTGATGCTAGAAGCTTATAGCATAGTACAAAAATTTTTAGGCAGAGGCTTTCAGCTATTAACATGAATTTCTGCATATGTAATTAGATTTTGGACAGATTGTCCGAGGGACAGAAATAAAGATTAACAATAAGCCACTGTGTGTCATTCTACAAGTTCTATCCTCTTCCCTTGGGAAGAGGATAGAACTTGTAGCTCCTATTTCTTGGCACCTTCTCCATATCCCATATCACCTAGCTGCAGATGAGCACACACAGGCAAGGATACACACACACATACACTCAATGAAACACTAAGAAAAATCAGGGGAGAACAAAATAACCAATGATGCCTAAATTTTCAGTAATGTTATAATAATGCTCCGTATCTAGTGTTATATGTATATATGTGATATATATCTTTGTTGTATGTATGTATGATATATTTAATTTTATACATTTTCTAATGCAGAAAAAATAAGCAGAGGCATTGGACTCACAGAGGCTTGACTTAGAATCTTAGCCCTCACATGTAACTGTGAACCTACAGTTCACTTATAGTTTTCTGAGTAGTCGAGTGCAAATCGTTTGCACCATCCCAGGGTCCATCGTTCTCTGTGAATTATCTCATATTTAATGAGTCTGTTGAAAAGATAAAATTGGATAATGCATGTTTTGATCAGATTTGCAAAACAGAAATATTTGTTATGCACACTTAGGTGGTGGTGTTGTTGTTAGGTGGTGTTGAGTTAATTGTTGACTTAAAACGACGCTATAGGACAGAGTAGAACTGCCCATAAGGTTTCTTAGGCTGTAATCTTTACAAACGCAGATTGTCAGGTCTTTCTTCTGTGGAGCTGCTGGGTTGTTTTGTACCACCAACCTGCTGGTTAGCAGCTGAGTGGCTAGGCGATACTCTTTCCTAAAGCGGCACCCTCCTTCTAGCCCAGACCAAGCATTCATTTATTTTTTATGGTTGACATGGGGGCTAGGAATATTTTCATGCTTGTCAGGAAACAAAAATGGTATTCATTCTTGAGGTTGAATAAGATACACATACATATGTTTGATGGATGGGAGTGGGGATAAAAGTTGGTAAAAAAAAAAAAAAAAGTTTTGAGATGATATGGAATATCCCCAAGCTTCAGTCACAAGAAATAATTCTCTCGTAACGAGCTAGACTTAGCTAGAAGGTCAGTAGGTCAGAAGGATGCAGAGTTGCAGTTGCAGCTACAAGGTTTACTCACAGTTGGATGTTGTCTGACCCATCCTGATGTCACTATATGTCATTTGGGTAGACAGGGGCATGTGTAAATCAGAAGTTGCTCCAATAAACCCTTTAGCTCTCAAACCCAAGAAATCTGGCATAAGAGACCTCTTTCTCCTCCTTTGTTGTGAGGATTGAACTCAATATTGGCCCGGGCACTAATGAAGTGAGATTTCCACCTCACTGGCATTGGAAAATCTATGGCTTGAATTGCAGTCATGATTGTAGATTTTCAGGTGTGCAGAGCCTATACTCACCAAAACCTTAGCTCAGGACAGATGGTAATTGCTGTTCCCAAGATAGGCCCATTGCTGATTTATAAGTGTAGCAAAGGTACTCCTTGGAAATTTCCAAAATACTTGGTACCTGAAAGGAAATTTTTAAAATGGATTCTGTTTTTTTAGGGCAAGTTTAGGCTTACAGAAAAACTGTGCAGAGAGTACAGAGTTCCTACAAACCCCGCTTCTCCCTGTGTACTGATTCTTCTAATATTAACATTTTCCATTCTTGTCACAATTGATGGACCTGTACTGATGCATTAGTAACTAAAGTTTATCATTTACATTAGGGTTCATTCCTTGTGCTGTTCAGTCCAGTGACAAATGCATAATGTCATGTGTCCACCATCACAAGATCATACAGAATAGTTTCACTGCCCTGAACCCCTAGCAACTATGTCTCTATAGTTTTGCCTTTTCAACAATAATTTACAGTTAGAATAATACAGTATGTAGAATTTTTGGCCTGGCTGCTTTCTCTTAGCAATATGCACTCAAGATTCCTCCAAGTCTTTTCATCGCTTCTTAGCTCATTTCTCTTTATTGCTGAATGATACTCCACTCACCTATTGAGGGACTTACTGGCTGTTTCCAGTTCTTAGCAATTATGAACAAAGATGTTATAAACATTCTTGTGCAGGTTTTTATGTGAAGATACATTTTCATCTCATTTGAGTAAAAAAAAAAAAGGGAACATTTTAATGGGACTTGTCTTAGCCATTTAGAGCTGCTATAACAGAATTACCACAAGTGAATGGCTTTAACAAAGAGAAGTTTATTCTCTCACAGGCCAGTAGGCGAGAAGTCCGAGTTCAGGGTGTCAGCTCCAGGGGAAGGCTTTCTCTCTCTGTTGACTCTGAAGGGAGATCCTTGTGATGCATCAGTCCTCTCTTGGTCTGAGAGTATCTCAGCGCAGGAACCTCAGGTTTAGGGGACACCCTCTGCTCCTGGCACTGCTTTCTTGGTGGTGTGAGGTTCCCAACTCTCTGCTTGCTTCCCCTTTCCTTTTATCTCTTGAGAGACAAAAGGTGGTGCAGGCCACACCCCAGGGAAACTCGCTTTACGTTGGATCAGGGATGTGACCTGGTAAGGGTGTTACAATCCCAGCCTAATCCTCTCTAACATAAAATTACAACCACAAAATCGAGGACAACCACAGAATGCCTAACCAAGTTGATACACACATTTTTGGGGGGACATAATTCAATTCATGACAGGACTAAAATCCCTAAGAAGATAGGGGCTTGCAGCTTGTAGCATTAGGCTTAATGATTATGGTGGCCTTAATCATATGGTCATAAGCTAACAAGAATTGTATTAGCTAACATTTCTTGCATAGAAAGCATTTAGTAAGTTTATATTTTCTTTCTGACATAATAACAGGAAAACCTTTCTTCAAGTAAAAACAATAGCAATTAGAATTTAACAATGGCTGTGTTGTAAATACTTGATGTAACAATGGGCATAATGTGGTGATCATAAAAATAAAATTGTAGCTTTTCTTCTTGCTTTGTAGTTGATATAATGCTCTTATGTAACAATGCTTTTAATACTTTCAACAACTTTGAGTTAATTACTTCCTACATTTTGTATATCAGACTCAGAATTACAGCTAGGGAAATGGAATAACAAATACCTAAAAACAGTTAACAAATAATGTATTTAGCATATTAATTATCATTTACACAACAGCAAATATATGCACTCATGTATTTTCCAAAGAAGGTAAAAAGTATTACACTTGTAATTTTAAAAATATAAATGAATCTGATATTTTCATGTTGTCAATTTTTGTTTCTGAAAGAATTGTCACTGGTGAAATATCATGATTGAACAGTGTTTTAGACTATTTCACTGGTATTATTTCAATTAACAGTACAAAAAAAGAAAAAGCTGCTAAATAGATGGAAATTAGTTGCATAGTAATGATACCCAGTAAAACCCAGTGCCAGGTATCTATAATGCTTATAATTATGTAGCAAATTTTCATTGGCATTAAAGTTGTCTTATCTTTCTTAAGATCTTCATAAGTAAAAAAACTTATATAATCAGTAGTTATTCTTCAGCCAGGAGATGGTACTAAATGTAGACAGGTACTAAAGAAATACAGATGGGTAGGAAATTACTGTAGAGAGACAGTAAAATGAAATTCCACTTATACAAAATACACCTTAGTCTGTTTGAAAAACGAAATGAAGACCAACACATATTCAGTGGTGTAGTCTATGCAAGTTTTCACATGTAAAACGACATAAATATGTGTTTGTAATTCACCGTAGAAACAAATGAGGGGTGGTATAACTATGTTTCAACAAATAAGACCCATTTCGGGCATGCCCACGTTCTTCATGTGAGTCAATAGACACTGACTGATTCTTACTGGCTTATTAAGTTTTTATTATTTTGAGGCTATACCTGAAAACATATCTTATTTGAATCTGCACGGCAGGGAAAAGGGATGTGAATCAAGGAGAAAAAACTACATCATTTACCTAGAGAATTAACTGAGGACATTTGAATTCTTCTTCAATAAGTCAATATGCATTAAGCTAACCACACACTTATTTAGAGCAGGAAATGGTCACAGATGCTTTTGAAAACATTTGTATTAACAGAGAAGGATAATCATGATGCAAAATACTAAATCAAGTGACAGATTTTAATTCTCATTGTAGCTTGATTTTGATTGATGTCACACTATTTAACTTTTACTTTCTTTTATATATAATTCAAGTATTTTAAGAATGCTATTCCAGTAAAATCTATTCACAGTCAATAATCCAATGCTTTCTTAAACAAAAGTACAATTTACAATCCAGCTGCTTAATGACTTTTCCTAATGAAACCTTTCCCCTCATTATTCACTTAGCTCTCTCTGTTGATCTAAATTGATTAACGTGCATTGGAAAGGAACTTGTACAATCTTTACGTGTATTTTGTACCCTTTTCAGAAAACTTTTTCTGTGAAGGGCCAGATGGTAAATATTTTAGGCTTTGCAAGTTATACAGTTTCTGTCGCAACTATTCAACTCTATCATCATAGTGCAAAAGCAGCCATGGACAAAATAGAAGTGAATGAGTGTGGCTGTGTTCCAATTAAAGGTTTTCATGGTTGAATCTGGCCTACAGGCCACACCTTGCTGACTCCTGACCTAGACTACTAGTAGTTTTTAAACAACAAATGAAAAAAAAATAAAAAACTTAGATCCAAATAGTATTAGACAATAGATATAATATGTATTTAAACCTATAATGTAATGATGAAATAACTGTCAAGATTGTGTATAAAAATTCAGACTATTGTTTTTTACACTGGTTTACATAAGAGACCCAAATAGAAGAGGTAAGCCAAACATCAAAGGAATGTCAATTGAGCACCTATTTATTTAATTTTTACTGAAGTTATGTTTTTGTGTGACGTGGGGAAAAAAAAAAAAAAAAAACCTGGTTTCTGGGTTTTTTTTTGGAGGGTGAAAAGGAAACATAAAACAATTTCCTTGGCCACAAGCAGATTTCAGTCTAGTTTGAAGGCAGAGTTTCAAAATTGAACAAATATGGAGATAATTGCTAAAACTTTTAACCTCAGCAATATTTTTTTAAAGATGCACTTAAGAGTTGTATGTGCTTAAAAATGCTACATTATTTTTCTCATTAATTGGCATACTTTTTTATCCATCAAACGACCAAACCAAAGGGTGAATATAAATTTCACCCTTTAATACACTGTTGAATAAATACACAGCAAAATTTGCATTTGTCTCCCAAAAATATAATAAAATTTCAAGACTTGAATAGATTCAGGAATGCAGCAAATAGCTGTGAAGGCAGAGGAAATCAAAGAAAATTCTAAGAGCACTCATTCAATGTATCAAATCCTGTCCATCTTACAAAGACAGTCAAATTCTATATGTTCAGGAAATTATCTACTAACCATCCTAGATATGATGGGTTGAACTAGAAAATAGCTGATTTAAGAAATAAACAAACCCATCTTTGTATGAAAAAACACTTGTAAAAATACACAAATTGTATTGAAAGGAGAAAAGGACTCAACATTTTTGCTGTTTCTTCCTTTTTTCCCATCTCCTTTAATGAGAGTAGCACTATTAAGGTCTTTAATTAAGGTAAAGGGAAGCACCAGAGAAACCAAAAAAAAGGGAACAGAAACTAGTTGACATGTTTGTTCCCAGTCTAAGATTTAAGCTACCAGGGTAAACACGGTATTGCAATTCGATCTGTTTAAACCTATAAGGACAGCAGAACAAATCACGCATCACCATAGTAAGCCCGAAATCCTCAGCCTGATCTTCCGGTCTTCTAGTCTGGAATCCCCCTAAGCCAGACTGCCCAACTCCTCTTCAACACACCCAGTACATACAACAGAGGCAGAAACTGTTGAAGATTCTCCTATTAGACAATTTGGTACTCATGAATATCTGGTGAAAAGGCACTTTTCTGTGAGGAATAGTCTTCATAATGTAGTGTAAACAATTAAATATGCACCATACATTTGTTTTCTTTTAGGATGAAAATCATACATAAAATCTTTACCAGGATGCCTGTGTTTGTAGAGTACAACCTTCAGCAATATGACATACGCTGAAGATGCCTATGGGGGAAGCCTCATGTTTTATGCATCCCACAAGGTCAGCTCATGTCTTGGCATGCCTTACCAATGTTGCTGTGAAGCCAAAGAAATCTTTTCTAGTGATTTTAAGAAAATGTGATCAACTTTCATAGAGGAAAAAATGAACTTTTTTTTTTATTCCGTCTGTAGAAACAGACATTACAGAAATCTTTGCCATAGGAAGAAGAAACCAAGGACAATGAAGCCCAAGAATGTAAAAAGAAAGCACTATTCTCTACATAGAAAGCTGTCTGAGAAAATTAATTATTCAGAAAAAATGCTATTTTTAGAATTTATGTTGGTTGTAATATTTACAATGTTTTACATTTTGTATTTTGTAGTGAAGTTTTTGCATTTTACTTGTATATCTACTTATGAACCTAATGAATAAAAATTTGATTTGAAATCTAAACTTTCTTGAGTTTTCTCATTACATATGGCTACCTGCTTCCTTTTTTTCCTGTTACTCCATTTTTAACAAGAACATTTCAATGTCTTTCTCTCTTTTCTTCAGTTTGATAGTGATATCTTTGACTAAAAATAAATTCAGTGCTTAAGACAAATGCCCCCACTGTTCTTTTTTGTTAATATATAATATTTGGTGAGTTTGCCAAAGGGATCCATGGTTTGTCACTGTTTCCGCTGTAGGAACATTTGACATTCTGTGAGCTTTAACATCTTCTGTGGACTTTTCTGTGACCTCTGTGCAGACAGGCAAACATTTTTGCCACCTCGTCAGATAAAAACAGCCTTGTATGATCACTACAGACTAGGAATTTGACTTGTGAAATTCTGACGTTGCACCCTCTCACTTCTTCCCATCAGTAAATTATGACCGACCATCTAACACAGTTACTTGCATTTAATATGCTGACCTTACAATCAGTTCATCCACCTCAGGCAGCACATGGCAGCATCATGAAAAGTACAAGCTTCCTGCAGATCAGAGATGTCCAAAGGGACAGATAAAGAAAAAATATCTGTACACATAGAGCAAGACAAAAACACACCACTTACATAGGAATTGCTTTGGGGAAATTGTACCTGGAATGCAGGCATGGTTCTTCTCTATCCAGCTTGTGTGTGCACAAAAAAAGAAAGAAAAAAAAAGGGGTGTGAGTGGGTTGGAGGGGTGGGGTGGTAGAAGGGAAGTCAAGATAGGGAAAGTTAAATTTCTGTTTTTCCCTTCCCTAACCTGCCACAGGCCACTGATCAGGTTAATAGCCTGGAGAAAAAGCTATCTTGTCAAGGTAAACTGAACTTTCATCACAATTAGATCCCACCATCTACGAGTTGTCTAAAAAATGGAAAGAAAAAGAAGAAAAAAATCTCTAATGATCTTTCAATTTAGCTTGTGAAGCACCTGCTGCCCCCACGTGATGCCAAACAGACTGGCAGCAGGTAGTTTTTAAGAAAATACAAGCACTTTTCTCCGCCAGGCTCCTGTGCCTTTCCTGAGCCCTTGGCATGGGATTGTTCAGCGGAAAAAGTCAAGAGCGCCTGCTGTCAGCACAATGTGCCTATGTGCATTTTTAAAGGCTCTGCCTACTTGAAGTTTCCTTGTCAGGACTCTGGCTTTTAAGTGGATTTCAGTGTCAATATGTGCTGCTTCCTACTAATGTTAAGAAATGGCCCCAAAGAGCAGGATCAGATGCTCTGTCAGGATGTTGGCAAGCGCGAATACTTACTGGCTGCCCACCCATCAGGAAACATCTTTAGAAACCGAGAAGCTCGGATAAAAAGGACACCGTTTCAGCTTCCTTCTTGAAGTTTTCTCATTATCACCAGGATACACACACACACACACACACACACTCAAAATGTATTCACTGGCCTAGATAGGGAGTGTCTACAGTATTGAACAAATGTGATGGCAGACTAAGGGTCCCACATAATAGCTTCAACATTTTCTGACTCACATGAATTATTACAGAGACAGACACAGCAGGCTGTCAATTTCTGCAGATAGTACTTTTTTTTTTCCTGTTTAAAGCAGTCACCATTCAGTCTGTAGTCATGCTTGCCCCAAATTCATGTATGGACAGACTTTTTGAGGGAAAGATACAATTTTGCAGGTTTATTTCTTATTCTACACAAGCTAATCAACTTAAATTGGCTTAATGTTTTTGTACAATAGCTTAAATTAATTAAATAGAATTTGAGATGATTTTGGCATCAGCCTCTGTGAGCCTCAGTATTATTAAGGACATTTACTTGAAAGCATTAAATTAGCCTCACTCTTCCTTTTTTTCCTACAATAATATACTTTAAGTACCTTAAACATACAGTGCATTGTTTTGGGTAGCTGGTGACACTGAAAGGTAAATGAAATTAATGTCCTTGCTAATCAATGATTTAAATTCTAGTATCTATTTAGGGAAAAAAGTACCAAAAAAAAAAAAAAAAAAGGCCCTATAGTGAGTAACAACTATAATAAAAAGAAAACCCAGTGCCATCGAGTCGATTCCAACTCATAGCAACCCTACAGGACAGAGTATAACTGCCCCGTAGAGTTTCCAAGGAGTGCCTGGCGGCTTCCAACTGGTGACCGTTTGGTTTGCAGCCACAGAACTTAACCAGTATGCTACCAGGGTTTCCACAACAACTATAATAGGAGTATAAATAAATGGCCGTGGAGTTTAGAGAGGAAAGGATTGCTCAGTTGCGACTGGGAAAATAAGGAGAGCTTGTGAAGAAAAATGTCTTTTAACTTGAACTTTAAAGATGTGTAGGAGGTCTGTGGCGCCCTGGTGGCGTAGTGGTTAAGAGTTACGTCTGTAACCAAAAGTTCAGCAGTTCAAATCCATCATCTGCTCCTTGGAAGCCCTATGGGGCAATTCTACTCTGTCCTGCAGGGTCACCATGAGTCAGAATTGACTCAACAGCAACAGATTAGGATGCCTATAGTTGGGCCTGGGGTGGGAGATGGTATGAAAAGTATTCCATATTAGTAAATTGGTATGAATAATGAGATTATACCTAGTAGGTAAATTAGAAAAATTAGGAGCAATTGATGGTTATATACGTATATGTACAGAGCGAAATGGGCCATGCAGTCGGGTTAGTAACTAAAATAAATCCAGTAAGTTACCCCATGAGTGGTCCTTATTAAACATGGTGCATACTATTAGTTCTTCTCAAAACTATTCATTCATTTATCCATTCATTAACGAATGTCTGTTGAAGTCTTACTATTGTCCAGGCTTTGTTTTAGGCCTGGGGATATAGCAGCGAAAAAAGAAAAAGAAAAGGCAAATTGTCTTTTTTCTTTTTTTGGAGGGAGACAGAAATTGAATGAATAAACAAATGGGTACATAAATATCAAGTGGGATAACTTCAAAAAAGACAATACAGCATGGTAATAGGATAGCCAAAATTGAGGAGATGGACAGGGAGTGGTCATGTTTTACACTAATGTCAGAGAAGGTCTGTCTGATAGATCACATCTGAGCCAAGATCTAAAATCACACGCAGAGGTGAAGTAGAGAATATTGTGGCCAAGGTCCTGAGACAGGAGAAACCGGTCGCACTTTCAGTTCTCTTACCAGATGAGGAGGCATTGTTACACAATCGCTGACTTTTGTGGTGTGGCGTTTAGTTTCTATAAGTTAGTTTTCATGAGAAGTCACGTGATATAATGAGAACAACTGAGAAACCTTGGTTCCAGAAAAAAGGAAGGTTTATTTTGCATGTAATGATCATTTTGTTCTGACAGTTCTCCAAGTGGGGTGGAATTTGTGTTGGAGCACAAGAAACCATACAATTTTTTAATTTCTTAGCTGTACTTGAACATGCATTATTTAGGGCTAGAAGATCCAAAATCGTAATTTCATATCCTCAGCCTTCCAAGTTCTATTTCAGTTAACTCTCCAGATGGTGTTGTTATTATATGAGATCATTTAAAAAGAAAAAAAAAAGAATGTAGCTATGATCTCAAGGAGAATAAAAAATGAATAAATCCCAATCATTGGCAAAAATGCTACCTTTTGCCAGTTTTTTTCCTTCCTTTTAAAGAACGGGAAAACTTTATAATCAACCCATCGTTTTGAATGCTTGTCAAAGCATGCCAAATCCTAAGTAGGAGTATTGTGGAACAACGGCACCTTGGAAGGCTCAACAGCTTGCCGACATATGCAAAATGAGAAAACAAGTGGTAACTGTTCGATTAAGATTCCCAGTGCAGCTAGAGCAAAGACAGCTCATGCTTTAATAAAGAGAAATCTCAATATCCACAAATGAAGTCAAATTAACAGTTCTTTCTTTTACAAAATATTAAACTGGAATTTTTTTATATATTCTTTTTAATATGTGACAGATTACAAGTAGATATTCAAAAATGATACAGTTTGCTGTCTTTGAAAGTCTCGTTTGGCCAAAACCTAATGGCTCATGTTTTTGAGTAATTGGGAGTATCTGATGAGACATTTCCAAATTGAGTATATTGTAGTATCTTTCATGAGAGTCACCATCATTAGCTGGCAAATGTCTCCTGTAAGTTAACTAGCAGGAAACTGATGTTCCTAGTAGAATATCAGCAAGTGGTGGGGCTGAATAGCAGAACAAATATTGTATCCTTATACGGTTTGATGTCCTCCAGTTGAGGAAACTTTTACGTGATTTATGTTTTCCTAGTGTAGCCAAAATAAGTGTGGGTATTACATCACTCCAAGTCCGTCCGTTAGAAGGGAAGTGGTGTGTTGACGGATACCCATACTTCTCCCCAGTGAATGGAAATTCATTTGATGTTTTGATCAGAATCAGGGAGTGGCTTTTCAACCCAAGGAAGCAGAGTATCTCCACAACATGACAGAGAAGGCAGCACAGCAGAGGGAGAAAAGCACACAGATGCAACTTGGAGGACTCAGGTTAGAGAGGGGAGCCATCTGTGCTTAATAGCAGCAGTCAGGTTGCAGTGTATCAGCAGAAGCAAATTTCAAAAGGAGACATTGTTAAAGACTTGATACTGGAAGCAAATTTTGAGCAATTAGATTAGCCAAATCTGAGACTAACCTGCAAGGACTAAGAAAGCTTCCTGATTAAGATATTGATCAAGTTGAGCAAAAGTAAGAGGGAAAGATAGCGTGGGACAGAATGCAGAACCTGCCCAAACTGGAAGACAAGCCAGACTGGACCTTAATAACCAAGTACAGTTCCTAGACCTTTAGGAGGTGTGGTATGACTGATATACCACGTTGTTGTTGTTAGGTGCCATTGAGTTGATTCCAATGCACAGTGACCTTAGTGTTGACATAATGAAACATTGGCTGTCCTGGGCCATCCTTGCAATCGTTGCTGTGTTAGAGTCCATCGTTGCAGCTGCCTTCTCAATCCACCTTATGGAAAGTTTGATTTCTTGAAGACTGCTTCCATGAGTGTTGATTGTTGATCTAAGAAGATATCATGACATATAATCTGTATCTTTGCCCATGAGTAATGGATTTATCATTAAAATAAGAATGTATAACTTGTATTTATCAAATAAATACCTTATGGGTAGTTATTTAGGCCATTATAAATTAATCATTTGACACAATGAAGTTGTCCTTCTTATGATTTCTGTTTGTGGGGTATAAAAAATTTTATAAATCCAAATGTCACAAAGAAATGGTTTTACATTATCCAACTAATTTACTGTGGCGGGTAATAAAGTTTACATTTTAAAAAGTAATTTGAAGGGCAAGGATACAGAATAAGTACTTGATAGTTTGAGCTCTCTAATTAGAATGCATTTCAGGATATAAACAAAATTAACTACCGAATAAGTTCTTTAGCATTTAATAAAAAAGATCAATATAAAATAAAAACAAAAAGAGGTGTGTATTTTCCCAGAAACATAACCTAAATTTAAGCCCTACTTTTTTTTTTTTTTGCATAGCTGTGTCTATTTACTGTTATAAATGTGGGGACAGAATGAGAATATACTCCTGCAATATCACAAATGCAATATGAAGAGTATACATTAATAATTCACAAAACGATACCTCTCAGATATTTTCGATTACCTCAATAATGGGAATATGCTGAAGGGATTCAGAGGATGAGTGTATTAGAGACTCTGTAACATGAAATTAAGAAATGGCATAAATCAAAAAAGAGGAAACTGTTTCCCCATAGGAGGATTTGAAAAAATGATGAAACAATGTGCTGCCTATTTTTAACATAACCTTAGCAAAAAATATGGCATTTATGTTGTTGTTCATTAGGTTAAAAACCCCCTGGTGAGATTTCTGAAAGGAAGAGCCTTGTTTCAGAAAATCCGTGCTTCAGAGGCCAGAAGCGGATTATCGATCTAGGTCTATTTACATGGAACTTGTGATAAAGACATTTTGAAGTTGCATTTGTTTCATTCACACAATCGAGAACCACAGAAACTACACTCGAGAATGACTAAACAGAGTGCAAATTGTAGTCACTATCTCAAGTAAGTAGAGATAGAGATGATAATAGCAACTTCTGAACATTACTTTTAATGTCAAGAGATGGCTAAAACTCGAATGGGGCCCTGGGGGCACAGTGGTTAAGAAAGAGCTCAGCTGCTAACCGAAAGGAATATGGGCACAGTATAACACAATTTGGATTTGAATTGGTTTTAAAAAAACTGAGATAATTTTGAAAGGAAACTACCTTACATTTAAAATAATGTTTTAATCTCATGAATACTTATATAGTATGAACTGTGTGTATTGAGCCCTTTACATAATTCCTGGAATCCTCATAGCAACTCTGTGGGAGAAGTACTATTTTATCACTATGTTTAAGGGGAGGAGTCTGAGGCATAAAGATATCACGTATCTTGTTCCAAACCACACAGCTGGTGATTGCGGAGTTTTGACACTGGTATTACACTCACTGTGTTTTATAGGTAACTTGCCCAACAAGGTTAATGCTCTACCATCATTATCATAATCAGTAATAGATTACATCTGCCAAGCGCTTTAATGTTACTAAATGCTTTTGCAATCCAACAGCTAGTTATATGTTGGATTTTTATAGAAAATTCTCAGATGGACAGGGTAAGTACAATAGAATCTTTGAAAACCAGAACCTGTGTAAGACAGAAACTCGTCAGAGAAGGAAAATTCAATTTTTTTCCACTAATAGAGAGCGATAGAAAAGTGGTAAGATGGCACCCTGTCAAAGTGGAAAACTTGTGAGACCTGGAAAAACAAGGCCGTTCTGTTGAGTTCCAGCTCTCATGGGTTTCACTGTATTATTAGTCCCATATTACAGGTGACAAAACAGTGACTATGGTCAGGTAAGTAACGTGTCACACAAAGGAAACAGCAGAACCAGAAGAGGTAGCAGGGGCATTCTGATTTCCTGGAGCAAGGTGATTTACGGAATACAAATACCTGTACTACAAGATCAAAATTAGTTATTTAAAAGATTCCATTAAATCTTACACAAACACACACACACATACACACACGGACACGCATAGACGCACACACACACACCTATACACATGCACATCTTAAGACACTATAAATGAAAATAGGTTAAAATAACTACTTAGTGTGTGTCTTAGTTATCTAGTGCTGTTTAACCAAAATACCACAAGTGGCCGTTAATTTCTTTAACAAACAGAACTTTATTTTCTCATAGTTTAGGAGGCTGGAAGCCCAAAATCAGGGCACTGTCTCTAGGAAAAGACTTTCTCTCTCTCCGTCAGCTCTGGGGAAAGGTCCTAGTCTTTTTTCAGTTTCCGTTCTCCAACTCCGTGGTGATTCTCATGTAGTATGTGTCTTAAGCTTTGTTTGTGCTTCCTTCTCTGTCCCTAATCTGACTTTATGTATCAAAGTGTTTTGGCTGAACACATACTCTACACTGATATGGTTTCACTAACATAACGAAGTCCTATTCCCAAGTGGGAGTACATCCATAGGGAAGGGAGTTTATGATTTACAACACACGTTTTTGTGGGACACAATTTAATTCATATGGTATGGAATATTTACTGAACACGCATTTAAGTAATAATGCAGTGTAGCTCCCTGGATGTTATGACTATGACTAAAATCGAGCTTCTAATCTCTTTTTCAGAAGTAAACAGAGAAAGGTCTGGGCTCTCAAAATAAGGGTAAAATAAAACAAACAAATAAACTAACAAACACTCTAGTTAGGTGTTCTTTCATTTCTTACCCATTGGACACACCTGAGCTCAGTCAGCTTCAGGAAATTATAATATTTTGATTCCAGTTGTTCAAAAGATATTACATTGTTAGATTTGCTTTAAAAATACTGTATAGATAATAATAGGTATTTTTTGTCAGTGTGTATTACCTTTCCAGGGTATTGTCATTTGATTTATATGGTAGAGAGAGATAACTGGCCACTAAATATTTGTTTTCTTCTCACATACAATGGGAAAACCTGGTGGCGTAGTGGTTAAGTACTACAGCTGCTAACCAAAAGGTCAGCAGTTCGACTACACCAGGCGCTCCTTGGAAACTGTATGGGGCAGTTCTACTCTATCCTGTAGGGTCGCTATGAGTTGTAATCGACTCTATGGCAGTGGGTTTGGTTGGTGGGTTACATACAGTGAAGCTGTCATTGGGAGGTTGCTGCCAAGCCAGGAAATGTATTTTCTAGCCCCAGAGGCTAACTTATTGTAACACTAATGATGCTTCAGCTTTAAGATTCCTCACTGACAAAGGTCACTTCTAGAGTCTTATACTTATTTTTTTTTTAATTTCTACTTTTTTAACCTTAAAAAGGGCTTCTAATATTATATAAGCTTCAGAATCCACAATATTTGGAGTTTGTAGCTCCGCTTGAGTATTAAGACACAGCTACCTGACTGTTGTTGTTGTTGTTGTTAGGTGCCTTCAAGCCTGTTCCTACTCATAGTGACCCTATGTACAATAGAATAAGACACCGCCCGGTCCTGCACCATCCTCACAATCCTTGCTATGTTTGAGCCCATTGTTGCAGCCACTGTGTCAATCTATCTCATTGAGGGTCTTCCTCTTTTTCATTTACCCTCTGCCTTACCAAGCATGATGTCCTCCAGGGACTGATCTTTCCTGACAACACGTCCTAAGCACCTGAGACAAAGTCTCGCCACCCTTACTTCCAAGGAGCACTCTGGCTGTAGTTCTTCCAACACAGATTTGTTCATTCTTTTCCCAGTCCCTGATATATTCAAAATGCTTTGTCAACACCATAATTCAAAGGCATCAATTATTCTTCTGCCTTTCTTATTCATTGTCCAGCTTTAGCACGCATGTGGGTAAAAAAAAAAAAAAATGCACATGAGGCAATTGAAAATTTCATGGCTTAGGTCAGGCACACCTTATTCCGCAAAGTGATATCTTTGCTTTTCAAGACTTTAAAGGGGTCTTTTGCAGCAGATTTGCCCAATCTAATACTTCATTTGATTTCTTAACTGCTGCTTCCATGGGTGTTGATTGTGGATCCAAATAAAATCAAATCCTTGACAACCTCAATCTTTTCTCTATTTATCATGATGTTACTTATTGGTCCAGTTGTGAGGTTTTTTTTTTTTCTTTACTTTGAAGTGTAATCCATTAAAGGTTGTAGTCTTTGATCTTCATCAGTAAGTGCTTCAAGTCTTCCTCACTTTCAGCAAGCAAGGTTGTGTCACCTGCATAACGCAGGTTAACCGTTGAGTCTTCCACTAATCCTGATGCCACATTCTTCTTTATATAGTTCAGATTCTCATATTATTTGCTCAGCATACAGATTGAATAGGTATGGTGAAAGGATACGACCCTGACACATACCTTTTATGACTTTGAACCATGAAGCACTCCCCTGTTCTGTTCGAATGACTGCCTCTTGAGGTATGCACAGGTTCCTCATGAGTACAGTTAAGTGTTCTGGAATTTCCATTCTTCACAATGTCACCCATAATTTGTTGTGATCCACACAGTCGAATGCCTTTGCATAGTCAATATAACACAGGTAAACATCCTTCTGGTATTCTCTGCTTTCAGCCAGGATCCATCTGACATCACCTATGATAACCCTGTCTCCACGTCCTCTTCTGAATCTGGCTTGAATATCTGACAGTCGATATATTACCGCAGCCACTTTTGAATGATCTCAGCAAAATTTTACTTGCATGTGATGTTAAGGATATTGCTTGATAACTTTTGCATTTGGTAGGATCACTTTTCCTGGGAATAGGCATAACTTTGGATTTCTTCTAGGTGTTTGGCCAGGCAGCTGTCTTCCGAATTTCTGGGCATAGACGATCGAGCACTTTCAGTGCTGCACCCATTTGTTGAAACATCTCAATGGGCATTCCATCAATTCCTGCAGCCTTGTTTTTTACCAATGCTTTTAGTGCAGTTTGGACTTCTTCCTTCAGTACGATTGGTTCCTGCTCATATGGTACCTCCTGAATAGTTGAACGTTTACCAATTCTTTTTGTATAGTGACTCTTTGTATTCCTTCCATCTTCTTTTGATGCTTCTTGCATTGTTTAATATTTTCCCTGTAGAATCCTTCAATATTGCAGCTCTAGGCTTGAGTTTTTTTCTTCAGTTCTTTCAGCTAGAGAAATGCAGAGCATGTTCTTCCCTTTTGGTTTTCCATGTCCAAGTCTTTGCACATGTCATTATAATTCTCTACATTGTCTTCTCAAGCCTCACTTTGAAATCTTCTGTTCAGCTCTTTCACTTTATCATTTCTTCCTTTCACTTTAGCTACTCTGTGTTCAAGAGCAAGTTTCAGAGTCTCTTTTGACACCCATTTAAGTCTTTTCTTTCTTTCCTGTCTTTTCAATGACCTCTTGCGTTCTTCATGTATGATATCCTTGATGTCATTCCAGTACTTGTCTGATTTTTGGTCATTAGCATTCAACACATCAAATCTATTCTTGAGATGGTCTCTAAATTCAGGTGGGATATACTCAAGGTTGTCCTTTGGCTCTCATGGAGTTGTTCTAATTTTCTTCCATTTCAACTTGAACTTGCATATGAGCAATTGATGGTCTGTTTTACAGTCGGCCCCTGGCCTTGTTCCGGCTGATGATATTGAGCTTTTCCATCATCTTTTCCCACAGATGTAGTGCTTCATCCTTTTGTTGAAATGTCTCAATTGATATTCCATCAATTCTTGGATCCTTGTTTTTTGCCAATGTCTTCAGTACAGTTTGGACTTCTTCCAGTACCACTGGCTCTTGTTTATATGCTACCTCCCAAAATGTTTGCATAAAGACCAATTCTTTTTGGTACAGTGACTCTGTGTGTATTCCTTTGATTGTCTTTTGATGATTTCTGCATCATTCAATATTTTACTCATAGAACGCTTTAAAATTGTAACTCAAAGATTGAATTTTGGTGGGAATTGACTAGTTCTCATCAATAGATGGTGTGTGAAAATGGTATTTGCAGATCTGATCTGAGGTGTTTCTCCCTGCTTTTCTTTCTCTTTCTTCTGAATAGTTGCTGATGCCTAGGGTGCAGAGGGTCACCTCTCCCCACATACTAGGAAGACTCAAGATATACTGCTGTGTGAACAAGAAATAAATCTATATTCTGTTAAGCACTTGAAATTTGAGGTTTACTTGTTACAGCAGCTAGTGTAACCCAAACTAACAATGAACATAATCATCTGGATTGGGACCAATATTGCCTTCCAAGGGAACACTGTTTTTAGTTGCTGTTGAGTCTATTGCAATTCATGGCAACCTCATGTGTGCAGAGCTGACTGCTGTGTATGCTTTCAAGTCTGTGATCTTGCAGGATCAGATTGCCAGGCCTGTCTTCTGAGACACTTCTGGGTGGATTTGAACCACCAACCTTTGGCTTATCAGTAGAGCACAAACCATTGGGCCTAGGGACCTAACTTAGGTAGATTAAAATATATCCTATACAATATTTGAAATAGGATACTTCAAATATTCAGAAATTCCACAAGAAAAAAGATTTGATCATAAGATGATATGTTTCATCACGAAGCTGAAGAACACAAATAGTCTTCCCTCTCGCTTTTTATAATATAGGAAGTATGTGTTATTAATTGAATTGTTTCCCTCAAAAATGTGTGTCAAATTGGCTAGGTTATGAGTCCCAGTATAGCGCGGTTGTCTCCATTTTGTGATCTGATAATCCTATGTGTTGTACATCCTAATCTCTATGATGTTAATGAGGCAGGATTAGATGCAGTTATGTTGATGAGGCAGGACACAATCTACAGGATTAGGTTATATTTTGAGTCAATCTCTTTTGAGACATTAAAGAGGAAACCTAGCAGAGAGGGGAGAGACTTCATTACCACCAAGCAAAAAGAGCCAGGAATGGAGCACACCCTTTGGACCCAGGGTCCCTGTGCTGAGAAGCTCCTAGATCAGGGGAAGATTGATAACAAGGAAATTCCCCTAGAGCTGACAGAGACAGAAAGACTTCCCCTGGAGCTGGCACCCTGAATTTGGACTTCCAGTCTCCTAAATTGTGAAAGAATACATTTTTGTTTGTTAAAGTCATACACTTGTGGTATTTCTGCTATAACAGCACTAAGACAGTATTGAGGAATCACTGTCTATAGTAATGAAGGTTGGATGTTTTTTAATGTAAGGAAAGTAATATAATAAGATTACCAAATGCATAAAAATACAATACTAATAAAAAATTTTAAGTTATTGTGTGCTATGAGGCAATGGTAAAGGTCTTGGGGAGTGAATTGACAGAGCTGGGTTTGGGCATTGGTTTTATCACTTACAAGCTGTGTATTCTTAGGGGAGTGTCTTAGTTTCTTAGGGCTGCCATAGAAAAATACACCCACAAATTGGGTGGCTTTAATGAACAGAAATTTTATTTTCTCCCAGTTCTGAAGGCTAGAAGTCCAGGCTGGAGGCATTGGCAGGGCAATGCTTGCACTATCTCTCTATCTCTCTGTGGGCTCTAGGGAAAGGTCCTTATCTCCCTCAGTTTCTGCAGTCCTAGGCATTTAGTGGTGTTCCTTGGCTTGTAGACAGATTCTTGCAGGCTGTCTTCCCCCTGCGTGACTCTCTTTTTGTATCTGTCCTTCTCTTGTATAAAATACCACTCAGAAGGGAATACGATTAGGATCCACCCTAATCCAGTATGACCTTGCTAATTTAACTGATAACCTCTGCAAAGAAAATCCCTATTTCCCCCAAACAAGGTCGCATTCACAGATACTGGGGTCAGAACTTCAGCATATCTTTTTGGGGGACACAAGCCAATACGTAACAGAGATGGTTGTTAATCTGTAAATCTTTTACCTTTTGCCTTAGCCATAGAGTAACGCTCTCATAGAGTTTGTCTTTGTTGTAGTGGTGCTGGTGGTGCTGGGGGGCGGGCGGTGGTGTGTGTATATGTGTATGAAAAAGAGAGAAAAAAAATTGGAGGTATCATGAAAATCTATTGACAAGTGCCTGGAATATAGTAGTCTTCAGTGAAAATCAGGTAATTTTTTCCTTCTAAACTCATACTGAGTTTAGATAGTATCTAAATCTCTATTACCCCATACTGTTAATAGAAAAAATAAATATCATTGAATTGGCTTTTCTGAGCAGATTCTGCAAAAGTGGGTATTAGTTTTTTTTTTTTTGTGAGCAAGACAACACATGAAAGGGCAATGGAACATACACTCAAGGCGTTTGAAGGAAATATTCCTAGGAGCTATAAAATGGCAATAGCTATATCAAAAGCATAAACAACTTACATAGAATCACAGAGGTGGAATCAACTAATTCTGCTCTGTGACATCCACCAAAGAAACTGCGTAGAAGTAACTAGATGAAAAACCAGGGCGAGGGCATGCCATTCAGGTGGAATAGCAGGCAAAAACCATTGGGACACGCAAAAACCATTGGGACATATGTTCGACCAGTGGGTGGAGGAGAGTTTGAAAAGGTCCATGAGACCAGAGCAGAAAGTAATTAAATTTAATCTCTATAAAAAGCCCTCTGGTAGCAATGTGGTAACTGTAATGGAATCAAGGAGGCTGTTGAAGGAATTGAGATGAATGACAGTTCCTTAGCAAGACAATGGTACTGGATGCAGAGAAAATCTGAGTCCAGCAGCGCATGCTGTTCACCTAGAAAGCCTTTTCTTCCTCCCCCCGCCACCTTACTAATACCATACTCTTCCTTTAGTTTCTCAAGGGCCAACTCCTTCAGGAAGCCTTCCTTGACCCTGCAGGCTGAGTTAGTTGACCCTTACTTGGCACCTATTACCCCTGGGCTGCCTCTATTATAGTGCTTCTCACACCATTGTTGTTGCTTGGCCCTTGACTCATGCGACCCCATGTATTACAAAGCAGAACTGCTCCGTGGGGCTTTCTTGGCTGTAATCTTTAGAGAAGCAGTTCACCAGGCCTTTCTTCCATGATGCCACTGGGTGGCTTCAAACTACCAAGCTTGAGGTTAGCAGTCAACAGCAAGCTGCTTGTATACCAAAGTTTCTCATGCTACATGATAAATACTAGATTACTTGAATTCGTTTCCTCACATAAGAACCTTATTCTTTATTTTGCATTGTCAGTGTCTGTTACCATGGAGATAGAGACTTTATCCAATAGGAATCTGAGGAATAGAGGAAACTGGAGAAAAAACATTAAAAAGGAAAATAATTTGGGTTCTGAGCAATGGGGAGAGGAATCCATGTACATGAAAACAGCACGTGGAAAGCACGGAGGATGGAATGCCCAGAGTGAGCACAGCAAGCTTTTCAGCCTATCTCAGTTATGAAGTGATGGTTACTAACTGCAAAACTCTTTGGGGAAATAGACTTCGGTCCTACAGTTCAGAACCTTTAGTTCTAGGATTAGGAATTCAGATATTTTAAAAGACACTGTCAGCTAAAGAAGTTTTTTTCAGTATATAAGTGACACCGTCAGAACTATGCTTCTGAAAAATGACTCTGGCAGTGTGGCTAGAATGAATTGCAGAAAGGATGCTTTGCAGGCTGGAGACCTAGTTGGAAAACTTTTGCGTTGGGCAAAATGGAGCAGTAATACTGTTAAGCTAAGGCACTAAGAGGCTTTTACTTGTGGGGCGCTGGCACAGAGAATTATGCTTACTGTGAGGTGGGGTGAAGCAGTGTTTACTACAAATAAGTGGTATGGATAGAAGGACAGAGGAAGGATAAACGTTGCTTCTTGGAGATATGGTCTATTAAGTTGATTCAGTCTTGTTTTCAGTCAGTGAAAGGCAAACAAAGTCTGTTTATGCTGACTGTAGTGCTGAGGGTATGTGTTCACAGCCTCTTGTTGATATAGTGGAAAGTGTGTACTCTGGAGTGCAGATAAAATTGTGAAGCTGGACTATGTTAAAAAACAAAGAATGTCAAAATGTCTAACTTCTTGATTCTCTGCTCCTCTCCCCAAGCACTTCCACTTCCAGTGAATCTTTATAGGAAAGGGTGAATGGATCTCTTCCTCCAAGGTCAATAAAACTTTAACAGATTTTTTAAAAATGCTCACTTAGGTAAAGTCAGAAAGATGACAATGGGTAATGGTAATTGTGATGGCAATTATTCTGATCTGACATTTTTGGATTATAATTAAGCAATACGGCACAAGCCAAGGGTGTGTTACTTCAAGATAACATACTTCTTGGAAAGTGCTGTGAGGCATAAGAGGGGAACTGGAGGCTCCAATGATCTGGGAAATGTGTTATCTCTGTAGCACAGCTCTCAGCGTGTATTAGTGCCCTATACATAGTGTTAGATGCACTAGTTGCGTATGGATTGATTGCACCATGTAAAACATATGTTTAAAACATGTTTGCCCTTGTGGGCTGGCAGTAGCTGCTGATTCGGAAACATCAGCCTTGCCATTATCAGCTGATAGGCAAGTGGGCTGTGACTTCAGAACTATGAGCCTTTATGAAAGATGTGTGCCCAGGGGGCTGGAGACCAACCCCTCATAACACTTCTGTTCATTTCAGTTGAGCTGTTTTAATGACTTCTTCCCTTTGGCATTTCTATATTTATGTAAATGAATGGGGTAAGGTAGTTTAAAACTGAATTTTTAATGTGGGCCTTTTTTTTTTTTTCTTTCTATATCATTTTGTCTGGTTTTCATAGCTAGGCTGCCAGTTACTGGGTTTGTATTTGATTTCTAGTTCAGCCGACATCAAACACCTCAGTACTTCATCCTGGATGATGTTTCGGTAGTTAAAGAGACCATATTGGACAAAGAATCCTTTAAAGCTGGCTCTTTCTTTCTCTTAGTGAGCACCACAGTGAGACGCACCAGGCGGAAAGAACGACCATCTTTAATCTGTGCTGCTGAAGGAAATCAAAGGGAGTGAATTAAAACGAAGAGTAGCTTCTTATGCTCATTGGAGAGCCTTTTTTTCTGCTCCATTTGATATAACAAATAAGATCATCAAAGTAAGTCAAGCACGGGTTCGGAACCTGCTGCTCCTTGACCTCGGCTTCCTCCCTGCCTCCACAGCCTCCTCCGGAATTTCTTGTGATGTCAGATCACAAAGCCACATGAAGTGCTCACACCCCAGAAGCAGAGAGGAGATTTTATTTTTAGATTTCTTTTCTGTGACTCTAGTAAAATAATACAAAGTTCTTTTGTTGCTTTATCTAAGAGTTTCAATAAATCTGCTGCATTTCAAAGCATGAAAGAAGTGATAACAAAAAAAGTTCTTCCCTGATTGCTTCGAGCCATAGGGTCTTCTTGGGAATATCTGCGGGGGCCAGTGGTGTTCCCTCTGGAAGCTATAGGCAATTTCACCCCACCCAGTAGACCTGTATCTCCAGATGCAACATTTCACACAACAGGATTTTTTTTTCCTGATAAATTTATATACCTTATAATTTTGGGTTCCTATTTTTTTTTTTTTTATAGTATCTAAGGGAGCCCTGGTGGTGCAGTGGTTAAGAGCTCAGCTGCTAACCAAAAGATTGGCAGTTCGAATCCACCAACTGCTCCTTGGCAACCCTCTGGGCAGTTCTCTCTGTCCTATAAGGGTGGCTATGAGTTGAAATTGACTCCACAGCA